>NC_140990.1:181146668-181746668 GCF_052327205.1 Somniosus microcephalus
TCCTCACTCCCCTCCCCCTCCCCCCTCCACTCCCCCCTCAGCCCCCCTCCCCCCCCTCCACTCCCCCCCTCCCCCCTCCACGCCCCCCCTCCACTCCCCCCCGTCGCTCTCTCTCTTCCCCCCAGTCACTCTCTCTCTCTCTTCCCCCCAGCCGCTCTCTCTCTCTTCCCCCCAGTCGCTCTCTCTCTCTCTTCACCCCAGTCGCTCTCTCTCTCTCTTCCCCCCAGCCGCTCTCTCTCTCTTCCCCCCCAGTCGCTCTCTCTCTCTTTCTTCCCCCCCAGTCGCTCTCTCTCTCTCTTCCCCCCCAGTCGCGCTCTCTCTCTCTTCCCCCCCAGTCACTCTCTCTCTCACGTCCCCCCAGTCGCTCTCTCTCTCTTCCCCCCCAGTCGCTCTCTCTCTCTTCCCCCCCAGTCGCTCTCTCTCTCTCTTCCCCCCCCAGTCGCTCTCTCTCTCCCCCCCAGTCACTCTCTCTCTCACTTCCCCCCCAGTCGCTCTCTCTCTCTCTTCCCCCCCCGTCGCTCTCTCTCTCTCTTCCCCCACAGTTGCTCTCTTCTCTCTCTTCCCCCCCAGTCACTCTCTCTCTCTCTCCCCCCCAGTCGCTCTCTCTCTCTCTTCCCCGCAGTCGCTCTCTCTCTCTCTTCCCCCCCAGTCGCTCTCTCTCTCTCTTCCCCCCAGTCGCTCTCTCTCTTTCCCCCCAGTCGCTCTCTCTCTTCCCCCCAGTTGCTCTCTCTTCTTCCCCCCAGTCGCTCTCTCTCTTCCCCCCAGTCGCTCTCTTCTCTTCCCCCCAGTCGCTCTCTCTCTTCCCCCCGTCGCTCTCTCTCTTCCCCCAGTCGCGCTCTCTCTTCCCCCCCAGTCGCGCTCTCTCTTCCCCCCAGTCGCGCTCTCTCTTCCCCCCAGTCGCGCTCTCTCTTCCCCCCAGTCGCGCTCTCTTCCCCCAGTCGCTCTCTCTCTTCCACCGCAGTCGCTCTCTTCTCTCTCTTCCCCCCCCAGTCGCTCTCTCACTCTTTCCCCCCAGTCGCGCTCTCTCTCTCTTCCCCCCCCAGTCGCTCTCTCTCTCTCTTCCCCACCAGTCTCTCTCTCTCTTCCCCCCCAAAGTCGCTCTCTCTCTCCCCCCCCCGTCGCTCTCTCTCTCCCCCCCAGTCGCTCTCTCTCTTCCCCCCCCAGTCGCTCTCTCTCTTCCCCCCCCCAGTCGCTCTCTCTCTTCCCCCCCCCCCGCCCAGTCGCTCTCTCTCTCTCTTCCAACAACAACATGCCCTCAAAAGACCCTCGGCACCGCCGGGCACTACAGCTAGTTTATTTATATATATAAAAGGATCGATCTGTCTGTCTGTCTGTCTGTCTGTATGTCCTCTATACACTCAATGGTTATAGAGCGTACCTACACATATGTTATATCAAAAGAAAGCTTATGAATATGGACGTGTCATAGGCGTATTTACTTTTTGGTCAGACAAAAATTGTTTGGACAGTATACAAAAAACGTTCAAAAAACGGACAACTCCGCTCATTAGCGTTGAGTGACGTGATGGTTGACCAATCGTACAGGGGGATAGCGTTGAGTGACGTGATGGTTGACCAATCGGTGCATCACGGGGGGGGGGTTCATTGTGTGTGTGGGCGGCCCATCCTACAGGGGATAGCATTGAGTGACGTGATGGTTGACCAATCCTACAGTTGAGTGACGTGATGGTTGACCAATCGGTGTGTCACGGGGGGCGTTTCATTGCATGTGTGGGCGGGCCTAATCCTTCTGAGCTGAGGTGAGTGGCCGCCATCTTGATTCCTAAACTTCGCCCCCATTTTTTTAATGCCGAACGCGGGCACCTGCCGCAGTTAAGTAACACAATTAAATTGTTTTAAAAAAAGTAAATTAATTTGTAAATATATTTTCTAAGCTCTTTAATTTTCCTAGCTTTCACCCTATTTTTTTGCTCTTGACTCGCTGCCTCCGCCGGGCGCCGCAACCTTAGAGGGTTGCCCCGCCTGCAGGCCTCGAAGCCTCGGCCTCTCCTCGCCAGCCATGCCGACCTAGGCACCGCCCGTCCCGCTGCCCTGATTACAAACAAGCGGCCGCGATCGCTGCCATCTTTGTTATGGCTGGCGGGGCGGTACTGAGCTCCGCGGAGCCATCGCCTCCATCTTCCTAAAGGCTGGCGGGGCGGAACGGAGGCTGGGGTCATTCGTGCCGGGCCTGACCGCTACGCCACGCACGGGGCCTCCGGACTCACCAAGGCCGGCTCCCTCCCTCTCTCTCTCTCTCTCTCTTCCCTCCTCCCCCCGCTCTCCTCCCCCCGCCTCTCCTCCTCCACCCCCCTCCCCCCTCCCCTGCCCCCCTCCCCTCTCCTCCCCCTCTCCTCTCTCCCCCTCCCCCCTCTCCTCCCCCTCTCTCCTCCCCCTCCTCCCCCCTCCTCCCTCCACCCTCCCCCTCTCTCCTCCCCCTCCTCTCTCTCCTCCTCCCCTCTCCTCCCCCTCCTCTCTCTCCTCCCCCCTCCACTCTCTCTCCTGCCCCCTCCTCTCTCTCTCCCCGCCTCTCCTCCCCCGCCTCTCCTCCTCCACCCCTCCCCCTCCCCTCCCCCTCCTCCCTCCTCCCCCCTCCCCTCCCTCCCCCCTCCCCACATCCCCCCTCCCCTTCCCCCTCCCCACCCCTCCCCCTCCCCCTCCCCTTCCCCCACCCCCACCCCCTTCCCCCCCTCCCTCCCCCTTCCCCCTCCCCTTCCCCCCTCCCTCTCGCTTCTCTCCTCCCTCCCACTTCCCCCTCCTCCCTCCCCTTCCCCCCTCCTTCCTCCTCCTCCATCCCCTTCCCCCCTTCCCCTCCTCCCTCCCCCCTTCCCGCCGTCCCCCTCCTCCCTCCCCCTTATTGCCCCCTTCCACTTCCCCCACTCCCCCCTCCCCCTCCTCCCACTCCCTCCTCCCCTCCTCCCCCTCCCCCTCTTCCCCCCTTCCCCTTCCCCCACATCCTCCCCCTTCCCCTTCCCCCACTCCCCCCTTCCCCCACTCCCCCTCCCCCCTCTCCTCCCCCTTCCCCCACTCCTCCCCCCCTTCCCCCACTCCCCCCTCTCCTCCCCCTTCCCCCACTCCCCCCCTCTCCTCCCCCTTCCCCCACTCTCCCCCTTTCCCCTTCCCCCACTCCCTCTCACCACTCCCCTCCCCCTCCCCCCTCCACTCCCCCCCTCCACTCCCCCCCGTCGCTCTCTCTCATCCCCCCAGTCGCTCTCTCTCTCTTCCCCCCAGCCGCTCTCTCTCTCTTCCCCCCAGTCGCTCTCTCTCTCTCTTCCCCCCCAGTCGCTCTCTCTCTCTCTTCCCCCCCAGTCGCTCTCTCTCTCTCTTCCCCCCCAGTCGCTTTCTCTCTCTCTTCCCCCCAGTCGCTCTCTCTCTCTTCCCCCCCGTCGCTCTCTCTCTCTTCCCCCCAGTCGCTCTCTCTCTCTCTTCCCCCCCAGTCGCTCTCTCTCTCCCCCCAGTCGCTCTCTCCCTCACTTCCCCCCCCAGTCGCTCTCTCTCTCTCTTCCCCCAGTCGCTCTCTCTCTCTCTTCCCCCCAGTCGCTCTCTCTCTCTCTTCCCCCCCAGTCGCTCTCTCTCTCTCTCCCCCCCCAGTCGCTCTCTCTCTCTCTTCCCCCGCAGTCGCTCTCTCTCTCGCTTCCCCCCGTCGCTCTCTCTCTTTCCCCCCAGTCGCTCTCTCTCTTCCCCCCAGTCGCTCTCTCTCTTCCCCCCAGTCGCTCTCTCTCTTCCCCCAGTCGCTCTCCCTCTTCCCCCCAGTCGCTCTCTCTCTTCCCCCCGTCACTCTCTCTCTTCCCCCAGTCGCGCTCTCTCTTCCCCCCCAGTCGCGCTCTCTCTTCCCCCCCAGTCGCGCTCTCTCTTCCCCCCCAGTCACGCTCTCTTCCCCCCAGTCGCTCTCTCTCTTCCACCACAGTCGCTCTCTTCTCTCTCTTCCCCCCCAGTCGCTCTCTCTCTCTTTCCCCCCAGTCGCTCTCTCTCTCTCTTCCCCCCCCAGTCGCTCTCTCTCTCTCTTCCCCACCAGTCTCTCTCTCTCTTCCCCCCAAGTCGCTCTCTCTCTTCCCCCCCCAGTCGCTCTCTCTCTCCCCCCCAGTCGCTCTCTCTCTTCCCCCCCCAGTCGCTCTCTCTCTTCCCCCCCCGAGTCGCTCTCTCTCTTCCCCCCCCCCCAGTCGCTCTCTCTCTCTGTTCCAACAACAACATGCCCTCAAAAGACCCTCCGTACCGCCGGGCACTTCAGCTAGTTTATTTATATATATAAAAGGATCGATCTGTCTGTCTGTCTGTATGTCCTCTATACACTCAATAGTTATAGAGCGTACCTACACATATGTTATATCAAAAGAAAGCTTATGATTATGGACGTGTCATAGGCGTATTTACTTTTTGGTCAGACAAAAATTGTTTGGACAGTATACAAAAAACGTTCAAAAGCGGACAACTCCGCTCATTAGCGTTGAGTGACGTGATGGTTGACCAATTGGTGCATCACGGGGGGGGGGTTCATTGTGTGTGTGGGCGGCCCATCCTACAGGGGATAGCATTGAGTGACATGATGGTTGACCAATCCTACAGTTGAGTGACGTGATGGTTGACCAATCGGTGTGTCACGGGGGGCGTTTCATTGCATGTGTGGGCGGGCCTAATCCTTCTGAGCTGAGGTGAGTGGCCGCCATCTTGATTCCTAAACTTCGCCCCCATTTTTTTAATGCCGAACGCGGGCACCTGCCGCATTAAGTAACACAATTAAATTGTTTTAAAAAAAGTAAATTAATTTGTAAATATATTTTCTAAGCTCTTTAATTTTCCTAGCTTTCACCCTATTTTTTTGCTCTTGACTCGCTGCCTCCGCCGGGCGCCGCAACCTTAGAGGGTTACCCTGCCTGCAGGCCTCGAAGCCTCGGCCTCTCCTCGCCAGCCATGCCCGACCTAGGCGCCGCCCGTCCCGCTGGCCCTGATTACAAACAAGCGGCCGCGATCGCTGCCATCTTTGTTATGGCTGGCGGGGCGGTACTGAGCTCCGCGGAGCCATCGCCTCCATCTTCCTAAAGGCTGGCGGGGTGGAACGGAGGCTGGGGTCACTCGTGCCGGGCCTGACCGCTACGCCACTCACGGGGCCTCCGGCTCACCAAGGCCGGGCTCCCTCCCTCTCTCTCTCTCTCTCTCTCCCTCCTCCCCCCGCTCTCCTCCCCCCGCCTCTCCTCCTCCACCCCCTCCCCCCTCCCCTCCCCCTGCCCCCTCCCCTCTCCTCCCCCTCTCCTCTCTCCCCCTCCCCCCCTCTCCTCCCCCTCTCTCCTCCCCCCTCCTCCCCCCTCCTCCCTCCACCCTCCCCCTCTCTCCTCCCCCTCCTCTCTCTCCTCCCCCTCTCCTCCCCCTCCTCTCTCTCCTCCCCCCTCCACTCTCTCCTCCCCCCTCCTCTCTCTCCTCCCCCGCCTCTCCTCCCCGCCTCTCCTCCTCCACCCCTCCCCCTCCCCTCCCCCTCCTCCCTCCTCCCCCCTCCCCCTCCTCCTCCTCCCTCCTCCCCCCTCCCCCTCCTCCCCCCTCTCCTCCCCCTCCCCCCTCCCCCTCCTCCCTCTCCTCCCCTCCCCCTCTCCTCCCCCTCCCTCCCCCCTTCTCCTCCCCCCTCTCCTCCCCCCCTCCCCCTCCCTCCTCCCCCTCTCCTCCCCCTTCCTCCCCCCTCTCCTCCCCCTCTCCTCCCCCCTCCCCCCTCCCTCCCCCCCTCTCCACCCCCTCCCTCCCCCCTCTCCCCCCTCTTCCACCTCCCCCTCTCCTCCCCCCTCCCCCTTCTCTCTCCTCCCCCCTCCCCCCTCCCCCCCTCTCTCCTCCCCCTCTCTCCTCCCCCCTCCCCCACTCTCTCCTCCCCCCTCTCTCCCCCCTTCTCTCCTCCCCCCTCTCTGCTCCCCCCTCTCTCCTACCCCCTCTCTCCTCCCCCCTCTCTCTCCTCCCCCCCTCTCTCTCCTCTACTTTTTTCATAACAACATACCCTCAAAAAACCCTCGGCACCGCCGGGCACTCCAGCTAGTCAAAAATAAAAGGGGGGAACTGGAGGCAATAATCCGTAGTGAGGAACCAGATGTACTAGGAATAACTGAAACATGGCAATCTAAAGAACAGGACTGGCAACTAAATATGGCAGGTTATAACATAATCAGAAAGGGTAGGGAAGGAAGAAGTGGGTGGGGTAGCTGTACTAATTAGAGATAACATAATGGCAGTAGAAGAACAGGACATAACTAATAGAAGGTTAGAAACAGAATTCATATGGATTGAAATAAAAGATAAGAGATCAACATGCTTAGAGGGGCATATTACAGACCACCTAATAGTGGAAAGGAGGTGGAGGAAGAAATATGTAAGTAAATATGTGAAATGAGTGAAGGCCATAGAATAATAGAATAATAATCATGGGAGATTTTAACAACTCCCAAATAAACTGGCAAGAAATGGTAGCAAAAGTGGTCCAGGGAATGGAGTTTTTACAATGTGTACAGGGCTCCTTTCTTATTCAGTATATATGAAGTCAAGCAAGAGAGGGAGCACTGCTGGATTTAGTAATGGGAAATGAACCAGAACTGATAAGAGAAGTAAGTGTTAGGGAACAGCTAGGCAATGGCGATCACAACATACTAAGGGGGAGAAATTGGGTGAGTAGCGCCACCTGTTAGCGCCTAAAGAGGCAGTCAGTGGCTGTAGCGCCACTGGCTGCGTCTCCCGCGATATTCAGTAGGGGCGCTAATGGTGGCGTTAGGCATTTGCACTGCGCCACCACCGATGACGTCATCGGTGTGCACAGCGCCCCATTCGTGCCCCGTTCGCGATATTTGGTAGCGAATGCCGCAGTTGCGCCGTTCGCTACCCGCGCCCGGTTCAAGGGGCCTTACTGTGCCGGCAGCGGCACAAGTTAAGGTGGAGGTGCGGGGCGGCCGCTTTTTCGGCGGCCGCCTGCCAGCACCTCCGTCCCCGGCCTCCTAACCCCCCACCCCACGGCATTGCCGGCTGTTTCCCAAGAGCCCGGCACTTCTCCTTGATGCCGGGCTCATTTGCCGGCACTCGTGAGTGGGGATCGCGCTGTTGCAGGCACCTCCCCCTTAACAGTGGGAGGAAGGCCTGCAGTACCGCAGCGTGCCGTGCCGCAGCATGTGGCGCTGCAGCACGTCGCGCTGCGATAATCAGTTTCAGCGCTCTAAGAGGGACACGGAGCGCCTCGAGCCTCGCCCCATGTCACTCGAGGGGCATTGAAACTGAATTTCTGGCGATCGGTATCACTCCGATCGCTGCGCTAAATCCTGCGCTCAGGCGACTTTTGCGGCACTTTGGCGCCCCAACCCAATTTCTTGGCCTAAGTTTCTAAGGTAACGATTGAGAAGGACATAATGAAGACAAAGACCAAGGTAATAAATTGGAAAAAAGCTGATTTTAAGGGGATGAGAATGGAACTAGGGAAAATAAACTGGAGACATTTACTGACAAACAATGAAATAGAACAGCAGTGGGAAATAAAACAAGAAGATTAGGAAAAAAGTCAAAAAAAATTAGGAAGGCAAAGAGAAACTACTAAATTAATTTGTCAAGGAATATAAAAAGAAATAGTAAAGTATTCTACAGACACATAAATAACAAAAGAAAAATCAGGATTGGCATCGTGCCACAAAGGGATACACACGATAAACTCACAGGTAATGACAGCAAAATGGCAGAAATATTTAATAATTACTTTACCTCGGTATTTACTAGGGAGTCTAAGATGTTGGACATGACATTACAAGAAAAGATCAAAAAAGATATAAAGACATTTAAGATAGAAAGGGGGGAGATAATTGATAAACTAATCAAACTTAAAGAGAATAAAACCCCTTGTTCAGATGGATTGTATCCATGCATATTAAATGAAGTTAAGGAAGAGATAGCAGAGGCACTCTTACATATATATAAAAATTAATTAGAAAAGCAAATAGTGCCAGTGGACTGGTGGACAGCTAATCTGATTCCTATATGTAAAAAGGGAGGTAGAACAAGTCCAGGGAACTATAAACCAATTAGCTTAACATTGGTGGTAGGAAAGATAATGGTATCCTTACTCAAAGATGTAATAGGAAAACATCTAGAAACTGAAAATATAATAAAGAGTAGTCAGCACGGATTCCAAAATTCCCGTATGCTTGACCAACCTTATTGAATTCTTTGACGAAGTAACAGAAAGGGTAATGCAGTAGCCATAATGGGGGAGAAATTCAGTAGGTTGCGCCACCCGTTAGTGCCTTAAGAGGGCGCTAAGTGGGTCGCAAGCCAACTGGCGCCTGGGTGCGGCACTGCCCACGCCTCCCGCTAAATTCCGCGGGACGTTAGTGGTGGCGCTAACCGTTAGCGCTGTGCTGCTGCCGATGACGTCATCGGTGTGCGCAGCGCCCCGCTGACGCCCCGGCCACGATATTTGGCAGCACCCCCTGATTTACCGCTGGACGCTATGTCCGACCGGTTCAAGGGGGCCTACCTGCGGCCGGGGAGGCGTAAATTAAAGGCGAGGTGTGGGGTGGCCATTTTTGTTGTTGGCCGCCTGCCAGCACCTGCCTGCGCTCCCGTCCCTGGCCTCCTGAACGCCCCCCCCCCCCCCGCCCGTGGAGTGCCGGCTGTGCTCCAAGAGCCCGGCACTTCTCCTCGGTGCCGGGCTCTTTTGCCTGCACTCCTGATCCTCGGGGGCCCAGCTGGGCCCCAGATCGCGCTGCACAAGGCCCCTCCCCTTTAAGAAGGGGAGGAAGGCCTGCAATACCGCAGCGCGACGTGCCGCAGCGTGTAGCAGCACGATATTCACTCGCAGCGCCCCAAGAGGGATGCGGGGTGCCTCCAGTAGCACCGCATGTCCCTTTGGGGCGCAACAACTCAATTTCCGGTGTGCGGGCGCGAATGTTTCCGGGGCGTTACTTTTAGCGCCCTGGTGAGGCTGGCGCCCCGAACGGGGCTATACTCAATTTCACCCCCAATATATTTGGATTTCCAAAATGTCTTCGATAAGGTACTGCATAGTAGACTCATGGCTAAGGTCAGAACATGTGGAGTCAGGAGACAATTAGCAGAATGGATAGTAAGTTGGTTACAAATCAGAAAACAGAGAGTAGGGGGTTAAAGGTAATTACTCAGACTGGCAAATAGTGGGAAGTGGTGTTCCACAGGGATCGGTGCTGGGACCACTGTTGTTCACTATTTACATAAATGATTTGGACTTGGGAATCAGAAGTACAATTTCAAAATTTGCGGATGATACCAAATTAAGGGTGTAATTAATACAGAGACAAAATACAGGAAGACATTAATAAACTTGCAGAATGGATAAGTGAGGTAGTACATTTTGGTAGGAAGAATAAGGAAGCCACATACTCCTTGGAAAATAAGGGGGAGAACTTCAGTTGTTTGCGCCACCCGTTAGCGCATTAAGAGGGCGATAAGTGGGGTGCGAGTCAGCTAGCGCCCGGGCGCGGCGAGACCTGCGCCTCTCGCGAAATTGAGCGGACATTTAGCGGCGGCGCAAAACGGCAACGCCCGTTCAGCTGCGCGCGCAGCTCCTGACGTCATTTCATGGTGCAATGCCCTTGGGGCGCCCCAAACCGGAAATTCAGTGGCGTCCCCCTCCTTTCTGCCTGGCGCTCCCAGCGACTGGTTGACTGGAACGGTTCGCAGTCGCTGTGGGGCTGGGGGGGGGGCACTATTTAAAGGGGGCTCTTCCTGGCTTCTTTGTGGTAGCCATTTTTGGACCACTCCTTCTGTGAGAGAGAGAGAGATTTGCAGAGAGACAAAGGGAGAGAGGTTTCTGCATTGAGTCAGCGCTCGCTAAGGTACTTTTGGCTTGGGCCCAGAACTTTGTAGTTGGTTTGCTTTTTCACTGGCATAACCTTGAGTGGCCACATACTATGGGGGCTGCAAAGGGTGGAAACGTTGGGCTTCTCCATTACATTGAGAGGGCTCAGAGACGCCAAGAGAGAGTGCCAATCATGGCCAGACGGAGCAGGGCCAACAGGCGTCGGCACACGAGACCTTACCGTCCCAGGGTATACCGCCAACAGTTCTCATACCTCAACATGTCTGAGGAGCAGTGTTTTCGGAGGCTGCGATTCAGCAGGGAGGTGGTCACTGAGCTCTGCCACCTGCTTCAGCCAGATCTGCAGCCTCAACTGAGGAGCAGGACGTCTCTGTTGGTGGCAGTGAAGGTGACAGTGGCTCTCAACTTCTATGCCACCGGCTCCTTCCAATCCGCTACTGGGGACATTGCCAATATCTCCCAGTTCACGGTGCATTGCTGCATCCGTCAAGTCACGAATGCCCTCTTTAAAAGGAGACGTCAGTACATTTCCTTCCCCATGACCCTGGACAAGCAGCAAGAGCGCGCATTGGGATTTGCAAGAATAGCGGGCTTCCCCATGGTCCAGGGCGCCATTGACTGCACGCATGTGGCTTTGCGGGCGCCGCAAGAGAATGCCAAGGATTACCGCAACCGGAAGGGGTTCCATTCGTTGAACGTCCAGTTGGTCTGTGACCACAGACAGCTGATACTCGCTGTCAATGCCCGCTTTCCAGGCAGCAGCCACGATGCCTTCATCCTGTGCCAGACTTCTGTGGCAGACCTTTTCGAAGCCCCGGCTCACCCAGGAGGCTGGCTTCTCGGGGACAAGGGCTATCCTCTGTGCACCTGGCTGATGACCCCGCTCCGTGCGCCCAGCACCCCTGCTGAAGAACGATGAGAGCCATCAAGCGACCAGGAACATCATTGAGCACACAATCGGCGTGCTCAAGCAACGGTTCCGCAGTCTGGACCATTCCGGGGGAGCCCTTCTGTACTCACCTGAGCGAGTCTCCCATTTCGTTGTAGTGTGCTGCATGCTGCATAACCTGGCAATCCTCAGGACGCAGCCACTGCCACCAGACATTGGAGAACCAGCAGAGGAGGAGGAGGAGGAGGAGGAGGACCAAGACGGGAGGGAGGCACAAAGTGCAAGGGCCATCCGTCAGCGGCTTATTGCAAGTCGGTTCTAGGCCCCCTCTGAGGGAATGGCTTCTGCCATTGAAAGAACATGAATGGAACCGTTCCGCAACCCCTAAGCTGGTCAAGGCAACAAATAGTTCAAAGAGCAAACATGCACATTCTGAATAAAGACACTTCTTTATTTAACAAACTCTGTGCCCTTCCCGCATGACAAAGTAATAGAGAGAAACCCCCAAAAAAGCAGTCAGACACATAACTGGCTCTCACAACCTGGAGACAATGAACAAAACAGTAACCAAAAAATGACCACGATCCTCGGCCTTCAATAAAACATTAAACAGCATTTTGCCACACCTCCTACCTTTTGCCCTTCGAGGGTGATCTGCTTCGCTTGCGAGATTCGCCCCTTCCCACCCCGCAGCTCCTCCGCAATGGGACCCCAGTGGCTACAGCAAGGCTGGGGGAAGGCTGCTGAGTGTCAGAAACTGAGTCGGCAGATGCCCTTGAGGGACGGCCTGGACCAGCTCTGGGCCTGGAAGGCCTGGCTGCTGACTGCTCCAACTCTGCATGGGCGGCAGCAGTCTGTCCTACAGGTGGTGGCAGCTGCAGTGGAGAAGTGACAGTGCTGGCAGCAGGAATGCTGCCATCCTGACAGAGGACAGCAACTCCCTGGTCGGGTGACACACTGGCACTCCCACGGGGCAGCACTGCAGCATGCGGAGCAATCTGCTGAAGCACAGACTGCTGGCCTGCTGCGGCGCGGCGAGGGCCCCGGCGATTCATGCCCGCTCCAGCGAGGGTGGCAGCAGTCAGTGCTCGTGTGGCCTCAATCTGCGTCTGCATCAGACCAGCCACTGACTGCATTACACCACTAAGCACTTGCGTGGAAGCCGCCTGTGCTGCGCCGAAGTCCTGGAGACTCCTTGCCTGTGCTGCGCCGAAGTCCTGCAGACTCCTTGCCAGTGCTGCGCTGAAGTCCTGGACACTCCTTGCCAGTGACTCAATGGATTCGGGCATCCTTGCCACTGCAGCCATGAGCTCAGTGTGCCTGTGCTCCGCCTGGGCGCTCATTTCAGCGAGGAGCCGCACCTCTTCTGCGCTCACTGTAGCAGGACTCAGGGCCAGACTCTCCCTCCGGGGAGAAGGCCGCCGAGCTTCCCTACCCCCCCCCCCATGTTGCTGCAGCCCGCTGGGCCCCGGAGCTTCACCCTCCTCAGACCATTCCCCCCTGCTCCCCTCCAGGAAAGACGTGTCCCCATTATGGCCATGGGCTGCCTCGGCTGAGGGTGGCACTGATGGTTCGGCTTCCTCCTCGTCATCGCCTTCAAAGTCACTCACAGTGACAGCTTGAGGGCCCGCCTCCTCATCTGGCGAATCAGCATCTGAAAGCAGGGAGGTACACGAGTGGCTTTAGCATGAGGACAGGGCGGCAGCGAGGGAGGCATGAGTGCTGCAATGCACTGTATTGGTTCGATAGTGGCAAAGGATGCTGGTGTGAGGCACAAGTGGAAGGAGAGAGGTTAAAAAGGTGATCACCTTACCATTGCTGTCCAGAACGGGGTCAGCATCTCCAGTGGCGACGGGGCCAATTATCCGGCCTGCCATAATCCGCTGGACTCGCTGCTCCAGATCGGTGAGGGCTTGAAGGTGAGGCCGGCCTCCCCCGGTCCATTGCTGCTGCCTCCTGTTATGGGCCAGCTTGCCCTGCAAGAGAAAGGATGGGCTCTGAGTACAGTGTGAAGCCCTGATCTTGGCTGCACTGCCTCCCATGGTGGAATAGCCCTTACAGTGTGAAGCCCTGATCTTGGCTGCACTGTCTCCCATGGTGGAATAGCCCTTACAGTGTGAAGCCCTGATCTTGGCTGCACTGCCTCCCATGGTGGAATAGCCCTTACAGTGTGAAGCCCTGATCCTTGCTGCACTGCCTCCCATGGTGGAATAGCCCTTACAGTGTGTAAAGTGCTGAATGTGCGTGTGAGTTTCATGAAAGGCCCATAGGTGTTGGATGAGGGCTGGGCATTGGGGCTTTCAGGACCCTTTGGCCATAAAGTGAGGTGGACATGCAGGGATGAAGAGGATACTGAAAAGGGTACTCACCCTGACGACCCGAGTGAGGTCGTTGAACTTCTTCCTGCATTGCACAGGGGTCCTAGGCACCATGCTGCTGGAGGTCACTCTGTGAGCCACCTCCCTCCAAGCTTTGCGATAGTCGTTGGGCAGCAGCCTCCTGCCACTGTCCAGGAACAGGATAGATCGCCTGCGCTCCACCGCGCCAACCAGAACCTGCAAGGCCCCCTCACTGAACCACTGCGCTCGCTCCCTGGCCCTCTCCATGGTCCTAGGCGTTAGAATGTGGCAGCAAGTCTGTCCAGGCCGAGAATCAGGGCTCCGATGCGCAGGGTGTGGCTGCAATCCAAGATCGAACCTCCCCTTTAAGAGCTGACCGGCGCCAGCGTGTCTGTGTGCAATCGCTAACTGGCCGCACCTTCGCTGCGCCCGCCCTCGGTGGTAGCGCCTCGCTTCTCCGGCTTAGCGCCTTAAGACAACCGTGCAGTGCCTGTTTTAGCGCTCCAAGCACCTCCTGGGGCGAAGCAGGTCAATTTAGCAGTAGGTGGCGATAATTTGCGCCGGGCGTTAAATTTCGCGCCCACTCGAGTATTACGCCCCAAATGTGGCGATACTGAATTTCTCCCCCTAAATGTCTAAATGGGGTAGAGGAACAGAGGGACCTGGGGGTACAGGTACACAAATCACTACAAGGTTAATAAAGCCATAAAACAAGCAATCAAAGCACTAGGGAGATAGAATTGAAAAGCGGAGAAGTTATGTTAAACTTGTATAGAACCGTGGTTAGACCACACTTGGAGTACTGTGCACAGTTCTGGTCTCCATATTATAAAACGGGTATAGACGCACTAGAGAAGATGCAAAATAGATTTACTAGAATGATACCAGAACTGAGAGGCTATACTTATCTGGAAAGATTGAACAGGCTGGGGCTCTTTGGTCTAGATAAGAGAAGACTGAGGGGTGACCTGATAGAGGTCTTCAAGATTATGAAAGTGTTTGAGAGGGTAGCTGTAGAGAAGATGTTTCCACTTGCAGACGGGACCAGAACTAGGAGCCATAAATATAAGATAGTCATGAATAAATCAAATAGGGAGTTCAGGAGAAACTTCTTTACCCAGAGACTGGTGAGAGTGTGGAACGTGCTGCCACAAGGAGTGGTCGAGGTGAATAGCATAGATAGATTTAAGGGGAAGCTAGATAAGCACATGAGGATATGTTGATGGGGTGAGATGAAGAAGGCTGGGAGGAGGCTCCTGTGGAGCATAAACACCGACATGGACCAGTTGGGCCGAATGGCCTGTTTGTGTGCTGTAAATAATTTGTGGCTTTGTGCTACTTTGGGTCCACTGAGTCATGTTCACTGTCAGTTTGCCCACATTAGCATCCATTAGGCTTCTCACCTCAATTCACTTAGTAGTCTGAGCAGCAGGGTGAGGTATCGCGAGGGCTTTCTCACCCAGTGTGCATTTCGGGAGTGAAGGGGTTAGGGGAGGACAAAAATGGAGAAACCGGGAAATCATATTTGCAAGGTTGTTCTGTTAATCATCCGTTTTCTTCAATAAAATACTGAAGTGAAAAGTTCCAGAGACATCAGCCAGTCCTTTTTTCTATCGGTCAGTGTCCCTTTGCTTATGACTACGAACAATGGGCCCGATTTTCGGCTTGTGTGGGAAATGGTCGGATTTCCCCGAATGTGGGGTTTCTGACACACATAAAAAAGTGTCAGCCAGCCCCACGCAATTTTCCCTCAATTGGCCAATTAATTCCCAGCATGTGGGAAGCCTTGCTAATTGTCTAAATCGAGTCAGGAATCCCCACAGTATGATGTCATCATTCGTGGTGTTTTCAAGGTCCATAGCAAGCACTGCATCATCTGAAGGCTTCCAAATGAACCATACAGGATGGCATAAGGAGCCTTCAGCAGCTGTGGCCAGTGCCAGACCCCGAGCTGCCTTCAAATTCGACGAGGCTTCACTGCAGGCATTATTGGATGGGGTTAGGGCCCACAGGGAGGTCCTCTTCCCTAGGTCAGGGAGGAAGAGGCCTCCCACTGAGACCAATGCTGCATGGATGCAGGTGTCAGCAGAGGCCAACTCGCTGGGAGTCACCAGAGGAACCTTGGCATTATATCTCTAACTCCTTCCTTTACTCCCCCACAGTACCATCCAGAGCCCCCGTCCTCACTGTGGAGGAGGAAGAGGCTGTGCAGCCAGACTCCTCAGAGGAAGCTCCAACCTCTGAGGGTGCAGCGTCAGCAGAAGTAAGCGCACCCAGCACCAGCGCAGACACTCACACCTCGGGGGGACCTTTGGGACATAGAGTAGTGTTGTCACCTGGTGTTTCACAGCTGACAAGTGAGCCTCAGCAGATTCTGGAGACAGGGACAGCAGTGGAGAGTCCTCGTCGGAGGGTGCAGGGCTCTGCCAGCTCAGCTCAGCTGCGCTGCATCTCGACCCTCTGCCTCTGGGTCCATCCGCAAGAGAAGAGGTGATGGATCTCCATGCACAGATGCAGGAGTCTCTGGCAGGTTTTGTCTCCAGGGTCGCTGCGAGTGTGGAGCGAATGGAGGAGTCCATAGCGACCATGAGCAGAGCCTTTGTGGAGTCATTGGTGCATGAACGCAGCACCATGGAAAGGTTGGCAACCTCCATGGAGGAGATAACTCGCCAGCATACGGAAAACATGGTGAGTGCTCATAAGAGAATGACATCTCTTGAGGAGCGTTGGCCATCTGTTGAACAGAGAAACCAGATCTTCATGGAAGTCCTTCTGAGTAGGACTGCCAGTGCAGAAACGGGTCCCACTGGCCTCCTAAAGCGTAGCAAGGTGCTCTCAAGCCACTTCCAAGCGCTGGCCCCTTCTGGCTTGTGCAGCCTCAGGTGAGTGAGCAGCAGCCTGGTGCTCCTGGTAATCATCCTGCTGTTCCTGGTTCTGCTGCTGCCACCTGTTGGAGATCCTCTAATGCCAGGACGGGAAGGTGCCAAAGGCCTCCCATGCTTCTAGCAGATGCCTCGGTTGAGGAGGTCCTGAGTTAGGGTGGTGAGAGGGGCTTCCCAGGAGCTCACACTGAAGAAGTGTGTGAGGCTCCAACTTTCTGCAGCTGCTCCTAAGGCTTCAAATAGTTCCCCCAAGCCTTGATCAACAAGGTCCCGCAGCCTGCAAATGCTGCCTCTTTAAATATCTTCAGCCCTCTCATCGGCGGGGTTCCCCGCAGGCGGGTTTCAGGTGGGGAAAGCCCCAAAGTCGCAACGGCACGGGAAAATCCACTTCAACAAGCAGATAATTGCTTGTTAGTGCTCCGACGAGCAGTCCCGCCAGCAGCGAGCGGGACTGAATCGGGGCGCATGAAAACGGCAGTCCGAAAGTCGGACGGGGCGGGGAATCAGGCGGGGGGGGGTCCCGACCCGCTTTTTCCGCGATTTTCGGACCACGGCCACATGAAAAGCCGCCCGACAGCTGCCCGAAAATCGGGGCCAATGTCTTTTTGTTCTCCCCCCTTCCTATCTCTCCATTTTCCTGTTTTGCCTGACACATAATAACTGGAATATAGTCCTCCATAGTTCTGACCCTCCTGAAGTCTACCTCCCTCTCAAGAATGGCCTACCCAGATGTAGGAGCAAGTTCAAAACTTAGATGCAAGCACTGCTGGATTATGTCTCCTCTTCCCACACCTCCCTGGAATTTATACAGATGTGCTTGTGTCACCCCTCCCCCCTCCCCCCAGTTTTTACATCTGATTTCATCTCTGTTCTAGGAATCATTTTACAAAGTATCTGTTTAAGAAGCTGGAGACCAGCACACCTGACCACAGAGCTACAATGGTCGGAGTGGAGTTCCGGAAATGTTTATCATTTATGTGCTCTATAATGGTTGTCACAGCAGCCATGGTTTCCTCGCAGGTACCCTGGATCTGCTCCTCTGTGTAACGTATATACCTTTAAGGGGGGAACTATCTTTTACAGCTCATGTATACTGCAGTACCGGCAGTGACCACACCTGTATATAGCACTGAGTAGTAATCTGTACAGATCAGTTCCCGTGTGAGCCACGTTGAGTAAACACCTGTTATACCGTTCTCCTGCAGTCTGTGTCTTATTATACACAGACACAACATTGGCGACAAGGCATGACAGCGACGATTAAAATTGAAGAAAACGCAAGCCCAAAATTTTTTAAGGCCAGACCGGTACCTTATGCGATCCGCCCAGCCATCGAAGCAGAGCTGGAGAGTCTGGAACGTTCAGGTGTACTGTCCAAGGTAGACTGGAGCGAGTGGGCTACACCCATCGTCCCTGTGATGAAAAAGTCGTTGAGCAGCACGCCTGGGGAACCAAGGAAGGTTCGCATCTGTGGGGACTTAAAGGTAAAAGTGAACCCGGTCCTTCACACCATACAATATCCACTTCCGCGGATTGAAGATATTTTCGCCTCGCTATCTGGAGGGAAACGCTTCACTAAGATTGATCTGGCCCAGGCGAATCTGCAAATGGAGGTAGAAGAAGCATCAAAAAATACCTCACAATCAACACCCACAAAGGTCTCTACCAATACAACCGGCTGGTATTCGGGGTAGCATCAGCTCCGGCTATTTGGCAGAGGGCAATGGAACAAGTCCTGCAAGGGATCCCAGGGACCCAGTGTTATTTGGACGACATCCTGGTCATGGGCGAAATTGACAGTGATCACCTTGCCAACCTGGAGCAGGTGCTCACTAGATTGCAGGAATATGGGCTCCGAGCTAACCGCCCCAAATGCGAGTTTTTTAGAAAACAGATCTCGTATTGTGGCCACGTTATCGATAAAGAGGGGTTACATAAGTCCCCAGGGAAGATTGAGGCAGTAGTCAAGGCTCCAGCACCGGAAAATGTGTCACAACTGAGGTAGTTCCTCGGGCTGGTAAACTACTACCATAAGTTCTTGCCAAATTTGTCTACAATACTACACCCACTGAACACCCTACTGCAAACTGGGGTGCCATGGAAGTGGAGTGACGAATGTAGACGAGCTTTCCAGAAGAGCAAAACTCTAATCACATCGAAAGAGGTATTGGCCTATTACAACCCGGCATTACCAATTCGGTTGGCATGTGATGCGTCACCCTACGGCATTGGAGCGGTGCTGTCGCACAAATTCTCGGACGGCTCAGAGAGGCCAATAGCCTTTGCGTCACGATCACTAACCTCAGCCGAGCGTAACTACGCCCAGATTGACAGGGAGGCCCTCAGCCTAGTGTGGGGAGCGAAAAAGTACAATCACTATCTGCACGGGCAGAAATTCACCTTGCTGACTGATCACCAGCCTCTTGTCTCCATTTTTAATCTGAAGAAGGGCGTTCCGGTGATGACTGCGCAACGACTACAAAGATGGTCACTTTTTCTAAGGGCGCACCACTATGAGATTGAATATAAGGGCACGAAACAGCATGGAAATGCTGATGGGCTATCATGCCTGCCACTGCCTACTGCGGAGGAAGCACCAGCAGTGGATCCTGTCAAAATATTCCATTCGACTATAGTTGAATACCTACCGGTAACTAACGCTTGTATCGAAAAGGAAACCCGAAATGACTCGACACTGTCTCGGGTATATGATTTGACGGTGAAGGGATGGCCAGCACATGGCGACTCACTGTTGCCAGCATTCTCGACAAGGAGAGAACAGCTGTCAGTGTGCCGGGGGACCTTGATGTGTGGATCCCGAGTGGTAATTCCACCCAAGTTAAGGGATAGAGTGCTCAATGAGCTTCATGAGGGTCATCTGGGAGGGGTAAAAATGAAAAGCCTAGCCAGGGCTTATGTGTGGTGACCGGGAATCGATAAACAAATCGAGGACCTGACCAAGAGCTGCTCAGGATGCCAGAAAGTCCAAAATGCAGCACCACAGGCCCCTCTACACCCATGGGAGTGGCCCTCATCTCCATGGCAACGGGTGCATATTGATTTTGCTGGTCCATTCATGGACTCAATGTTTTTAATAGCCATGGATGCGCACTCGAAATGGCCTGAGGTCATCAAAATGTCCTCCACCACCACGGAGAAAACTATTGCAGTCCTACGGACCATTTTTGCCAGGAATGGCTTGCCAGAACAGATTTGCTCCGACAACGGACCACAGTTTGTGTCCGAAGAGTTCCGGAGGTGCTTGAAAAAGAATGGGGTAAGGCATTACACATCCGCCCCGTATCATCCAGCCACAAATGGATTGGCTGAGAGGTTCGTACAAACCTTTAAGAAGGCAATAAAGGCTATGTACAATGACAACATTCCGCTGCAGCACAAGGTGGACAATTTCCTGTTCGCCTACCGGAATGCGACACATGCAGTCACCAACCAGGCCCCAGCCATGATGTTCTTTAACCGAAGGTTAAGATCTCGCCTGGATTTGCTCAGACCAAACGTACGAAGAGATGTTGAGAGTAAGCAATTCCAGCACATCCATGAGAAGCCAACAAAGAGCTTCAATGTAGGGCAACCAGTCTTGGCCTGCGACTACCGAACAGAAAAATGGCAGCCAGGAACGATATGCACACGGCAGGGCCCACTAATGTACACAGTGGACGTTGGGGAGAGCATCATGAGACGCCATGCTGACCAGATCCTAGAGTCACAGGAACAAGTCAACCCCATGCCTCGCCCATACGTAGCTGGTGATGAACCCGATGTACAGGTCGCATCTACCCCAGAAACAGTAGCATCGGAAGCTGATGAACCAACCAACGACAGGGGGCCAGAATCGCCTCCGCACCAAGAGCAAGACACTCGGGAAAGGCGCTATCCAGAAAGGATCAGGAAGCCTCCCCAAAGACTGAATATATAAATAGACTATTTTCAGCTAATGTTGCATGTTAAAAGTGTTAATTGTTAAATGAGCGTTATGGTACTGTTAATCTAAAAGGGGAGGAATTGTAATGTATGTACCTTTAAGGGGGAACTATCTTTCACAGCTCATGTATACTGCAGTACCGGCAGTGACCACACCTGTATATAGCACTGAGTAGTAATCTGTACAGATCAGTTCCCGTGTGAGCCACGTTGAGTAAACACCTGTTATACCGTTCTCCTGCAGTCTGTGTCTTATTATACACAGACACAACACTCTGGGAGTATGAAATGATGTGTCCCGTTGTCTCGGAGCTCAAACGTGTAGGAAAAGTCAATCTGAAGATCAGCTGCCCAGTCACAAGATGTGCCAGATGTGTAATCTGTAAAACAGAACAATATTGCAATGAAGTAAAGTGAGTCTACACTGTACCCCCTTCCAAGGCCAATATATCCTTCCTGAGGTGTGATGCCCAGAGCTGGGTTTTCCATTGGCTTGTTTATTTTCTCCTCTTTTCCAGCAGCTTTCTTTTGTCCTCCAAAAGGCAGTGACTCCGTGTGGGGTACATGCCCACAGACACCAGGACCCTCTGGAACCCCCAACCACCTGGGCATTCTTCACATATGAGCCTAGACAATGAGCATCAGCAGGTTATTTGACGGTGGGGACATTACAGTTGAGCCCAATTAGTCATATTTTGGTGTTATTACCGTCATTAGTCTCTCTGAATTCACATCACCAGCTGCACTTTTGATGTGAGATGAAGACAGTTCTACAAATAGTGTAACTCAGCTGGTTTAGGGGCATCTGGTGTAAAGTAGGATTAGTAACAGGAATATAACTGAAGTGTGAAAAGAATTAAACTTACAGAGAACCTGTGATGTAGGTCCCACTTTAAACTCTGTCCCGTGTTTCTGGTATAAAGCATCAGCTACTTTTTGTCCAACATTCACCTGGAAAATGGTAAACAGGATGATCGCACAGGGTAAAGTTCGAGTTTTAAAAAAAAATCCGTCTTAGTATTTTCTTCCTGTCCTATATCATCCATTGCTCCCCCAAAAGATGTGCTGCTCCTCATTCACTGGAGAAAGAGGAATGGTCTAACTCCATGCAACTTGCGACATGCATCTAGGAGCACCACTGCTCCATCCTACCCTCTCGGAAGCAGTGTCTCCAGTCCCATCTCCAGTCTGAATAGAGCCAACTATATCGACGTGATCCACAGTCAGTTGCTAAGATTGAACTGAGCTAGAGATTGAATAGACCACACTGGTTTTAGATGTAGTTGTTAATTCAATCAGGACTGATTGGTCCAATTGCTTGCTGTGTGGTTTCTAACGGTTGTAATGAATATGCCAACATGTTCTATGATGGAGAGGAGCCCACAGCTACACCTCCTCTTTTATTCAGCTCTCAATCTCTAATCCGTATTTCAGGCTGGAATGCCCATTATTACCATGGGTGGGTGGTGACTGTTTCTGGAATAAGTTTACTGTATATAAGGGCCCTCTATCTCAGCCAGGCTTGTGTCTTATCTACAGAACTACTGGAACAGGAGTAAAAGGTGGTTTGTATTTCCCCGCTGGTGATGACATCTCACCATTTCCTCGTGGTTGCTGACTGTTGCGTTCGTGTACCCATACGGGGTAAGAATCAGCTGACCGTAGGAGTGAATGGTCAGGTAGCATAAAATATCGGACCGATGGCTATGGAGAAAACCAGCAACCGCTTTGGCCTCTGGTTCAGACTCTGGTGCTGAACCGCAGTAGGTGCATGAACAGCAGTTTCTCGAAGCCCCAACACCTGTAACAAAAGATGAAATACACAGTTTTAAAGGAAAGCAACAACAAGGAGAGGTGTACAATTACCGCCCTCCGAGATCTCTGTGCTCCTCCAAGTCTGGCCTCTTGCACATACCCGATTTTAATCGCCCTACCATTGGTGGCTGTGCCTTCAGCTGCCTAGGCCCTAAGCAACTGCCCTTGACATCAAGGCAGCATTTGACTGAGTGTGGCACCAAGGAGCCCTAGTAAAATTGAAGTCAATGGGAATCAGGGAGAAAACTCGCCACTGGCTAATGTCATACCTAACACAAAGGAAGATGGTTGTGGTTGTTGGAGGCCAATCATCTCAGCCCCAGGACATCACTCAGGGCAGTGTCCTAGGCCCAACCATCTTCAGCTGCTTCATCAATGACCTTCCCTCCACCATAAGGTCAGAAGTGGGGATGTTTGCTGATGGTTGCAGTATTCAGTTCCATTCGCAACTCCTTAGATAATGAAGCAGTCTGTGCCCACATGCAGCAAGACCTGGACAACATCCAGGCTTGGGCTGATAAGTGGCAAGTAACATTTGTGCCACACAAGTGCCAGGTAATTACCTTCTCCACCTCCTCTTGACATTCAAAGGCATTACCATCGCCGAATCCCCCACCATCAATAGCCTGGCGGGGTCACCATTGACCAGAAACTTAACTGGACCAGCCACATAAATACTGTGGTTACAAGAACAGGTCAGAGGCTGGGTATTCTGCAGCGAGTGACTCACCTCCTGACCACTGTTCCCCTTAAGCTATCTCGTGAGTGCCGTGTACCATGCGTTGCAGGCTGCGCACTCGTGCAGTCCCACAGGAGCGGGCTCCAGCGCGCAGGCGTTCTTTTTTCGGCACCTGCGTGTTGGAGCCCGCTCCTGCAGGCCTGAAGAACTGGAGTCTATAGGACCAATTAAAAAACACTGTGATTATTTGCACAAACACATTTGTGGCCTTCTGCGCATGCACGTGGCATACCGGAGCCGCACATGTGCAGTACTCTGTTGCTTCACCATGGGCCATGCTTTCTCAGTCCCGTGTGGAGAAGGTCAGGAAACTTGTTGGTGGTCGGGGGAAGATCGAGGATCGAAGGGGGGAGAGAGAGAGAGACTGGGGAAGAGAGAGAGAGAGCCTGGGGGAGAGAGAGAGACTGGGGGAGAGAGAGACTGGGGGAGAGAGAGACTGGGGAAGAGAGAGAGAGACTGGGGGAGAGAGAGAGAGACTGGGAGAGAGAGAGAGAGAGACTGGGGGAGAGAGAGAGAGCCTGTGGGAGAGAGAGAGAGAGACTGGGGGAGAGAGAGAGAGAGACTGGGGGAGAGAGAGAGACTGGGGGAGAGAGAGAGAGAGAGACTGGGGGAGAGAGAGACTGGGGGAGAGAGAGAGAGAGACTGGGGGAGAGAGAGAGAGAGAGAGACTGGGGAAGAGAGAGGCTGGGGAAGAGAGAGAGTGAGCCTGGGGGAGAGAGAGAGAGACTGGGGGAGAGAGCGACTGGGGAAGAGAGAGAGTGAGCCTGGGGGAGAGAGAGAAAGACTGGGGGAGAGAGAGAGAGAGACTGGGGGAGTGAGAGGGGGGATGGGGAGAGAGAGAGAGACATGATGAAGATGAGCTCCTGAAACTTTTGTGTTTTTTGTCATCAAAAATGGGGGAAAAAGTTCAATTTCAAGTTAATTTCAAGTTTAAAAGTTTAATTTCAAGTTTAAAAGTTTAAAAAGTTTAATTTAATTTTATTTAAGTTTAATTTCAACATAAACCATAGACCGGGAAAAAAAAACCGCCAAAGAAAAACCCGGAGGAAAAAAAAACCTGAAAAAAGAAAAAAAAAACCCACGAGAAAAAGAAAAATAAACTCAGGGAAAAACCGGGGGAGCGAGGCCCAAAAACGGAGAAAAACCCCGAGAGAAACAGCCCGAGCCCAGAGAGTGAGGACAGGGCCTGGAGAGTGAGAAGTCCGGAGAGAGAAACAACCCGAGCCCAGGGCCTGAAACCCGAGAAAACCTGAGAGGCCGGGCCGAGACTGAGGCCTAGAGACCACGGGGTCAGAGAGTGAGAGCGGCCCAGAAACACCGGGAAACAGCGGCTCCCAGACCCAGAGAAACAGCCCGAACACGGAGAGCGAGGCCAGGGCCTGGTGAGTGAGAAAAACCCGTGGCCTGAGACCGACACGAGAAAACCCACCCGGGGCACGGAGAGCGAGCGAGTCCGGGGCCTGAGAAAGTCCGAGAGTCCGGAGAGGGAAACACTGGGCCCGGGGCCTGAAACCCGAGAAAAGTTCAAAAAGTTTAATTTAATTCTATTTAAGTTTAATTTCAACATAAACCATAGACCGAAAAAAAACCCCGAAAATCCCCCCCCCCAAAAAAAACCCGTGAGAAAAAGAAAAATAAACTCGGGGAAAAACCGGGAGCGCAAGGCCCAAAAACTGAGAAAAACCCCGAGAGAAACGGTCAGGAGAGAGAAACAACCCGAGCCCGGGGCCTGAAACCCGAGAAAACCCGAGAGACCAGGCCTGAGACTGAGGCCCAGAGACCGCGGGGTCTGAGAGTGAGAGCGGCCCAGAAGCACTGGGAAACAGCGGCCTCCAGACCGAGAGAAACTCCCGGAGACCGCGGACTGAGAAAGGAAACCGGCACAGAGCCGAGAAATTAGACGGGAACTCGGCAAAAAGCAACAAGAAGAGGATACAGAGGTCAAACTAAGGAAAAACAATAAAAATCAAGGAATATAAACTTTCAATGGGATTTGACACTCACAGAACAGCAATCAGCAGGAGGACCAACACTTCAAGGAAACTTGCCTACTATCAAAATCTGAATTGAGTGAGTACAACAATATTGAGGACACCCCCATATTCTAAGGTCAGCAAGAATTTTTTACTTTTACACTAAAAACAGCCTGTATTCAGAAATGAGCAAATCAGAAGAGCTGCAGCAGCTCCCGTGCTGCACTGAGAGCAACCTCTTTCAGTTTCCCCCTGACATCAAATACAATACAAGAAAACAGTTCAAGCAACAGCAGATGGGAGTGAAGCCAGAGACTCTTTTTGCTGACTTGTACAAAAATGGGAATATGAGTAATCTTATTTTTTACTCAGGTCAGTCCGCTGCTTGGCACAAAGCAATCACCACACGCTATTCCCGTGTTCAGCACGAGAAAACCACTAATGGGTTCAAACTGAAAATAAGGGAATCAGCGGACCTGGATAGTGAAATGACAACTGTCAACATGTACAAAAGCGGGACAATAATGGTGCAAGGCAACCTCAAAGACTTTGGCCCCGATTTTCGGCTTGTGTGGGGAATGGTCAGAATTCCCCGAATGTGGGGTTTCTGACACACATAAAAAAGTGTCAGCCAGCTCCACGCAATTTTCCTCAAGTGGCCAATTAATTCCCAGCATGTGGGAAGCCTTGCTAATTGTTCAATTCGAGTCAGAAATCCCCACAGTATGATGTCATCATTCGTGGTGCTTTCAAGGTCCAAAGCAAGCACTGCATCCTCTGAAGGCTTCCAAACGAACCACACAGCATGGCAGAGGAGCCTGCAGCAGCTGTGGGCAGTGCCAGACCCCGAGCTGCCTCCAAATTCGATGAGGCTTCACTGCAGGCATTATTGGATGGGGTTAGGGCCCACAGGGAGGTCCTCTTCCATAGGTCAGGGAGGAAGAGGCCTCCCACTGAGACCAATGCTGCATGGATGCAGGTGTCAGCAGATGCCAACTCGCTGGGAGTCACCAGAAGAACCTTGGCATTACATCTCTATCTCCTTCCTTTACTCCCCCACAGTACCATCCAGAGACCCCGTCCTCACTGTGGAGGAGGAGGAGGCTGTGCAGCCAGACTCCTCAGAGGAAGCTCCAACCTCTGAGGGCGCAGCGTCAGCAGAAGTAAGCGCACCCAGCACCAGCGCAGACACTCACACCTCGGGGGGACCTTCGGGACATAGAGTAGTGTTGTCACCTGATGTTTCACAGCTCACAAGTGAGCCTCAGCAGATTCTGGAGGCAGGGACAGCAGTGGAGAGTCCTTGTTGGAGGGCGCAGGGCTCTGCCAGCTCAGCTCAGCTGCGCTGCATGTCGACCCTCTGCCTCTGGGTCCATCCGCAAGAGAAGAGGTGATGAATCTCCATGCACAGATGCAGGAGTCTCTGGCAGGTTTTGTCTCCAGGGTCGCTGCGAGTGTGGAGCGAATGGAGGAGTCCATAGCGACCATGAGCAGAGCCTTTGTGGAGTCATTGGCGCATGAACACATCACCATGGAAAGGATGGTGTTGAATCCGTGATTCTTAAAGTATGATGTTTTCCAATAACTACACGCAGGCTGTAACTTAACAATCAACAGGCGTTTACTGGAGGAGGGTAGTCTAAAGACTGACAGTACAGAGTCATGCTCAAGGCTTATATACAGGTGTGGTCACTGCCGGTACTACAGTATACGGGAGCTGTAAAAGTAGTTCTCTCTTAAAGGTACATACACTACAATTCCTCCCCTTTTAGATTAGCAGTACCCATAATGTTCAAATAACAATTAACACTTTAACATGCACATTAAACTGAAATAGTCCATTTATAGATTCAGTCTTTGGGGCAGCTTCCTGATCCTTTCTGGATAGCGCCTTTCCTGAGGTTCTTGTTCTTGGTGCGGAGGCAATTCTGGCCCCTTTTCGTCGGTTATTTCATCAGTTTCCACTGTTACTGTTTCTGTGGTAGATGCTACCGGTATGTCGGGTTCATCCCCAGGGACGCGAGACATGGGGTTGACTCGTTCCTGTGACACTAAGATCTGGTCGATGTGGCGTCTCACAATGTTCTCCCCGACATCCACTGTGTACATTAATGGCCCCTGCCGTGTGCATATCGTTCCGGGTTGCCATTTCTCTGTTCGGTAGTCACGGGCCAAGACTGGTTGTCCTACATTGAAGCTCCTTGTCGGCTTCTCATTGATGTGCTGGAATTGTTTATCCTCAACATTTCTTCGCACATTTGACCTGAGCAAATCCAGACGAGATCTCAACCTTCGGTTAAAGAACATCATGGCCGGGGTCTGGTTGGTAACTGCATGTGTCGCATTTCTGTAGGCTAACAGGAAATTGTCCACCTTATGCTGTAGTGGAATTTCATCATCGCACATGGCCTTTATCGCCTTTTTAAAGGTTTGTACGAACCTCTCAGCCAATCCATTTGTGGCTGGATGATACGGGGCGGATGTGTAATGCCTTACCCCATTCCTTCTCATAAATTTCCGAAACTCTTCGGACACAAACTGTGGTCCATTATCAGAGCAAATCTGCTCTGGCAAGCCGTTCCTGGCAAATATGGTCCGTAGGACTGCAATCATTTTCTCTGTAGTGGTTGAGGACATTTTGATCACCTCAGGCCATTTCGAGTGAGCATCCACTGCTATTAAGAACATTGAGTCCATGAATGGACCAGCAAAATCAATATGCACCCGTTGCCATGGAGAGGAGGGCCACTCCCATGGGTGTAGTGAGGCATGTGGTGGTGCATTTTGGACCTTCTGGCATCCTGAGCAGCTCTTGGTTAGGTCCTCGATTTGTTGATCGATCGCCGGCCACCACACATAAGCCCTAGCAAGGCTTTTCATTTTCACCCCTCCCAGATGACCTTCGTGAAGCTTATTGAGCACTCTCTCCCTTAACTTGGGTGGAATTACCACTCGGGATCCACACATCACTGTCCCCTGGCATACTGACAGCTGTTCTCTTCTGGATGAGAATGCTGGCAACAGTGAGCCGCCATGTGTTGGCCATCCCCTCACCGTCAAATCATATACCCGAGACAGTGTCGGGTCATTTCGGGTCTCCTTCTCTATATCCGCGTTAGTTACTGGCAATCGTTCAATTATTGACGAATAAAATATCTCGATAGGGTCCACCACTGGTGCTTCCTCCACAGTAGGCAGTGGCAGGCGTGATAGCCCATCAGCGTTTCCATGCTGTTTCGTGCCTTTATACTCTATTTCATATTGGTTCGCCCCTAGAAAAAGGGACCATCTTTGTAACCGTTGTGCAGTCATCACCGGAATGCCTTTCTTTGGATTGAAGATGGAGACAAGTGGTTGGTGGTCAGTCAGCAAGGTGAACTTCTGCCCATGCAGATAGTGGTTGAATTTTTTTACTCCCCACACTAGGCTGAGGGCCTCCCTGTCAATCTGGGCGTAGTTGCGCTCGGCTGAGGTTAGTGACCGAGACGCAAAGGCTACTGGCTTCTCCAACCCATCTGGGAATTTGTGCGACAGTACCGCTCCAATACCATAGGGTGATGCATCACATGCCAACCGAATTGGTAGTGCTGGGTTGAAATGGGCCAACACCTCTTTTGATGTGATCAATTCTTTGCACTTCTGGAAAGCTCGTTTACATTCGTCATTCCACTTCCATGGTACCCCCGTTTGCAGTAGGGTGTTCAGTGGGTGTAATACTGTAGACAAATTTGGTAAGAACTTATGGTGGTAGTTTACCAGCCCGAGGAACGACCTCAGTTGTGACACATTTTCCGGTGGTGGAGCCTTGACTACTGCCTCAATCTTTTCAGGGGACTTATGTAACCCCTCTTCGTCAATAACCTGGCCACAATACGAGATCTGCTTCTGGAAAAACTCACACTTGTGGCGATTAGCTCGTAGCCCATATTCCTTTAATCTAGTGAGCACCTTCTCCAGGTTGGCGAGGTGATCACTGTCATTTTCGCCCGTGACCAGGATGTCGTCCAAATAACACTGGGTCCCTGAAATCCCTTGCAGGACTTGATCCATTGCCCTTTGCCAAATAGCCGGAGCCGATGCTACCCCGAACACCAGCTGGTTGTATTGGTAGAGACCTTTATGAGTGTTGATCGTGAGGTACTGTTTCGAGGCTTCTTCTACCTCCATTTGCAGGTACGCCTGGGCCAAATCAATCTTAGTGAAGCGTTTCCCTCCAGATAGCGAGGCGAAAATATCTTCAATCCGCGGAAGCGGATATTGTACAGTGTGAAGGACTGGGTTCACTGTCACCTTAAAATCCCCACAGATGCGGACCTTCTTTGGTTCCCCAGGCGTATTACTCAACGACTTCTTCATTACAGGAACGATGGGTGTAGCCCACTCGCTCCAGTCTACTTTGGATAGTACTCCTGAATGTTCCAACCCTTCCAGCTCTGCTTCGACAGCTGGTCGGATCGCATAAGGCACCGGTCTGGCCTTAAAAAACTTTGGGCTTGCATTTTCCTCTGTTTTAATCATTGCTGTTATGCCTTTTAGTGTTCCAAGTCCCTCCTGGAACACTTCTTGTGCGTCAGTTAGCATTTTTGACAGTCGTCCAGGTGTGACGTCGTCATCCTTTTTGGCCTCAACCTTCAGTGCCTGTATGGAATGCCAATCTAATTGTATCTTCCGGATCCATTCACGTCCTAGTAGTGGTGGTCCTCCATCTGGCAATACATATAGGTCCATTTTAGGTATTTCCTGGCCTTTGTATATCACTTTCACCCTTATTTTTCCTTTCGGTTAGACTTTTTGCCCCGTGTACGTCTTCAAGACAATCTCTGTAGCTTTCAAGGGTATATGTGAAAATAGCCGCTTGTAGTCCCTTTGGTTTATGACTGTTAGGGCTGATCCTGTGTCCAATTCCATTTTCACTTGGACTCCGTCTATCTTGAGTGTAACCCAGATAGTCTGGTGATCCTCCATTTTGGTTACCTTATGTAGTTTCAGACAACCCAGCTCCTTGCTTCCGGAGTCTGTATCACTTTTCTGTTCATCTGAACTACTGTCCATCACCTTATGTACCTTTTTGTACTTCTCCTGTGGAGATTTCTTGCTGCTGGTTTTCTTCCCTGACCTGCAGACTCTTGCTATGTGTCCTGCTTTTCCACACTGTCTGCACACTTGGTCCTTGAACCAACAATCCTGCTGGTCGTGTGTTGTTCTGCCGCAGCGATAACACTTCCCTGCTCCATATGACATTTCATTGGTGCCATATTCTTGCGGTCTCCGTTGTACCTCTGCAGCGCCCCTTGCGGCTGCTTCGTGTGATACTGCCATGCTGAAAGCCTTGTCCAGCGTAAGATCCTTTTCTGATAGAAGCCGTTTCTGGGTTCCTTCACTTTGAAGCCCACACACAAACTTGTCCCTTAACGTATCTGCTAGTCCCACTCCAAACTGGCAGTGTTTCGATAGCTTGTGCAGTTCCGTTAAGTACTCAGCATTACTTTCGTCTTTATGCTGGTTCCTTTTGTGGAACTTAAATCTTTCTGCTATCAGCAGCGGTGTGGGGTTTAAGTGGTCCTGCAGGATTTCCACTATGTTTTCGAAATTCTTATCCACTCGCTTCTCTGGGGTTATTAGGTTTTGCCGTAAGCCATAAGTTTTTGCACCCATGGAATTTAACAAAACCAGTGCTTTCTTAGCATCTGGCACTTCATTCGCCCTGCAGTACACCTCAATGCATTCCACATATGTCGCCCAATCTTCGACTTCATTGTCGAACGCAGTGATACTGCCACTCTTCGGCATCCCTGAGTGTGATTTAACTGTCTAAAATGGCGTCTCCCGCGCTCTCCCTTCTTCTCCGCTGGCACAAAATGGCGTCTCCCACGCTTTCCTTTCTTCCCACGCTCGCCCTTCTTCTCCGCTGCGGCTTCTAAAATGGCGTCTCCCGCGCTCTCCCTTCTTCTCCGCGGCTTAATGGCGTCTCCCGCGCTTCCCCATCTTCTCCGCTGGCCCAAAATGGCGTCTCCCACACTTTCCTTTCTTCCCGCGCTCACCCTTCTTCTCCGCTGCGGCTTCTAAAATGGCGTCTCCCGCGCTCTCCCTTCTTCTCCGCGGCTCAATGGCGTCTCCCGCACTCTCCCTTCTTCTCCCCGTGGACACGGTTCGGCCCTTGAGCCCTGGCTGTGCTCTGCGCGTTCTCCTGTGCGCCTTTCCCATTGCCATCGCTCGGATCCTGAACCCGGCTGCTGCTTTACCCTCTCTCTCTCTCTGTTTGTTTTTCCTCGACGCTGCTCGGTTTTCAACCCCCGGCCGCGCCCTGTGCGCTTCACCCTCTCTCTTACCCCGTCGACGCTGCTCGGCTTTTTCTATGCCGTCGGTCGGCTCCAGCCGCCACTGTCCGGGAAGGGTCTGCGCTGTACCTGTTGCCAGTCTGTTGCTGGATCGTCGTGGCTGGGGAACCAAGCCCGGCTTTCAACAGCCTCCCCTGCGATGTTCACTCTCTGCCGGATGACTGGGCGGTTGCTCGTGGTTGACGCCCGTGCTTCTGGCGTCGACTTCCTTCCACCGCCCTCCCAGAGCGAATCCTTGAAGGGAAATGCAGAGTTGCAGGTAGATTCGAATCGACCTCGTCGCCACTGTTGAATCCGTGATTCTTAAAGTATGATGTTTTCCAATAACTACACGGAGGCTGTAACTTAACAATCAACAGGTGTTTACTGGAGGAGGGTAGTCTAAAGACTGGCAGTACAGAGGCATGCTCAAGGCTTATATACAGGTGTGGTCACTGCCGGTACTACAGTATACAGGAGCTGTAAAAGTAGTTCTCTCTTAAAGGTACATACACTACAGTTGGCAACCTCCATGCAGGAGATAACTCGCCAGGGTACGGAAAACATGGTGAGTGCTCATAAGAGAATGGCATCTCTTGAGGAGCGTTGGCCATCTGTTGAACAGAGAAACCAGATCTTCATGGAAGTCCTTCTGAGTAGGACTGCCAGTGCAGAAACGGGTCCCACTGGCACCCTAAAGCGCAGCAAGGTGCTCTCAAGCCACTTCCAAGCGCTGGCCCCTTCTGGCCTGTGCAGCTTCAGGTGAGTGAGCAGCAGCCTGGTGCTCCTGGTGCTCATCCTGCTGTTCCTGGTTCTGCTGCTGCTGCCTCTGCTGTTGGAGATCCTCTAATGCCAGGAAGGGAACGTCCCAAAGGCCTCCCATGCTTCTGGCAGATGCCTCCGTTGAGGGGGCGCTGAGTTAGGGTGGTGAGAGGGGCTTCCCAGGAGCTCACACTGGAGAAGTGTGTGAGGCTCCAACTTTCTGCAGCTGCTCCTAAGGCTTCAAAAAGTTCCCCCAAGCCTTGATCAACAAGGTCCTGCAGCCTGCAAATGCTGCCTATTTAAATCTCTTCAGCCCTCAGCGACCTGCAGCTGACAGCAAGCAAGCCAGCTGTTTTCACGCCAGCTCTCAGCAGCGGGGTTCCCCGCAGGCGGGTTTCAGGTGGGGAAAGTCCCAAAGTCGCAACGGCACGGGAAAATCCACTTCAACAAGCAGATAATTGCTTGTTAGTGCTCCGACGACCAGTCCCGCCAGCGGCGGCCGGGACTGAACCGGGGCGCACGGAAATGGCAGTCCGAAAGTCGGACGGGGCGGGGAATCAGGCGGGGTGGGAGGTCCCGACCTGCTTTTTCGCCAATTTTTGGCCCCTGGCCGCATGAAAAGCCGCCCAACGGCGGCCAGAAAATCGGGGCCTTTGAAATGGCCTTCCAGACACTGAGAGGATTAGTAGAGAAGGGAAAGACCAGCCCCAGTGTAACTACCAGGGAGAAAGCCACACCCACTCCCCCCACCACTTGCAGCTCACCAGGAGTAAAGCAGCCTAGCCAGGAGGTGAGTGAGCCCCCCAGTTCTGACCAGGCACACACTCTGGGGCCCCACAGCTCCCTGGTACAATTAAAGGAGCAGTTCACCCAGCTGGAGATAGAGCTGGTTAAGCTTAAAGAGGATGTCCTTAAACTGAAAAGCGATCAAGAAAGCAGCATTTCAGCAATAAAGCAAAAACAAAAGCAAGAGAGGGAGAGCTACAGGAGAGAGCTGACTTTACTTGGGAAGCAGGTGAAAGAGCTGCAGAAAGACAGGGAGAACTACAGGGGAGAGATAGCTACATTGACCCAGCAGCTAAAGGCCAGAGACAGGACAGTGCAGAGCCCTACTGAGCAGCTGCACTCTTTCACTGAGCAACAGCAGCAGACCCACACTGCAGGGAGTGCCACACAGACCAACCAGCAGACTGAAGCCCAGTCTGCCCCCCCCCACTTTGGAATCACAGCCGAGCTGCCCAGCCTCCGTCTCACAAGAGGAGCGCACACACCAGATACGACCCCCCCAGTCCAACACACAACCCCCCCAGTCCAACACACAACCTGTGAATCCAGGCGAGAGTCACCAGCCAGTAAACACCAACAAGGCTGACATTGTAATACTAATAGACTCAAATGGGAAATTCCTCCAGGAGAAGAAGCTCTTCCCTAAACATAAAGTAGCCAAGCTCTGGTGCCCAACATCAGACAAAGCCCTGGAAATGTTGTCCACAAGCCACTTAGGCTCCCCCAAACACATCATAATACACACCGGCACTAATGACCTAAGGGCCCAGCAGGAGAGGGTGGCAACGTCGCTCCGAACAGTGATTGAGAAGGCAAGCACCACCTTCCCAAACACTAGAATCACTGTTTCCACACTGTTGCCGAGAAAAGACTTTCACCACAAAACAATCCACAAGATAAATGCCAGCATATTACGAGACTGTGCATTAAAACAAAACGTGCACCTGGCCCAACATCCCACCCTCGATGTGGAATGTCTTTACGACCATGTCCATCTCTACAAGGAGCTAGTGCCAGTCTTTGCTAAGGCCCTGAAGGACGTCGCTCTTAACCGTGACCACACCCAGACTCCAAGAGGAAAAGGACACCCCCCCGGCCATCAGAGACCAGTGAGGTACAGCCCAGGACCACGACAGAGACCACCACCATACCAACCAGGACCAGAGAGGATCCCCACGTACACGCCATCAGAGCACAGCACCACTGTCCTACCTGCACCACTCCTGCCCCCCAAGGAGAGCAGGACCACTCCAGCAGCAAGAACTCCAGCCCGGCAGATTGAGATATGCTCAGGATGTAAGCAATACTACAGGCAGAGACAATCCATTGAGAGACATAAAGCAGATGCTCAGCATCATCTGCTCCCGCCTTATGTAACAGGAAGTATAATGACTAGCCCTTTTCACACATGAAAAAGAAAAAAAAAGGGGTATGATTGTTAGAAAGAGTTGCAGTTATATATTCTCAGTATTTATAGACACTTGAAATGTTCTTTTTTCCTCATTTAACATGACAAACACACACACACCTATCACAGTAAAAGACCAATCTTAACATGAAATCCTTGTGCATCTCAACCTGGAATATCCAAGGCCTATGCTCTTCTGTGTTTGGCCTGAAGAGCAGGACCTCAGAGTTCCTAGATGAAATCAAAGATCTAGACATTATCATTTTGCCAGAAACCTGGTGTAGTGGAGAAGGGTTTACTGGTTGTCCCCCTGGGTACACAGAGCTGGTGGTTCCCTCCAATAAACTGCCAGGAATAACCCAGGGCAGAGACTCTGGAGGCATACTGATTTGGTTTAAAGCAGAGCTTAGGAATTACATTGAATTTATAAAAAAGGGCGAAATCCACTTATGGCTCAAGATTAAGAAAGACATCATTTCTAGCATGCAAAATGTTTTCATTTGCGCAATCTATATCCCCCCTAAAGAATCCCCATACTTCAAAGAGGACACCTTCTCCAACATTGAGAGGGAGATTAACCATTTCCAGTCCCAGGGGAATGTGTTGATCTGTGGTGATCTCAACTCAAGAACTGGTGAAGAACCAGACTTTATCAGTAATCAGGGGAATAATTACATATTTGGGAATAACCATTTTGATCTCCCTTTTCATTCACATAGGAATAACTACGACAAACAGACAAATGCAAACGGAAAACAGCTCCTGCAGCTCTGTCGAAGCCTGGGTCTGTACATTGTCAATGGTAGGTTCAGAGGAGACTCCCTAGGAAGATTGACCTATTCTTCACCTCTTGCATCAGCACCGTAGACTATATGATTACAGATCTGGACCCATCCTCTTTCAGAGCATTCACAGTCAAACCACTAAGATCACAGCCAAATTACTGCGTATCTTAAAAGGACAGAAACAACAACACAGAAACACAGCCCAGTAAGCTGTACAACAGTAACAAATCCTACAGATAGGCCCAGAACAGCATGGAAAAATACCAGAAAGCAATTAGCAGTCAATCAACTCAACCTCTCTTGGACACCTTTCTGGAAAACACATACACTCACAATAAAGAAGGCATAAACCTGGCAGTGAATAACCTAAATAATATTTTTGATAATTTGGCATCAATGTCGAACTTGAAATCTCGCAAGAGTAAACCCAAATCACAAAGCCACGAAAAATGTTTGATTCAGACTGTCATAACACGAGGAAAAAACTCAGAAAAATATCAAACCAAAAACACAGACAAACAGAAAATGAGGAATTACGCCTTGCTTATTGTCAGGCACTAACACAATACAAAAACACACTCAGAACCAAGAAAGAACAGTATATTAAGAATAAACTCAGCTCCATTGAAGAATCTATTGATTCTAATTGTTTCTGGGACAACTGGAATACATTACACAAAAAGCACATAATGAATTGCCCATTCAAAATGGAGACATATGGGAAAACCATTTTGAAAAATTATACCAGAAAAAACACACTAAGCCCAGAGCAAGATCAAATATGTAAAGAATTGGAAAAGCTCGAACTGACCATAAAAGATTACCAAAACCCTTTAGACTCCTCAATAACTGAAAAAGAGCTATTTGAAAAACTCAAGGACCTGCGACCAAGAAAATCCTGTGGTGCAGATGGCATCCTAAACGAGATGCTTAAATACACTGATGATAAAATGAAATTGGCTATCCTAAAACTCTTCAACTTGGTTCTGAGTGTCGGTTACTTCCCTGATGTCTGGAACAAAGGACTCATAACGCCCATATACAAAAGTGGAGACAAAGTTGACCCAAATAACTACCGAAGCATCTGTATGAACAGTAATCTGGGGAAGGTATTCTGTAGTATCATAAACAAAAGACTTATAACTTCCTTAAGGAGCACAATGTCTTGAGTAAAAGCCAAATTGGATTCTTACCAAATTATTGAACATCGGATCATATTTTCACCCTACACACCCTAATTGACAACATGTTCACCAGAACAAAAGCAAAATTTTTGCCTGCTTTATAGATTTCCAGAAGGCTTTCGATTCTATTTGGCACGACGGCCTATTCTTAAAACTTATTGAAAGTGGTGTAGGGGGAAAAAACATATGATGTAATTAAATCAATGTATACAAACAATAAATGTGCAGTTAAAATTGGAGACAAACAAACAAAATATTTCTCACAGGGGCATGGCGTGGCGCAGGGCTCGTCTATCTCACCGACACTCTTTAATATTTATAGAAATGAATTGGCAAAACTACTTGAACAATCTACAGCACCTGGCCTCGCCCTATATGACTCCAAGGTTAAATTCCTCCTCTATGCAGATGACCTGGTTCTGCTCTCACCAACAGAGGAGGGTCTACAGCAGAACCTGGATCTGCTAGAGTCATTCTGTCAGACCTGGGCCCTGACAATAAACCCCAAAAAACCAAAGTTCTTGTGTTCCAGCAAAGATCCAGACATCAGGGACCCAGAATAAATTTCACATTAGGAGCAACTAAAATTGAACAAACTACAAATGACACATACTTAGGCTTAAAAATCAGTTCTACGTGAAATTTTCAGTTGGCTGTGAATGAACTGAAAGAGAAAGCAAAAAGGGCTTTCTATGCCATTAAAAAGTCAATCCAAATAGAAATTCCAATTGGCATTTGGCTCAAAATTTTTAAATCAGTAATTGAACCAATTGCACTTTATGGCAGTGAGGTGTGGGGTCCGCTAACACAACAAGAATTTGCAAAATGGGACAAACATCCAATTGAGATCCTGCATGCAGAATTCTGTAAAAGTATCCTCCGGACTCAGAGGAAAACCACAAACAATGCATGCAGGGCAGAATTAGGCCAATATCCACTACTAATTAATATCCAAAAAAAGAGCCATTACATTTTGGAAAGACCTAAAAATGAGCAACCCCACTGCTATCATTACAAAGCCCTGAAATGCTAAGAGATGATCATAGAGAAGAGTCCCCCTCAGTCAACTGGTCCTGGGACTCAGTGAAGTAACTACCAACACTACTAATAATAATCAGCCCCAGGACAGTGACATCCTAGCACAGAGAATTCGACCCAACACAATTATTACTAAACAAAAAGAAAAATATTTGACCTATTGGACAGAAACGACAAAAACCCCAAACAAACTCGATTGCTATTTGGCCCTAAACAGACAATACACCATGGCTGATTACCTGACCATGGTGAAAGATAGCAAACTGAGAAAAACCTTGACAATGTACAGACTTAGTGAGCATAGCCTGGCCATCGAAAAAGGCAGACACAGGCAGACCTGGCTGCCCAGAGAAGACAGGCTATGCTCTCACTGCAGTCAGGGAGTGGTGGAGACAGAGATGCATTTCCTCACAACTTGTGGAAACTATCAGGACATAAGGGGGAATTTCTACCCAAAATTCATAAAAATATGCCCTGAATTCAAAAATTTGAATGACCACCAAAAACACCCATATCTATTAGGGGAACAGAGAAAATGTGTAACTTTAGCGGCAAACTATGTTACAGCTTGCAATAAGCAGAGGGACAACCAGTGACCATTGAATCTAAGAAAAGATTATGTGTATTGATGTACCTCAATAATTCCGAGACTCGATGTTAGCGAAACAAAACAAGGCTTTTATTAACTTAGAAGGTAACACGCAGTGGAGAGAGGTATCTTCCATCTGGAGGTCTGCAGTACTGGATATGAGGCCAGACTGAGCTTGCTTACATAGGGGCCAGGTATGGGCGGAGCCCTACACACAATACATTACAATATACAATACAATGGTGAGGAGACGGAATTGAGGTAAGGGAACTGAAACCTGAAACCAGCCACAGTCACAGGCAGTGATGAATGGAATATTTCATCACATTCACCCCTTCTATAGATTTAGTCTGCTCGGGGGTTTGATAGTCCTCTGCGACCGACGTGGCTGTTGTGGTGTCGCGGGTGTCGGCTGGGTGTCCCCGGTGGCCTCCTGGGTCTCTGCCGGGGGTGCCGCCAAGGTTGTTGAAGGGGTAGTTGGTGGGGGTGCCGTTGGTCGATGTTCTTCCGGGGGTGATGAAAGAGTAGTGGGTGGGTAAGAGTTGCTGTGATCGTTGTTGTTGCTATTGCCGTGGTTGTTGTCGTTACCGGCTGGGGCGACGTCTTTTATGGACACGGTGTCCTCCCTTCCGTCGGCGTGCCGGACATACGCGTATTGGGGGTTGGCGTGGAGTAGGTGCACTGGCTCCACGAGAGGGTCCGTCTTGTGGCCCCTCACGTGCCTTCGCATGAATACCGGACCTGGGGTGGATTTCCGGGGAAAGACAAACATTCGTTCATGAGGCGTGGCATTAGTGGCAGTATACAATAGCGACCGTATCGAATGGAGCACATCTGAGAGGACTTCCTGCCAGCGGGAGATAGGGAGGCCCTTGGTCCTTAGAGCTAGAGTGACTGCTTTCCATACTGTCCCGTTCTCTCGCTCCACTTGACCGTTACCCCGGGGGTTGTAGCTGGTGGTACGGCTCGTGGCGATCCCCCTGGACAGCATGTACTGGCGTAGCTCTTCACTCATGAAGGACGCCCCCCTATCCGTATGGATGTAGCTCGGCATACCGAACAGGCAGAACAGGCTGTTGAGGCATTTAATGACCGTGGCGCTGGTCATGTCTGGGCAGGGGAAGGCGAATGGGAAACGGGAGTATTCGTCCACAATGTTCAGGAAGTAAACATTGCGGTCGACTGACGGGAGGGGGCCCTTGAAATCTAAGCTGAGCCGCTCAAAGGGCCGTGTAGCTTTGATTAAGTGGGCTCTATCTGGGCGGTAGAACCAAGGCTTGCACTCAGCGCAAGTGCGGCAGTTCCTGGTCAGAGACCGAACTTCCTCAATCGAGTAGGGTAAGTTACGGGACTTTATGAAGTGGAACAGCCGCGTGACCCCAGGGTGGCAGAGGTCGTTGTGGAGGGTCTGTAGCCGATCCTCGGTGGCGCTGGCACACATCCCTCGTGAGAGGGCGTCAGGGGATTCGTTAAGGGCCCCTGGCCGGTAAATGATGTCATACTCGAAGGTGGAGAGCTCGATCCGCCACCTAAGAATCTTATCATTTTTAATCTTCCCCCTCTGTTTATTATTGAACATAAACGCTACCGACCGCTGGTCGGTAAGTAGGGTGCAGCGTTTGCCGGCTAGGTAGTTGCGCCAGTGGCGCACTGCCTCCACGATGGCTTGGGCCTCCTTTTCTACGGCGGAGTGTCTGATCTCGGGCCCTTGGAGGGTCCTCGAGAAGAAAGCTACGGGCCGCCCCGCCTGGTTGAGGGTGGCCGCCAAGGCAAAGTCAGACGCATCACTTTCCACTTGAAAGGGAGTGTTCTCGTCCACTGCCTGTAGCGTGGCCCGCTCAATATCCTGCTTAATGCTTTTGAAGGCGGCGTGGGCCTCAGCAGAGAGCGGAAAAGAGGATGCTTTCAAGAGGGGGCGGGCTTTGTCGGAGTAGTTGGGGACCCATTGGGAATAATAAGAAAATAACCCCAGGCACCTTTTCAGGGCTTTGGGAGTGTTGGGCAGGGGCAGCTCCCGTAGGGGGCGCAATCGGTCGGGGTCTGGTCCGATTTCCCCATTCTCCACCACGCTGCCTAGTATGCAGAGACGCGTGGTGTTGAAAACGCACTTGTCCTCGTTGTAGGTGAGGTTGAGTTTTTGTGCGGTTTTCAGGAACCTCTCGAGGTTCGAGTCGTGATCCTGCTGGTTGTGACCGCAGATGGTGACGTTGTCGAGGTAGGGGAAGGTTGCCTGCAAGTGGTGGTGCGGTCCATCTCCCTCTGGAAGACCGAGACCCCATTCGTCACCCCAAAGGGGACTCTGAGGAATTGGTAGAGGCGTCCGTTCGCCTCGAAGGCGGTGTACGGGCGGTCCTCTGGTCTGATAGGGAGCTGGTGGTACGCTGACTTGAGGTCGATGGTGGAGAACACCCAGTATTGGGCGATTTGTTTCACCATTTCTGATATGCGGGGTAGCGGGTAGGCGTCTAGTTGGGTGTACCTGTTGATCGTTTGGCTATAGTCGATCACCATCCGTTTCTTCTCGCTACCCCTTACCACTACCACTTGGGCGCGCCACGGGCTGTTGCTGCGTTCAATAATGCGCTCTTTCAGGAGCCTGTCTACCTCGGTCGCGATAAACCGCCTGTCCTCCCAGCTGTACCTCCTGCTTTTGGTCGCTATTGGCCGGCAGTTAGGGGTAAGATTCGCGAATAGCGAAGGCGGCTTTACCTTCAGGGTAGCCAGACCGCACACTGTGAGGGGCGGCTGGGACCCACCGTACTTGAGCGTGATGCTTTGGTGGTTGCACTGGAAATCCAGGCCCAAGATCACGCTCGCACATAGATTCTTCATGATTAATACTTTAAAATTATCGTATACAGTTCCGTTAACGGACAATTGTACCGTGCAGTAACCCAGAATGGTCGATGTCTGGGTTTTATCAGCCATAGAGATGGTACCCTGAGTAGGGACCACCTTTAGGGAGAGTTGTTGTGCCAGTTCAGGGTGGATAAAACTCTCCGTGCTTCCACTGTCAATTAAACATTTAACCCGGCACCTGTTTACCTCGATGTCCAGCATTGATTTGGATAGCGGGTGCGGCCTGGTCTGGTCCACAGTGACCAATGCCACTGTAGGGCCCTGATCGAGACAAGATGGCGTCCACGCTGTCTGCTCATGAGATGGCGGACCCCATGAGGTCGGGCAAGATGGCGTCCAAGATGGCCGCTCCCACGGCGCACACGCGGCGGTGGCGGGTTTTCCGGCGGGGTTCCCTCTGCACACCTTCCCGAAGTGCCCCTTCTTACCACACTTAAAGCAGGTGGTGCCTTTCGCCGGGCACAGGTTTCTGGTGTGCTTTGGCTGCCCGCAGAAGTAGCAGTTGGGTCCCCGACGCGTCGCGGCTGTCGTAGGGCTTCTGGGGGGAGAGCGGGGCCCCGACGGTGTCGGGCTGCCAGGCGGGGAAGATGCCTTCCAAGATGGCGGCGCCCTTGGTGCACACGTGGCGGTGTGGACGGCGCGGGCTGAAGAGTAGGCGTCCGAGTTTCTCTGGGCCACATCCAGGGATCGCGCGGTGTCCGCAGCCTGTTTCAGGTCCAATCCCGTTTTTTCCAGCAGTCTCTGCCGGATGTAAGTGGAGCTGAGGCCTGTGATAAAGGCATCGCGAACAAACTCGTCAGTGTACACTGCGGCTTTTACATCTTGGCACTTGCAGTCTTTGCCAAGCATTTTCAGGGTGCCTAGGAACTCCTCCACCGATTCCCCGGGTCGCTGTGCGCGAGTAGCGAGCAGATGCCTAGCATACACCTCATTCGTAGGCTGCTGGTAATGCGCCTTTAAGATGTCGCAGGCGGCCAGGTACGTGTCGGCGTCTTGGATGAGGGGGTAAACCCGGTGGCTTACCCAATTTCGCAGAATTCCGAGTTTCATACTCGCAGCGTCCGTAGCGTCTTTGACGGCTGCGGTATTGTCCAGGAAGAATTCCATACACATAAACCAGTGTCCGAAGCGTGCCGATGCGTCCGAAGCATGCTGGTCCAAATCCAAACGTTCGGGTTTTAGGAGTTGATCCATTGTGTTGAAAAATAAGTTAATAAAATTGATGTGCCTCAATAATTCCGAGACTCGATGTTAGCGAAACAAAACAAGGCTTTTATTAACTTAGAAGGTAACATGCAGTGGAGAGAGGTATCTTCCATCTGGAGGTCTGCAGTACTGGATATGAGGCCAGACTGAGCTTGCTTACATAGGGGCCAGGTATGGGCGGAGCCCTACACACAATACATTACAATATACAATACAATGGTGAGGAGACGGAACTGAGGTAAGGGAACTGAAACCTGAAACCAGCCACGGTCACAGGCAGTGATGAATGGAATATTTCATCACATGTATATTGTTTGTGTGTGTATTTATGTATACATGGGTATATTTGTCTATACATTGTATGTCTAGATCTGCGCTTATGTGTTCAATTATATATGTTTTTCTGTGCTTTGGCAACATAAGATGTATCTTGTCATCATGCCAATAAAGCAATTTGAATTGAATTGAGAGAGACTGGGGGAGAGAGAGACTGGGGGGGAGAGAGAGAGAGAGACTGGGGAAGAGAGAGAGACGGGGAGAGAGAGAGAGAGAGAGAGAAATTGGGGGAGAGAGGGGCTGGGGGAGAGAGACAGGGACTGGGGGAGAGAGACAGCGACTGGGGAAGAGAGAGAGGCTGGGGTAGAGAGAGAGAGAGACTGGGGAGAGAGAGAGAGACTGGGGAGAGAGAGAGTCTGGGGAGAGAGAGCAACTGGGGAGAGAGAGACTGGGGGAGAGAGAAAGAGAGACTGGGGGAGAGAGAGACTGGGGAAGAGAAAGAGAGAGCTGGAGAGAGAGAGAGAGAGACTGGGGGGAGCGAGAGAGAGACTGGGGGGGAGAGAGAGAGATTGGGGAGAGAGAGAAAGACTGGGGGAGAGAGAAAGAGAGACGGGGAGAGAGAGACTGGGGAAGAGAGAGAGAGAGAGAGACGGGGAGAGAGAGAGTGGGGAGAGTGAGAGAGAGACTGGGAAGAGAGAGAGACTGGGGAGAGAGAGAGACTGGGGAGAGAGAGAGACTGGGGAGGGAGGGAGAGAGAGAGACTGGGGAGGGGGAGAGAGACTGGGGGAGAGAGAGATGGGGAGAGAGAGAGAGACTGAGGAGAGAGGGAGAGACTGTGGAGAGAGAGAGACTTGGGAGAGAGAGAGAGACTGGGGAGGGAGAGAGAGAGAGAGACTGGAGGGAGAGAGAGAGACTTGGGAGAGAGAGAGAGAGACTGGGGAGAGAGAGAGACTGGGGAGGGAGAGAGAGACTGGGGAGAGAGAGAGAGACTGGGGAGAGAGAGAGAGACTGGGGGGAGAGAGAGACTGGGGAGGGGGAGAGAGAGATAGAGATTGGGGAGGGAGAGAGAGAGAGCATGGGAATGGAGAGAGAGACTGGGGAGAGAGAGAGAGAGACGGGAGAGAGAGACTGGGGAAGAGAGAGAGAGTGAGACGGGGAGAGGGAGAGACTGGAGGAGAGAGAAAGAGAGACGGGGAGCAAGAGGGAGACTGTGGAAGAGAGAGAGAGAGAGATGGGGAGAGAGAGAGTGGGGAGAGAGAAAGAGAGGCGGGGAGCAAGAGGGAGACTGTGGAAGAGAGAGAGAGAGAGATGGGGAGAGAGAGAGTGGGGAGGGAGAGGGAGAGAGAGACTGGGAAGAGGGAGAGAGACTGAGGAGAGAGAGAGAGAGATTGGGGAGGGAGGGAGAGAGAGAGAGAAACTGGGGAAGGCGAGAGAGACTGAGGGAGAGAGAGAGGCTGGGGGAGAGAGAGAGAGACTGGGTAGAGAGAGAGAGACTGAGGAAGAGAGAGCAAGAGATGGGGGAGAGAGGGAGAGAGACTGGGGAGAGATGAAGAGAGACTGGGGAGAGAGAGAGAGACTTGGGAGCGAGAGAGTGAATAGGGAGAGAGAGAGACTGAGAGAGAGAGAGAGAGAGACTGGGGAGAGAGAGAGAGAGACTGGGGAGAGAGTGTGGGAGACTGGGAAGAAAGAGAGCCTGGGAGAGAGAGAGACTGGGGAATGTTGAATCCATGAATCTCTAGGTAGTGTGTCCTTCAAATAATCGACAGAGACTGCAGAGGAACAATCAACAGGTGTTTACTAGCTGAGGGTTGCTCTAAAACTAAACAGTACTGATCCCTACTCAGGGTTATATACAGGTGTCGTCACTGCCGGTACTACAGTATACAGGAGCTGTAAAAAGTAGTTCTCCCCTTAGAACATAAGGACATAAGAACATAAGAAATAGGAGCAGGAGTAGGCCAATCGGCCCCTCGAGCCTGCTCCGCCATTCAATAAGATCATGGCTGATCTGATCCTAACCGCCAATCCACCATCACAGAACCATCTCCTGAATCTAACAGAATTAGACACACGAAATAGGAGCAGGATCAGGCTACACGGCCCCTGGGCCCGCTCCGCTACCTACAGGGCCATGACCGATCCGAACCTAGATTCATGTCCAAATTCCTGCCCGCTCCCCGTAATCCTTAATTCCCTTAACTTCTAGGAAACTGTCTATTTCTGTTTTAAAGTTATGTAATGATGTAGCTTCTACAGCTTTTTGGGGCAGCATATTCCATGGACCTACCACCCTCTGAGTGAAGTAGTTCCTCCTCATCTCAGTTTTGAAAGAGCAGCCCCTTATTCTAAGACTATGCCCCCTAGTTCTAGTTTCACCCATCATCGGGAACATCCTCCCCGCATCCACCCGATCCAACCCCTTCACAATCTTATATGTTTCAATAAGATCGACTCTCATTCTTCTGAACTCCAATGAGTAGAGTCCCAATCTACTCAACCTCTCCTCATATGTCCATCCCCTCATCCCCAGGATTAACCGAGTGAACCTTCTTTGTACTGACTCGAGAGCAAGTATGTCCTTTCTTAAGTATGGACACCAAAACTGTACGCAGTATTCCAGGTGCGGTCTCACCAATACCTCGTACAACTGAAGCAATACCTCCCTATTTTTATATTCTATCCCCCTAGCAATGAAAGCCAACATTCCATTGGCCTTCTTAATCACTTGCTGCACCTGCATACTAACCTTTTGAGTTTCGTGCACCAGGACCCCCAGATCCCTTTGTACTTCAGTACTTTCCAGTTTCTTGCCATTAAGATAATAACTTGCTCTACGATTTTTCCTGCCAAAGTGCATAACCTCACACTTTCCAGTATTGTATTCCATCTGCCAAATCTCTGCCCACTTACTTAGCCCGTCTATGTCCCCTTGCAGGTTTTTTATGTCCTCCTCACTCACTACTTTCCCTCCCATCTTAGTATCATCTGCAAACTTTGATATGTTACACTCGGTCCCCTCCTCCAAATCGTTAATATAGATTGTGAAGAGTTGGGGACCCAGCACTGACCCCTGCGGAACACCACTAGTTACTGATTGCCAGTCTGAGAATGAACCATTTATCCCAACTCTCTGCCTTCTGTTAGATAGCCAATCCTCTATCCATGCCAGAATATTACCCCCAATCCCGTGATTTTTTATCTTAAGCAATAATCTTTTGTGTGGCACCTTGTCAAATGCCTTTTGGAAGTCTAAATACACTATGTCCACTGGTTCCCCTTTATCCACCCTATACGTTACTTCCTCAAAGAACTCCAGCAAATTTGTCAAACATGACTTCCCCTTCAAAAAACCATGCTGACTTTGTCCTATTAAATTATGATTATCCAAATGTCCTGTTACTGTCTCCTTAATAATGGACTCCAAAATTTTACCTACCACAGATGTTAGGCTAACCGGTCAATAGGTTCCAGCCTTCTGTCTACTGCCCTTTTTAAATAAGGGTGTTACATTAGCAGTTTTCCAGTCTGCCGGGACCTTTGCCGAGTCCAGGGAATTTTGGAAAATTATTACCAATGCATCCACAATCCCTACCGTCACTTCCCTCAAGACCCTAGGATGTAAGCCATCAGGTCCAGGTGATTTATCCTCCTTGAGTCCCATTATTTTACCGAGTACCACTTCCTTAGTGATTTTGATCGTGTTTAGCTCCTCCCCCCCTTTAGCCCCCTGTTTGTCCAGTGTTGGGATATTCTTAGTGTCTTCTACTGTAAAGACTGATATAAAATATTCATTCAGTGTTTTTGCCATCTCCATATTTCCCACCATTAATTTCCCGGTCTCATCCTCTAAGGGACCAACATTTACTTTAGCCACCCTTTTTCTTTTTATATAACTATAAAAACTCTTGCTATCTGTTTATATATTTTTTGCTAATTTACTTTCATAATCTATCTTCCCTTTCTTAATCAATCTTTTTGTTATTTTTTGCTGTCTTTTAAAGTTTTCCCAATCCTCGATCCTCCCACTAGATTTGGCTACCTTATATGCCCTTGTTTTTAGTCGAATACTATCCTTAATTTCTTTACTTAGCCACGGATGGCTGTCTTTTCTTTTACACCCTTTTCTTCTCAGTGGAATATATATTTTTTGGAAGTTGTAAAATAACTCCTTAAATGTACACCACTGATCATGTATCGTCTTACCCTTTAATCTATTTTCCCAATCCACTCTACTCAATTCCGCTCTCATACCTTCATAGTCTCCTTTATTCAAGCTTAGCATGCTTGTTTGCGATCCAACCTTCTCACCCTCTAATTGAATATGGAATTCAACCATGTTATGGTCACTCATTCCAAGGGGATCCTTTACTAGAACATTTTAAATTAATCCTGTCTCGTTACACAGGACCAGATCTAAGGTTGCTTGCCCCCTGGTCGGTGCAGTTACATACTGCTCAAGAAACCCATCCCTAACACACTCAATGAACTCATCCTCAAGGCAGCCCTGCCCAATTTGATTTGTCCAATTAATATGATAGTTAAATTCCCCCATAATTATAGATGTTCCCTTATTACAAGCCTCAACTATTTCCTGATTGATACTCCATCCAACAGAGTTGCCACTGTTCGGAGGCTTATAGACTACGCCCACTAATGTTTTTTTCCCCTTATTATTCCTTACCTCCACCCAAACTATTTCATTATCCTGATCTTTTGACCCAATATCATTTCTCTGTATTACAGTGATTCCTTCCTTTATTAACATAGCCACCCCACCTCCCCTTCCTTCCTGCCTGTCCTTCCTGATCGTTAAATAACCTGGTATGTTTAATTCCCAGGCATTGTCACCCTGCAGCCATGTTTCTGTAATGGCCACAAGATCATACCCATATGTAGTTATTTGTGCCATTAACTCGTCTATTTTGTTACGAATGCTACGTGCATTCAGATAGAGAACTTTCAAAGATGTTTTGTGACACTTAGTTCCTGCTTTTGCCCTTTTTATTACTTTACCTTTTACTCCATACCTTCTGCCCCTTCCTGACACGCTCTGGTTTTTAATTTCCCCACTGCTACCTAAGTCTATGACCTTCTCTGTTGTCATTTTTATTATTTGCTCTGTAGGAACCTCCCCCCCACTAGTTAGTTTAAAGCCCTCTCTACAGCCCTAGTTATATGATCCGCCAGGACTCTAGTCCCAGCACTGGCCAAGTGAAGCCCGTCCCAACGGAACAGCTCCCTCCTGCCCCAGTACCGGTGCCAGTGTCCCAGTAAGGCACATACACTACAATTCCTCCCCATTTAGATTAACAGTACCATAACATTCATTTAACAATTAACACTTTTAACATGCAACATTAACTGAAAATAGTCCATTTATAAATTCAGTCTTTGGGGCGGCTTCCTGATCCTTTCTGGATAGCGCCTTTCCTGAGTGTCTTGCTCTTGGTGCGGAGGCGATTCTGGCCCCCTGTCGCCGGTTGGTTCATCAGCTTCCGATACTACTGTTTCTGGGGTAGATGCTACCTGTATGTCGGGTTCATTACCAGGTACGCGAGACATGGGGTTGACTCGTTCCTGTGACGCTAGGATCTGGTCGACATGGCGTCTCACAATGTTCTCCCCAACATTCACTGTGTACATTAGTGGCCCCTGCCGTGTGCATATCGTTCCTGGTTGCCATTTCTCTGTTCAGTAGTCGCGGGCCAAGACTGGTTGCCCTACACTGAAGCTCCTTGTCGGCTTCGCATTGATGTGCTGGAATTGCTTATTCTCAACATTTCTTTGTACATTTGGTCTGAGCAAATCCAGACAAGATCTCAACCTTCGGTTAAAGAACATCATGGCCGGGGTCTGGTTGGTAACTGCATGTGTCGCATTTCTGTAGGCTAACAGGAAATTGTCCACCTTATGCTGCAGTGGAATGTCGTCATCGCACATGGCCCTTACGGCCTTTTTAAAGGTTTGTGCGATCCTCTCAGCCAATCCATTTGTGGCTGGATGATACGGGGCGGATGTGTAATGCCTTACCCCATTCCTTTTCATAAATTTCCGAAACTCTTCGGACACAAACTGTGGTCCGTTGTCAGAGCAAATCTGCTCTGGCAAGCCGTTCCTGGCAAATATGGTCTGTAGGACTGCAATCGTTTTCTCCGTGGTGGTGGAGGACATTTTGATGACCTCAGGCCATTTCGAGTGCGCATCCACGGCTATTAAGAACATTGAGTCCACGAATGGACCAGCAAAATCAATATGCACCCGTTGCCATGGAGATGAGGGCCACTCCCATGTGGTGGTGCATTTTGGACCTTCTGGCATCCTGAGCAGCTCTTTGTCAGGTCCTCGATTTGCTGATCGATCCTCGGCCACCACACATAAGCCCTAGCAAGGCTTTTCATTTTCACCCATCCCAGATGGCCTTTGTGAAGCTCATTGAGCACTCTCTCCCTTAACTTGGGTGGAATTACCATTCAGGATCCACACATCAAGGTCCCCTGGCATACTGACACCTGTTCTCTTCTGGATGAGAATGCTGGCAACAGTGAGTCGCCATGTGTTGGCCATCCCTTCACCGTCAAATCATATACCCGAGACAGTGTCGGGTCATTTCAGGTCTCCTTCTCTATATCCGCGTTAGATACTCAGCATTACTTTTGTCTTTATGCTGGTTCCTTTTGTGAAACTTAAATCTTTCTGCTATCAGCATCGGTGTGGAGTTTAAGTGGTCCTGTGGGATTGCCACTATGCTTTCAAAATCCTTTTCCACTGGCTTCTCTGGGGTGACTAGGTTTCGCAGTAAGCCGTACGTTTTTGCACCCATGGAATTTAACAAAACCAGTGCTTTCCTGGCATCTGGCACTTCATTCGCTTTGCAGTACACCTCTATGTGTTCGACATATGTCGCCCAATCTTCGACTTCATTGTCGAACGCTGTGTCCCTGCCACTCTTCTGCATCCCTGGGTGTGGTTAGACTGGCTAAAAATGGCGTCTCCCGTGCTCTCCCTTCTTCTCCGCTGGCTAAAAATGGCATCTCCCGCGCTCTCCCTTCTTCTCCGCTGGCTCAAAATGGCGTCTCCAGCGCTTCCCTTTCTTCTCCACTGCGGCCCAAATGGCGTCTCCCGCGCTTTCTTTTCTTCCCCCGCGGACGCTGCTCAGCCCTTGAACACCGGCCGCGCTCTGTGCGTTTTCCTGCGCGCTTCTCTCATTGACACCGCTCGGTCTTCAACCCCGGCTGCGCCCTGCGCGCTTCACCCTCTCTCGTTGACGTCGCTCGGTCTTCAACCCCGGCTGCACCCTGTGCGCTTTACCCTCTCTCTTACCCGTCGACGCTGCTCGGCCTTTTTCTGTGCCGTCGGTCGGCTCCCGCCGCCGCTGTCCGGGAAGGGTCTGCGCTGTACCTGCTGCCAGCCCGCTGCGCTGGATCGTCACGGCTGGAGAACCAAGCCCAGCTCTCCACAGCCTCCTCTGCCTGCTCAAGTCCTCTCAGGATGGTCGACGCCCGCACTGATGGATTCGGCCTTCTTCTGCAGAGTTGCAGGCAGGTTCGAATCACCTCGTCGCCAATGTTGAATCCGTGAATCTTTAGGTAGTGTGTCCTTCAAATAATCGAGAGAGACTGCAGAGGAACAATCAACAGGTGTTTACTGGCTGAGGGTTGCTCTAAAACTAAACAGTACAAATCCCTACTCAGGGTTATATACAGGTGTGGTCACTGCCGGTACTGCAGTATACAGGAGCTGTAAAAAGTAGTTCTCCCCTTAAAGACACATACACTACAGGGAAGAGAGAGAGAGAGAGACTGGGGAGAGAGAGAGAGACTGGAGAGAGAGAGAGAGAGAGAGACCAGGGAGAGAGAGAGAGAGACTGGGGAGAGAGAGAGACTGGGGAGGAAGAGAGAGAGAGAGAGAGATTGGGGAGGGAGAGAGAGAGATAGTATGGGGAGGGAGAGAGAGAGAGACTGGGGAGAGAGAGAGAGAGACTGGGGAGAGAGAGAGAGAGACTGGGGAGAGAGAAAGAGTCTGGGGAGAGAGAGCGACTGAGGAGAGAGAGAGACTGGGGAGGGAGAGAGAGAGAGGTTATGGGGAGAGTGAGAGAGATTGGGGAGAGAGAGAGAGGCTGGGGAGAAAGAGAGATACTGGGGAGAAAGAGAGAGACTGGGGAGAGAGAGACACTGAGAGAGAGAGAAAGACTGGGGAGAGAGAGAGAGAGAGACTGGGGAGAGAGAGTCAGAGACTGGGAGAGAGAGAGACTGGGGAAGAGAGAGAGAGACTGGGGAGAGAGAGTGACAGACTGGGGAGAGAGAGAGACTGGGGAGAGAGAGAGAATGGGGAGGGAGAGAGAGAGAGAGACGGGGAGGGAGAGAGAAAGAGAGAGTATGGGGAGGGAGAGAGAGACTGGGGAGAGAGAGAGAGACTGGGGAGAAAGAGAGAGAATGGGGAGAGAGAGAGAGACTGGGGAGAGAGAGAGAGACTGGGGGAGAGAGAGAGAGATAGGGAAGAGAGACTGGGGGAGAGAGAGAGATGGGGAGAGAGAGAGAGCGACGGGGAGAGAGAGAGAGACGGGGAAGAGAGAGAGAGAGAGAGACGGGGAGAGAGAGAGCGGAGAGAGAAAGAGAGAGACTGGGAAGAAGGAGAGAGACTGGGGAGAGAGAGCGAGACTGGGGCGGGAGGGAGAAAGAGAGAGAAACTGGGGAAGGAGAGAGAGAATTGGGGAGAGAGAGAGACTGTGGGAGAGAGAGAGAGACTGGGTAGAGAGAGAGTGACTGAGAGAGAGAGACTGGGGAGAGAGAGAGAGAGACTGGGGAGAGAGAGAGAGACTGGAGAGAGAGAGAAAGAGAGACAGACTGGGGAGAGAGAGAGATTGGGGAGAGAGAGAGACTGGGGAGGAAGAGAGAGAGAGAGATTGGGGAGGGAGAGAGAGAGAGAGTATGGGGAGGGAGAGAGAGAGACTGGGGAGAGAGAGAGAGACTGGGGAGAAAGAGAGAGACTGGGGAGAGAGAGAGAGACTGGGGAGAGAGAAAGAGTCTGGGGAGAGAGAGCGACTGAGGAGAGAGAGAGAGAGACTGGGGAGGGAGAGAGAGAGAGTATGGGGAGGGAGAGAGAGACTGGGGAGAGAGAGAGAGACTGGGTAACAGATTAAAGAGCAGGACCTCAAAGGTTGTAATCTCTGGATTACTCCCAGTGCCACGTGCTAGTGAGTATAGGAATAGGAGGATAGAGCAGATGAATGCGTGGCTAAAGAGTTGGTGTAGGGGGGAGGGTTTTACTTTCCTGGATCACTGGGCCTGCTTCTGGGAAAGGTGGGACTTGTACAAGTCGGACGGGTTGCACCTGAACCAGAGCGGGACAAATATCCTTGCGGGGAGGTTTGCTAGCACTGTTGGGGGGGGTTTAAACTAACTTGGCAGGGGGATGGGATACAGAGGGGAGCTGAAATAGGGGGTGATGTGCTGCCAATTATAGAGAAAAAAACAAGTCAGCTTGGTAGACAGGGCAAATATATAAGGGCAAGGCTGGATGGCATCTATTTTAATGCAAGGAGTCTTGCAAATAAGGTGGATGAACTGAAGGTGTTGATAAACACATGGGAGTATGATATTGTTGCTATCACGGAGACATGGTTGAGGGAGGGGCAAGACTGGCAGCTCAATATTCCGGGGTACAGAATCTTCAGGCGAGACAGAGGGGGAGGTATAAGAGGAGGGGGTGTCGCAATATTAATTAAGGAGTCAATTACTGCAGTAAGGAGGGATGATATATTAGCAGGTTCCTCTAATGAGGCCATATGGGTGGAGCTTAAAAACAAAAAGGGGGCAAGCACTTTGCTGGGAGTGTACTATAGGCCTCCAAACAGTCGGGGGGAGATAGAGGAACAGATATGTAGGCAAATCTCAGAGAAATGTGCAAATAATAGGGTAATAATAATGGGGGATTTCAACTTCCCCAATATTAACTGGGATAGTCAGAGTGTGAAAGGCTCAGAGGGTGTAGAATTCTTAAAGTGCATCCAGGAGAGCTTTTTGAGCCAGCATGTAGAAAGTCCTACAAGAGAGGGGGCGGTACTGGACCTAATTCTAGGGAATGTGGCCGGCCAAGTGGAAAAAGTGCTAGTAGGTGAGCACTTTGGTGACAGTGACCATAATATGGTGAGATTTAAGGTGGTCATGGAAAAGGACAGGGATGGGCCGGAAATAAAGGTTCTAAATTGGGGGAAGGCCGATTTTAATAGGATAAGGCAGGATCTGGCCAAAATGGACTGGGATCAGCTACTTGTAGGAAAATCCACATCGGAGCAATGGGAGGCTTTCAGAAGGGAGATTGAGATCATACAATGGCAACATGTTCCCGTAAAGGTCAAGGGTGGTTCCAAAAACCACAGGGAACCTTGGATGTCAGGGGATATACGAGAATGGATTAGGAATAAAAGGAGGGCTTTTGGCAGATACAAAAGGCTAAAGACGGAGCAAGCCCTAGAGGAGTACAAAAAGTGCAGGGGGATACTTAAAAAAGAAATTAGGAGATCAAGGAGGGGCCATGAAATAACACTGGCGAGCAAAATAAAGGAAAATCCTAAGATGTTTTATAAGTATATTAAGGGTAAGAGGATAACTAGGGAAAAAATAGGGCCCATTAGGGACAAAAGTGGCAATCTGTGTGTGGAGCCGGAAGATATAGGAGGGGTTCTAAATGAATTTTTTGCATCTGTTTTCACTATGGAGAAGGACGATGTAGACATAGAAATAGGGCGGGGGGACTGTGATATGCTCGAACATATTAACATCGAGAGGGAGGAGGTATTGGCAGTTTTAGCTGGCCTAAAAATGGATAAATCCCCAGGCCCGGACGAAATGTATCCCAGACTGCTGTGTGAGGCAAAGGAAGAGTTTGCGGGGGCTCTAACACATATATTCAGGACCTCTCTGGCCACAGGGGATGTGCCAGAGGACTGGAGAACCGCTAATGTAGTACCATTATTCAAGAAGGGAAGTAGGGAAAAACCGGGGAACTACAGGCCAGTGAGCCTAACATCAGTGGTAGGAAAACTTTTGGAAAAAATTCTGAGGGACAAAATTTGTCTCCACTTGGAGAGGCAAGGATTAATCAGGGATAGTCAACATGGCTTTGTCAAGGGAAGATCATGTCTGACTAATTTGATTGAATTTTTTGAGGGGGTGACTAGGTGTGTGGATGAGGGTAATGCAGTGGATGTGGTATACATGGATTTCAGTAAGGCCTTCGATAAAGTCCCGCACAGGAGACTGGTCAAGAAGGTAAGAGCCCATGGAATCCAGGGTGCCTTGGCACATTGGCTACAAAACTGGCTTAGTGGCAGAAGGCAGAGGGTGATGGTCGAAGGTTGTTTTTGTGACTGGAAGCCTGTGGCCAGTGGGGTACCACAGGGATCGGTGCTGGGTCCCTTGCTGTTTGTGGTCTACATTAATGACTTGGATATGAATGTAAAAGGTATGATCAGTAAGTTCGCGGATGATACAAAAATTGGTAGGGTGGTAAATAGCGAGGAGGGTAGCCTCAGTCTGCAGGACGATATAGATGGGTTGGTCAGACGGGCGGAACAGTGGCAAATGGAATTTAACCCGGAAAAGTGCGAGGTGATGCACTTTGGGGGGACTAACAAGGCAAGGGAATACACAATGAATGGTAAGACCCTAGGCAAGATGGAGGGTCAGAGGGATCTGGGTGTGCAGGTACACAGATCCCTGAAGGCAGCGGAACAGGTGGATAAGGTGGTAAAAAAGGCATATGGGATACTTGCCTTCATTAGTCGAGGCATAGAATATAAGAGCAAGGAGGTTATGATGGAGCTGTATAAAACACTGGTTAGGCCACAGCTGGAATACTGTGTGCAGTTCTGGTCGCCACACTACAGGAAGGATGTGAACGCTTTGGAGAGGGTGCAGAGGAGATTCACCAGGATGTTACCAGGGCTGGAGCGCTTCAGCTATGAAGAGAGACTGGGCAGATTGGGTTTGTTTTCCTTGGAGCAGAGGAGGCTGAGGGGGGACATGATTGAGGTGTACAAAATTATGAGGGGCATAGATAGGATGGATACTGAGGAGCTTTTTCCCTTAGTAGAAGGGTCAATAACTAGGGGGCATAGATTCAAGGTAAAGGGCGGGAGGTTTAGAGGGGATTTGAGAAAGAACTTTTTCACCCAGAGGGTGGTTGGAGTCTGGAACTCACTGCCTGAAAGGGTTGTGGAGGCAGGAACCCTCACAACATTTAAGAAGCATTTGGATGAGCACTTGAAATGCCATAGCATACAAGGCTACGGACCAAATGCTGGAATATGGGATTAGATTAGACAGGGCTTGATGGCCGGCGCGGACACGATGGGGGTCATTCTACAGAAACGGTGGCATTCCTGTCTCTCACCTTTGCAGCAAGCAAAATACTTTAAATGAACTTAATGATCACATGTAATATATATTTTTGATAAATATACACTGTTCTTTTAATAATAAAACATATTTGAGTCATGTAATTGTAAAGTATGTGACTATACTTAATACAATAATGAGGAGACAGCTTGGAAGGTTCAACTTCGGTCTTTACTTCATACCAACAGGCGGGAACTGAGGGGAGATCAGTACCCACAGTACTATTTATACCCCTATGGCCAGGAGTGGTACTACGGTATCACTACGCCCTACAAAGTAGTGCTGCCCTGGCCATAGGTTTAAAGTAACATACATATTACATACACAACATTCCTCCCCTTTTAATTAAAACGTACCCGTGCAATTAAATCAACAGATGCACCATAACTATGGCTAATAACATTTGGTAACACAACATACATAACATATTTACATCAGAGTTGTCTACCTATATATATATATATATAAAAAGAAACATGTTATAGATTCAGTCTCTGAGGAGGCCTCCTGTCTCGACTAGGATAACGTCTTTCTCTAGTCGGTCTCGGTGTAGGCGGCTGTACTTCCGTCACCACTTCATCGCTGGAGTCGTCGGTGTCTGATGGCACATCCTGTGCCGTGGAGCTCACTGGAGTGATGAACTCCTCACAATCCTGAGACTTCTGTAGCAACGAGCTGGGCCGTGATTCCGCTGGAACAATGTGCTGAGACGTTTGAGGTAGTGAATCAGTTGGGTTTCTGGACTCCACAAGTTGGTCAGCATGTCGTCTGATTATGCCGTCCCCTGTATCCACTGTGTACATCAAGGGTCCCTGGCGGGCCTTTATCGTACCAGACTGCCACTTTTCATTTCTATAATCACGGGCCAACACTTGCTGCCCCACCTCGAAGCTCCGTGTCTGTCTGTCAGGAGCCCTACGAAATACTCGGTTTTCCACATCTCTCCGGATGTTTGGTCTGAGCAATTCGAGGCGCGACCTTAACCTTCTATTAAAGAACATGACGGCAGGGGCCTGGTTGGTCACCGTATGTGCAGCATTACGGTACGCGAATAGGAAATTGTCCACCTTGTGTTGTAGTGGCAACCTTTCCGAAACCTCTCTCTCTCGCTCTGTTGCTGCCGCTCCTCCCGAACTGGGCGGCCTCCTTCGGTCGACGCTGGACTCCGCAGGCTGGCTGGTAAGAAGCTTCTCTCCTTCTCTCTCCGTACTGCTACCGATCCTTGTTGCACCGTGTACTGGTGAGTTCGAACGTAACTCGTCGCCAGTGTAAAGTATGTGACCATACTTAATACAATAATGAGGAGACAGCTTGGAAGGTTCAACTTCGGTCTTTACTTCATACCAACAGGCGGGAACTGAGGGGAGATCAGTACCCACAGTACTATTTATACCCCTATGGCCAGGAGTGGTACTACGGTATCACTACACCCTACAGAGTAGTGCTGCCCTGGCCATAGGTTTAAAGTAACATACATATTACATACACAACAGTAATGAGCAATGCTTGTTTTTTATAATTTATATAAAATACCAAGTGCAAGCAATTTGCTTGTCACTCAGATCATGTATGGAAGTTTAGAGACATATTCTGAGTTTAAAAATATATTTTTCTCCTACTTTAAATGTCATTAAGTAAACACAAATGTCACATTTATGGAATGGAAACCTAAAAAAACTAAAATACCAACTAAATATTATAAATAATATAACGGTAATAGCGGTAACCCCATGTTATGTCATTGGTGTTACTGCTTCACAAAACACACTATTTTGAAAAAATGCAATGACTTTTGGAAGTACTTCCTGGTTCAAGAGGTCATTGGAGGAAGTGCGACCAACAGAGGCACCTGGTGAGTCTGCTGTCTCTCTTCATTTGTTATAAATTTGATGATTTAGTTGATAATTTAATGCGAGGCTTTTAAGTATGTCATTGGTGTTAGTCATTTCATAGGAAGGGAAATGAGAAATTGATCATAGAAATTGATTAATTAGATATTTGAATGATTTTAATATGATTGAAGACATGTGGTCTGAGGTACGGTGGCGTCCATTTTGTAAAAAACATTTTTTCTGCAAATTGTCATTGGTGTTACTGTCATTGGTGTTACTACTCCCCCTGGTAACACCAATGGCAATCAGTAACACCAGTGACATTTTTGTGTAAATGAGCTTTTATAAAAGCTTCAACAAAAGTTATTAGGGCAAAATAGCACATATTGTTTGACTCCCTGCTCAACCTCCACAAGAGATTTGTTGCTGAGCATGGAGAACAGATTTCTTATGCCTTCTTCTGCAGGCAGAGACCCTTTTGGGTTGTGACACCAAATGAGCGGGACAGAGAAACATGTCAGTGCAAGACTCATGAAAATCTTCAGTTTATGGCTGTGGTGATTATTCCTTGATTAGTAAAAGTATTGTGATTCGTTGTTTGTTAACTGCCTTGGGATATGTGTTGTAATCTCATTGGTAGTTGATGATCACATGATGTGTTGTGGCTACCTTAAATTCAGTCCTTTTCTAGCTTTAGTTGGGACTGGATGCGGAAAGATATGCTGCTGATTTTAAAGTTAATAAAGCCTAGCTTTGGAAGGCCAATCTATTCTTTATTTCAATTTATTAACTTTATGTTAGAATGGAGCGATATCTTCAACCAGAACGATTCAAGGCTGACCCCAATTCTGCTGGAGTGAATGATAAATGGAAACATTGGTATTGTACATTTAAAAACTTTTTGGGCGTGTTGGATCAAGAGGCTCTAAATAAGCTGAATATGCTGATCAACTACATTGACCCGGATGTATATAAATATATTTTGCACTGTAAAACTTATGAAGAGGCTATTTCTACATTGGAAAAGATTTTTGTTAAACCAAAGAATGAGGTATTTGCACGTCATCTTCTATCTGCCCGTAGGCAGCAGGTGGGAGAATCTTTGGATACTTATTTACAAGCACTTCGGTGCCTTAGTGTTGACTGTAATTATAAGGCTGTGACGGCTGAAGAATATAAGGACGAATCGGTACGGGATGCTTTTATTAATGGATTACTGTCTAGATCAATTCACCAGCGGTTGTTAGAAAATAAGACTCTGGATCTTAAAAGTGCTTTTGAGCAAGCTTCTACATTGGATGTGGCTCAGAGAAGTTCGGATTCTTATGCTCTTTTTAATCGGCCTGCGACTATGGTTTCGGCAGTTTCGGATGAAAAGGAATTATGTGGACTTAATGGGAGTGGTTTACTAGATTTTGAAACAGTTTCTACTTCGGCGGCCGTTGCCTCTAGGATTCAGAAGTGTTATTTTTGTGGGAATATCCGGCACCCTCGTCTGAAGTGTCCTGCTCGGGAGGCTGTGTGTAGTAAATGTGGCAAGAGAGGTCATTATGCACGTGTGTGCAAATCATCAGGTTCAATTACCTTCCCTTCTCCTGGTGTGGGAGGGTCTTCCTCCACTACCTCTTCTGTGACTATTCAGCCTTTAGATAGGGCGTTTATTGCATCAATTTCTGCTGCATTTGCTCATGGCCTAAACAAAGCTATAGTTACGGCTCAAGTTAATGGGTTGGAAGTGAAGGCCCTTATAGATACGGGCAGTATTGAGAGTTTTATAAGTCTTCAGTTTGTGAAGGAGAAGCATTTGAAAATTTCGCCTGTTACGTATCAGGTGTGTATGGCTCAGACGACCCTTACTTCACAAATAGCTGGTTGTTGCTTTGTGAAAATGGTTCTTCTAGGTAATACGTATACTGATATACGCCTATCTGTTTTGCCTAATCTCTGTGCGGATATTTTGATTGGACATGATGTGCTTCAGTTACATGAGTCTCTTAGTCTTTCATTTGGAGGGACTAAGCCACCTTTATCTATTTGTGGATTAACCTTTTTATCTATTCCTCCATTATCACTTTTTTCCAATTTGATGTCGGATTGTAAGCCAATTGCTACCAAGTCAAGAAGATATAGTAGTCAGGATAGAGAATTTATTAATTCTGAAGTTTAACGTCTCTTATTGGAAGGAATCATTGAACCTAGTTGTTCGCCTTGGCGAGCACAGGTAGTTGTCATGACTAATGAGAGACACAAGAAACGAATGGTGATAGACTATTCCCAAACTATTAATAGGTATACTCAATTAGACGCGTACCCTTTGCCTAAGATTGATGAGCTTATCAATAAAGTATCTCAGTATAAAGTTTTTAGCACTATTGATTTAAAGAGTGCTTATCATCAGATTCCTATTGTTAAGAAGGATCAACCATATACGGCCTTTGAGGCTGGTGGAAAGCTGTATCAGTTTTGCTGAATACCATTTGGTGTTACTAATGGTGTTGCTTGTTTTCAACGGGCAATGGATGCTTTTATAAGTGATAACTCCCTTTCTGACACCTTTTCATACTTAGATGACATCACAGTGTGTGGCAAATCAAGGGTGGAGCATGATTCTAATTTAAAAAGATTCCTTCAAGCTGCGGAAAAAGTTGGTTTAACTTTTAACAAAGAGAAATGTATCTTTTCGACTACTGAGGTAAATCTATTGGGGTATATTATTTCGGGAAATAAGATTAAACCAGATCCAGAACGTCTGCGACCATTGATCGATTTACCTTGTCCTACTAATTCTAAGGCTTTGCAACGAGTTGTTGGACTGTTTTCTTATTATTCTAATTGGATTGCAAATTTTTCACGGAAGATCCGGCCTCTTATTCAGGTTACGACATATCCTCTATCATGGGAGGCCAGGACATGTTTTGAGAATTTTAAAAAGGATATTTTAGGAGCAGTTGTGCATTCCATTGATGAGCAGGTTCCCTTTGTGATTGAGACGGATGCTTCGGATTTTGCAATTGGGGCTACTTTGAACCAAAATGGAAGACCTGTGGCCTTTTTAGGCCATTTTAGACTGGGTATTGTGCAATGAGAAGGGACTTATCAGCAATCTTCTTGTACGAGGCCCCTTGGGTCAGAGCGATCATAATATGATCGAGCTCTCAGTCGAGATGGAGAGTGAGGAAATTGAATCAGAGACTAAGGTCCAGAACTTAAATAAAGGGAATTACGAGGGTATGAGACGGGAATTGGGTAAGATTGACTGGGTGGTGTTTCTGGGGGGATTGACAGTGGAGAGACAATGGCAAGCATTCAAAGATAGAATGGAAGAATTCCAGAACATGTTTATACCGGTTTGGCATAAAAATAAACCTAAAAAGGTGGCTCAACCGTGGATAACGAGGGAAATTAGGGACAGCATAAAATCAAAAAAAAGGGCATATCAACTGGCAAAAAAAAGCACCAGACCGGAAGATTGGGGGCAGTACAGGATACAGCAAAAGAGGACAAAGGGATTAATCAGGAAGGGGAAAATAGAATACGAAAGTAAACTTGCAGCAAACATAAAGACAGACTGCAAAAGCTTTTATCGGTATATCAGGAGGAAAAGACTGGTAAAATCCCAAGTCGGTCCCTTGCAGTCCGATTCGGGAGAATATATAATGGAGAATAAGGAAATGGCAGACCAATTAAACTCATACTTTGGTTCTGTATTCACAAAGGAGGACACAAATAACCTCCCAGGAATATCGGCAAACATAGGGACTAATGAGAGGGAGGAGCTGACAGAAATTAGTATCTCTAGGGATATGGTGTTGGGTAAGTTGAGGGGACTGAAGGCCGACAAATCCCCGGGGCCTGATAAACTACATCCTAGGGTACTTAAGGAGGTGGCCCTGGAGATAGCAGATGCTCTAAGGATCATCTTCCGGAACTCCATTGACTCGGGAACAGTACCCGTGGATTGGAGGGTAGCTAATGTTACCCCAATATTTAAAAAGGGGGGTAGAGAGAAAGCAGGGAATTATAGACCAGTAAGCCTTACATCGGTTGTGGGCAAAATGCTAGAGTCCATTATTAAGGATAAAATAGCGGAGCACTTGACAAATGGGGAAAGGATCGGACAGAGTCAACATGGATTTACAAAGGGTAAATCGTGTTTGACTAATCTGCTGGAATTTTTTGAGGAAGTAACTGGTAAAATAGGTGGGGGAGAGCCAGTGGATGTGGTGTACCTTGACTTCCAGAAAGCCTTCGATAAGGTTCCACACAAAAGATTATCATGCAAAATTAAGGCTCATGGGATTGGGGGCAAAGTATTAACGTGGATAGAGAACTGGCTGGCGGATAGAAAACAGAGAGTTGGAATAAACGGCTCGTTTTCGGAGTGGCAGGCAGTGACCAGCGGGGTGCCGCAAGGATCTGTCCTGGGACCCCAGCTGTTCACAATATATATAAATGATCTGGATCAGGGAATTGGATGCAATATTTCCAAATTCGCTGACGACACTAAACTAGGAGGAGGGGTGGGCTCTGATGAGGATGTCAGGAGGCTACAGTGCGATTTGGACAGGTTGGGGGAATGGGCAGATACGTGGCAGATGCACTATAATGTGGATAAATGCGAGGTTATCCACTTTGGGGGTAAAAACAGGAGGGTAGATTATTATCTAAATGGCAATAGATTGGGAGATGGGGAAGTGCAGAGGGACCTGGGTGTTCTTGTGCACCAGTCACTGAAGGAGAGCATGCAGGTGCAACAGGCGATCAAGAAGGCAAATGGTATGTTGGCCTTCATATCAAGGGGGTTCGAGTATAGGAATAGGGATACCTTACTACAGCTGTACAAGGTGCTGGTGAGACCGCATCTGGAGTATTGTGTACAGTTTTGGTCGCCCCATCTGCGGAAGGATGTTCTTGCCATGGAAAGAGTGCAACGGCGATTCACCAGGCTGATACCTGGAATGGCGGGAATGACCTACGAAGAGAGATTAAATAGTTTGGGCTTGTACTCACTGGAGTTTAGAAGATTGAGAGGGGATCTCATCGAAACATATAAAATTATGGCAGGCCTGGACAGGCTGAATTCAGAGAGAATGTTTCCAATGGCCGGGGAGCACAGAACCAGGGGCCACAGTCTAAAAATAGCGGGCAAATCATTTAAAACAGAGATGAGGAAGAATTTCTTCACTCAAAGAGTGGTGAGCCTGTGGAATTCCCTGCCACAGAGGGCTGTGAAGGCTAATTCAATAAATATTTTCAAGAGAGAATTGGATATATTTCTGAAGGCTAAGGGGATTAAGGGTTACGGAGAAAAGGCGGGGACGGGGTACTGAACTGGTAAGATCAGCTATGATCTCAGACGAAGATCAGCCATGATCTCATTGAATGGCGGAGCAGGCTCGAAGGGCCGAATGGCCTACTCCTGTTCCTATCTCTGTTTCTATGTTTCTATGTTTTTTCTCACGTACTTTGAATAATAGTGAAAAAAGACATTCCTCAATAGAAAAAGAGGCATACGCAATAGTAGAAGCATTGCGTAAATGGAGACATTATTTATCGGGGCAACATTTCACGTTGGTAACTGATCAAAAATCTGTGTCCTTTATGTTTGATGTTAAACATTTTGGAAAGATTAAAAATGATAAAATAATGAGATGGAGGATTGAGTTGGCATGTTACCATTTTGACATAGTTTATCGTCCGGGGAAGGATAATGTTGCTGCTGATGCACTGTCGAGGGCTTATTGTTCTGTGATTCACGGAGATACGCTTATTAATCTTCACAATGCCTTATGTCATCCTGGGGTTACGAGGATGATACACTTTGTACGCAGTAAGAACTTGCCTTTTTCAGTTGAAGACGTCAAGCGGATGACTTCATCATGTTCTATCTGTGCTCGGTGTAAACCAAATTTCTTTAAGCCTCAACGAGCTCATCTTATAAAGGCTACTTCTCCTTTTGAACGTTTGAGTGTCGATTTTAAGGGACCTCTTCCTTCAACTAATCAAAACCGATATATATTTACTGTTGTGGACGAGTTTTCAAGGTTCCCTTTTGCTTTTCCTTGTGCAGATGTATCAGCTGCTACAGTTATTAAATGTTTGACTCAACTTTTTGTCATCTTTGGGATGCCTGCGTATATCCATTCGGATCAGGGAAGTTCTCTTATGTCTTCCCAGTTGAAGGAATACCTTCAGAGTCGGGGAATTTCTACTAGTAGAACTACCCCATATAATCCCCAGGGTAATGGACAGTGTGAACGATACAATGGGGTGATCTGGAAGGCAGTTATGTCGGCGTTGACATCCCGGAACCTTAAGAATACACAGTGGGAAATGGTGCTGCCTGATGCCCTGCATTCCATTAGATCATTGCTTTCAACGGCTACTAATGTGACCCCCCATGAAAGGCTCTTTAACTATCCGCGGAGATCTACTACGGGATATTCGGTACCTTCATGGCTTACTATGCAGGGACCTGTGTTGCTTCGGCGCCATGTTAGATTGTCAAAATATGACCCCTTGGTGGAGGAGGTGGAGCTGTTGGAGGCAAATTCCCAATATGCTCATATTCGATTCCAAGATGGGAAAGAAAGTACTGTTTCAATTAAAGACTTGGCTCCTTGTGGGGGCCAGCCCTCTTCTGAGGATATTAATAATGGTCATGATTCGGATAATGTGGATGCTGTTACAGATACTACGAATATTTCCAATCCGATTGCAGATAATCATACTTCTATTAGTCAGCCTTTGATAGATGTTTATGACCGTCCCAGTTCATCTTCTGATGGGATTTCTAATCCGGAAACCGTTGAGAATCGGGATATGGATAGCCTTCCTGTTGAAGATACTTCTGTGCCTTCTGGCGTGGGAGGGCAAGGAATTTCACCAAGGTTAAGAAGGTCGACACGAACAAGATATCTGGTCGACCGATTGAAAATGGACTTTTAAATTGATAGTAATGTTTTAAAAATTGTTGAAATATTATAGTATATTGTTTTAGTTGAGAGATACTTAATACTTATGCGTAATGTTATTATTTGTTGTTCATTTAGTATTGTGTTATGTAAATAGTTTTATTCTCGTGCATAGTTTAGTTGTAAATAATTAATTGTAAATTGTAAAAGTTATTAGGTTGGAGTATATTTTAAAAGGAGGGGTGAATGTGGTGATTATTCCTTGATTAGTAAAAGTATTGTGATTCGTTGTTTGTTAACTGCCTTGGGATATGTGTTGTAATCTCATTGGTAGTTGATGATCACATGATGTGTTGTGGCTACCTTAAATTCAGTCCTTTTCTAGCTTTAGTTGGGACTGGATGCGGAAAGATATGCTGCTGATTTTAAAGTTAATAAAGCCTAGCTTTGGAAGGCCAATCTATTCTTTATTTCAATGGCAGATACACTGTACAAACTTGGGCTCTCAGAGTGTAAAAACCTGGATGAAATGGCTGACAGCACCGTCTGCAACAACTCAAAGTCATGTGCCTATGGTGAATGCCAAGAATGTGAACGCACCACATATCCCCTCACCGAATCAACATCAAATACACTGGTAACTTTAACCCAGTGGTGTCTGGAGAAGATTGACCATTCCAAACCAGGTGAAGAGTCTGAGAAGAGAAGAACAATCACTGTCAAGAAAGATGTGCCAATAACAGAGGATGAGCTTGCTACCCATTTTCAAGATAGGCTCTTTAAGTTCCGCAGACACATCTTCAACATCCGTTGGCAGTACAATGCTTACAGAAATCTAAGAGAGAACCTGACCTCCAAGGACTGCCTTATACACATAGATTTTAGTGAAAACTACACTTGCAAGTATGCAAATGAAATCCAGTCTGTGCACTTTGGGGGGTCACATCAACAAGTGACCCTCCACACTGGTGTTCTCTATGTGCAGGACCAGCCCCCCATGCCCTTTAGTACGATCTCCCCAAGTAGAAGGCATGACCCAGTGGCTATATGGGCTCATCTTGACCCCATCCTGGAGATGGTGAAAAATCGGTGCCCTGAAGTCCAGAACCTTCATTTCTTCAGCGATGGCCCTGCCACCCAATACAAGCAGAAGGGCAATTTCTACATGATTTGCTCAGAACCTCACCAGAAGAGCTTCCCCAAAACCACTTGGAACTTCTTCGAGGCAAGCCATGGGAAGGGTGCTCCGGATGGGGTGGGGGGTGCATTAAAGAGGTCAGCCGACATCTTGGTCCGTCAGGGAAGGGATATCCCAGATGCACTCTCTTTCTTCCAGGAGTTAAAGGACTCTGGAACGCAGGTGAAACTGTTCTATGTAAGCGAGGAAGATGTTGAGACTAAAGCACAGAAAATGCTGGAGGTGCCTCTTGTGGCAATAAAGGGGACCATGAAAATACATCAAGTTTTGAGCATCACACATGACATCCTCAAATACAGAGACATCAGTTGTTTCTGCCACGCAGCAGAGGGTGTGTGGGATTGCCCATGTTACAGTCTCCAAGAAATCATTGTAGGAGCTGTGCCGCCTACAGGACGTGACCACTCTGCTCCACAACAACCACACCGACCTGATGTCATTGAGACTCACCATAGCGGGCAGTGGTGTATTGTGAGGTATGATGACCAGCCATACCCTGGCATTATACTGGAGGTGGAAGAGCACAACATAAAAGTCAAGTGCATGCACAGGAATGGCGTGAACAGGTTTTTCTGGCCCAGCCCAAGAGATGACGTAAACTGGTATGGGGACGACCAGATAATGTGTTTCATGCCAGAGCCAGTTCCTGTGAACAAACAATCAGTTCAGGTTGACCAGAAGATCTGGACATATTTGAAGGGGCAGTTGGATGTGTGACCACAAGTCAAAAAACAGTTGCTGGGAAGCCTAAAGTTGATGTAAAGACAGATTACTTTGTTTACTTGTGTTCTAATGAGTATGTTTTATATCTGGCTCAATCAGGATAGAACTAGGCTACATGTTTTATGAGTTTCTATGAAAATGGTGATGTTGACTACGATGTTGATGACAATGTTCAGACACAATCATTCTTGGTCTTGGTCTTAATGTGCTCTCTTTAATGTGCTCCTCTTTGGTCTTAAAGTGCTTTGGCTAAGTTTTTTTATGTTATTACTCAAATTATATGAATCTCTCAGTGCTGTAAATGAGTTAACTGAAAAAAATGGCACATTAGTTAGATGAAATGTAATAAATTCATTGAGTTGTTTGAAATAGTCTGGGGTCAAGTCATTGGTGTTGTATTGTGTCACTGGTGTTACTGCATGTTGTTTTCAGTGATATGATAGCAAAGGTGTCATTTTTGACTTTATAATAATTTTGTGTTTGTTGATTGTTGCTTTATTCATGAGTTAGCAGTTTAAGGATCGTATCATTCAATTTTGATGACTGTCCTTCAGTTATTGTTGATATTATAGCAAAAACATGATGGCGCAAATGAAAAAATGTCACTCAATGTAACTTTACACATACCTGATTATAATAAATAAATAAATAATCAAAACTTTTCTTTAAATTATTATCAACCTACTCTGTCTTTCAGTATATGTGCAGATTGAATTGAGAAATAGCATTCTGATAAGCCTTTAATTTTGTTTAAGGTATAAGTAACACCAATGACAAAAAGACGGCACAAGCATTCTTTGAGTGAATGTATAAAAATAATTAAAATACATTAAGCTTTCATTTTTGTGGATTGATAAAGTTAAGAGGTTAATTAATATTGTACAATAAGTTTTGATTATGTAAAATGAAATACATTTCAAGACATCTTGCAATTCCAAATGCCACCGTTTCTGTAGAACGACCCATGGGCCGAAGGGCCTCTATCCGTGCTGTATAACTCTATGACTCTATGACTGGGAGAGAGAGAGACTGGGGAGAGAGAGAGACTGGGGAAGAGAGAGAGAGACAGACTGGGGAGAGAGAGAGACGGAAGAGAGAGAGAATGGGGAGGGAGAGAGCGAGAGAGACTGGGGAGGGAGAGAGAAAGAGAGAGTATGGGGAGGGAGAGAGAGACTGGGGAGAGAGAGAGAGACTGGGGAGAAAGAGAGAGACTGGGGGAGAGAGAGAGAGATAGGGAGAGAGAGAGAGACTGGGGAGAGGGAGAGAGACTGGGGGGAGAGAGAGAAACTGGGGAGAGAGACTGGGGGAGAGAGAGAGAGAGATGGGGAGAGAGAGAGAGAGACTGGGGGAGAGAGAGAGAGAGACGGGGAGAGAGAGAGAGACTGGGGAGAGAGAGAGCGAGAGACTGGGGAAGAGAGAGAGAGAGATGGGGAGAGAGAGACTGGGGAAGAGAGAGAGAGAGAGAGAGACTGGGAAGAGAGAGAGAGACTGGGGAGAGAGAGAGAGAGACTGGGGGAGAGAGAGAGAGAGAGACTGGGGGAGAGAGAGAGAGACTGGGGAGAGAGAGAGACTGGGGGAGAGAGAGAGATGGGGAGAGAGAGAAAGAGACGGGGAGAGAGAGAGAGACGGGGAGAGAGAGAGAGTGGAGAGAGAAAGAGAGAGACTGGGAAGAGGGAGAGAGACTGGGGAGAGAGAGAGAGAGAGACTGGGGAGGGAGGGAGAAAGAGAGAGAAACTGGGGAAGGAGAGAGAGACTGGGGGAGAGAGAGAGACTGGGGAGAGAGAGAGAGACTGGGTAGAGAGAGAGAGACTGAGGAAGAGAGAGCAAGAGATGGGGGAGAGAGGAAGAGAGACTGGGGAGAGATGAAGAGAGACTGGGGATGTAGTGTATATACCTTTAAGGGGAGAACTACTTTTTACAGCTCCTGTATACTGTAGTACCAGCAGTAACCACACCTGTATATAACCCCTGAGTAGGGATCTGTACAGTTAGTTTTAGAATAACCCTCATCCAGTAAACACCTGTTGATTGTTCCCTGCAGTCTCTTGTCTCATTATTGAAGGACACACAACATCAAGATACACGGATCTAACATTGGCGACGAGAAGATTCAAACCTACCTGCAACTCTGCATCACCTCCCAGGGATTCGCTCCTGGAGAACAGTGAAAGAAGAAGGCTGAGTCCAGAAGCACGGGCGTCGACCATCCAGCGGCGACCTGAGCATCGCAGGGGAGGCTGTTGAGAGCTGGGCTTGGTTCTCCAGTCACGGTGGTCCAGCGAAACGGGCTGGCAACAGGTACGGCGCAGACCCTCCCCGGACAGCGGCGGCTAGAGCCGACCGACGGCACAGAAAAAGGCCGAGCAGCGTCGACGGGAGAAGAGAGAGGATTGAGCGCACAGGGCGCAGCCGGTGTTCAGGACCGAGCGGCGTCGACGGGAGAAGAGAGAGGGTAGAGCGCACAGGGTGCAGCCGGTGTTCAGGACCGAGCGGCCTCAACGAGAGAGAGCAGAGCGCAGCCGGTGTTCAAGGGCCGAGCAGCGTCAATGAGAGAGAGAGGCGCGCAGGAAAACACGCAGAGCGCAGCCGGTGTTCAAGGGCCGAGCAGCGTCAGCGGGGAAGTAGGGAGAGCGCGGGAGATGCCATTTTGAGCCACAGTGGAGAAGAAGGGAGAGCGCGGGAGACGCCATTTGGAACCACAGCGGAGAAGAAGGGAGAGCGCGGGAGATGCCATTTTGAGCCGCAGCGGAGAAGAAGGGAGAGCGCGGGAGATGCCATTTTGAGCCAGTCTAACCACACCCAAAAATGCCGAAGAGTGGCAGTATCACAGCGTTCGACAATGAAGTCGAAGATTGGACGACATATGTCGAACGCATAGAAGTGTACTGCAAGGCGAATGAAATGCCAGATGGCAGGAAAGCGCTGGTATTGTTGAATTCAATGGGTGCAAAAATGTATGGCTTACTGCGAAACCTAGTAACCCCAGAGAAGCCAGTGGAAAAGGATTTTGAAAACATAGTGTCAATCCTACAGGACCACTTAGACCCCACACTGCTGCTGATAGCGGAAAGATTTAAGTTTCACAAAAGGAACCAGCATAAAGGTGAAAGTAATGCGGAGTATTTAACGGAACTGCGCAAGCTATCGAAACACTGCCAGTTTGGAACGGGACTAGCAGATACTTTAAGGGACAAGTTTGTGTGTGGGCTTCAAAGTGAAGGAACCCAGAAACGGCTTCTATCAGAAAAGGATCTTACGCTGGACAAGGCTTTCAGCATGGCAGTATCACATGAAGCAGCAGCACGGGGCGCGGCAGAGATACAACGGAGACCGCAAGAATATGGCACAAATGAAATGTCATATGGAATAGTGAAGTGCTATCGCTGCGGCAGAACAACACACGACCATAAGGATTGCTGGTTCAAAGACCAAGTGTGCAGATAGTGTGGAAAAGTAGGACACATAGCAAGAGTCTGCAGGTCGGAAAAGAAAACCAGCAGCAAGAAATCTCCACAGGAGAAGTACAAGAAGGTATATAAGGTGACGGGGAGTAGTTCAAACGAACAGAAAAGTGATACAGACTCCGGAAGCAAGGAGCTGGGTTGTCTGAAACTACATAATGTGATCAAAACGGAGGATCACCAAACTATCTGGGTCACGCTCAAGATAGCCGGAGTCCAAGTGAAAATGGAATTGGACACAGGATCAGCCCTAACAGTCATAAACCGAAGGGACTACAAGCGGCTATTCTCACATATACCCTTGAGAGATACAGAGATCGTCTTGAAGACGTACACGGGGCAAAAAGTCTACACCAAAGGAAAAATAAGGGTGAACGTTATATATAACAGCAAGGAAACACCAAAAATGGACCTATATGTATTGCCAGAGGGAGGACCACCACTACTAGGACGTGAATGGATCCGAAAGATACAGCTAGGTTGGCATTCCATACAAGCACTGACTGTAGATGCCAAAAAGGATGACGACGTCACACCTGGACGACTGTCAAAAATGCTAACTGACGCACAACAAGTGTTCCAGGAGGGACTTGGAACACTAAAAGGCATAACAGCGACGATCAAAATAGAGGAAAATGCAAGCCCAAAGTTTGTTAAGGCCAGACCGGTGCCTTATGCGATCCGCCCAGCCGTCGAAGCAGAGCTGGAAGGTTTGGAACGTTCAGGAGTACTGTCCAAAGTGGACTGGAGCGAGTGGGCTACACCCATCATTCCTGTAATGAAGAGGTCATTGAGTAATACGCCTGGGGAACCAAAGAAGGTTCGCATCTGTGGGGACTTTAAGGTGACAGTGAACCCAGTCCTTCACATGGTACAATATCCGCTTCCGCGGATTGAAGATATTTTCGCCTCGCTATCTGGAGGGAAACGCTTCACTAAGATTGATCTGGCCCAGGCATACCTGCAAATGGAGGTAGAAGAAGCCTCGAAACAGTACCTCACGATCAACGCCCATAAAGGTCTCTACCAATACAACCGGCTGGTGTTCGGGGTAGCATCAGCTCCGGGTATTCGGCAAAGGGCAATGGATCAAGTCCTGCAAGGGATTCCAGGGACCCAGTGTTATTTGGACGACATCCTGGTCACGGGCGAAAATGACAGTGATCACCTCGCCAACCTGTAGCAGGTGCTCACTAGATTGAAGGAATATGGGCTTCGAGCTAATCGCCACAAATGCGAGTTTTTCCAGAAGCAGATCTCGTATTGTGGCCACGTTATTGATAAAGAGGGGTTACATAAGTCCCCTGAAAAGATTGAGGCAGTAGTCAAGGCTCCAGCACCGGAAAGTGTGTCACAACTGAGGTCATTCCTCGGGCTGGTGAACTACTACCATAAGTTCTTGCCGAATTTGTCTACCGTACTACACCCACTGAACACCCTACTGCAAACGGGGGCACCATGGAAGTGGAATGACGAATGTAAACGAGCTTTCCAGAAGAGCAAAGAATTGATCACATCAAAAGAGGTGTTGGCTCATTTCAACCCAGCACTACCAATTTGGTTGGCGTGTGATGCATCACCCTATGGCATTGGAGCGGTGCTGTCGCACAAATTCTCAGACGGCTCAGAGAGGCCAATAGCTTTTGCGTCACGATCACTAGCCTGAGCCGAGCGTAACTACGCCCAGATTGACAGGGAGGCCCTCAGCCTAGTGTGGGGAGTGAAAAAGTTCAACCACTATCTGCACGGGCAGAAGTTCACCTTGCTGACTGACCACCAACCACTTGTCTCCATCTTTAATCCAAAGAAGGGCGTTCCGGTGATGACTGCGCAATGGCTACAAAGTTGGTCCCTTTTTCTAGGGGCGAACCAATATGAAATCGAGTATAAGGGCATGAAACAGCATGGAACCGCTGATGGGCTATCACGCCTGCCACTGCCTACTGCGGAGGAAGCACCAGAAGTGGACCCTGTCGAAATATTTCATTCGACTATAATTGAACGCTTGCCAGTAACTAACGCTGGTATAGAGAAGGAGACCCGAAATGACCCGACACTGTCTCGGGTATATGGCTTGACGGTGAAGGGATGGCCAACACATGGCAACTCACTGTTGCCAGCATTCTCATCCAGAAGAGAACAGCTGTCAGTATGCCAGGGGACCTTGATGTGTGGATCCCGAGTGGTAATTCCTCCCAAGTTAAGGGAGAGAGTGCTCAATGAGCTTCACGAAGGTCATCTGGGAGGGGTGAAAATGAAAAGCCTTGCTAGGGCTTATGTGTGGTGGCCGGGGATCGATCAGCAAATCGAGGACCTGACCAAGAGCTGCTCAGGATGCCAGAAGGTCCAAAATGCACCACCACATGCCCCTCTACACCCATGGGAGTGGCCCTCATCTCCATGGCAACGGGTGCATATTGATTTTGCTGGTCCATTCATGGACTCAATGTTTTTAATAGCCGTGGATGCGCACTCGAAAGGGCCTGAGGTCATCAAAATGTCCTCCACCACCACGGAGAAAACTATTGCAGTCCTACGGACCATATTTGCCAGGAACGGCTTGCCAGAGCAGATTTTCTCTGATAACGGACCACAGTTTGTGTCCGAAGAGTTTCTAAGATTTATGAAAAGGAATGGGGTAAGGCATTACACATCTGCCCTGTATCATCCAGCCACAAATGGATTGGCTGAGAGGTTCGTACAAACCTTTAAAAAAGCAGTAAAGGCCATGTGCGATGACGACATTCCACTGCAGCATAAGACGGACAATTTCCTGTTAGCCTACAGAAATGCGACACATGCAGTCACCAACCAGGCCCCGGCCATGATGTTCTTTAACCGAAGGCTGAGATCTCGTCTGGATTTGCTCAGACCAAATGTACGAAGAGATGTTGAGAGTAAGCAATTCCAGCACATCAATGAGAAGCCGACAAGAAGCTTCAATGTAGGGCAACCAGTCTTAGCCCGCGACTACCGAACAGAGAAATGGCAACCAGGAACGATATGCACACGGCAGGGGCCACTAATGTACACAGTGGATGTTGGGGAGAACATTGTGAGGCGCCATGCTGACCAGATCCTAGAGTCACAGGAACGAGTCAACCCCATGTCTCGGCCATACGTACCTGGTGAGGAACCCGACGTACAGGTCGCATCTACCTCAGAAACAATAGCATTGGAAGCTGATGAATCAACTGACGACAGGGTATTAGAATCGCCTCCGCACCAAGAGCGAAACACTCGGGAAAGGCGTTATCCAGAAAGAATCAGGAAGCCTCCCCAAGACTGAATTTATAAATAGACTATTTTCAGTTAATGTTGCATGTTAAAAGTGTTAATTGTAATTAGTTTGATATTTAATTGTTAAATGAGTGTTATGGTACTGTTAATCTAAAAGGGGAGGAATTGTAATGTATGTACCTTTAAGGGGGAGAACTACTTTTTACAGCTCCTGTATCCTGTAGTACCGGCAGTGACCACACCTGTATATAAACCCTGAGTAGTGATCTGTACAGTCAGTTGCAGTTTGAACCCTCATTCAGTAAACACCTGTTGATCGTTCCCTGCAGTCTGTTGTCTGATTATTGAAGGACACAACATTAAGATACACGGATATATCACTATGGAATCTGATACCCTTTCAGGTCGTGCGTTCCAGATCTAAACAACCCTCTTTGTGAAAAACATTGTCCTAATTTCCCCTCTAGTTCTTTTGCTAATTATTTCAAATCTGTGACCTCTGGTTACCGACCCACTTGCCAGAGAAAACAGTTTCTCTCTACTTGCTCTATCAGTCCCTCATAATTTTGAATACCTCTATTAGGTCTGTCCTTAATCTTCTCTGCTCTAAGGAAAACAATCCCAATCTCTCCACAGAACTGAAGTCCCTCATCTCTGGTATCATCCTGCTAACCCTTCCTAAAGTATGGTGCTCAGAATTGTACACAATACTGCAGCTGAGGCCTAACCAGTGATTTGTGAAGGACTAGCATGACTTCCTTATTTTAGTATTCAATGCCCCTAATTACAAATACAAGTATCCCATACACTTTCTTAACCGCCTTATCAACTTTCCCTGCCACCTTCAAACATTTGCTCTTGCATCCCCCTCAAAATAGTACCATTTAGATTATACTGCATCTCCATATTGTTTCTCCCAAAGTGCATTACTTCACATTTATCCACATTGAGTTTTATCTGCCTTGTGCCTGCCCATTTCAACACCCTGTCTGTCCTCCTGAAGTCGGCTACTATCCTGCTCACTATTTACTTTGCTGCCAAGTTTTTTGTCCTGCTCTCCTCTGCCAAAACTGCTCACCATTCCAGGATCATCCTGGAATGCAAAGATAACTCCTGGCTTCTTTTCTCCACTGCAAACCGTCTTCTTCAACCCCTCTCCCCTGTCTCCTCCACCCTCACCTCCAACAACAAGTGCAAGGTGTTGTGTATGTGCCTTTAAGAGAAGAACTGATTCTATACTGCAGTACCGGCAGTGACCACCCCTGTATATAAAGCCATAGCAGGCTTCTGTATTTCAGTCTTAAGTTACCCTCTGTTCAAGTAAATACCTGTTTTATTGTTCTCCTGCAGTCTGAGTATTGTTGATCCTCGGACACTACACTGGCGACGGGCAGGTGTGAACTCACCTGCAGTACTGCATCACCTCACGGGGATCTTTTCCCTGAAGAGAAGCTTCTTGGAGGTCGAAGTCAGAACGGCAGGCGTCGACCGCGGGCAACCGCCCAGGGATCCATCGGAGAGTTGCAGGGGAGGCTGTGGAGAGCTGGGCCTGGCTCCCCAGTCGAGGTGTTCCAGCAAGTCGTGCTGGTAGCAGGTAGTGCGCTGACCCTTCCGGACTGCGGCGGGCACGGACTCGATCGAGCAGCTCTGCAAAGGGGCCGTGCAGCATCGTCGGGAGGGAGAGAGAGAGAGAGGGTGGAGCGCACAGGGCGCGGTCGGTGCTCAAGAACAGGGCAGCGTGGAGAGGATAGAACGCGGGGAAGGAAAAGTGATACGCGTCGAAGCCGCGGCTCGCCGCCATTACCCTGTAGAACGCTAGGAGCAGCGTGGCAGCAAGGGGAAGAAGGAAAAGCGCGGGAGGCGCCATTTTATTCCATTGGGGAAGAAGGAAAAGCGCGGGAGGCGCCATTTTATTCCACTGGGGAAGAAGAAAAAGCGCGGGAGGCGCCATTTTAAATCACTCAAGATGCCGAAGAGTGGCAGTATCACTGCTTTCGACAACGAGGTAGAAGACCACGTATGTGGAAAGAATTGAAGTGTACTGCAAGGCAAATGAGGTGGCCGATGGAAAGAAGGCGTCGGTATTATTAAATTTGATGGGCACGAGAACGTACGGCCTATTGCGGAATTTAATTACCCCAGCTAAACCAATGGAGAAAAGTTTTGAAGAGATTGTTAATATCTTACAGGAACACCTAAACCCTACACCGCTGCTGATAGCAGAAAGATTCAAGTTCCATAAAAGAAACCAGCACAAAGATGAGAGCAATGCTATCTTACGGAACTACGCAAGTTATCGAAGCACTGCCAGTTCGGAGCAGGACTGGCAGACACCTTGCAGGATAAGTTTGTCTGCGGGCTCCAGAGTGAAGGAACCCAGAAACGACTACTTTCGGAAAAGGACCTGACGCTAGAACAGGCTTTCAGCATGGCAGTATCCTACGAAGCAGCAGCACGGGGAGCTGCGGAAATACAACAGAAACCACAGGAATGTAGCGCTAACGAAATGGCGTATGGAGCAGAAAAGTGCTATCGCTGCGGCAGAACAACCCATGAGCAGAAGGACTGCTGGGTTAAGGACAAAGTATGCAGGCAATGTGGGAAAATGGGACACATAGCAAGAGTCTGCAGTTCGGAAAAGGAAACCAACACTACAAGAACTACTAAGGAAAAGTACAAGAAAGTAAAGAAATTGACAGACAGTAGTTCGGAAGATCAGGAGAGTGATAAGGACTCCGGGAGCAGGAGACTAAGTTGTCTAAAGTTACACAACGTGATCGCAAAGGAGGATCACCGAACCATTTGGGTCACCCTCATGATAGCAGGGTCCCCAGTAAAGATGGAATTGGACACAGGATCAGCCCTAACTGTCATGAATCGACGAGACTATGAGCGGCTATTCTCACACATACCCTTGAAGGACACGTCCATTGTATTGAAGACATACACGGGGCAAAAAGTCTACCCCAGAGGAAAATTAAGGGTGCCAGTTGAATACAACGGCAAGGAAACACAGAAACTATATATCTATATATACTACCAGATGGAGGACCACCATTATTGGGACGTGAATGGATCCGAAAAATACAATTGGATTGGCATTCCATTCAGGCGCTAACTGTGACTGGTAAAAAGGATGATGACGTCACACCTGGACGACTGTCAAAAATTCTAACTGACGTGAAAGAGGTGTTCCAACAAGGACTTGGGACTCTAAAAGGAGTAACGGCAACGATAAAAATTGAAGATAACGCAAACCCAAAATTTTTAAAGTCCAGACCGGTACCTTACGCGATCCGCCCAGCCGTTGAAGCAGAGCTGGAGAGTCTGGAGCGTTCGGGTGTACTGTCCAAGGTGGACTGGAGCGAGTGGGCCACACCCACCGTTCCTGTAATGAAGAAATCATTGAGCAGCACGCCTGGGGAACCGAAGAATGTTCGCATCTGTGGGGACTTCAAGGTAACTGTGAACCCAGTCCTGCACACAGTACAATATCCACTTCCACGGATAGAAGATATTTTCACCTCACTATCTGGAGGGAAACGCTTTACAAAGATTGATCTGGCCCAAGCGTATCTACAAATGGAGGTGGAAGAAGCGTCTAGGAAATACCTCACAATAAACACTCACAAAGGCCTTTACCAGTACAATCGACTGGTATTCGGGGTGGCATCAGCCCCGGCTATTTGGCAGAGGGCGATGGAACAAGTCCTGCAAGGGATCCCGGGGACCCAGTGTTATTTGGACGACATCTTGGTTACAGGCGAAAATGACAGTGAACACCTTGCCAACCTGGAGCAGGTGCTCACGAGATTACAGGAATATGGGCTACGAGCCAACCGCCCCAAATGCGAGTTCTTCAGGAGACAAATCTCGTATTGTGGCCACATGATTGATGAGGAAGGGTTGCATAAGTCGTCGGACAAGATTGAGGCTGTAGTCAAGGCTCCAGCACCGGAAAATGTGTCGCAACTGAGGTCGTTCCTCGGGTTGGTGAACTACTACCATAAGTTCTTGCCGAATTTATCCACAATTCTGCACCCACTGAACGCCCTACTGCAAACTGGAGTAACATGGAAATGGAGTGATGAGTGTAAGCGTGCCTTTCAGAAATGTAAATGCCTAATCACTTCAAAAGAAGTATTGGCCCACTACAATCCAACACTACCGATTCGGCTAGCATGTGATGCGTCTCCCTACGGCATCGGAGCGGTGCTGTCACACAAATTCCCTGATGGTTCAGAGAGGCCAATAGCCTTTGCGTCGCGCTCGTTAACCTCAGCCGAGCGTAACTACGCCCAGATTGACAGGGAGGCCCTCAGCCTGTGTGGGGGGTGAAGAAGTTCAATCACTATCTGCACGGGCAGAAATTCACCCTACTAACTGATCATCAGCCCCTGGTCTCCATTTTTAACCCAAGGAAGGGCGTTCCGGTGATGACGGCGCAACGGCTGCAAAGATGGTCACTTTTTCTAGGGGCACATCAGTACGACATAGATTACAAGGGAACGAAACAGCATGGAAACGCTGATGGGCTGTCGCGCCTACCATTGCCTATGGTAGAGGAAGCACCTGCAGTGGACCCTGTTGAGATATTCCATGCGACCATAGTCGAATGTCTACCTGTTACAAACTCAAGTATAGAGAAGGAAACCCGAAATGACCCGACACTCTCTCGGGTCTATGATTTGACGGTGAAGGGATGGCCAGCACATGGCGACTCACTGTTGCCAGCATTCTCGCCAAGGAGAGAACAGCTGTCAGTGTGCCGGGGGACCTTGATGTGTGGATCCCGAGTGGTAATTCCACCCAAGTTGAGAGATAGAGTGCTCAATGAGCTTCATGAGGGTCATCTGGGAGGGGTAAACATGAATAGCCTAGCCAGGGCGTTTGTGTGGTGGCCGGGAATCGATAAAGAAATCGAGGATATGACCAAGAGATGCACAGGATGCCAGAAGGTCCAAAACGCTCCACCACAGGCCCCGCTACATCCATGGGAGTGGCCCTCATCTCCATGGCAACGGGTACACATTGATTTTGCCAGTCCATTTATGGACTCAATGTTCCTAATCGCTGTGGACGCCCATTCGAAATGGCCAGAGGTCATCAAAATGTCCTCCACCACCACAGAGAAAACTATTGCAGTCCTACGGACCATCTTCGCCAGGAATGGCTTGCCAGAACAGATTTGCTCCAACAATGGGCCATAGTTTGTGTCAGAGGATTTCCGGAGGTTTCTGAGGAATAATGGGATGAAGCATTACACATCTGCCCCATATCATCCAGTCACAAATGGATTGGCTGAGAGGTCTGTTCAGACCTTTAAAAAGGCCATAAAGGCAATGCATAATGACGACATACCACTACAACACAAGGTGGATAATTTCTTGTTTGCTTACCGGAATGCGACACATGCAGTCACCAACCAAGCTCCAGCCATAATGTTCTTCAACCGAAGGCTAAGATGTCGCTTGGATTTGCTCAAACCAAACATAAGACGAGATGTTGAGGATAAGCAATTCCAGCACATCAATGAGAAGCCAACCAGGAGCTTCAAGATAGGGCAACCAGTCTTGGCCCGCGACTACCGAACAGAAAAATGGCAGCCAGGAACGATATGCACACAGCAGGGACCACTAATGTACACAGTGGACGTTGGAGAGAGCATCGTGAGACGCCATGCTGACCAGATTCTAGAGTCACAGGAACAAGCCAAACCCATACCACGAGCAGGTGCACCTGGTAATCAACCCGAAGTACAGATTGCGTCTACCTCAGAAGCAGTGGTATTGGAAGCTGATGAACCAACCAATGACAATGAGCCAGAATCAACTCCACCGCAAGAACAGGATACTCGAGAAAGGCGCTATCCAGTCAGGATCAGGAAGCCTCCTCAAAGACTGAACTTATAAATGATTATTTCAGTTGATGTATATAGTACAGAGAAAATTGTAATTGTAATTAGTTATTATTTAGTTGTTAAATGAATGTTATGTACTGTTTATCTAAAAGGGGAGGAATTGTTGTGTATGTGCCTTTAAGAGAAGAACTGATTCTATACTGCAGTACCGGCAGTGAACACCCCTGTATATAAAGCCATAGCAGGCTTCTGTATTTCAGTCTTAAGTTACCCTCTGTTCAGCTGCAAGCACGAGCAGAGGGAGCAGCCAGACTTTGGGGAGTGGATTAAAGTGGTGGTCCCCTGACCAGGAAGAGGAGGAGAACGTTGGACCACCACCACCAACTCCACCATCATTACATCAACTGAGGTGCCTGGAGAGAGAGGACAGAGGAGGAGAAGGAGAAAGGAGGCCTACATCAACATCAACCAGGGGAGAGGCCTTTCTATCACTGCCTCCCCAAATTGGCCTCCACTTCAGGAGAGGGAGAGAGGGGAGAGAAACCAACTGCTTGAAAGGAGGGAAGAAAACTTCATCCGGAACATCTACAGGTGGCTGTTATTTGGGGCACTCTCCCAAGACTTTGTATTTTAGGTGGGGGGAGAAAAGAAGAAGCAAGGCCGGATCATCAAGGGGTGTAGTGTGTGTGTGTGCTCTTGTTAAAAGCTAGGCCACACACACCACTAATTAGCATCCCTTCTATTGCCTGCCCTGGGAGAGCTTGGAGCTGCCCAAGGTGAAGTCCTTAATTTAATTTAATTACATCGTTAAGACCTGTTGCAGGACTAAGCCTGGGCTTCTCCAGCTTTTCCAGGTGAAGACGTCTTCTCCCCCTGCCAGAAGACCACCATCACCAAAGACTTTTTCCATCGGAGAGTGCAACCCTGCCTACACCCACCCACCATCCTGAGTGGCAACACTGCCCTTTGCGGCCTCCCTCCTTCCCACCCCCCCACCTCTCTCTCTCTCTCTTTGTCTCTCTCTGCCTGTCTTTCTAAGGCACCTTAGTTTCATCTATTTTATTAATTGCCAATTGAGCAGAGGGGCGAGGGCTCCTCTCCCAATTTAAATCAATAAGGAGAGAGGTGTGTCCTCATTTTAATCAGCTCCCTCTGCTCAATAGAGGACAAAAAAAAATATATATATATACACCGAGGCCATTAACACCTTCAGGCCTGTGACTTGGGGTGAGTGTAGCCCTTAAAAAAAGCACCCCAGAATGGCGACTGCATCTTCGCCGGTGGCGGGGCCAGCCGGGACCTATGCGAGAGTGGTAGCCACAGCCACAGCTGCTCCCGCTGTTCCTGCTGCCCCGTCACCTTTTCGATTAATAACGAAAAAGCTTGGGGTGAAGAGCTACACTCACCCCACTATGACCATCGAGGCCTGCGTCAAGGCCATGGCTGGGGTTGTCGGCCCCTCAGCCATCGTCGCGGCCTCGAAAATGTATGGGAAGGCTGTGTTCTTCCTGGGGTCGGAGCGGGCGGTGTCCCTGGCTGTCGCCAAGGGGCTCACCGTGGGCGGGACCTTCCTGCCGGTGGATCCTCTCGAGGCCACCGCGCAGAGGATCATTATTTCCAACGTCCCGCCCTATGTTCCTGGTGAGCTCCTCCTTCCCCATTTGCGACAACTTGGGGAGGTGAGGTCGGGGATCACGCCCATCCCGCTCGGCTTCCGGGAGGCCAGCCTTCGCCACGTCTTCTCCTTCCGGCGCCAGCTGTTTATCCAGCTGGCGCGGGAGGAGGACACTGAAGGGGCGTTCGTCGTCCTCCACGAGGGGACCGCCTACCGCGCCTTTTGGACGTCGGACGGTGTGAGGTGCCATGCCTGCAGGGAGGTGGGGCACATCAGGAGGAACTGCCCTGCCTCCAAGGCCGCCGGATCATCTCGTGTGGCCGAGGCTGGCGCCGCCGCCCTTCCCCCCAGATCTGCCCGCGCGTCAAGTACGTCTGATGCGCGGTTGACGTCGGGGGCCGATGCCACCAAGGCCTCCGGCGGGGGGGAGGGAGCGTGTCCGGCCGGAAAGAAGGCGCGGGGAAAAAAGAAGCACCTTGGGGCAGGCCCCCCCGTGGATGGTGAGCCCTTGCCCCTTGAGCCCCTTACACCCGCGCTCCTCGCGGAGTTGATCAGGGCAGATGTGAGCGGGAGGGGCCCCGTGCCCGAGCCTGTGGCCGCAACCGCCGCAGTGGTAATGCCAATACCTGCGGCCGGGCTCGGGCCCGAGGAACCCGACAAACCTGCTCCGCCGGAGGGAGTCGAGGAGGAGGCCTTTGCAGACATGGAGGTCTCCCTCGCTCCCTCCGTGCTAAAAAGAAGGCGCGACCCCCTGGATGAGGAGGAGGACCGGGAGGAGGAAGGTTCCTCCGAGCAGGGGGAGTCGTCGCCCGCCGCGGGTACTGCGCCCCCCCGCCCCCCCAGCGCTGTCGTCATCACCAGCGATCGGCAGGGGTCGCCTGTCCCGCGGGAGGCTGAGGCAGATGTGTCTGTCCAGCACGTGCCTCCCGGGGATGGGGATGAGACCCTGCCCGTGGGGGGGGTTGCGGAACAACCCGCGGCAGTAATTGAAGTTGACCTTTTATCGGTGTCGTTACCCCTCGCCGGGTCGGGCAGCCTGGGGGTTGGGTCGGGCGAGCTCGAGGATAATGAGCTCGCCCAATGCGACCCGGACGTCTCCCAGGGGATGCTCGTCCTGGTAGAGCTTTTAATTCAAAACCCCCCGTCCGCTGGGTCGGAGGTTGGTGGCGGGGAGGAGGATGGCCCCCTGGCTGCGTCTCTGGTGCCGGACGTACTGGAGGAGCTGGAAATTGTTCTCTCCCCGGTTTCTCCGGTCGTTCCGGCGTCTGAGGCGGAGGGGAGCTCTGAACCGCCGCCGTCTTCTGGCCCGGCACCCCTAGAGGAGCCCAGGGAGAAATCCTCTGCCGTCGATCCTTGGGGTGGGATCCGGGCGGAGGCGGGGCTGGCTGGCGCGGCCGAGTCGTTCGCTTCGCACTGCGCGGCGGACGGGTCGGCCGCTGGTGACGACCCCCTGGAGGAGGATGGGGACTCGGTGATGGGCACGGAGGACGATTCGGACTCCAGCGCCGACGTGGCAATGGATGACCTCGTGCCCCTTGCCGAGTCTCCCCTCATTTCCGTAAGGGAACTCCGGGATTTTATGGCCACGTGCCTGGGTCAGCGCAATAAGGTCCGGCTGGCCCTCGACAGGTGGTCGGAGCTGGCGCTGCTCATCGATTCCGTCCGCGCCGCCGTTAAGATCTTGAGCGCGGACGAGGGTGTGAACCCGCTCGAGCTGCGTCGGCTCACAACGTTTCTCACTGGGCTGCTGAGGAAGTGGCGGCGGACCAGCGGCTGCGCTTCCTCGCCCCGTTAGGTGTAGGTAGAGGTTGCACTATGCTTCTGACATGAAGATAACCATAGCCAGCCTCAACATCAACGGCAGCAGGGAGGCGCGCCGCAGATTCAATAACTTCTCGGTCCTTCGGGACGGGAAGTATGCGGTGTGCTTCCTGCAAGAAACCCACACCGTTCCGGGAGACGAAGCCACGTGGCTCCTGGAGTGGCAAGGAGGGGTCAGCATGAGTCACCTCTCCAACAATTCCAGCGGGGTGGCTATCTTGCTGGCCCCGCATTTTCAGCCGGAGGTCTTGGGGGTCAAGGAGCACGTGCCGGGCCGCTTGCTCCATGTCACTGTTCGCCTGGGGGGCGTGCCGCTCCATCTAGTGAACGTGTACGCCCCTCAGACCAGTGCGCAGCAAGTGCGCTTCTTCGAAGAAGTGTCCGCTCTCTTGGGCTCCATCGACGTGGGCGAGTGCGTCATCCTCGGGGGGGATTTTAACCGCACCCTCGAGGCGAGGGACCGTTCGGGTCCCCCGCGAAGCCCGGCGGCGATGGAGAAGTTGAGGGACCTGGTTGGGTCCTTCGACTTGGTGGACGTCTGGCGAAATCTCCACCCCGACTCCAGCGCCTTCACTAGCGTGAGGTCTGGGGGAGGAAGGTCCAGAATCGACCGCCTCTACATTTCCCGGGCGTTTGTCTCCTGCGTTCCGGCAGCTTCCATGCGGCCGGTGCCGTGCACGGACCACCACCTGGTGTGGGCGGAGCTCGCTCCGCTGCGCGCACGGGGGGGGTCCGTGTACTGGCATTTTAACAACCTGCTGCTGGAGGACGCACGGTTCCGGGATTCGTTTCGTCGATTCTGGGCCGACTGGAGAAGGAAGCAGGGGGGCTTCCCCTCCTTGAGGCTATGGTGGGATGTGGGCAAGGCTCACATCCGTCTCTTCTGTCAGGAGTACGCGAAGGGGTCGACCAAGAGGCGGGAGGCCCGGGTCGGGCGGTTGGAGAAGGAGGTGCTCGACCTGGAGTCCCGTCTCGGTCAGGTCGTCGTGGACCCGGCCCTGCGGAAGGTGTACGAAGAGAAGAAGGGCGCGCTGAAGGACCTGCAGCTTGTCGGGTCCCGAGGCGCGTACGTGAGGTCGCGGATCCAGCTCCTGCGGGACCTGGACCGCGGCTCCCCCTTCTTCTACTCGCTGGAAAAAAGACGGGGGGTCCGTAAGCAGCTCTTTGGGCTGCTGGCCGACGACGGATCTCTGGTCTCGGATCCGGAGGGAATCAGCGCGGAGACCCGCGCCTATTACGGGGCTCTGTTCTCTCCGGATCCGTCCAGCGAGGATGCGCGCAGAGTTTTGTGGGAGGACCTGACGAAGGTTGGCCCGGAGGGCGCCGAAAAATTGGACGCTCCGCTAAGTCTGGCGGAGCTGACCGGCGCCCTCCGCCAGCTCTCTAGGGGAAAGTCCCCGGGGCTGGACGGGCTGACCGTGGAGTTCCACAGGGCGTTCTGGGACGTCTTGGGGGGCGACTACGCGCGGGTCCTGGGGGAAAGTTTGGCGACCGGGGAGATGCCCCTCTCTTGGCGCAGGGCGGTCATTGTCCTGCTGCCTAAGAAGGGCGATCTCCGCCTCCTTAAGAACTGGCGCCCGGTCTCCCTCCTCAGCACGGACTATAAAATCTTTGCCAGGGCCATGTCTGCTCGCCTTGGCACCGTGCTGGCCCACATGATCCACCCCGACCAGTCCTACACGGTCCCGGGCCGGACCATCCACGATAACATCCATCTGGTCCGGGACCTGGTCCACCACTCCCAGAGGGCTGGTCTGTCGGTCGCCTTCCTTTCCCTGGATCAGGAGAAGGCGTTCGACAGGGTGGATCACGAGTATCTCTTCGGGACTCTGCGCGCATTCGGGTTCGGGACGCATTTCGTCGCCCGGATCCGACTTCTGTACGCCGCCGCGGAGTGTCTGATTAAAGTTAACGGGTCCTTGACGGCGCCCCTTCGCTTCGGGAGGGGGGTGCGTCAGGGATGCCCCATGTCCGGTCAGTTATATGCCATTTGCGTGGAGCCTTTCCTGCGCCTCTTGCGGAAGAGGTTGACGGGACTGGCTCTGCAAGGGCCGGGCGTGGAGGTGGTCCTCTCGGCTTACGCCGATGACGTGCTCCTCACGGTCACGGATCCCGCTGACTTGCGGAGGATGCGGGAATGCCAGCAGATTTACTCGGACGCATCCTCCGCCAAGATCAACTGGGAGAAATGTTCCGGACTCCTGGTGGGTCAGTGGCGGGTGGACTCCCTGCCGGAGGAGTTCAGGCCTTTCGCCTGGAGCACCACGCACCTCCTCTATTTGGGAGTCTACCTTAGCCCTGCCGAGGACGCTTGGCCGGCGAACTGGCAAGAGCTGGAGGCCAAAGTCACCGCTCGCCTAGGACGCTGGACAGGACTGCTCCGAGTGTTGTCCTACAGGGGTCGAGCGCTGGTCATAAACCAGCTGGTGGCCGCCATGTTGTGGTACCGGTTGGTCACTTTGATCCCTCCCCCTGCGTTTGTCGCCAAGATTCAGAAGAAGCTCATCGACTTCTTCTGGGACAAAAGGAAGCACTGGGTCTCTGCCGCGGTTCTGTGTCTCCCGCTTAGGGAGGGCGGTCAGGCGCTGGTGTGCCTTCGCACCCAGGCTGCGACTTTCCGTCTTCGGACGCTGCAGAGATACCTGTACGTCGAGAATCCTCCGAGATGGTGTGCGCTGGCGACGTTTTTCTTCCGCCAGCTGCATGGCCTCAATTACGACACGCAGCTCCTGTTTGCGAAAGTGGGCAGCAGGCGTGCCGGCCTGCGGGAGCTGCCTGTCTTCTACCAGGAACTACTATGGGTTTGGAACTACGTCGCTTCCAGGCGGAGCTCTCCCCCGTCAGGAGCGGCGGCTCTCCTTCGGGAGCCGCTGCTCAGGAATCCGCACCTCCACGAACACGGGTTCGGGCGGCTGGCGGAGGGTAGGGCTGTGGCTGGCAAGGTGACCAGAGTCGGGGACCTGCTCGATGGCGGAGGAGCGGGCTGGATGGCGCCGGAGGAGCTGGCGCGGCGCCTGTCCTGGGCCAACGTCCAGCTCGCGGTCGAAACCATCGAATCGGTAAAAGCGGCACTGGGCCCCGACTCCACTAGGTGTATCGAGGCGGCTCAAGCACGTGGGGCGATCCCGTCCGAGCTTACCCCCGTTCGGACGGAATTCCTCATCGGCGCCCGGCCCCGAAACTCCCCTCGGGAACCGGCGCCTCACAACTTGAGCCGTCTCGAGGAAATACCCTCCGTGCCTTTTCATTCCGCGCGGAGGGGTTTCCTGTACGGGCTGCTCCTGCACACTCTCCACTTTGCCATCTTCGTCTACCGTCTGGACACGCCTTGGCGTGGCGTTTTGCCGACCGGCGGTAGCGGAGGTCCCCAATGGAGGGCTCTCTATGCGGGAGTCCTCCCTTGTTCCATCGGGGACTTGGCCTGGAGGGTGTTGCATGGAGCGGTCCCGTGCAATAAGGTTTTAAGTAGGTTCACGGACTCCCAGGCCGCCTGCATTTTTTGCGGCCTGGAGGAGTCCGTGTTTCACGTTTATATGGATTGTGAGAGGTTGCAGCCCCTCTTTCACTACTTGAAGGGGCTGCTCCTCGATTTTTGGTTGCACTTCAGTCCCACGCTCTTGATCTACGGTCACCCGGTGCGGAGGGGAGCGGACAGGTTGGAGGACCTCCTTGTGGGCCTGCTCCTGGGCCTGGCTAAAAGAGCCATCAATTGGTCCAGGCAGCGGGCGGTCGAGGGGTTCGTCCAGCCGGATTGCCTGCATCTCTTCCGCGGCCATGTTCGCGCCCGGGTGGCCCTGGAGATGGAGCACGCGGTGTCCGCCGGTGCGCTTGAGTATTTCCGCGACCGATGGGCGCCGCGGGGACTGGAGTGCATCATCAACATGGAAAACCAAATTTTAATTTGATTTGTTAAGCTTTAGTTGAACTTTTGTTTATTTACAGTCGAATTGGGTTTTTTTTCGGTCCAAATAAAAGAGTACCCTCTGTTCAAGTAAATACCTGTTTTATTGTTCTCCTGCAGTCTGAGTATTATTGATCCTCGGACACTACACAAGGAGCTCATAGACTTCTTTGTCACTAAGATTGAGACCATCCGATTAGCTGCCTCTGCCACTTCCCTCCCTTCCCCTAGCCCACCAGGCCAAACTTCCCTGAGGCTCCCCCTGCCCTAGTCCCTGAACCCACATCATTCTCTAATTTCTCTCCTATCTCCCCTCATATCCTCTCCGAGTTTGTCTTGTCCATGATACCCACCTCCTGCTCCCTCGACCCTATTCCCACTAAACTACTGACCACCCAACGTCTCTTCCTGGCCCCCATATTAACTGATATTGTTAACAGTTCCTTCTTTTCAGGTACTGTCTCCTTCCCCTTCAAATCTTCTGTTATCACCCCTCTCCTCAAAATACAACCCTTGATCCTTCTGTCCTTTCAAACTACCGCCTCCAACCACCCTTTCCTCTCTCAAGTCCTTAGAAGAGTTGTCACCTCTCAAATCCGTGCCCCTCTTTCCAGCAACTCCATGTTTGATTCCCTCCAATCAGGTTACCGTCCTGCCACAGTACGGAAATGGCCCTTATCAAAGTCACAAATTACATCCTACGTGACTGTGACCGTGGTAAGCTATCCCTCCTCATCCTTCTTGACCTGACTGCAGCCTTTCACATGGTTGATCACACCATCCTCCTCCAATATCTCTCCTCCATCGTCCAGCTGGGTGGGACTGGTTCCGTAACATCGCCCAACTCCACCCCTACCTCAGCTCATCTGCTGCTGAAACCCTTATCCATGCCTTTGTTACCTCTAGACTTGACTATTCCAATGCTCTCCTGGCCCCATCTTCCACCTACATAAACTTAGCACATCCAAAACTCTGTTGCCTATATCCTAATTCGCACCAAGTCCCATTCACCCATTACCACCTGTGCTCGCTGACCTACATTGGCTCCTGGTCCGGCATTGCCTCAATTTTAAAATTCTCATTCTTGTTTTCAAATCCATCCATTGCCTCGCCCCTCCCAATCTCATTAACCTTCTCCAGCCCCACAACCCCCCGAGATCTGTGCGCTTCTACAATTCTGGCCTCTTGCAGATTTTCATCACTCCAACATTGGCGGCCATGCCTTCTGTTGCCTAGGCCCTAAGCTCTGGAATTCCCTCCCTAAACCTCTCTGCCTCTCTACCGCTTTCTCCTCCTTTCAGACATTCTTTGAAACCTACCTTTTTGACCAAGCTTTTGGTCACCTGTTCTAATATCTCCTTATGTGGCTCGGTGTCACATTTTGTTTGATAACACTCCTGTGAAGCGCCTTGGAATGTTTTAATACGTTAAAGGCGCTATATAAATGCAAGTGGTTGTTGTTGTTGTATCAGCAGCAAACTTCAAAATTGTACTCCTTATATCCAAGTCCAAGTCACTTATATATAACCAGAAAAGCAATGGTCTAATATAACAATCCCTGGGGACCCCAATGCACATAATCTCCAGTCAGAAAAACATCCGTTCACCACTACACTCTGCTTCCTGTCCCTTAGCTAATTATGTACCCAAATTACCACTGTCCTTTAACACAATATGTTTCTATTTTCTGAATAAGTCTGTTATGTGGTACTTTATCAAATGCCTTTTGAAAGTCCATATATATAACACACATCTACTGCACTACCTTCATCAACCCTCCCTGTTACTTCATCAAAGAACTCAGTCAGGTTAATCAGACACCATTTGCCTTTAACAAATCTGTGCTGGCAGTCCTTTATTAACCCATGTTTCACCAAGTGAGAATTAATTTTGGCCTTGACAATGGTCTCCAGTGACTGGCCTGTAGTTACCAGGTTTATCCCTCTCACCATTTTTAAAGAGGAGTGTAACATTTGCAATCCTCCAGTCCTCTGGTACCATTCCGACCGCAGGGCAACTTGGGGTCATGTGGCTCCTGATTTGAACCCGCACGTATTCGGGGACGAGTTTCGTGAACCGGAGACTCATCTGGGGATTGTCCCTGTAAAATGGGAATGTATGGTCACCCTACTGTAGGACCTCAATTCTTTTCCTACCTGTGTCATTAGTTCCAACTTGGATCACAACTTCTGGCTGTTCCCCATCCCCTCACAGAATGTCCTGCACCCATTCATTGAAAGCCTTTGGCCTAGAAATTCAGTGGCCTGCGCCACCAGTTTGCGCCCAAAGAGGGCACTCAGTGGCTTTTGTGCCACTGGCCACACCTACCGCGATATTTAGCGGGGCGCTAATGGCGGCGTTAGCCTGTAGCGCTGCGCCGCCACCGATGACGTCATCGGTGTGCGCAGCGCCCCGCTATCGCCCCGATGGCCATATTTGGTCGCGCCCGCCTCGTCAGCGCCGGCCGCAAATAGCGACCGGTACACAGGGGCCTACCTGTGGCGGTAGTGGCGCTAGTTAAGGTGGAGGTGCGGCCGGCCGCTTTTTCGGCGCCCGCCTGCCCGTCCCCGGCCTCCTACACCCCCCCCCCCCGCGGCATTGCCGGCTGTTTCCCGAGAGCCCGGCACTTCTCCTTGGTGCCGGGCTCATTTGCCGGCACTCGCGAGCGGGGATCGCGCTGTTGCAGGCACCTCCCCCTTAACAGTGGGAGGAAGGCCTGCAGTACCGCAGCGTGCCGTGTCGCAGCGGGTGGCGCTGCGGCCCTTAGCGTGCCGATATTCAGTTTCAGCGCCCCAAGCGGGGCGCGGGAAGCCTCGTTTAACGGCCCGCTTCCATTTGGGGCGCAGAAACTGAATATCCAGATGGCGCAAGTGGCTCCGCACGCAGCGGTAATTCCGGCGCCCAGGCGAGCTTGGCACCCCAAACTGAATTTTTAGCCCTTTATCTTTCAGTGAATTAATGGAAATAAAAATTGAGAGATATGTAAAACGGGTTGCACAAAGTCAAGATCTAACCCGCTTGTCCTACACTGTTAGGCCTTCGGTGCAGTTTCTAAATATTTTTTTCTTTAAAGTAATTCATTGGACCTGGTCTTAAATCATTCTTTTGAATCATTTCCATTGTCTCTGTCTTTTCATAAGTACAGTGCCCAAAAATGGATAATAATTCTCCCAGTGTGTTCTCAGTAATGATTTAGTGTATCAGTATGACCTCCCAGGACTTATCCTCTATTAATGTCCTTGTAGTCTATTGGCCTACTCTATTTGCCTTGGTCATTGTTGGCATTGTTGACATTTTTTCCTGCACGATCTCACTTAATGATACACCCCGCACTATGTAATTGCATGTTATTTTTGCAAATCCAGTGTGAATTACCTTGTAGTTCTCCCTATTAAGGCTCACCTGCCACTATCTCTGACCAATATCTTCCTCCCGGGAACATCCTGCTTTCCCACACACACAATTTTTCATTATCTGCAAACTTGGACATTCTAGTTACAGCGTATCCTCATTAGAGTTGAACGGAAGTGCAAGCGACCAGTCTCTGAGGAACTTTTATTTTTGATCAGCCAGATATCTGACATGCTCAGAAACCCATCGCCATGTCTAAAAGTCTCTGACTCAACTTACTGAGAAAGCTACATGTGTAGAATGTACAGAGTTTGCTTGGTACAGAGTTCCATACATGCTCCTACTTGAGTCGTGCCCTACTTAACCGACGTCCAGAAATCTTGGGCCCTGGTTGACCCAACTAAGGTTTAGGGCCACCCCCCCCCCCAATTATGTGCAGTGATAATAATGGAGCTTAACCAAATAAAAGTCTGCAGCTTACCAGTACAGAGCACTAATTAGTTCTCAGTTGATTGATTGAAAACATGGCTTTTTGTAAGTGGGATTTATCGTTTCCATCGTACTGGATTCTGTCTGCTGTGTTTGGATCTACTGCCACCTGTTGACTCGGACTGATATTGTATGACCGTCCTTATTATCTGAAGACTTGTTCGCTTTCCCTTCTGCAGCTTTAAGCTGCTGGTAATTTCTAATGTGACACGCTATCTGTTGCCAAAGTCTTTTTTTGGGTGTGTCTAAGGCTATCAAAGGCTCAGTGGTAGCACAGAATCAGAAGGTAGTGGGTTCAAACTCTACTCCAGAGACTTGAGCACGTAACCCAGGCTGACATAAGAACATAAAAACATAAGATGTAGGAGCAGGAGTAGGTCATTTGGCCCCTCGAGCCGGCTCCGCCATTCAATAAGATCATGGCTGATCTGATCTTGGCCTCAACTCCACTTCCCTGCCCACTCCCCATAACCCTTGACTCCCTTACCATTCAAAAATCTATCTCCAACTTAAATATATTCAATGACCCAGCCTCCACAGCTCTCTGGGGAAGAGAATTCCAAAGGTTCGCAACCCTCTGAGAGAAGAAATTCCTTCTCATTTCCGATTTAAATGGGTGCCCCCTTATTCTGAAACTATGTCCCCTAGTTCTAGATTCCCCCACGAGGGGAAACATCCTCTCTGCATCTACCCTGTCAAGCCCCTTCAGAATCTTATATGTTTCAATAAGATCCCCTCTCATTCTTCTAAACTCCAATGAGTATAGGCCCAACCTGCTCAACCTTTCTTCATAAGACAACCCCTTCATCTAGGAATCAACCTCGTGAACCTTCTCTGAACTGCCTCCAATGCAAGTATATCCTTCCATAAATAAGGAGATCAAAACTGTACGCAGTACTCCAGGTGTGGTCTCACCAATGCCCTGTACAGTTGTAACAGGACTTCCCTACTTTTATACTTCGTTCCCTTTGCAATAAAGGCCAACATTCCATTTGCCTTCCTAATTACTTGCTGTACCTGCATGCTAACTTTTTGTGATTCATGTACAAGGACCCCCAGATCTCTCTGTACCTCAGCATTTTGTAATCTCTTCCCATTTAAATAATAATTTGCTTTTTTATTTTTCCTACCAAAGTGGATAACCTCGCATTTTCCCACATTAAACTCCATCTGCCAGATTTTTGCCCACTCACTTAGCCTATCTATATCCCTTTGGAGATTCTTTGCGTCCTCCACACAATTTGCTTTCCCACCTATCTTTGTATCATCAGCAAATTTGGCTACATTACTCTCAGTCCCTTCATCCAAGTCATTAATATAGATTGTAAATAGTTGAGGCCCCAGCACTGATCCCTGCGGCACCGCACTAGTTACAGTTTGCCAACCTGAAAATGACCCATTTATCCTAATTTTTTGTTTTCTGTTAGTTAGCCAATCCTCTATCCATGCTGATATATTACCCCCAACCCCATGAGCTCTTATCTTGTGTAGTAACCTTTTATGTGGCACCTTATCGCATGCCTTCTGAAAATCCAAATACACGACATGTACTGGTTCCCCTTTATCCACCCAGTGCAGTACTGAGGGAGTGCTGCACTGTCTGAGGTGCCGTCTTTTGGATAAGCTGTTAAACTGAGGTCCCGTCTGCCCTCTTAGGTGAACATTAAAGACCCTGTGGCACTATTTCGAAGATGAGCAGGGGCGTTTCCCCAGTGTCCTGGACAATATTCATCCCTCAACCAACATCACAGAAAGCAGATGATCTGGTCATTATCACATTGCTGTTTGTGGAACCTTGCTGTGTGCAAATTGGCTCCTTCATTTCCTACATTAGAACAGTGACTTCCCTTCAAAAGTACTTCATTGGCTGTAAAGCGCTTGAGGACGTCCTGAGGACGTGAAAGGTGCGATAGAAATACAAGTCTTTCTTTCTTCTTTCTAAACTCAAACCTGTTGCCATGTGTAGAGCATTCGGAAGCTTTCTGCTGCTTGCCTAGAGGATTATTTGGAGTCAATTTGGCAGGATATTTGACTGGTATTCCCCTCCCGGTTCCGTTAGTAAGCCAGATCGACTGCTTGGTCATCAACAGTGCCCTGGAGTTCGGCAGATATTGGAGGGTGGAACTGGTTTTGCAATTACATCACTAGGTGTGCCATCTTGCAGCCACCTTGAACAAAGAGGTCTCCCTTAAGCACCCACTTTCCAGAGTAAGGATAGTTACTAGCTTGTTGTTAGACAACCGCCAAGTGCAGCGACATTACACGACTTAGCTTGAGATGTATTCTACTGGTCACAGTACCTAATAAGAATTACCACCATTATTCATTGCCCTCTGTCCCCTATTCTGAAGCCGGTTCATTTTCTGCCGTTCGATCTGGATCATCCCCATGTTCATAGAGATTTGGGCTCTCCAATACTGAAAGCTGTTGAGAGGATTGTGACTCAAATGGTTCATTTGTAGGACTACAATAAGGAGATACTCACCTCCTTCACAAACCACTGGCAGAAAGCAGGAGCAATCCATTCCCTGGCATGAATTCCGCAATCCATCCAGATAATCTTCTTGGGTTTATTGGATTTGCTACTGATCTATGGACAAAACAGATGGGAAATGAAGGGGGAAATGTTGGGTGACGTGTGGGCTACTAATGGTAACCGGACAGCCCAGACACACGGAAGTAGAATGTGCAATAGTGGTTGTTCCTCCCAGTGTTGCGGCACATGGCAATTAAAAATGCCAGAACATCTCATGGCTGCCAATAATTAGAAGACCTGGGGAGGAGGAAACCAAAGCTCACCATAAAATGGAGGCAATTCAAAATTAGCATGAGAGAGACAGCAAACATAGCGAGAGGTGTTTGGCTTCAATTCACCATAAGAGGGCATCAAACTCGCCACATTCAGGCGGCAGATTTACAGTAAAAAGTAAAGCTGTTGGCCAGGATTTACCACTTCTGCGTTCCTGGCACTTCGGGAGTGTGTGTCAGGAAATTCTGCACCTCCACTAGCCCGTGACTTTCTGATTAGTAACTTCATTGGTTGGAAACCTATGGGCTAGGGGTGCAGAATTTCTCTCTGTATGCTGCAGTGCCCAAGTACAAAATACCCAGCTGTTGTCTGCTGTCCTTCTGGGACCAGGGAGTAAAAATAAAATCAGTTCAAATGGGAATTTGTATTATAGGAAGCTATTTCTGGCATTAAACTTCCCCTCCCCAATTGGACATTGTTGGAGCATGCCTCGGTCCTACATACTTAGCATTCTCAATGCACAATTTAAGAAACCATAGAAACAGGAGGAGGCCATTCAGCCCCTTGAGCCTGTTCCACCATTCAATTAGATCATGGCTGATCTGTACCTTAGCTCCATCTACCCGCTTGGTTCCGTAACCCTAAAATCTGTTTTTTTGTAAGTGATGTTCGTTGGCCAGGATCCCGGGGAGAATTCCACTTCTCTTCTGGGATCTTTTATGTCCGCCTGAGTGAGCAGACGGGGCCTCGGTTTAACAGCTCATCCAAAAGACGACACTTTTGATAGTGCAGCACTCTCTCAGTACTGCACTGAAGTGCCAGCCTGGACTTTGTGCTCAAGTCTCTGGAGTGGGACTATGAATGCATGACATTCTGACTCAGAGGCGAGAGTGCTACCACTAAGCCACAGCTAATACCTCTAATTAGTAGTGTACCCAGGGATCGCAATGAGAACCTTCTTCACTTTATTTGGACTTACTAGTTTTATCATGTGCCTTCGCAGATCTTCCTTGTCATTGGAAGGTGGCAGAATGACACTTCACTAAACTTTGACTTATTTAACTGCTAAACAACTTTATTAAACAGTAAAAGAATAAGTGAACGGTAGAAATGACATTGTGTAGAATTAACAGTAGTTATGACTGCTCAGTTGAGGTATTTATTCTTTTCTCACCACCCATGAACGCAATCTGGCCTGACTATCACTCTCCAAAGGCTTCAGATAGACTCTCCACATTGATCCAGCCAAGTTACATAGAATGTACAGCACAGAAACAGGCCATTCGGCCCAACTGGTCCAATGCGGTGTTTATGCTCCTCACAACCCTCCTCCCACCTTACTTCATCTCACCCCATCAACATATTCTTCTATTCCTTTCTCCATCATGTGTTTATCTAGCTTTCCCTTAAATCCATCTATGCCAGTCGTCTCAACTAATCCTTGTGGTAGTGCGTTCCACATTCTCACCACTCTCATTTGATAAATACTTTCCAGCAAATGACCAGGACTAAACAAATTTAAGTACCTGTTAGTTTACAAAAAATGAACATTTGAACAAATCCCACAAGATGTTTGTATCTGAATTGAGAAGCTGAGACAAAATGACTAAAATCTATAGGCCTAGAAATTCAGTTGGGCGCGCCAGCCGTTAGCGCCTTAGGAGGAGTAGATCTCGAGCGCTAGGCGCTTAGCGCCCGGGCGCAGCGTGATCTGCGCCTCGCCCCAACTTCAGTACACATTTAGCGCCGGCGCAAAGTCTTAGCGCGCGCCCTGCTGCGCGCGCAGATCATGACGTCATTTCGTCGTGCAACGCCCTTTGTGCGCCCCGAACCGGAATTTCACTCGCGCCGGCCCATTGTGCGCCGGGCGGCCCTAACGACTGTGAAGTGGAACGGTACACAGCCGAGGCAGGCCGCGGGGAGCGCAAATTAAAGGGCACTTACCCTGCACTATAAAGGCCAGCCATTTTGCAGCATTCACTCTTGTGCAACGGTTTTTTGGAGAGAGACCAAGGAGGAGAGCTTACTGGTTTGGACCAACACTAGGACAGGTATTTTTGGCTCAGGCCAGAGCTTAGCAATTATCTTTGCCTTCATTGAGAGCTCAGTGTTTGCCAGCATATAATGGGGGCTGCATTGGGTGCCAACGCTGACTTTCAGCCTTATGCCAGAAGGGCTTACAGACGCCGTGAGAGAGTGGCAGCCCTGGCTAGACGCAGAGGGGGCAACAGGCGTCGCCAACTGAGGCCTTACTCACCCAGGGTATACCGCCAGCAGTCCTCCTATCTGACCATGTCTGCCGCGATGTGTGTTAGGAGGCTGCGATTCAGAAGGGAGGTGGTTGCAGACATCTGCCAGCTGCTTCACAGAGATCTGCAGCCACAGCTGATGCGCAGGACGTCTCTGTCGGTGGCAGTGAAGGTGACGGTGGCTCTCAACTTCTATGCCACCTGCCCCTTCCAATCTGCTGCTGGGGACATCGCTAACATCTCCCAGTTCGCCGTGCATTGCTGCATCCGCCAGGTGACCGAAGCCCTTTTCAGAAGGAGACATCAATTCATCTCCTTCCCCATGACCCTGGACAAGCAGCAGCAGCGTGCAGTGGGATTTGCAAGAATAGCGGGCTTCCCCATGGTGCAGGGCGCCATTGACTGCACGCATGTGGCTTTGCGGGCACCTCTGGAGCATGCCGAGGATTACCGCAACCGGAAGGGCTACCATTCCCTCAACGTACAGCTGGTGTGTGACCACAGGCAGCGCATCCTAGCTGTCAATGCCCGCTTTCCAGGCAGCAGCCACGATGCCTTTATCCTGCGACAGACAACTGTGGCTGACATGTTCCAGGCACAGCCTCACCCAAGAGGATGGCTTATCGGAGACAAAGGCTATCCTTTGTGTACCTGGCTCATGACCCCGCTCCGCGCGCCCACGACCCCTGCTGAAGAGGCATACAACAAGAGCCATCAAGCGACTAGGAACATCATAGAACAAACAATCGGCGTCCTCAAGCAACGGTTCCGCTGTCTCGATCGCTCCGGGGGAGCCCTCCAGTATTCGCAGGAGCGAGTCTCCCAATTCGTCGTCGTTTGCTGCATGCTGCACAACCTGGCTATCCGCAGGACTCAGGCACTGCCACCTCACGTTGGACCACCACCTCAGGAGGAGGAGCAGGAGGAGCATGAGGAGGAGGAGGACGAGGAGTACCAGCCCAGGAGGGAGGCACAAGGTCCAAGGGCCGCCCGTCGGCGGCTTATTGAACGTCACTTCTAGGCCCCCTGTCAGGGAATGGCTTGTGCCAATGAAAGAACATGATTGCAGCCGCTCCGCAAGCCCTCAGCCGGTTAAGGCAACAAACACTTCAAAGATCAAACATGGACAATGTTAATAAATAAAATGCTTTATTGTACAAACTCAGGGCCCTTCCCACATGTAAACCAAAAACAGACGAAACCCCCAAAAAACACTCAAACACATTACTCGCTCCCACAACCTGGAGAGGATTAACAAAACAGTGCAACTAAAATGGCCGTCATCCTCGGCCTTCGTAAAAAACAAACATCACATCCTCGGCCTTCAAAAAACAAACATCCAATTCTCGGCCTTCAAAAAACAAACATCCAATTCTCGGCCTTCAAAAAACAAACATCCAATTTTCGGCCTCAAAAAACAAACATCCAATTCTCGGCCTCAAAAAACAAACATCCAATTCTCGGCCTCAAAAAACAAACACAACTGGCCACACGTTCAACTTTTTGGCCCGCTAGGGCGATGCCTTGGCCATCTTTGTGTGGCCCCTGCCCGCCCTGCTGCTCCTCAAAGTAAGGCCATTGGCTGCTGCAAGGCTGGGGGCAGGCTCCAGAGGGGCACATGTCGTGACGGCAGATGCCCTTGGGGGTCGGCCTAGTCGAGGTCTGGCCGTCGAGCGGGCGGCTGTTGAATGCTGCAGCTGTGGCTGGCCAGCATCAGTCGCTGCAGCAGCTCCTGGCAGCTCCACTGGGGGAGTGGCAGTGGCGGCTGGAGGAATGGGGGCAAGCTGGCGGATGGCAGGCGCTCGCTGGTCGCCTGAGACACTGGCACTCGCCCGGGCCAGCACTGCAGCATGCGCACCAATCTGCCGAGGGACAGACCGCTGTGCTGCTGCAGCGCGCCGGTTGCCCTGGCGATGCCTGGCTGACACAGCGAGTGTGGCAGCAGTGAGTGCCCGTGTTGACCTGTTCAGTGACCTCATCAGAGCACCCAGTGACTGCACGGCACCACTGATCAGCTGCCCACTCGCTGCCTGAGCTGCCCCGAATGCCGCCCGACTCGCTGCCTGCTCTGCCCCGAATGCCGCCAAACTGATGGCCTGTGAGGCCCCGACGTCGGTCACAATCCGAGAGAGGGACTCGATGGCCTCAGGCAACCGTGCCACTACCCCCGTGAGCTCCGTGTGCCGGCGCTCTGAGTCCGCGGACAAGTCCTCGAGGCGTTCCATCTCCTCGGCGAAGACCATCTCCGGACTGGAGGCCGGACTCTCCCTCTGGGGAGAAGGCCGCCGAGCTGGCCGACCCTTCCTGCGTTGCTGGACGCCGCTGGGCCCAGCAATTGGACTCCCCTCCAACCCTTCCCCCCTCTGGGGAGAAGGCCGCCGAGCTGGCCGACCCTTCCTGCGTTGCTGGACGCCGCTGGGCCCAGCAACTGGACTCCCCTCTGACCCTTCCCCCCCTCTGGGGAGAAGGCCGCTTAGCTTCCACCCCCCTCCCGCGTTTCTGCAGGCCGCAGGTCCCATGAGCTCCCCTCCCCTCCGACACTTCCGCCACGCTCCCCTCCAGGGAAGACGTGTCCCCTACATTCGCATGGGTTGCCGCGGCTGAGGGTTCCCCTGATGGGCCACCTTCCTCTTGCTCCTCCTCCTGCTCCTCTTCTGAGGGGCTGTCACTGGCAAGTTCAGGGACCTCCTCCTCACCATCTGAAAGCAGGAAGGCACAAGAGTAGCTTTAGAGTGAGGAGAGGGCGTCAGCGAGGGATGCATGAGTGGTGGCAGTCAGCGCATTGGTCGGACAGTGGCAAAGGATGTAGATCTGATGCGCAAGTGGGACGAGAGAGGTCCAAAAGGTGATGTCCTTACCATTGGTGCCCAGAACAGGGTCGGCATCTCCACATGCAACGGGGCCAATCACCCGGCCACCCATGATGCGCTCCACGCGATGTTGCAGCTCGGTCAGCGGCTGGATCTGGGGTCGACCTCCCCCGGTCGCAGTCCGGCTCTTCTTATTATTGGCCAGCTTGGCCTGCAAGAGAAAGGACGGCCTCTAAGTACAGTGTGTAGCCCTGATCTTGTGTGCACTGCCTCCCATGGTGGAATAGCCTGGCCAGTGTGTCGCCCTGATCTTGTGTGCACTGCCTCCCATGGTGGAATAGCCTGGCCAGTGTGTCGCCCTGATCTTGTGTGCACTGTCTCCCATGGTGGAATAGCCTGGCCAGTGTGTCGCCCTGATCTTGTGTGCACTGCCTCCCATGGTGGAATAGCCTGGCCAGTGTGTCGCCCTGATCTTGTGTGCACTGCCTCCCATGGTGGAATAGCCTGGCCAGTGTGTCGCCCTGATCTTGTGTGCACTGCCTCCCATGGTGGAATAGCCTGGCCAGTGTGTCACCCTGATCTTGTGTGCACTGCCTCCCATGGTGGAATAGCTTGGCCAGTGTGTTAAGTGCAGAATGTGCAATTGATGTTCATGCCTGTCCCATAGCTGCTGGATGAGGGCTGGCCATTAGGGCTTTCAGGTCCCTTTGCCCATAATGTGAGGTGCACATGCAAGGATGAGGAGGACACTGGAAAGGGTACTCACCCTGACAATCCGAGTGAGGTCATTAAACTTTTTGCGGCATTGGACACCGGTCCTGGGGACCTCGCTGTTGGCTGACACCTTGCTGGCGACATGCTTCCAGGCTCTCCGGTAGACGCGGACCGGCGCCTTCCTGCCATTGTCCGGGTACAAAATATGGCGCCTCTTCTCCACACCACCAACCAGCATACTCAGATCGTGCTCTGAGAAGCGCTGCGCTCGTTCACGGGCCTTCTGCATGGCTTCAGGCGCTATTTGGGTCCAGCAGCAGTGTTCAGGCCTATCTGGTGGGCTCCACTATCCAGGGCGTGGCAGCAGACCAAGTCGACCCTTCCCCCTTAAGAGCTGGCCGGCGCCAGGGTGTCTGCTGTCAATCACAAGATGGCCGCACCTGCGCTGCGCCCGGCCTCGGCGCTCTCGCTCAGCACCTCCGGCTTAGTGCCTAAAGAGAGGCGTGCAGCGCCAGTTTTAGCGCTCGAGCAAACTCTTAGGGCGAAGCTAATGAATATCGGAGAAGTGGCCTCGATTTTGCGCCGGGCGCAAACTTTAGCAGCCGCCCGACTTTACCGCCCCAAAAGTGGCTACAATGAATTTCTAGACCATAATATTTGTATCAAAATAAGCGTGGCCACATTTTTCAGTGAGTAAAGTTAGTTTTTAACCCCTAAGGTGTTAAATTATTGATTAGAAATTTGTCTGCTTTCTGCGAAGGGAGCTGTGTGGCAAAGTGCACGAGTTCCTATCCATTCATCTCTGGGCTCTGGGTTTTAACCAAGTCCAGATTGAAGGTAGAAAATTCTCCTTTCTCTGACATTTCAAAAATCTACTGACTGGAGTCCGGTAAGGAACTGTCCATATTACGAGACACTATAAAACTGTCCTGGTATTTGGCACCCTCGCTGTGAGACATGCAAGAACACCGTGTGTGGAAAATGGAAAGGTCATGTGGTGCCACTGAAGTGTGAGTGCAGCTCTGTGATTAAAGCTCAGTGTCAGGGGAGGTTATGACAGAAGAAGTAATAAGAGAAAATGGAGGAAAAGCAATGGCAAGAAGTTGAGCTACATGGAATTGTCATATGGGTGCAAAAGGGTCGGGGGGCTGCTGTGTGACTGAAGTTCACTGTTGGGGCAATGTTGGCGGAGGGAGGTTATGACAGAACAAGCAATGAGAGAAAAAGGGGGCAGAAGAACTGAGTACAACAGACTCTGGATACCTTCAGATAATACATCGGCCGTTTCTGGTAGGTTATCCCCAGCAGATGCTGTGTCACCAACTCCTTGTAGTTTTCCTTCATTTGTTCCATCCAGTAATAGATCTGAGTGTTTGGGAGAGAAACAGTGAAGGAAGTTTTTGAGACACTAAATGGAAAAAGAGACAATTCTTTCTGTTATGTCCGTGTATCTTAATGTTGTGTCCTTCAATAATCAGACAACAGACTGCAGGGAACGATTCAACAGGCGTTTACTGAATGAGGGTTACTCTAGAACTAACTTTACAGATCACTACTCAGGGTTTATATACAGGTGTGGTCACTGCCGGTACTACACTATACAGGAGCTGTAAAAAGTAGTTCTCTCCCTTAAGGTATATATACATTACATACATTACAATTCCTCCCCTTTTAGATTAACAGTACCATAATACTCATTTAACAATTAACATTTTTAATATACAATGTTATATGAAAATAGTCCATTCATATATTCAGTTTCTGGGGAGGCTTCCTGATTCTTTCTGGATAACGCCTTTCCCGAGTGTCTCGCTCTTGGTGCGGAGGCAATTCTAGCACCCTGTCGTCAGTTGATTCATCAGCTTCCAATGCTATTGTTTCTGAGGTAGATGCGACCTGTACGTCGGGTTCCTCACCAGGTACGTATGCCCGAGACATGGGGTTGACTCGTTCCTGTGACTCTAGGATCTGGTCAGCATGGCGTCTCACAATGTTCTCCCCAACATCCACTGTGTACATTAGTGGCCCCTGCCGTGTGCATATCATTCCTGGTTGCTATTTCTCTGTTCGGTAGTCGCGGGCCAAGACTGGTTGCCCCACATTGAAGCTCCTTGTCGGCTTCTCATTGATGTGCTGGAATTGTTTACTCTCAACATCTCTTCATGCATTTGGTCTGAGCAAATCCAGATGAGATCTCAACCTTCAGTTAAAGAACATCATGGCCGGTGTTAAGTCTGTGAATTATTTAGTTAATTAAGACACAGACTAATGAGTAACAATAAAAACAGGTCTTTACTGGTTGGAGGTAGGGACTATACTGAATACAAGATTACTGCACAGTGCTTATATACCGGTGTGTTCACCCCCGGTATTACGTCTACAGCAGCCTGAGAAAGTAGTACATCTCTTAAGGTGGAACAGGCTTAAGCTCTCTTAAGGTGGAACAGGTTACATACACAACACTCCTCCCTTCTTAGCTTTATAGTCATCCCCCCCATTTAACATAACGTAATAACATATATACATATATAACTTCATGTTTAACGTAACATATCACAGATTCAGTCTCTGCGGAAAACAGTTCACAGATTCAATCTCTGTGGTGTAGTCGGTTCACGTTACTCATTCAATAGTCCTTTCATGGATTTAACAGCTTGAACTTCCGAACTGATTTGGCTCCGTTCGGAGGGACCACGTGTGTGATCTGGTAGAGGTGATAATGGTTCAGATGGGTCATCTTCTGTTTTTCTTTTCCTTTTCTGCTTCTTGGAGACTCTCTGGGCTCCATTGTCAGCTGCCACAGCTGCCAGCTGCATGCGCAGTTCCTCCTTCTCTTCCTCATGTTTCCGTCGTCGAGCCAGCTTCTCCCGATGTTCCGTAGACTTTTGGTGCTCCTCCATGATTTCTGCACTTTGGGAGTCGAAGTTACAAGCTGGGCAGGACAGGACATCGTAATATTCGGTGTCGTCCACCAGGTCATGGTAATATTCGGTGTCGTCCTGAGCTAGACCAGTGAGAGGGTCGTCTATTTCCTCCATACCCAGCTGGACGTTAGCCAGCTCTTGTTCCAAATCCAGACATCTTTCCTGAAGAGACTTCTTCATGTGTACCTCTGCATCCAGCTTTTTCTGGGCTTTCAGCAAGTCGTTTACTAGTGACCTCATTTGTGATTTTAATACTTCAACTTCCTTTGGAGATTGATTGATCGGACTATGCAATCCCTCTACCGGAGCAGCTGTTTCAGCGGTCTGTTGTTCTACATTGACGTGAGTCAGCGTACTTTTGGCATCCAATGGCTGCTCTGTTGCAGTCGTTTCAGTCTGTGTCGTCACATCAGCCACCTCAATGACTTTTGAGAGCTCCGAACCCTTTTCCTTTGAAGATCGCAGCTCGTGTTCAAGTTTTTCCCATTTCAGAGTCTTGTCCCTCAGCATATGAAGGAGTTGGCTGACCGTTAACTCTTCTGACACCAGATTATGGCACGCACCTTCAGAACCTGAATCAGCTTTGATTCGTTCGGCCTCCTCGCGCAGATGGTTGGTGTGCTCCTGCTCCATTTTCTCCATCAGTTGCTTCTGTTGACTTTCCAGATTCTCCCACTCTGTAACAAAGAACTTTTTTATTTCATTCATCTCTTGCTCAAAACGGCGAATCATTTGTTCTAATTGCTGTTGTAGTTTGAAATGGAGTTGAGTTCGAGCCCAGTTTCCCTCAAAAATGTGCATATCAGTAGGCTTGACAGACTCAGAATTCTCTGTTAAACTATGTTGTTGTTGCTCAGTGGAATTCTGTGCTGAAACTTTGTCTTTTGCACATGGGTTGGTCTTACCATCATCAGTTCTAGAGTCTGGGCTGATTATCTGCACCGAGTTCTCACTCTTTATGGCTTTTAGCGAATGCCAGTCCATATTTATGTTTCTAAACCACTCCCAGCCTAGTAGTGGTGGACCTCCCTCCGGTAGCACATATAAGTCCATTATTTGACTTCCTTCGCCCTTGTTGACCACTGCAACCTTTATTGTCCCGATGGGGTACACTCTCTGCCCCGTGTAGGTTGTCAATATAATCTCCGTATCCTGTAGGGGAATATGTTGGAATAACCTTCTGTAATCTTTCTTATTCATGACCGACAATGCCGATCCAGTGTCCAATTCTATTTGTACTTGGACTCCTTCTATCTGAAGAGTAACCCAAATTGTCTGGAGGTCTGCACCCTTACCAACGTTGAGTACCCTTAAGCTAGCCAGTTCAATACTGCTTAAGCCAGCCAGTTCATTACTGCTAGCGTCTGAATCGGACTCCTGTTCGGCCACCTTGTGTACTTTTGCGTATTTTCCTTGCGGTGACTTCTTGTTGCTGGTCTTCTTCCCTGACCTGCATACTCTAGCTATGTGTCCAAGCCTACCACAAGTTCTACATTCTTGGTTTTTAAACCAACACTGGTTCTGATCATGCGTTGTCTTTCCACAACGATAACATTTGCCAGAACTCACACCCAATTTGTGTGCACTGAGCTCCGGTGACCGTAGCTGCATTACTGCCGTGCCTCTCGCTGCAGCTTCGTGTGCTGCTGCCATAGTGACCGCCTTCTCAAGCGTCAGCTCATTCTCCTTGAGCAGTCGCTTTTGTGTATCCTGTTTAAATAAACCACACACAAATTTGTCTCGTAGTGCATCTGTCAGTCCCGTTCCAAACTGGCAATATTTCGCTAATTTACGCAATTCCAGCAAATATTCAGCATTGCTTTCATGCTGTAGCTGCCTTCTGTCATAAAATTTAAATCGTTCCGCTAGCATCAGCGGCGTGGGGTTTAGATGATCTTTCAGGACAGTAACAATCTCATCGAACGTCTTATCCGCCGGTTCATCTGGTGATAACAGGTGTTTCAATTGCCCGTATGTCTTCGCACCCATTAAATTTAATAATGTTAGAGCTTTATCTTGGTCACGAATTTTATTGGCCTTACAATAATTTTTTACTCTTTCAACATATATGGCCCAATCTTCGAGGTCACTATCAAAGGTGCTAATATTCCCGTGTTTAGGCATTGTAGATTTGCAATTTCTCAGATTTTCTTTTCTTTACTTGTTATCAAAGATGGCGGCTTCCCGCTCTTGCCGTCGTCCTCCGCCCACAAAATGGCGGTTTTCCCACGCTTGGCGGTCTTCACCCGTCCCCCGATGCCGTCTCCCTTCAGCCCCCGAGTGCGGCCCTTATCTTCGCCGCGATCGCCCGAGTGCGGCCCTTATCAGCGGATGCGAACGATGGCCCGGCTGCGCCTCGCACTTGAAAGCGGCCCGGCCCTTATCAGTGCTTGCGATCGATGGCCCGGCTGCGCCTCGCACTCCAAAGCCCTTATCTCCCGATCGCGATCGATGGCCCGCGCTGTGCACCGCGGCTCTCGCGCCTTCAATTTCTGCAGCCGCTGCCCTTTCAGCCCGAGTGCGGCCCTTATCGGTGGTTGCGATCGATGGCCCGGCTGCGCCCCTCACTTCAAAGCGGCCCGGCCCTTATCTGCCGATCGCTATCGCCCTGTACCTCTGTCTTCCCCAGCCCTGTCTTCTACTCCGGTTCACAAGCTGATGGAGGCTTCAGGGTCCTAATGCCTGTCGCTTCCAGTGGGGTGGTGTGGTTTGAAACCTCTCTTCAACCACCGTGGAATAACTGCCGCAGGGTAAGAACCTGACTCGTCGCCAGTGTTAAGTCTGTGAATTATTTAGTTAATTAAGACACAGACTAATGAGTAACAATAAAAACAGGTCTTTACTGGTTGGAGGTAGGGACTATACTGAATACAAGATTACTGCACAGTGCTTATATACCGGTGTGTTCACCCCCGGTATTACGTCTACAGCAGCCTGAGAAAGTAGTACATCTCTTAAGGTGGAACAGGTTACATACACAACAGCCGGGGCCTGGTTGGTGACTGCATGTGTCGCATTTCTGTAGGCTAACAGGAAATTGTCCACCTTATGCTGCAGTGGAATGTCGTCATCGCACATGGCCTTTACTGCTTTTTTAAAGGTTTGTACGAACCTCTCAGCCAATCCATTTGTGGCTGGATGCTACGGGGCGGATGTGTAATGCCTTACCCCATTCCTTTTCATAAATCTTCGAAACTCTTCGGATGCAAACTGTGGTCCGTTATCAGAGCAAATCTGCTCTGGCAAGCCGTTCCTGGCAAAAATGGTCTGTAGGACTGCAATAGTTTTCTCCGTGGTGGTGGAGGACATTTTGATCACCTCAGGCCATTTCGAGTGCGCATCCACGGCTATTAAAAACATTGAGTCCATGAATGGACCAGCAAAATCAATATGCACCCGTTGCCATGGAGATGAGGGCCACTCCCATGGGTGTAGAGGGGCATCTGGTGGTGCATTTTGGACCTTCTGGCATCCTAAGCAGCTCTTTGTCAGGTCCTCGATTTGCTGATCGATTCCCGGCCACCACACATAAGCCCTAGCAAGGCTTTTCATTTTCACCCCTCCCAGATGACCTTCGTGAAGCTCATTGAGCACTCTCTCCCTTAACTTGGGTGGAATTACCACTCGGGACCCACACATCAAGGTCCCCTGGCATACTGACAGCTGTTCTCTTCTGGATGAGAATGCTGGCAACAGTGAGTCGCCATGTGCTGGCCATCCCTTCACCGTCAAATCATATACCCGAGACAGTGTCGGGTCATTTCGGGTCTCCTTCTCTATACCAGCGTTAGTTACTGGCAAGCATTCAATTATAGTCGAATGAAATATTTCGACAGGATCCACTGCTGGTGCTTCCTCCGCAGTAGGCAGTGGCAGGCGTGATAGCCCATCAGCGTTTCCATGCTGTTTTGTGCCCTTATACTCGATTTCATATTGGTGCGCCCCTAGAAAAAGGGACCATCTTTGTAGCCATTGCGCAGTCATCACCGGAACGCCCTTCTTTGGATTAAAGATGGAGACAAGTGTTTGGTGGTCAGTCAGCAAGGTGAACTTCTGCCCGTGCAGATAGCGATTGAACTTTTTCTTTCCCCACACTAGGCTGAGGGCCTCCCTGTCAATCTGGGCGTAGTTACACTCGGCTGAGGTTAGTGACCGAGACGCAAAGGCTACTGGCCTCTCCGAGCCGTCCGGGAATTTGTGCGACAGCACCGCTCCAATGCCATAGGGTGATGCATCACACGCCAACCGAATTGGTAGTGCTGGGTTGAAATGAGCCAACACCTCTTTTGATGTGATCAATGCTTTGCTCTTCTGGAAAGCTCGTTTACATTTGTCACTCCACTTCCATGGTACCCCCGTTTGCAGTAGGGTGTTCAGTGGGTGTAGTACGGTAGACAAATTCAGCAAGAACTTATGCTAGTAGTTCACCAGCCCGAGGAACAACCTCAGTTGTGACACACTTTCCGGTGCTGGAGCCTTGACTACTGCCTCAATCTTTTCAGGGGACTTATGTAACCCCTCTTTATCAATAACGTGGCCACAATACAAGATCTGCTTCTGGAAAAACTCGCATTTGTGGCGATTAGCTCGGAGCCCATATTCATTCAATCTAGTGAGCACCTGCTCCAGGTTGGCGAGGTGATCACTGTCATTTTCGCCCGTGACCAGGATGTCGTCCAAATAACACTGGGTCCCTGGAATCCCTTGCAGGACTTGTTCCATTGCCCTTTGCCAAATAGCCAGAGCTGATGCGACCCCGAACACCAGCCGGTTGTATTGGTAGAGACCTTTATGAGTGTTGATCGTGAGGTACTGTTTCGAGGCTTCTTCTACCTCCATTTGCAGGTACGCCTGGGCCAGATCAATCTTAGTGAAGCGTTTCCCTCCAGATAGCGAGGTGAAAATATCTTCAATCCGCGGAAGCGGATATTGTACAGTGTGAAGGACTGGGTTCACTGTCACCTTAAAATCCCCACAGATGCGAACCTTCTTTGGTTCCCCAGGCATATTACTCAACGACCTCTTCATTACAGGAACGATGGGTGTAGCCCACTCGCTCCAGTCCACTTTGGACAGTACTCCTGAACGTTCCAAATCTTCCAGCTCTGCTTCGACGGCTGGGCGGATCGCATAAGGTACCAGTCTCGCCTTAAAAAACTTTGGGCTTGCATTTTCCTCTATTTTGATCATCGCTGTTATGCCTTTTAGTGTTCCGAGTCCCTGCTGGAACACTTCTTGTGCGTCAGTTAGCATTTTTGACAGTCGTCCAGGTGTGACGTCGTCATCCTTTTTGGCATCTACAGTCAGTGCTTGTATGGAATGCCAATCTAGCTGTATCTTCCGGATCCATTCACGTCCTAGTACTGGTGGTCCTCCATCTGGCAATACATATACGTCCATTTTTAGTGTTTCCTTGCCGTTATATATAACGTTCACCCTTATTTTTCCTTTGGGGTAGACTTTTTGCCCCGTGTACATCTTCAAGACAATCTTTGTATCTCTCAAGGGTATATGTGAGAATAGCCGCTTGTAGTCCCTTCGGTTTATGACTGTTAGGGCTGATCCTGTGTCCAATTCCATTTTCACTTGGACTCCTGCTATCTTGAGCGTGACCCAGATAGTTTGGTGATCCTCCGTTTTGATCACATTATGTAGTTTCAGACAACCCAGCTCCTTGCTTCCGGAGTCTGTATCACTCTTCTGTTCGTCTGAACTACTCTCCGTCACATTATGTACCTTCTTGTACTTCTCCTGTGGAGATTTCTTGCTGCTGGTTTTCTTTCCTGACCTGCAGACTCTTGCTATGTGTCCTACTTTTCCACACTGTCTGCACACTTTGTCCTTGAACCAGCAATCATTATGGTCGTGCGTTGTTCTGCCGCAGCAATAGCACTTCACTGTTCCGTATGACATTTCATTTGTGCCATATTCTTGCGGTCTCCGTTGTATCTCTGCAGCACCCCGTGCTGCTGCTTGGTGTGATACTGCAATGCTGAAAGCCTTGTCCAGCGTAAGATCCTTTTCTGATAGAAGCCATTTCTGGGTTCCTTCACTTTGAAGCCCACACACAAACTTGTCCCTTAAAGTATCTGCTAGTCCCGTTCCAAACTGGCAGTGTTTCGATAGCTTGCGCAGTTCCGTTAAATACTCAGCATTACTTTCATCTTTATGCTGGTTCCTTTTGTGAAACTTAAATCTTTCTGCTATCAGCAGTGGTGTGGGGTTTAAGTGGTCCTGTAGGATTGACACTATGTTTTCAAAATCCTTTTCTACTGGCTTCTCTGGGGTTACTAGGTTTCGTAGTAAGCCATACGTTTTTGCACCCATTGAATTCAACAATACCAGCGCTTTCTTGCCATCTGGTACTTCATTCGCCTTGCAGTATACTTCTATGCGTTCGACATATGTCGTCCAATGTTCGATTTCATTGTCGAACGCTGTGATACTGCCACTCTTCGGCATTTTTGGGTGTGGTTAGACTGGCTTAAAATGGTGTCTCCCGCGCTTTCCTTTCTTCCCCACTGCGGCTTATAATGGCATCTCCCGCGCTGCTGCCATCGCCGCTCTCGGCGGTCCTTGTGGCGACTGGTGACACCCTAGTTTTTGCGCGCTTATCCTGCGCTGCTGCCAACGCTGCTCTCGGCGGTCCTTGTGGCAAATGGTGACGCCCTGTGGGTTTAGCGCGCTTCTCCTGCGCTGCTGCCAATACCGCTCTCGGCGGTCCTCGTGGCAAATGGCGACGCCCTGTGGGTTTCGCGCGCTGCTCCTGCACTGCTGCCAACGCCGCTCTCTGCGGTCCTCGTGGCAATAGCAGCGCCTCGCGTTTTCCTGCGCGCCTCTCTCCCCCGTTGACGCTGCTCGGCCCTTGAACACCGGCTGCGCTCTGCTCTCTCTCGTCTCTCTCCCCCGTTGACGCCGCTCGGTCCTGAACACCGGCTGCGCCCTGTGCGCTCTGCCCTCTCTCTCTCCACCGTCGACGCTGCTCGGCCTTTTTCTGTGCCGCTCGGTCGGGCTCTAGCCCGCCGCTGTCCGGGAAGGGTCTGCGCAGTACCTGTTGCCAGCCCGTTTCGCTGGACCACCGTGGCTGGAAAGCTAAGCCTGGCTCTCGACAGCCTCCCCTGCGATGCTCAAATCTCCGCTGGATGACTGGGCGGTTGCCCGTGGTTGACGCCCGTGCTTCTGGACTCGACCTTCTTCCACTGTTCTCCAGGAGCGAATCCCTGGGAGGTGATGCAGAGTTGCAGGTAGGTTTGAATCTGCCTCGTCGCCAATGTTATGTCCGTGTATCTTGATGTTGTGTCCTTCAATAATCAGACAACAGACTGCAGGGAACGATTCAACAGGTGTTTACTGAATGAGGGTTACTCTAGAACTAACTGAACAGATCACTACTCAGGGTTTATGTACAGGTGTGGTCACTGCCGGTACTACAGTATACAGGAGCTGTAAAAAGTAGTTCTCTCCCTTAAGGTATATATACATTACATACATTACACTTTCCACCTCTAGTATAATTCTTACCTCTTCCATTGGGTGATACTTGGTGTAGCTATGTGCTCTAGTACCGAAAGGCTGTTTATTGTCATTCTTTATCTGGCTGTCCAGGCGATCTTGAATATTTTGTGTTAAAACACTGTTGAATCAGAGAAAGTCATTTTGGTGTAGTAGATAATGGGAAGGAAAGAATGACTTGCATTTATATAGCGCCTTTCATGACCTCAGGACATCCCAAAATGCTTTATAGCCAATGAAGTGTGAAGTGTTGTCACCATTGTAATTTTGGAAACGTGGCAGCCAATTTGCACACAGCAAGGTCCTACAAACAGCAATGTGATAATGACCAGATAATTTGCTTTAATGATGTTGACTGAGGGATAAATATTGACCAGAACACAGGTCAGGACCAGGTATGGAGAGAGTGAGGGCCGTATCTGAAAAGCAGTGGTTGTTTAGATGGAACTGAGCTGACAGTTGACACATTGATGAGAAAGTAGTGGAGAACCAGTCCTGTTGGAACAGCTGGTGGCATCCATGGCATCAAGTACAGAAAGCATGTTTAATAATTGTGAGAAGATTCCTGACAGGTGGGAGATAACAGGAGGGTTGACACTTTTTCCTTAGTTTAGACAAAGATCTTGACATGCCATTGGGTACCTTGTTTTAAGGGGAACCTCTATAGGTTAAATGGTCTTGTCCATTATTCTACCTCAGGACCACCCCTACAAAGAGAATAAAAGGAAGAGCTAAAGAACTCTTAAAGAGCTCAGACCGTGGAGTGAGGAGCTCCCAAGAGTGGAAACGGTGGTCTAACACTCTTCAGAGAGTGGACCCATGCGGACCCTAGTCTAACACTCTTGGGTAGTTCAGAGAAAGAGAGAAAGACACGTGAGACAAGAAGGAAAACGAATAAGAAGAGATGTTTGTGCACGCCAGCCGTCTGTCCGATCGGGTCTGGTACCAGCTACTTGTTACAGTTGTATATTTTTGCTGTATAACTAGTGTGTTATATTCCGTCCTAAACTCCGATTAAACACAATTGGGGAGAAATTCAGTATCGCCCTGTTTGGGGCGCCGTTATCGGCCGTGCGCAAAATTTAGCGCTTGGCGCTAATTATCGCCTCCAACTGCAAACTTGGCTTTTATCGCCCTTGGAGGTGATTGGAGCGCTAAATCAGGCGCTGCACATCTCTCTTAAGGCACTAAGGCCGAGGAGCGAGGCGCAACCTCAGAGCGCGGGCGCAGCGCAGGTGCTGTCAGTTACCGATTGAACACAGACACACTGGCGCCGGTCAGTTCTTAAAGGGGAGGGTCGATCTTGCTCTACAGCCACACCCTGCTCATTGGAGCCTTGAATCTCGGCCTGGGCAGACCTGTGGCTAAATCTTCCAGCCAAGGACTATGGAGAGGGCCAGGGAGCGAGCACAGCGCTTCTGCGAGCGGGCATTCGAGGCTCTGGTTGGCACGGTGGAGCGCAGAAGATCTATACTGTACCCAGAGAGTGGGAAGAGGCCTTTGCCACGCGAGTACAGAAGAGTGTGGAGGGAGGTGGCTCAGAGCATCTCCTCCAGGAGCATGGTGCCCAGGATCCATATTCAATGTAGAAAAAAGTTCAACGACCTCACTCGGGTCGTCAGGCTGAGTGGCTTTTTTTCAAAACCTCTCCGTCTCAACCTCACTCTATGGCCAGAGGGTCTTAAAAGCCCCAATGCCCAATACTCATCCAACACCTATGGCCCTTTCATCAAACACACATGCACATTCCACACTTTGCATATAGTAAGGGCTATTCAACTATGGGAGGCACATCAGGAAAGACCATGGCTGCATACAGTAAGAACTATTCAACTATGGGAGGCACATCAGGCAAGACCATGGCTGCATACAGTAAGGACTATTCAACTATGGGAGGCACATCAGGCAAGACCATGGCTGCATACAGTAAGGGCTATTCAACTATGGGAGGCACATCAGGCAAGATCATGGCTGCATACAGTAAGGACTATTCAACTATGGGAGGCACATCAGGCAAGACCATGGCTGCATACAGTAAGGACTATTCAACTATGGGAGGCACATCAGGCAAGACCATGGCTGTATACAGTAAGGGCTATTCAACTATGGGAGGCACATCAGGCAAGACCATGGCTGCATATTTACTCAGACGCCATCCTTTTTCTTGCAGGCCAAGCTATCTCATAATAGGAGACAGCAGCAACGGATGGGTGGAGGGCGGCCTCAGCTGCAACCCCTCAGCGATCTTGAGGTGCGCGTCCAGAGGATTGTGGCAAGCCGGGTGATTGGTCCTGTCGCCACCGAAGACGCCGACCCTGTCCTGGACAGCAATGGTAAGGTCATCACCTTCTTGTCCTCTCTCCTTCCACTTGTTCCTCACAACACCAGCCTTTAACACTTTCAATCCAACTTACTAAATCGCTGCACTCATTCCTCCCTTGCTGCCACCCTGTCCTCATGCTAAAGCCACTCTTGTACCTCCCTGCTTTCAGATGGTGATTCACCAGTTGAGGAGATGGGCCCTCAAGCTGCCAGTGGGAGTGAAGCTGAAGGCGAGGAGGAAGAGGAAGCCGGAGCATCAGCGCCACCCTCTCCCGGGGAAGCCTATGCCCACACTGGGAACACGCCTTCCCTGGAGGGGAGCAGGGGGGAATGGTCTGATGAGGGTGAAGCTCCAGGACCCAGCGGGCTGCAGCAACGCAATGGGGGTAGGGAAGCTCGGGGGCCTTCTCCCCGGAGGGAGAGTATGCCATCGAGTCCTACTGCACTGGACGCAGAGGAGGAGCAGGTCCTCGCTGAAATGAGCGCCCAGGCGGTGCACAGGCACACTGAGCTCATGGGTGCAGTGGGAAGGGTGCCCGAATGCATTGAATCACTGACAAGGAGTGTGGAGCACTTCGCTGTAGCACAGGCGGATGCCACACAAATGCTTAGTGCTGCAATGCAGTCACTGGCTGCTATGAGCCCATCTCAGACTGCTCTCATGCAGATTCAGATTGAGGCCACGCGAGCACTGACTGCTGCCATCCTCGCTGGTTCAGGCACATTTCCCCGGGGCTCTCACCGCGCCGCAGCAGGCCAGCAATCTGTGCTCCAGCAGATTGCTCCGGATGCTGAGGTGCTGCCCCGTGGGAGTGCCAGTGTGTCGGTCGAGCAGGGAGTTGCTGTCCTCTCTCAAGATGACAGCATTCCTGCTGCCACCACTGTCACTTCTCCTCTGCACTTGCCACCGCCTGTAGGACAGACTGCTGCCACCCATGCAGAGTTGGTGCAGTCTGCAGCCGGGCCCTCCAGGCCCAGAGTTGATCGAGGCCGTCCTTCAAGGGCATCTGCAGTCTCAGGTCATGACAATCAGCAGCCTTCCACCAGCCTTGCTGCAGCCACTAGGGACCCATTACGGAGGAGCAGTAGAGTGGGAAGGGGGGAAGTGCGTAAGGGAAGGAGATCACCCTCGAAGGGCAAAAAGTAGGAGGTGTGACAAAATGTTGTTCATTGTTTTATTAAAGGCCGAGGTTCGTGGTCAATTTTTTTTTACTGTTTTGGACATTGTCTCCATGTTGTGAGAGCCAGTTATATTAATGACTTTTTTTTTGTGTTTCTTTCTATTAGTTTGTTGTGCGGAAATGAGACACACAGAGTTTGTAAAATAAATATAAGTTTTTGTATTCAAAATGTACATGTTTGGTCTTTGCAATCATTGTTGCCTTGACCGGCTTAGGGGTTGCGGGTTGGTTTCATTCAGGTTGTTCTCAATGGCAGAAGCCATTTCCTCAGAAGGGGCCTGGAAGCGACTTGCTATGAGCCTTTGACGGACGGCCCTTCCACTTTGTACATTGTATGCCTCCCTCCCACCTTGGTGCTGCTGATGATCATCCTCCTCATCTTCCTCCTCCTCCTCTGGTGGTGCTCCAATGCCTGGTGGCATTGGCTGGGTCCTGAGGATTGCAAGGTTATGCAGCATGCAGCACACAACAACGAAGTGGGAGACTCACTCAGGCGAGTACTGAAGGACTCCTCCAGAATAGTCCAGACAGCGGAACCATTGCTTGAGCACGCCGATTGTGTGCTCAACGATGTTCCTGGTAGCTTGATGGCTCTCGTTGTATCGCAGCTCAGCAAGGGTGTTGGCCGTACGGAGCGGTGTCATCAGCCAGGTGCACAGAGGATATCCCTTGTCCCCGAGAAGCCAACCACCTGGGTGATGCGGTGCCTGGAAAAGGTCTGCCACAGAAGTCTAGCGTAGGATGAAGGCATCATGGCTGCTGCCAGGAAAGTGGGCATTGACAGCGAGTATCAGCTGTCTGTGATCACAGACCAACTGAATGTTTAAGGAATGGAAGCCCTTTCGGTTGCGGAAGTCCTCGGCATTCTCATGCGGCGCACGCAAAGCCACATGCATGCAGTCAATGGCGCCCTGCACCATGGGGAAGCCCGCTATCCTAGCAAAGCCCATTGCGCATTCTTGCTGCTTGTCCGGGGTCATGGGGAAAGAGATGTACTCTCGTCTCCTTTTAAAGAAGGCATTTGTGACCTGACGGATGCAGCAACGCATCGTGAACTGGGAGATATTGGCGATGTCCCCAGTAGCTGATTGAAATGAGCCGGTGGCATAAAAGTTGAGAGCCACTGTTACCTTCACTGCCACCGACAGAGACATCCTGCTCCTCAGTTGAGGCTGCAGATCTGGCCGAAGCAGGTGGCAGAGCTCAGTGACCACCTCCTTGCTGAAGCGCAGCCTTTGCAAACACTGCTCCTCAGACATATTAATGTAGGAGAACTGTTGGCGAAATATTCTGGGAGGGTAAGGTCTCCTGTACAGAGGCCTGTTGGCCCTCCTCCGTCTGGCCATGATTGCCACTCTCTCTCTGCATCTCTGTGCCCTCCAAATGTGATGGAGCAGGACAACCCCTCCATCCATTGTAGCCCCCATAGTATCTAGGCAATCAAAGTTATGAAGGTCAAAACCAAAGTACCTGCAAAGTTATGGTCAGAAGCCAAAGCTACCTCAGACAGCGTTGACTCAATGCAGAAGTCTCTCTTTCTCTCTTTGTCTCTCTCAAAATCTCTCTCTCTCTCTCAGAACGAGTGGTGCAAAAATGGCTACTGATGTGCCATCAATAACTCAAGGACAAGAAGTTAAAGGATTCAACTGAAGGCTTTTAATCGCTAAGAACATTGCACGTCATTCCACATCGGATTCGTCTGGCAGAATGACTCATACAGCTCTTGAGACCTTTATATGACAAAAGACAGGGGCAGAGCCAATACACACAATAGGGGAAAAGGGGGCGGTACACACAATACAATGCAGGTAAAACACAGGGGCTGATGAAGACATATATTTCATCACATTCACCCCTTCTACAGATTTAGTCTGTCCGGGGGTGTGATAGTCCTTCCTGAATGTTGCAACAGTACCTTGGGTTCCGACCGGGAGTCCGTGGTGCCCTCCTGGGCATACCCATGTGCTGGGGGTGTTGCAGGTACTTCTGGGGGTGGTGAGGATACCTCTGGGGATGGTGGAGGTTCTTCTGGGGGTGGTGAGGATGGGTCATCGTCGCTTCCTGCCGAGGCGAGGTCCTTTATGGACACGGTGTCCTCACGCCCGTCGGCGTGCTTGACGTACGCGTACTGTGGGTTTGCGTGGAGTAGGTGTACTGCCTCCACGAGGGGATCCATTTTGTGGCCACTCACATGCTTCCGTAATAGGACTGTCCCTGGGGTGGAGAGCCACGAAGGTAGGGACACTCCCGAGGTTGATTTGCGGGGAAAAACAAACATCTTCTCGTGAGGAGTGGCGTTAGTAGCAGTACACAGTAGCGACCTTATCGAGTGGAGTACGTCTGGGAGGACCTCTTGCCAGCGGGAGGTAGGGAGGCCTTTAGACCTTAGTGCTAAGGTGACTGCCTTCCACACCGTCGCGTTCTCCCTCTCCACTTGCCCATTACCCCGGGGGTTATAACTAGTGGCCCGACTCGTGGCTATCCCCTTCGACAGCAGGTATTGGCGCAGTTCGTCGCTCATGAACGACGCCCCCCTGTCAGTGTGGATGTAGTTCGGCATGCCGAACGTGCAAAACAGGCTGCCGAGGCACTTGATGACCGTGGCACTGGTCATGTCTGGGCAGGCGTAGGCGAATGGGAAGCGGGAGTACTCGTCCACAATGTTGAGAAAGTACACATTGCGGTCGGTGGAGGGGAGTGGTCCCTTGAAATCTAAGCTCAGGCGCTCGAATGGCCGTGTAGCTTTGATCAGGGGGGCTCGGTCGGGCCTGTAAAAACGGGGCTTGCATTCCGCACAGGTGCGGCAGTCCCTGGTCATAGACCAGACCTCCTCGATGGAATAGGGCAGGTTACGGGGTTTTATAAAGTGAAATAGCCGGGTGACCCCCGGGTGGCAGAGGCCATTGTGGAGGCCCTGTAGCCTGTCCCCCTGGATGCTGGCACACATCCCTCGTGATAGGGCATTGGGGGATTCGTTGAGGGCCCCCGGCCTATATATTATGTCGTACTCAAACGTGGAGAGTTCGATCCGCCACCTGAGAATTTTGTCGTTCTTGATCTTCCCCCTCTGTTTGTTGTTAAACATGAAGGCTACCGACCGCTGGTCGGTAAGCAGGGTGAAGCGTTTGCCGGCTAGGTAGTGCCTCCAGTGCCGCACTGCCTCCACTATGGCCTGGGCCTCCTTCTCTACCGAGGAGTGCCTGATCTCGGGCCCTTGGAGGGTTCTTGAGAAAAAGGCTACGGGCCGCCCATCCTGGTTGAGGGTGGCTGCTAAAGCGAAGTCGGACGCATCGCTTTCGACCTGGAAAGGGATGTTTTCGTCCACTGCCCGCAGCGCGGCCTTCTCAATGTCGTGTTTAATGCTGTTGAAGGCGGCGTGGGCCTCGGCCATGAGCGGGAAGGACGTTGATTTCAGGAGGGGACGGGCCTTGTCGGAATAATTGGGGACCCATTGGGCGTAATAGGAGAAAAACCCCAGGCACCTTTTCAGGGCCTTGGGAGTGTTTGGTAGGGGTAGCTCCCGTAGGGGGCGCAATCGGTCGGGGTCTGGACCGATTTCCCCGTTTTCCACCACGCAGCCCAGGATACAGAGGCGCGTGGTGCTAAAGACACACTTATCCTCGTTATAGGTGAGATTGAGTCTGAGGGCAGTTTTCAGAAATCTCGCGAGGTTCGAGTCGTGGTCTTGCTGGTCGTGGCCGCAGATGGTGACGTTGTCTAGGTATGGATAGGTGGCTGTTAACTGGTTCTCATCGACCATGCGGTCCATCTCCCGCTGGAAGACCGAGACCCCATTCGTTACCCCAAAGGGGACTCTGAGGAAGTGGTAGAGGCGTCCGTTCGCCTCGAAGACGGTGTATGGACGGTCCTCCGGCCTAATGGGGAGCTGGTGGTATGCCGATTTTAGGTCGATGGTGGAAAACACCCGGTATTGCGCAATTTGGTTAACCATATCCGCTATGCGGGGCAGAGGGTAGGCGTCTAGCTGGGTGTATAGATTAACTGTCTGGCTATAATCTATCACCATCCGCTTCTTTTCGCTACCCTTAACCACTACTACCTGGGCGCGCCACGGGCTGGTACTGCATTCGATGATACCCTCCCGCTTGAGTCTTTCTACTTCAGACGCAATGAACCGTCTGTCCTCCCAGCTGTACCGCCTACTCTTGGTCGCTATGGGTCGACAGTTGGGTGCGAGGTTGGCGAACAGAGAGGGCGGCTTGACCTTCAGGGTAGCCAGACCGCACACTGTGAGGGGTGGCTGGGACCCACCGTAGGTAAGCGTGATACTTTGGTGGTGGCACTGGAAGTCCAGACCCCTTGTCCGTGACTTACCGAAAGGCAGCAAGCGATCTCAGTGGAACCTCCAAGTAATACTGTCGAAGTCTCGACTCCCGAGTAAGACTCTTTAAACACAAAGTATCGTTAAAGACAGGCTTTATTTGCTTGCAAGGGAAGAGTTGTGTAGTCAAGGGCTACACCAGACCTCTTCAAAGTAATACAGAAGTTGTAACATATTTATACAGTACAGAAACAAAACAGGCTTTCTATGCCACATGATATAGTATTGAATCATACCTGATTACAAAGGCACAGACCTTGCGAATTATTGAAACAATGTATTCCGGGCTGCGTTAGAATAACGAACAGAAATACCTTGGGATCAGATTAACTAATCCTTTATTATGGGATCTCTTTGTTCCCTCTGTTCTCTCACTGTACCAACTGGGCCTGTGGGCCGATGTTTACCTTATCATGTCCTTGGCTGTTTGTTTGGTATAATGAGGCTCCTTGTTAAGCTTATCACAAACAAGAAGTACGTATATAGCATTCCTAAATTATCTCGTTCCCTTGAAACATGATTAGTGAATCATGCTGTTGGCCATTTTAAAGTTTAAATGGATTTCATTCTATGCCCAGGAAGCCATTTTAATGTCTAACTGAAAAACTGTACTTCCACAATGGGGTGCCAATCAAGCGGGCTGCTTTGTCCTGGAAGGTGTCGAGCTTCTTGAGTGTTGTTGGAGCTGCACTCATCCAGGCAAGTGGGGAGTATTCCATCACACTCCTTACTTGTGTCTTGTAGATGGTGGAAAGGCTTTGCGGAGTCAGAAGGTGAGACACTCGCCGCAGAATACCCAGCCTCTGACCTGCTCTTGTTGCCACAGTATTTATGTGGCTGGTCCAGTTAAGTTTCTGGTCTTCTAAGGGTATCACTTGTGCTATGTATGGGAGTTTCCTACTGAATCAGGTACAGATGACAGACAACGAAAATAATCAGATACCCAACTTTGTGAATGACAGGCATTTAGAGAAATGGTTTAACAAGACTGAACCATGGTGTACTGCTAGGAAACATGGGTTAGCTTACTACGCCAAATTACCATGCCCAGGTGGGGAGAATAATGATTATCAAGACCCCAAAAACATTCTCATACCCGTAGTCCTATGGTTGCCCCGATTGAACAAGACAAATAAGTGGGAAATGTTCAAGGTTGAATCAATAGGATCTATGGAGGGTAAGATACACAAACAGAATGAAGAATATCCACACTACTTGATTAAGCAAGGCGTGACCTGGAAGGCCCCTAATTTGGATTGTTGTACTAAGAATAAAGGGTCATGGATGTGTAGATGTGACAGTCTCGAGCCTGGGATTCCAGCATGTGGGTTCACCGTAGATGAAGAATCACCTACTTGCACCATCCAAGTACAAACATGGAGCAATAATCACACTCGGACATTATTGTTTGACCACTTCACCTACCCAATATACCCACGGGCATGACACCTGTCAGGTCAGATGGCCAATCTTCTGCTTAAGACCTATTGAAATGACTAGGGTAGCAAATGCTCATTTGATTCCCGTAAGAACTCACAATATAACCCAAATACAAGTAAATATTACTATGCAGCAGGAGGCCCTAGAGGCAGTGGTGAAATTTGGACATCTGATTCCACCATTATCTCTCAGTTTAAAGTCTATCATTGAAAGAAATAGTACTTCCCAGAAACACTTGGTTAAGATGCAGCAAGACAATGCCCAAATTGAGAAAACAATAAGCAAGTTAGGGGACCATAAGTGGTGGGAAGTAGCGTATAATGCCAGCCAGCATCCCTGGGCATGAATGGTATCAGCAGCCCTAGTAATTGCTCAATGCCTGGTCTTAATAGTTCTAATTATAATGTCATGTTATTTGAGATGCTTGACATGCCGATTGAACCGGCAGACCAAAGATCTAGAGTTGGCACCGTTGGTAGAGGGTCGAAAATGAGAGGTCGAAATAGAGTTTTCTCCGTCTCAAGGTGGGGACTGTTAGAAACTAAGGGTACCTAAAAATATATATGGTTATGTGAATGAAACTGCAACGTGAGTAATACTGTGTTTAAATGATTGTATTAGTGCTCGAGACAAGTAAGGGGTTAATGTATAAGTTGTGTTTTACTGGAACTGTGTATGTTTTGTTTTCCTGGAGGCTTGTATTAGACTTTCAGACAAAATGTCTTCAGTTAGTTAGATTAGATGAGGCATAACAGCCTACACAGGGGCCCATAGTATGGCCTTGTCAGCTAACAACAGGCTAGCTGTCTGTTGTTTGTAAGTTTAGGATTTTGACTCTGTTGTTGTGTCTTTAATTTGATCAATGCAGGCACAACCTATGTTTGTTCCATTATTACTAATCACCATATTATAATGCTAAGGTATAATTTGGAGTTTATTTAACAGAACTGTTTGCGAAGATAATTAAAGTTAATTAGAATAAAGGACATAGAATAGAAGGAATTTATGGGAGTTAAGGTACGATCTCAGGATGGAATAGTCTGTTAGATTAAGGGGAGATGGTCTGGATAGCAGCTGGATGAGCAGACAGCTCTAGCTTGGGGCCTATGATTTAATGGCCCAAAGCTGTGCCTGGTGCACGCACTGGCTGCACCAGAGGTGACAAGACAGGATGAGATAAGAGACTATTGCTTTGGAAGGAAAGGGCCGAATGAGATACATAGGATTACATAGGATATACAGCACAGAAACAGGACATTCGGCCCAACCAGTCCGTGCCGGCGTTTATGCTCTACTCAAGCCTCCTCCGGTCTTTTCTCATCTAAATCTAGCAGCATAACCCTCTATTCCCTTCTCCCTCATATGTTTGTCTAGCCTCTCCTTAAATGCATCTATACTATTCGCTTCAACCACTCCCTGTAGTAGCGAGTTACACATTCTCACCACTCTTTGGGTAAAGAAGTTTCTTCTGAATTCCCTATTGGATTTCTTGGTGTTTATCTTATATTGATGGCCTCTAGTTATGCTCTTTCTCCACAAGTGGAAAAATTCCCTCTGTATCTACTCTATCAAAACCTTTCATAATTTTAAAGACCTCTAAGAGCTCAGCCCTCAGCCTCCTTTTTTCAAGAGAAAAGAGACCCAGCCTGTTCATCCTTTCCTGATATGTATACCCTCACATTTCTGGTATCATCCTTGTAACTCTTCTCTGCACCCTCTCCAGTGCCTCTATATCCTTTTTATAATATGGCAACCAGAACTGTACACAGTACTCCAAGTGTAGTCTAACAAAGGTTCGATACAGGTTTAGCATAACTTCCCTACTTTTCAATTCTATACCTCTAGAAATAAACCCTAGTGCTTGGTTTGCTTTTATTATGACCTTGCTAACCTGTGTCGCAACTTTGTGATTTGTGTATTTGTACTCAGAGATCCCTTCGTTCCTCTACCCCACCTAGACTTGCACCCTCCAAGTAATAAGTGACCTCCCTATTCTTCCTACCAAAATGTAATACCTTGTGGCGGATCGCCACCTAAACGGGCGCAATCCACTTTTCCGTCCGTGGACAATAAATCGGGCACCTTGCCTTTAAGAAGCATGCTGCCTTTAAGGCATGACAAAGGAGCGGGCATCACCCTCAGTGTGTACTCAAAAGCGCGGGCGTCGCCCTCATTCTGTTTTTTCGGGTTTAGCAGAGAGAGGAGCTGAGGCAGCCATCTCTCAAGAGAATGTAATAAAAGCCATGTGTTCCTCAGATCGGTTCGGCCTCCATTCGTGTTCCGCAGCAGCCTCAACAACCTCACATTTATCTGTGTTGAACTTCATTTGCCAATTATATGCCCATTCTGCAAGTTTATTAATGTCTTCCTGTAATTGCAGTCCTCCTCAGTATTGACTATCCCCCCCAATTTGGTGTCATCCGCAAATTTAAAAGTTGTGTTTTTGATTCCAAAGTCTAAATCGTTAATATAAATTGTGAACAACAGTGGTCCCAGCACTGATCCCTGTGGAACACCACTACCCACCTTCTGCCACTGTGAATAATGAATAGTCCCACTCTCTGCTTTCTGTCTTGAAGCCAGCTAGCTATCCATTCTGCTATTTCTCCCTTGACTCCACATTCTCTGACCTTGTTCATCAGTCTATTATGGGCTACCTTATCGAAGGCCTTTTGAAAATCTAGATAAATTACATCTACTGCATTACCATTGTCTAGTCCCTCTGTTACCTCTTCAAAAAATTCAGTGAGGTTGGTCAACCAATACTTTCCCTTTTAAACTATGTTTTTGGTTTCTAGATGTTCTTCTATTTTCTCCTTTAGTAGGGATTCCGTTATTTTTACTACCACCGATGTTAAGCTGACTAGTCTATAATTCCCTGGACAATTTCTAGCCGCCTTCTTACATATAGGCATTACATTAGCTATCCACCAGTCCTCTGGCACTACACCTTTTTCTAATGAATTATTAAATAATTAGATAAAGGAAGACAGTCCTCAAGATGCTGTATGGCTATGATTGGTCAAGTACAGAAAGCACGTGTAATGGCTATGAGAAGATCCCTGATAGGTGGGAGATAACAGAAGGGTTGACCCTTTTTCCAAAGTTTAGACAAAGAACTCGTCATGCCATTGGGCACCTTGTTTTAAGGGGAACCTCCATAGGTTAAATGGTCTTGTCCATTATTCTACCTCAGGCCCACCCCTACAAAGAGAATAAAAGGAAGAGCTAAAGAACTCTTCGCTCAGACCGTGGAGCGAGGGGCTCCCAAGTGTGGAAAGAGTGGTCTAACACTCTTCAGAGTGTGGACCCATGCGGACCTTAGTCTAACACTCTTGGGTAGTTCAGAGAAAGAGAGAGAAACACATGAGACAAGAAGGAGAATGAATAAGAAGAGTTGTTCATGCACACCAGCCGTCTGTCCGATCGGGTCCGGTACCAGCTATTTGTCACAGTCATATGTTTTTGCTGTATAACTAGTGCGTTATATTCCGTCCTAAACTCCGATTAAACACAATGGCCGGAATTTTGACGGCGCTCAGGGGGCTGGTTTGGAGGCGGGACATCCGGCAAAATCGCAAAGATTGACAGCGGGTCGGAAACCCGCTGTCAACCCGCCTCCAAACAATCTTCCCAGGTGTCGGGTCCCCGATTTGCGCATGGACCCGACACCTAGCGGCAGGAAGAGGATTATAGGCACTTAACTGCTTGTTAACAGGTTATTAACAGGCAGTTAAGAGGCTTTTTGCAATTTTAACAGGTCTACTGCTGGCTTCCCGATGTCCGGTCACCACACCAGGGTAAGTGTAATGTTTCTTCATTGATGATAGCTGCAGAAGTGGTGTGAAGGATCCAATGGTACACTGGTGAGTTTCAGAGGTAAGAAAATGTTGGGAAAATAATTTTTAATGTATTTAGACTTTTCTGCAGGTGACAAGTTTTGAATTGCTTGTGTAGTCCCACCTCATTGGGAGAACCTCTCTCACCAGTGACAGATCACTTCTGTAACCTCACCTGCAGCTGCCATATGTTCTAGCCTAAGGAGGGAGTCATTGGAGAGCCTGGGTGCAAGGGCTCACCCTTATACAGTGATTGTCAGTGTTTGCAGCACCTCAATGCTGTCAAACATTGAAAAATCAGTTGTCAAAAAAAATTGTGCATGGCCCCTTTAAGAAAACCAGCATCTGACACTGGCTTCCTCTTAATTGGCTGGCAAGTCCGCAGGGCGGGCTTAAAAAGGCCAATTGATGCAAAATCGCATTTGTGCGTCGGACGTCGTTGGGGGCGGGACTGGAACCCGGAAGGCCGCTGTCCCGCCCCCCAAGCTGCATCGACCAGAAGAATCATGGCCAATATACCCACCATATTGGTTTGCACTCGACCCTATTTACCAGTGATACGTGAATCCCTGCAATACCCTTGCCAGACAAAAACCTAGCAATCTCAGTTTTAGCATTTTCAATTGACCTCCAGCCTCAACAGCATTTTTGGGGAGAGAGTTACAGATTTCCACTACTTTTTGTGTGAAGAACTGCTTCCTGACATCAGCTCGAGCTCAAATTTTAAGGTTATGCCCCCTTGTTCTGGACACCCCACCAGAGGAAATAGTTTCTCTCTCTCTACCCTATCAAATCCTTTAATCATCTTAAACACCTCAATTAGATCACCCCTTAATCTTCTATACTCGAGGGAATGCAGCCTAGCCTATGGAACCTGTCCTGACAATTTAACCCTTTTAGCCCCGGTATCATTCTGGTGAATCTGTGCTGCACCCTTTCCAAGGCCAATATTTCCTTCCTGAGGTGCGGTGCCCAAAACTGAATGCAGTGCTCCAGGTGGGGTCTAATCAGAGCTTTATACAACTAACATAACTCCCACCCCTTTGTATTCCAGCCCTCAAGATAAAGGCCAACATTCCATTAGCCTTTTAAATTATTTTGTGTACCTGTCCACTAGGTTTTAGTGATTTCTGTACATGGACCCCTAAATCTCTCTGCTCCTCCATAGTTCTGAACTTCTCACCATTTAGAAAATACTCTGATTTATCTTTCTTAGGTCCAAAGTGGATGACCTCACATTTCCCCACATTGAACTCCATCTGCCAGTTTTGCCCACTCACTTAATCTATCAATGTCCCTTTGCAAATTTCTGCTCCCTTCTACACTAGTTACTGTACCTCCTAACTTAGTCTTATCAGCAAACTTGGTAATACAGCTCTTTATTCCTTAATCCAAGTCATTTACAAATACAGTGAAAAGCTGAGGCCCCAGTACAGGTCCCTGGGGGTCACCATCCTGCCAATTGGAGTATATACCCATTATCCCTACTCTGAACCAATTCCCTACCTATGGCAATAGGTTGCCTCCAATTCCATGTGCTCTCATTTTTGTTAATAGGTATGCCTTATTTTATTTTTACATAATGACAATTGCGGGGAGGGAAGTTTATAGACGTTAGGCTCAGCTAAGTTGCGAAAATGCAGCTGCAGTCATTCAGTCAACAACAGGCCTGGCATGGTAGCAGTTACACCACTCCGCTTACAAAAAAGTAAAAACTTGCCATCATTTAATCATTTGGAGCTGCACCTACTTGTATTGGAGGGCCCGTTTCTTCAGTTCACCTTTAACTGTGCCAAGTGCTGAGGCTGGGATTCGAGCATGGACCTCACCCTGAGGTTGAATTCCCCCTGGGAACTGGGGCCTCCATAAATCAATCTGCACAAAATAACACAACACACATCCTCAGGATCCTGAAAAAGAACAATGACCATGACACATTCTTCCTGATCTTTAATAGTAAATATTTATCCAACGACTTCAATATCTTCTGTGCTTAGCTTGATGTGACAGTAATCATCTTGTGACTAAAACATTGACCTGTGTTTCAAATCTTACCCATGAGCTTTGACCCAATGCCAAAGTACAAGGAGATTCCTTTGATGTAAACTAGAGTTCTTTGGCCTAGAAATTGAGTGGGGTTAGCGCCCAATTAGCGGCGCTGGAGGGCATTGCGCTGGAATTATAGCCGTTTCTGAAATTGACTTGGGCCTTACCATCGGCGTTAGCCGGTAGCGCTGCGCCGGCACCGATGACGTCATCGGTGTGCGCAGCGTCCCGGTTGCCGTGGTAACCCGGCCCCAAGCCCAAATTCAGTTGCGCCCGCCTCGCCCGTGGCAGGCGCAACCAACGATTGTGGAAAGGGTTCTTACACGCCTTTGCGCCGGCGCATAAAGGTGGAGCGGCGGCCGGCCGCGTTCCCGGCGGCCGCCTGCCCGCACCTCCCTTCCCGGACTCCTGCATCACCCCCCCCGCGGCCCTGATGTGTGTGTGCTGCGAGCCCGGCACTTCCCCGAGGTGCCGGGCTCAGATGTCGGGGGAATCCGCCGGTCAGTTGTCGGCTGCAGGCAGCTCCTCCTTAACAGAAGGAGGAGGCCTGCAGTTCCCCAGCCTGCCGCACCGCATCGGGTGCCGCAGCGGGGGATTAGCGCCGGAAAACCCAATTGAACGCCCGTTTTGAGGCGCTAAAACCCTCCTTTAGCGCCCGCCGCCGTCTGGGCCCGGCGCAACCGAATTTTCGTCGGGCGCTGCCGCATTAACGCTGGCGCAAAATTTCTGGCGCTACAGCCCTGGCGAACCCACAACCCAATTTCTAGGCCTTTGTCTCTTGTGCATGTTGCAGTGAACTTTCAATGTTATTACTCAACTTCTTGTCATTGCACAACATGTTTCCACCCATAGTTCCTACATTACAACAGTGACTAAACTTAAAAAATACTTCATTGACTGTAAAGCGTTTTGGGGCGTCCTGTGGTCATGAAAGGCGCAAGTTCTTTCTTTTCTTTCTCTAATTGATGATTGTATTCTACGTTCGGCTTTAGTAGTCAGTGCCAATTGAAAATATGTTAGTGGGCAACACTGACAACACAAAGGATCAGTGTTTGGAATTGGGTTTTTGTTTACTTGCTCTTTTGATGCTCCTGAATCCTAAAGGCTGCGCTGACTTCAAACCTTGCACACAATTCCAATGTGAAAAGGCAAATTCCAAAATATCTAAATATATCAAATAACAAAGACCGAAGCAGCATCAAGGTGACAGTGTTAGGGGCAATGAGCCTGATGATACCTGGGCAGATCGTTCAGAAGCCCCAGAGACCAGCTTATGCAGCCTTGTAAAAGAAACAAAACCAACACCAGAAGGACCGTGCCACTTGCTTACTGCCGATCAGGCCCCCCAGACACATATCAGAAACTACCCGCTCTTCTTCCGCCAGTTGTTTCAGAAACTCCACCTGCTCGGAATCCGTAGGGATGAGTCGGAGCACTTGTTCCCTGAAATGAGAAGAGAAGTTCCTTTTCACAATTCCAATTTCTTATAATCATGATCAGAAAGTGCCACTCTGGTACCGGGAGCAATGCTTTTGTCTGATAACGCTTCTGTGAAGCACTGTAGGGGGTGGCGTGTGGTGGTGTTGTTTGGCACGTACGTACGCCCAGTCAGTTATGCCCCTGACTGTTTTGTGAGCGGTTCAAGTCGCTCCCACGCCCCTGGGTTCTAGACACCGGACTTAGGTACAAGGCGACGGTACAGAGAAGACTTGAGTAGACAGGTGGTTGGATGTAAACAAAAACCAAGATTTTATTGAAGAGGAAAAACTCGATACAATCTTATGGGAAAAATTACTAGTGTACACTTCTACAGGCGAAAATACAAAAGAGTAATAATAATAACTATACTTATGCAGGGAATGGGGAACACACGGCATATCGAGGGAAAACAACTATCTTAACAATCCCCTTATCCTTATCCCACCCCCTATACCTAACTAGATTAAGCTATGAGGGGTCAGAACTTCATGCTCACCAATCAAAAGGTTTGTTAGACTCGAAACAGCGGTTGGGTTCGGGGTTCACTCTTGGTGTTCTCTGGAGCCTGCCGTCATCACGTGGCCTCTAGGCGCTGCAAGGGCGTTGTCCAGGTTCGAGTACCCCAAAGTTAAAGTCTCTGTTTGGGTACTTTACCTTGCAGGGATGATTCTTCGTCGACAGCCGCCAGATTGAGTTGGTGTGCAGTTATTCGAAGGTCGGCTGAGGCTGAAGGCCCGATAATTCGAAGCCTCCCCTCAGTTCGTCTCCTCAGTTGGTCTTCTTCAGCTGGCCTTCCTCAGGTGGCCTTCCCTCCGGTGGTCTTCCCTCCTCCCCTCGTCGCATCCCGCCTCGCCTGGCCTGAATTGTCCGTGTCCGCCCGCCCCGGTGCCGGGGCTAGTTCCAGATGGAGTGGGAAAAGGGCACGGGCAAAGGCCAGGGGGTAAGTGCGGGACGGGGAAAGAGCGGGAGCCACGAGGGCGAGGGGCCGAAGAGCAGCACCAGCACACCAACCAACAAGAACACCGAACACGAACACACAGAACCGCCTTGCTACCCGAGGGGGCCTTCAATTATACCTTCATCGAAAACCTTTATCTGCGCGCCAAATCAGGTTAGTTCTTTGTTTTAATCTTGGCGGGCTATTTTAAATAATGGTAGCAATCCATACTAACTGGTTTTAGATGGCCGGTAATCGCATCTACCGGCCTGATAATCGACTTGTATTGTCCTGAAAGTTCCTTGATGGGCCTGTCTGGTCTCGATGGCTCTGTTAATCTGTTTCCGATAATATATGTAGACTGCTTGATGGCCTTACCTATAGGCCTAAACTGAATTTAGATTTGCCTCCAATTCGGTCTAATGCATAATTCAGAGTCCTGTCTGGTTCCAAAGTCTCTCTTCACAGAAGCCTGCAGCTTGGTTTCGATTTCTCCAAGCTGTCTGCGTTGCAGAGTCCATTTTAAAATCTCACAGGCTTGCTGCCATGAGGCACGGACACCATCTTGGGTACCCTTCTTGATTTAAAAAGTCCATGCAGGGTCCCATTTATTAATAACAGCCTTCGGGGAAATGCAGAAATTTTGCAAATCTTACAGTCCACCCTGTGATACTAAAACTTGCTTGAAGTATCATACATTTAAAGTGAGCAAAATTTTTCTGACCCTCCATAGTCAACCTTCCCCTGTAATTACCTGTCTAATATACCCACGACACATGCACTTCCCATTCCGCGAAAATGTAGTGTACATCAGCATACAGAGAGTAAAATTACAGACTTTACACACACATCCAAGCATGGAGGCCGTCCAACACCCCGCACCACTTGGTACACATATCTTTATTAAACCGCGTCGCAAAAAAACAACAAAAGAAAAACCTTTATTAAAAATAACAAACACAAAGAAACAACAATCCTTTACTTATAATACAGGGAAAAGACTTAAACTGGCGTACCTCCTTCCACCTTTACATAGTGTTCCTTCCAAATTCTCTGATTTCGGAATTCTGACCACCGACCTTTTCCCTTACACTGAAGACAAACTAAATACAACACTATCCCTAACTGGCAAAGCACGAGAATGTGGGAAGCCAGTCTGATCCACGAAGGGACCTCTATATTATTGAAAATGTTCCACCAGGGTGGAGTCACAATATCCAATATCTTAGTCCCTATCTCTACTGTTTTCTGTTCGAGTGTATAAAAATGTTTCTGCAAAACTATAACGGCTTTGAGTATTTTGGTCAGATGCTCAGGGAGAGGGGGAATTTCATAGCCAAAGTGCGCTACGTACTTTTGCAGATCCGTGAAATTCTCCTTCACAGTGAGGTGAACAGTGGCGGGTTCAGGAAAGGGGACAATTCGCTCCTGGGCCACTTGAACTTCTGCCTCGGGTTTAAAACAGAAACTGCTGTCACTAACCAGATACCAGCTATGCTGTCCATGCTGGTAGTGGGATGCGCCGGTGGTGACGCAATATGTCCCACCTCCTATATATGCTACCTGCGGGGGAACATGGCCTTGTGCCATTGCCTCCATGGTACAATGTATAGGCTTCGCGTCAGCAGCTCTGAAACCACACTGCGGTTTTGAATAGGCATTCAAGTGCTGGGGACACAGGATTATGTGTGCTCCCCAGCTCCGGCACCCTGAGAGGTCAGTACCTGTCATAGCGTGCTCCCACTTAATGATGTAAGGCGGGACCGCTGTGAAACGTATGTGTGCACCCCCTTGAATGACTCCAATGTTCTCAACCCTGTATACCGGTGCGGGTCAGGCTGTCCTACCCATGATCGGCATCCTAACTACTACTCCCATGATTGTGTGGTTGGACCGCCCACATTCCACGGGGACTGGATAGGCTTCGGAGGCTAGCCGGAGTTGGCATGGGCTCAATGCATTCTCAAAAGAGTGGAGGGCTGCGAGGTGCTTGTTGCTAATCCAGGAGGGGACCAAACCCTGTTTTAAATCCTCCATATTACTGCGGCCCTCGCCCAATAACCACGCCCCGTATAACACGCACACCTCATTCTGTGCAGCCTGGTCAGAAGCATTTCTGACCTCCCTTATGAGAGCATTTACCGTCTTTGCGTGTTTTTCCAACTCGGCTATGATCTCCTTTAAATGGACAATCATGGCCTGGTCCTCATGCAACTCCGAGGCCACTACTTTGTTCTCATCCAGTTATATCCTTTTTAACTGTGTTTTTAAACCGTTTATCTGGGTCTGCAGATCTATGTCATCCAAACTGTTGATGACAGAGGACCCAGTATTAAACGCAGTAAAAACATCATTCCATACACCCCTTCTTTGCCTCCCTGCATTACCCAAAAATTCTCGGTGTGTGGTGTAGAGTTCGGTCTTGTCCATGTGGGCAAAATCGAACTCGTAAAACTTCTTGAACATGTCCTTTAATAGGGCCTGGTATAACTGCTCTGTTTCTTTGGGGCACCACTCCGGTAAATGTACCTCCGTGAGATTTAAAATCACGGAGGCTACCGCATAGTGTACCCCCTGGTACAGCATCTGATCGGTGGGGACTAATACCAACCCATTCCCTGGTCCCTTGGTGGTGGTGGGGCAATCTTCCCTGGATAACCTCGCCGCCTGCGCCATGGGCAGGGGCTTACGGGGGGCGGGTTACCAGCTCAGTGGCATTGACTGGGATCGGAGAGTATGGGACTGTGCACGCCTTCAGGCTGGTATCCCACTTCATCCCCTCCCCGGCGTCTTGCCACTGCTGGTGGAACATAATGGATATGCCCGCGGGGCAGACCGTCTCTGACCCCCACATACAGATGTAAATCCCTTGATCCGGTTCCCACCACTTGTCCCAACACACGCTTAGTCCTCCATGAGTCCCGGTAATCGTCCGATGGGTGTTGTTTCCCAACCGTTCCCAGTCGACTTCAGGGTTCCTCATGTCCTTGCTCAGCTTCCTGAGCCACCACCATCTATCCAGTGGAATGTGTCCTTTACACGTCAAACATATTCACTTTCCAACGGTGATGCTGACCCTCGTGGTAACGACTCGTACCCGGGGACACAGGAGGGAGGCTTCCCCGTACGTGAATCCGGTTTGGCTGGAGTACTGAGATGAATTGGACCCCAGCCATCCTGGCCACCTTCCCTCATGGAAGCAAACGGCAGTTTCCTCCACATCCCGTTCACCGCTCCCATCGATCGCCAGGGGCGCCTTGTCTCCCAAACACCCATAGATGTGGGAGTCTTGGACGTCACCCTTCCTTTGCACACTCATCCCGATCAGGGCGAATAGGATCACGATCCATTCCATTCCGAAAATCTTTCTGCAAAAGATGTAAAAGAACATGTAGCCAGGTCCCCAGGAGATTCTCTGGCTTGGTGAAGCATGGTCGGGTCCCGCGACCTCGACCCAAAGATACACTCTTAACGGATTACTTAACTTAAAACGACCCATCACCTTATTTAACTTAAATTATAACACCCAAACTTAAGCTAAATAATTACACCTTACTTAAAACTTAGACTTAAACTACAACTATATACATCCGCCGCCCGTCTCCAGGCGGCCAGGCTAATCCCTGGTCAGACTGCGGCTCGCCGCTACCCCCGGCGTGACCGCACCGTCCTTCACTGTTGGTCCCTCGCAGCCCGTGGCTGCTGGCTGAGGACCTGTGTCCTTGGACCTCTCCCTGACTCGAGGGGCGGCCCTTGGTAACTGGAGGGCTGGTGACCATGGCTTTCTCGGCTGGGGCGTCCATGGGGACCTTCTAGGGGCTGTCTTGGCCGCTGGGCCTTTTACCCGAACCACTGCTCCCCCAGGCTTGACCCCTCCCGAACCTGGGCTGGGGGCAGGTAACCTTTCGCAGCCTGCTGCCACGAGCTCAGAGTCTCCACCCCCAGGTCCCATGGCTGGGTCCGGGGTGGGGTTTTCGACCTCAGGTTCCTCCCTCTCTACGCCTGGGTTAGGAGCGGGGTTTTTGCCCTCAGATCCCTCCCCCTCGTCTGGATCCCAGAAGAGTAGGGGAGTGTCCCAACCGATGGGCGGGATGGTCCCTCCCTTCAAACAAGCCACAGCGCCTGCCTGTGCAGTCTGTGAACTCGCTCCTGCTGCAGGCTGAGGATCTTTATCCTCAGACCTTTTTCCAATTGGCTGTTTTCCCCTTTCAGGTGTAAACAGCTTACACTGGTTGATGTGGAACCATTTTGTACGCCGGGGCATCTTCACGGCGTATACCATGGGGCTGGCTTTATCTACAATACTGTAGGGCCCTATGTACAATGGTTCCAAACTACCTACTCGGGCATAATTCCTTACCATAACCCAATCTCCTACCTTCCCACTCGTGGTGCTTTCTCGGTTCGAGCTGCAATCGGTTACTCCGATGCTGCCTTCCCATGTTCCCAGCCGCCTGCTGGGCGAACCTATCCCGGTTTACCTCCCTGAGCTGACCCTCCGTGAGCACCGGGGCTAGTACATGGGTGTGGGTCCGCATAACCCTGCCAGTCATTAGCTCGTACGGGGAATACCCCGTGCTTTTAGACTGGCTGGCCCGGATCCCCATCAAAACCAACGGTAGGACTTCGGCCCATTTGCGGGGCAAGTCCACCGTTTCCTTTCTTAACCTTTCTTTCAGGGTCCAATTCATGCGTTCTACAATCCTCAATGACTGGGGGCTGTGGGCTACGTGCCATTTCCCTTCGATGCCTAGCAGCATCAGGGTGTTCTGCATCACCTGTCCGGTGAAGTGGCTCCCTTGGTCGGACTCCACAAACTGTGGTAGTCCCCACCTCGAGAACACTTCCCGGACCAGGATTCTGGCAGTACCCAAAGCTGTGGCAGTTTTACAGGGAAAAGCCTCTACCCACTTGGTAAACACGTCCACCAGGACTAGGCAGTAGTTATAGCCTCCCTGGGCGGTGGGCAGGGGCCCGATGTAGTCGACTTGTATCAACTGCCATGGTCCCGCTACCCTCCTGACGTGTCCCATAGGGACCTTCCATTTGTGGGGGTCAGGGTTGTTCGCAGCGCACACGAGACAGCCTGCACAGAACTCGCGGACATCGTCCCTGAGTCCCGGCCACCATCCCGCCTGTTCCACCCGTTGCCAGGTGGTCTCAGGCCCAGGGTGTCCCGCTCCTGGACCCTCATGGGCCAGTTGAAGGAATTCCCTCCGGTGCTGCTGCGGCACAACCCACTGTTCCCCCCGGAACAGCATACCCTCTTTAACGGAGAGAGTCGCTGTGCCGTACAGACCTTCTATCTCTTTTCCCTCAGCTATGGCGCCGAGGACTGTTTTGAGGATGGGGTCTTGGGCTTGGACCGTCTTAAGGTCCGGGGCTAACGCTACTCCTACACTCCCTTGGGTCCCGTCCCTACCTCTGACCGCCGCCATGGGTCTGGACCCAAATGGGTCCCAGAAAGTGCCTGTGCGGGCACCCTCCTTGGCGAGCAAGTCAGCCTGCTGGTTACCTTGGCTGTGGGGTTCTGTGGAGGAATGGGCCTTCACTTTGTGAATGAAAACCTCCCCTTCCTCCCAGGATCTTTTCCAGCAGGGGCTTTACTGTGAGGGGTCTCCCGTCAGTGGAGGTGTATCCGCGGCGGGACCAGATGGCTGGGTACTCCGTACACGAATTGCACGTAAACATGCTGTCCGAGCAAATCGTGTAGGGAGTGGGGAAGATTTCGGGGTGTGTAACGACGTACACCACCGCGGACAGTTCAGCCTGCTGGGCGCTCATGGTGCTGAGGAGCTTAATCGCCAGGGCAATGTTTGCCGCTGGATCGTAAACTCCACACCCCGTGAGATGCTCGCCAGCAGATACCGTGCTGGAAACGTCTACATAGATCTCGCGGCCTGTGGGATGTATCCCGGCCCATAAACCTATGTTTACTTCCCAAACCCCTTCAATAGAACACCGATGGGCTGTTCCAGGATATACCATGTTGGCTGCGAGCTTTGGCTCACAGAGACCCTTCACCTTCAAGTCCATCTGTGGGAGGAGCAAGGTCCAGCGGGCAATGCGGGCACTGCTCACTGTTCCATCCTTGATCCTCCCGTCCAGAAGCATCTGGGTGGGTGTGTGATGGGTGAGGAGGGTGATGGGAGAGGTGCCTGTGAAGATCAATGATCTTTTCACAGCCCAATGTGTTGCCAAAAGATGCCGCTCACAATTGGAATAGCTCCTTTCCACATCTGTGAGTATCCTGGAGGAGTAAACCACCGGCCGCAGCCAGCCGTGCCGCTCTTGGAGCAGCACAGCACTGAGACTGTCCCCGCTGGCTGCTACCTCCAGGAAAAACTCTTTCCCCCCATCTATAGCCTCTAAAGCTGGTGCGATCTGCAAGTCCTTCTTGAGCCGGACAAATGCTGCCTGGCAACCCTCATCCCAAAGCCACTCCACTCCCTTGTGTAGGAGTCGGAGCAGAGGGGCTGCGGTGGCTGCATAGTCCTCAATGAAGTCCCTACAGTACCCGGTTGGCCCTAGAAACGACCTCACACCCATTATTGTGTTAGGGGCCGGTAGTTCTTGTACCGCCTCCCTCCTAGCCTTATCTATGGCCCTTTCTCCAGCGCGCACGGTCAGACCGAGGAATTTCACCTCCTGCTGGCCGATCTGCGCTTTCTTGGGATTTACCTTGAAACCCTTCTGTCCTAACAGCTCCAGCAGTTCGGCCAATAGCGGGCCATGCTCCTCTTTCGAATCAGTGAACAGGAGCAGGTCATCCACATATTGAACCAACTGTCTGGGCTGGCTAAAATCCTTCAAACTGTCAGCCATGCACTGATGGAAAATGCTAGGGCTGTTGTGGAAGCCCTGTGGCAAACAGTTCCACATGTACTGTTGCCCTTTAAACGTAAAGGCAAACTTGTACTGATCCTCCCTCCTTACAGGGATGGACCAAAACCCATTTGAAATATCCAGCACCGTGAAAGTGGTCGCGGATGCTGGAATACTCCCGATGAGGTCGGCAACTGCTGCTACTGTGGGTGCGCAGGCTGGGATGTTGCTATTGAGCACCCGATAGTCCACCGTGGCCCTCCAGGAATTGTCCGGCTTTCTGACCGGCCATAACGGAGAATTCACGTGGGTAGCTATCGGTCTCAGAACTCCCTGCTGCACTAATGAGGACATGGCTGCTTCCATGTCCGGTTCTGCTTCGCTGGGGAAGTTATACTGTTTCTGCGGTCGGGCCATGGGGTCCCCGTCTACGCTGACCTCAAACCCTGTGACCCTCCCGCAGTCGTGTTTGTGAGTGGCAAATGTGGCCAGGTGGGCCTGCACAAATGCCTGGAACTCCTGTGGGGTGTTGCTGACCATGAGCCCGAGGTTATAATTCTCTTTGGGCTTCATGGTGCAGAGGGTCCCCTTCCCTTTCTTACCCGGGATAACTATGATCTCACCGTTCTTTACTTTTCCTGCCCCCCAAAGACAGTGATTCCTCAAATCCACTAGGATCCCGTGGCCCACAATAAAGTCGGCTCCCAGGACCCCTCTTCCATCCTCCACATCCCATTTCATCAGGACACACGTCCACTTGGAGCGGAGCGATCCTATCCGAATGGCAAGCGGGATGGAAACCGAGCCGGCCTGTTCCCTACCCGTGAACCCCGATAGACTGTATGGAACCCTGCTGGAGGGAGGCGAGGTGATGGGGTTAGCTGAGTAGATCACGGTGCGCGATGCCCCCGTGTCCAACAGGTAGGTCCCTGTCACCTTTTCCACCTCCATCTCCAAGAGGGGTCTCCTCCACTCATCATATCGGAGTGAACACACGGAGAATAGCAGCATTTTGGCCTTCTCAGCGTCATCGCAGTTGTTGATGCTGGCGGTCTGCTCTATTTCCCTAAAGTGGATCGAGGGGTCTCCCTTTGCGGAAAGCTTCGGGATATGGTTGACCATAACCCTGAGCTGTTGGGTGTCGAAGGGTAATACGAACTGGTTTTGGAGGGGTCCCTCAATGTCGCCGTTGGCGGGTGGGCCGAACATCCAATGCTGTTCTGGGTGCATCGGTTCCGGCTCCGGCCTCTCGGGCGGGGGTTGCTCTACCTCCGCCTCCACCTCTGGCTCCACTTCGGGTTCCACCCCCGGTTTCACCCCCCCTTGCTGCCAAACCTCACTGAAACTTGGCGCTACGGGTGGTGGCCGTGATGTCTCCTCTCTCTCAACCGGGTCGTCCCTAGGCACTACTGGTGATGTTGGAACTGTCCTCCCCTCGTTCCCCATAAAATCTGCCTGGCCTGCCTTTGGGCTTATGAGGCATACTATGCCTTTTGCCCTCCGGAGGGCCCGGCTCAGATTTTCTATCCTCTCTTTACAGGGGCCGTGGTCTGCCTCCTCAAACCCCTGTTCATTTGCTAGCATGTAAGCGATTTTTACCTCCTGTACTTTCTCCTCCTGTTCCCTGACCTGCCTTGCCAAGCGGGCGTTTTTCTCCCGCAACCTGAACTCATTTCCCTTGGCCTCGGTGACTTGGCACCGTAGGTATTCCAACTGGGCCTTGTGTTCGCCTACTAAATGTACTCTCTCTTGGTTCAAAGCCTGCAAAGCTGCTCATAACTTCTCCCCTGCGAGAGCCTTATCCTGGATCTCCAGGGCTGACTCCCTTAACTCGACTGCCTGTGCTGCAACGAGCCCGTCCAAGAGCTGGACCTGACTTTTAAAGCACATTGTTGTGTCCGTCAGTAGTAAGACACAGACTGCAGGAGAACGGTACAACAGGTGTTTACTCAACGTGGCTCACTCTGGAACTGAACTGTACAGATTACTACTCAGTGTTATATACAGATGTGGTCACTGCCGGTACTACAGTATACATGAGCTGTAAAAAGTAGTTCCCCCCTTAAAGGTATATACATTACAATTCCTCGCCTTTTAGATTAACAGTACCATAACACTCATTTAACAATTAAATATCAAACTAATTACAATTAACACTTTTAACATACAACGTTAGCTGAAAATAGTCCATTTATATATTCAGTCTTTGGGGAGGCTTCCCGATCCTTTCTGGATAGTGCCTTTCCCGAGTGTCTCGCTCTTGGTGCGGAGGCGATTCTGGCACCCTGTCGTCGGTTGGGTCATCAGCTTCCGATGCTACTGTTTCTGGGGTAGATGCGCCCTGTACGTCGGGTTCATCACCAGGTACGTATGGGCGAGGCATGGGGTTGACTTGTTCCTGTGACTCTAGGATCTGGTCAGCATGGCGTCTCACGATGTTCTCCCCAACGTCCACTGTGTACATTAGTGGGCACTGCCGTGTGCATATCGTTCCTGGCTGCCATTTTTCTGTTCGGTAGTCGCGGGCCAAGACTGGTTGCCCTACATTGAAGCTCCTTGTTGGCTTCTCATGGATGTGCTGGAATTGCTTACTTTCAACATCTCTTCGTACGTTTGGCCTGAGCAAATCCAGGTGAGATCTTAACCTTTGGTTAAAGAACATCATGGCCGGGGCCTGGTCGGGGACTGCATGTGTCGCATTCCGGTAGGCGAACAGGAAATTGTCCACCTTATGCTGCAGCGGAATGTTGTCATTGTACATAGCCTTTATTGCCTTCTTAAAGGTTTGTACGAACCTCTCAGCCAAACCATTTGTGGCTGGATGATACGGGACGGATGTGTAATGCCTTACCCCATTCTTCTTCATAAACGTCCGGAACTCTTCGGACACAAACTGTGGTCCGTTATCAGAGCAAATCTGTTCTGGCAAGCCGTTCCTGGCAAAAATGGTCCGTAGGACTGCAATAGTTTTCTCCATGGTGGTGGAGGACATTTTGATGACCTCAGGCCATTTCGAGTGCACATCCACGACTATTAAAAACATTGAGTCCATGAATGGACCAGCAAAATCAATATGCACCCATTGCCATGGAGATGAGGGCCACTCCCATGGGTGTAGAGGGGCATGTGGTGGTGCATTTTGGACTTTCTGGCATCCTGAGCAGTTCTTGGTCAGGTCCTCGATTTGTTTATCGATTCCCGGCCACCACACATAAGCCCTGGCAAGGCTTTTCATTTTTACCCCTCCCAGATGACCCTCACGAAGCTCATTGAGCACTCTATCCCTTAACTTGGGTGGAATTACCACTCGGGATCCACACATCAAGGTCCCCCGGCACACTGACAGCTGTTCTCTTCTTGTCGAGAATGCTGGCAACAGTGAGTCTCCATGTGCTGGCCATCCCTTCACCGTCAAATCATATACCCAAGAGAGTGTCGGGTCATTTCGGGTCTCCTTTTCTATACAAGCGTTAGTTACCGGTAGGTATTCAACTATAGTCGAACGAAATATTTCGACAGGATCCACTACTGGTGCTTCCTCCGCAGTAGGCAGTGGCAGGCGTGATAGCCCATCAGCATTTCCATAGTGGTGCGCCCCTAGAAAGAGTGACCATCTTTGTAGTCGTTGCGCAGGCATCACCGGAACGCCCTTCTTCAGATTAAAAATGGAGACAAGAGGCTGGTGGTCAGTCAGCAAGGTGAATTTCTGCCCGTGCAGATAGTGATTGAACTTTCTCACTCCCCACACTAGGCTGAGGGCCTCCCTGTCAATCTGGGTGTAGTTACGCTCGGCTGATGTTAGTGATCGTGATGCAAAGGCTATTGGCCTCTCTGAGCCGTCCGAGAATTTGTGCGACAGCACCGCTCCAATGCCGTAGGGTGACGCATCACACGCCAACCGAATTGGTAGTGCTGGGTTGAAATGGGCCAATACCTCTTTCGATGTGATTAGTGTTTTGCTCTTCTGGAAAGCTCGTCTACATTCGTCACTCCACTTCCATGGCACTCCAGTTTGCAGTAGGGTGTTCAGTGGGTGTAGTATTGTAGACAAATTTGGCAAGAACTTATGGTAGTAGTTTACCAGCCCGAGGAACGACCTCAGTTGTGACACGTTTTCCGGTGCTGGAGCCTTGACTACTGCCTCAATCTTTTCTGGGGACTTATGTAACTTATGTAACCCCTCTTTATCGATAACGTGGCCACAATACGAGATCTGTTTTTTAAAAAACTCGCATTTGGGGCGGTTAGCTCGGAGCCCATATTCCTTCAATCTAGTGAGCACCTGCTCCAGGTTGGCGAGGTGATCACTGTCATTTTCGCCCGTGACCAGGATGTCGTCCAAATAACACTGGGTCCCTGGGATCCCTTGCAGAACTTGTTCCATTGCCATTTGCCAAATAGCCGGAGCTGATGCTACCCCGTATACCAGCCGGTTGTACTGGTAGAGACCTTTATGGGTGTTGATTGTGAGGTATTTTTTTGATGCTTCTTCTACCTCCATTTGCAGATATGCCTGGGCCAGATCAATCTTAGTGAAGCGTTTCCCTCCAGATAGAGAGGCGAAAATATCTTCAATCCGCGGAAGTGGATATTGCACGGTGTGAAGGACTGGGTTCACTGTTACCTTAAAGTCCCCACAGATGCGAACCTTCCTTGGTTCCCCAGGCGTGCTGCTCAACGACTTTTTCATCACAGGGACGATGGGTGTAGCCCACTCGCTCCAGTCTATCTTGGACAGTACTCCTGAACGTTCCAAACTCTCTAGCTCTGCTTCAACGGCTGGGCGGATCGCATAAGGTACCGGTCTGGCCTTAAAAAATTTTGGGCTTGCGTTTTCTTCGATTTTAGTTGTTGCTGTCATCCCTTTTAGTGTTCCGAGTCCTTGCTGGAACACTTCTTGCGCGTCGGTTAGGATCTTTGACAGTCGCCCAGGTGTGACGTCGTCATCCTTTTTGGCAGCCACAGTCAGTGCTTGTATGGAATGCCAATCCAGCTGTATTTTCCGGATCCATTCACGTCCCAGTAATGGTGGTCCTCCATCTTGCAATACATACAGGTCTAGTTTTGGTGTTTCCTTACCGTTATATGTAACGGTCACCCTTATTTTTCCTTTGGGGTAGACTTTTTGCCCCGTGTACGTCTTCAAAATAATTTTTGTGTCTCTCAAGGGTATGTGTGAGAATAGCCGCTCGCAGTCCCGTCGGTTTATTACTGTTAGGGCTGATCCTGTGTCCAATTCCATTTTTACCTGGACTCCTGCTATCTTGAGAGTGACCATAGTGGTTCGGTGATCCTCCGTTTTGATCGCATTATGTAGTTTCAGACAACTCAGCCCCCTGCTTTCGGAGTCAGTATCACTCTTTTGTTCGTCTGAACTATTCTCCGTCACCTTATGTACCTTCTTGAACTTTTCTTTTGGAGATTTCTTATTGCTGGTTTTCTTTCCCGACCTGCAGACTCGTGCTATGTGTTCTACTTTTCCACACTGTCTGCACACTTTGTCTTTGAACCAGCAATCATTGTAGTCGTGTGTTGTTCTGCCGCAGCGATAGCACTTCTCTGTTCTGTATGACATTTCGTTTGTGCCATATTCTTGCGGTCTCTGTTGTATCTCTGCAGCGCCCCGTGCTGCTGCTTCATATGATACCGCAATGCTGAAAGCCTTGTCCAGCGTAAGGTCCTTTTCAGATAAAAGCCGTTTCTGGGTTCCTTCACTTTGAAGCCCACACACAAACTTGTCCCTTAAGGTATCTGCCAGTCCCGTTCCAAACTGGCAGTGTTTCGATAGTTTGCGCAGTTCTGTTAAATATTCAGCATTGCTGAAACTTGAATCTTTCTGCTATCAGCAGCGGTGTGGGGTTTAAATGTTCCTGTAGTATCGTCACTATGTCTCCAAAACTCTCTTCCACTGGCTTCGCTGGGGTTACTAGATTTCATAATAAGCCATACGTCTTTGCACCCATTAATTTTAACAATACCGGTGCTTTTTTGTCATCTGACACCTCATTTGCCTTGCAGTATACCTCTATTCGTTCGACATATGTAGTCCAATCTTCGACTTCATTGTCAAATGCGGTGATACTGCCACTCTTCGGCATTTTGGGTGTGGTTTAAAATGGCTTAAAATGGCGTCTCCCGCGCTTTCCTTCCTCCCCCGCTGCTGCCAACGCCGCTCTCGGCGGTCCTCGTGGCAATGGCGGCGCCCTGTAGGTTTCGCACGCTTCTGCTGCGCTGCTGCCAACGCCGCTCTCGGCAGTCCTCGTGGCAATGGCGGTGCCTCGCGGGTTTCTGCGCGTCTCTCTCCCTCTCCTCGACGCTGCTCGGCCCCTGAACACCGGCTGCGCCCTGTGCGCTCTGCCCTCTCTCTCTCTCTCTCCTGTCGATGCTGCTCGGCCCTTTGCTGTGTCGCTCGGTCGGGCTCTAGCACGCCGCTGTCCGGGAAGGGTCTGCGCACTACCTGTTGCCAGCCCGTTTTGCTGGACCACCGCGACTGGAAAGCCAAGCCTGGCTCTCAACAGCCTCCCCCGCAATTCTCGAGTCTCTGCTGGATGACTGGGTGGTTGCCCGTGGTCGACGCCCGTGTCTCTGGCCTTGACCTCCAATCTACTGGTCTCCAGGAATGAATCCCTGGGAGGTGATGCAGAGTTGCAGGTAGGATCGAATTTGCCTCGTCGCCAATGTTGTGTCCGTCAGTAGTAAGACACAGGCTGCAGGAGAACGGTACAACAGGTGTTTATTCAACGTGGCTCACTCTGGAACTGAACTGTACAGATTACTACTCAGTGCTATATACAGGTGTGGTCACTGCCGGTACTACAGTATACATGAGCTGTAAAAAGTAGTTCCCCCCTTAAAGGTATATACATTACACACATCAGCCAAACTGCCTTCTCTAAGGACTTCTTGTGTTCCTTTCCCTCTGTCCACTTAGCTGCTGCATCTATCGGACGCCCAGCCTTTAACAGAGTGGTGATCCACTTCTTAGTAATATTCACCTTGCTAAACACATAATCAGAAATCCTTTCCTCCATCACGGTTCACTCATCCGAACCACTGTCTACTGTATCGCAACCTTGTTGCCGGTGTCCTGCCGCGGTTGCCATTTCTGTAGGGGGTGGCGTGTGGTGGTGTTGTTTGGCGCGTACGTACACCCAGTCAGTTATGCCCCTGACTGTTTTGTGAGCAGTTCGAATCGCTCCCACGCCCCTGGGTTCTAGGCACCAGACTTAGGTACAAGGCGGCGGTACGGAGAAGACTCGAGTAGACAGGTGGTTGGATGTAAACAAAAACCAAGATTTTATTGAAGAGGAAAAACTCGATACAATCTTATGGGAAAAATTACTAGTGTACACTTCTACAGGCGAAAATACAAAAGAGTAATAATAATAATAGCTATACTTATGCAGGGAATGGGGAACACACGGCACATCGAGTGAAAACAACTATCTTAACAATCCCCTTATCCTTATCCCACCCCCTATACCTAACTAGATTAAGCTATGAGGGGTCAGAACTTCATGCTCACCAATCAAAAGGTTTGTTAGACTCGAAACAGCAGTTGGGTTCGGGGTTCGCTCTTGGTGTTCTCTGGAGCCTGCTGTCGTCACGTGGCCTCCAGGCGCTGCAAGGGCGTTGTCCAGGTTCGAGTACCCCAAAGTTAAAGTCTCTGTTTGGGTACTTTACCTTGCAGGGATGATTCTTCGTCGACAGCCGCCAGATTGAGTTGGTTTTACAGTTCGAAGGTCGGCTGAGGCTGAAGGCCCGATAATTCGAAGCCTCCCCTCAGTTCGTCTCCTCAGTTGGTCTTCTTCAGCCGGTCTTCCTCAGGTGGCCTTCCCTCCGGTGGTCCTCCCTCTTCCCCTCGTCGCGTCTCGCCTCGCCTGGCCTGAATTGTCCGTGTCCGCCCGACCCGGTGGCGGGGCTAGTTCCAGATGGAGTGGGAAAAGGGCACGGGCAAAGGCCAGGGGGTAAGCGCGGGACGGGGAAAGAGCGGGAGCCACGAGGGCGAGGGGCCGAAGAGCAGCACCAGCACACCAACCAACAAGAACACCGAACACGAACACACAGAACCGCCTTGCTACCCGAGGGGGCCTTCAATTATACCTTCGTCGAAAACCCTTATCTGCGCGCCAAATCAGATTAGTTCTTTGTTTTAATCTTGGCGGGCTATTTTAAATAATGGTAGCAATCCATACTAACTGGTTTTAGATGGCCGGTAATCGCATCTACCGGCCTGATAATCGACTTGTATTGTCCTGAAAGTTCCTTGATGGGCCTGTCCGATCTCGATGGCTTTGTTAATCTGTTTCCGATAATATATGTAGACTGCTTGATGGCCTTAACTATAGGCCTAAACTGAATTTAGATTTGCCTCCAATTCGGTCTAATGCATAATTCAGAGTCCTGTCTGGTTCCAAAATACAAAGTTGTGGCGACACGCCACCACTGGACATAATCCGCTCACGGCGGCACAGACAGTCTAAGCAGAAGCCCCCAGCCGGGGGCCCTTTCCTCCAGCAACTTGTTTCCCGCAGGGACAGGCTGCCGGGAGCACTTCCTGTCTGGGAAGTATTTAAGTGGATGCGCGGGCTTTTCTAGTTCCTGTTTGTCATGTGGTTGGAATAAAGCAGTTGTGTATTCAATAGCTCTGGTCTCGACTCCCACGTTTGCCACGGTATCTCAACACTGGTGACCCCGACGCTCAGGACGAATCCTAAGCTAGCATGGCGGATACAAACGCAGTCACGGTTAAATTACCAGACTTTTGGGAGAACCTCGCTGAAGCCTGGTTCATTCAAGCTGAGTCCAGATTCCGGCTGAAAGGCATTACAGTCGACGCCACGAAGTACGACTACCTCGTCGCCTCGCTCACCTACGCTACAGTCCCCAAGGTTTGGGCAGCGCTGCAGAATCCACCAACGGAGGGCAAGTACGAACATCTGAAGGCTGCGCTACTTAAAAAATTTCAAACGTCCTCTTACCAGCGCCACTGCCAACTCCTGGACCTCCCCGGCCTTGGTGACGCTTCACCATCAGACCTGCTTTCCCACATGCTGTCCCTCTCAGACGACAAAAATCCCGGCGCCCTTTTTCACACGCTTTTCATTCGGCAGCTCCCCGCCAGCATCCGCCCGCTCATTGTGGAGTCTGACTCCACGGACCTGAATGATATAGCCGAAAAGGCTGACCGGCTGCTCTCTGCACAGGCCGCTCGCGACGTCGCGCCCGACCTCACGGCAACGACCACGCGGTCTTCCCGGGCCGCTAGGCCCGACCGCCCTACCACTCCGGGTCACTGCTACTACCACACCCGTTTTGGCGCTAGGGCTCAACGCTGCACGCCACCGTGTTCCTTCAAACCCCCCCCGCACCGGCCCCCGCGATGGCCGCGGGGCAGAAGGAGCCCCTACTGTACGTCACTGACGACAGAACCAACCGCCGATTTCTGTGCGACACAGGGGCCCAGCACAGCATCACCCCCGTCTCCGCCCTCGAGATCCAACGCGGCACACGGGGTATCACACTGGCTGCAGCCAACGGCTCTGAAATCCGCACATATGGCACCCGCATGGTCACGCTCGACCTCGCGGGCCGCCGCTACCGCTGGGAGTTCCTCACAGCCAAGGTCCTCTGCCCACTCATCGGCGCCGACTTCCTACGCGCCCACGGCCTCCTTGTCGACATTCCGAGGCACCGCCTCGTCGACATCAACACTATGGCCCCCATCCCCGGCGCCTTTACCCCGGCCCGTTCGGCCGGCCCGACGACCTACTGCCTCGCCAGAGCCACGGAGGACTACTCGGCACTCCTAGCTGAGTTTCCCGCCCTCACTAACCCGACCTTTTCGGCCAAAGCCGCCAAGCACGGTGTGGAACACTATATCCCCACCATCGGCCCCCCAGTCTCTGCCCACGCCCGCAGACTCAACCCGGCCAAGCTAGAAATCGCGCGGGCCGAGTTCACCAACATGGAACAACTCGGCATCATCCGCCGCTCCAGCAGCCCTTGGGCCTCGCCCCTCCACATCGCCCCCAAGCCCGGCGGAGGCTGGCGCCCTTGCGGGGACTTCCGCCGCCTCAACGACGCCACCACCCCCGATCAATACCCGGTGCCACACATCCAGGACTTCTCAGCCCGACTGGCCGGACGAACCGTCTTTTCCAAAGTCGACCTGGTGCGCGGTTACCACCAAGTCCCCGTACACCCCGCGGACATCCCCAAAACGGCCGTCATCACCCCATTCGGCCTGTTCGAGTTCCTGAGGATGCCCTTCGGCCTCAAGAATGCAGCACAGGCTTTCCAGCGCCTTATGGACTCAGTCCTCCGGGACCTGAACTTCTTATTCGTCTATCTAGACGACATTCTCGTGGCCAGCTCCTCCAAACAGGAACACCTCGAACACCTTCGCATCCTGTTCGGGCGCCTAGCCCAACACGGGCTCATCCTCAGCCCGGCGAAGTGCCAATTCGGCCTAACCGAGATCGATTTTCTCGGTCACCACATCACCCCTGCTGGGGCCGTCCCCCTGCCCAACAAGGTGCAGGCCGTCCAGCAATTCCCCCGCCCCACAACCATCAAGGGCCTCCAGGAGTTCCTCGGGATGGTGAACTTCTACAACAGGTTCATCCCCAGAGCCGCAGCCCTCATGAAGCCCCTATACGACTCCCTCCGAGGAAAATCCGGCAAGATGGACGTAACCTGGACCACTGACACGGCAGCCGCCTTCGACGCCACCAAAAACGCGCTCGCCGACGCCACTCTGCTCGCGCACCCGAGGGCCGATGCCTGGGTCGCGCTCACCACCGACGCCTCCGACCACGCGGTCGGGGCCGTGTTCGAGCAGTGGGTCAATGGCGCGTGGCAGCCACTTGCCTTCTACAGCCGCCAACTGCGCCCCCCGGAGGTCAAATACTTAACTTTCGACCGCGAGCTTCTCGCACTCCACCTGTCGGTCCGCCATTTCAGGTTCCTCCTGGAAGGCCGCCCCTTCACCGCGTATGTGGACCACAAGCCACTCACATACGCGATGGCCAAGCACACTGAACCCTGGTCCGCTAGGCAGCAACGCCAGCTCGCGGCCGTCTCCGAGTTTACTACGGACATTCAGCACGTCTCCGGTAGAGACAACGTGGTCGCTGACTGCCTTTCCCGTCCCGCCGTCTGTGCGAATCACCTCGCGGTCGACTACGCACAACTAGCAGCGGCCCAGCTCACGGACCCAGACCTCCTCTCGGCGGCTACCAGCCTGCCAGGGCTACGCCTAGCCAAGGTCACGCACGGGCCCGAAGCCACGGCAGTCACGTGCGACGTCTCACTTGGCCAACCCAGGCCGGTCGTCCCTGAGACCTGGCGCCGCCGCGTCTTCGACGCGCTCCACGGGCTCTCTCACCCGGGTTCCCGCGCATCCGTCAAACTCCTCTCCAAGCGCTTCGTCTGGCGCGGCCTCAGCAGAGATGTTCGGACTTGGGCCACCTCCTGCCTCGCCTGCCAATGGGCTAAGGTACAGCTGCACACCAAAGCACCCCTGGGAGACTTCGAGGTACCCAGCCGCCGCTTCGACCACGTACACGTCGACATCGTCGGTCCCCTGCCGCCATCGCAAGGCCAAACTTATCTCCTCACGATGGTCGACCGCTACACACGCTGGCCTGAGGCAGTGCCGCTGGCCTCCACCACCACAGCTGACATCGCCAGGGCGTTCGTTAACACCTGAGTTGCGAGGTTCGGCGTACTGGCCGACATAACCTCCGACAGAGGCGCCCAGTTCACCTCCGAACTCTGGACGGCCACAGCACGCAACCTCGGGGTGACGCTCCACCGCACCACGGCGTACCACCCGCAGGCCAACGGACTTTGTGAACACTTCCACAGGTCACTCAAGGCCTCACTCCGCGCCAGCCTGCAGGACAGTACCTGGACTGACCGCCTACCGTGGGTGCTACTCGGCCTACGCACCGCGGTCAAGGAAGACCTCCAGTCCTCGGCAGCGGAGTTAGTCTACGGACAACCGCTGCGCGTCCCAGGTGAATTCCTTCCAGAGCCTACCAAGCCTTGGTCGGCCGAACAGCAGCGGCTTGACTCTTTCTCTTCCGCTCAGCAGTTCGCCCCACTTCCGGTCAACCGACATGGCGAACTCGCACCTCACGTCCCGCCAAATTTACAGCAGGCGCGCTTCGTCTTCGTGCGACACGATGCGCACCGCGGGCCCCTGCGACCCCCGTATGACGGTCCGTACGAGGTACTACAAACAGGGGACAAGGTCTTCAAGCTGTGACTCGGCGACAGGGTCGAGACAGTCTCCATCGACCGGCTCAAACCAGCACACACAGAACCAGGGGAACAGGTCCCCGTGGCCCAGCCTCCAACTAGAGGCCGTCCCCCCGGCAAGCCAGCACAGCCGGCGGCGAACCGCCCGACCCAACCAACCAGACCGGCGACCACTCAGAGCCGCTGCGGCAGAACCATTAGACCACCATCACGACTCGTCCACTCCTCCTAAGCGGATTCTGGGGGGAGCTCTGTGGCGACACGCCACCACTGGACATAATCCGCTCACGGCGGCACAGACAGTCTAAGCAGAAGCCCCCAGCCGGGGGCCCTTTCCTCCAGCAACTTGTTTCCCGCAGGGACAGGCTGCCGGGAGCACTTCCTGTCTGGGAAGTATTTAAGTGGATGCACGGGCTTTTCTAGTTCCTGTTTGTCATGTGGTTGGAATAAAGCAGTTGTGTTTTCAATAGCTCTGGTCTCGACTCCCACGTTTGCCGCGGTATCTCAACAAAGTCTCTCTTCACAGAAGCCTGCAGCTTGGTTTTGATTTCTCCAAGCTGTCTGCGTTGCAGAGTCCATTTTAAAATCTCACAGGCTTGCTGCCACGAGGCACAGACGCCATCTTGGATACCCTTCTTGATTTAAAAAGTCCACGCAGGGTCTCGTTTATTAATAACAGCCTTCGGGGAAATGCAGAAATTTTGCAAATTTAACAGCACCTTGGGACCTTTTATTATGTTAAAGGTGCCATGCAAAGGCAAGTTGTTGTTATAAAAGAAAGAGAGACTTGCATTTATACAGCGCCTTTCACTAACCTCAGGACATCCTAAAGCACATTACAGCCAATGATGTACTTTTGAAGTGTGGTCACTGTTGCAATATAGGAAAACACAGCAGCCAACTTGCGCAGAGCAAGCTCCCACAAACAGCAATGTGATAATGACCAAATTTGGTGATGTTGGTTGAGGGATAAATATTGGGCAGGACACTGGGGTAACTCCCCTGCTCTTCTTCAAGAGTACTACCCACTGAGCCACAGCTGACACATATAGGGGCATCTATCTAATACCCACCATTGGTTGTTTAGACACAAACTGAGCCAATAGCAGTACAAGCTAGGTCCAACAATGAAGACAGTGCGGCCAGACTGAAACTGGATTATGGAGACATGGATAGACTGAAACCTGCTAATGGGAACAATGGGATACCCCTGAAAAGAGGATTACAATCTGTTAGTGAATTATTTCAACGCAAATCTGCATCTTTTTAAGAAGCCGTTTCGCCACGCAAGATGGATGTAAAGGTGCTTGAGCAAGTTAAAAATCACTGATTTACTGGGTGGGAAGATCTATAGTAACTGCAAATTTTCAGTTCTATGTTCAGGGAAGTACTAATTCATGCCCGATACGAGACTCCCAAAACAAGCGCTCTACTTGGAGCTCCGGCATGGCAAGAGAGCCCCAGGTGGGCAGAGGATACGCTTCAAGGACACCCTCAAAGACTCCTTGGAAAAGTGTAACATCCCCACCGACACCTGGGAATCCCTGGCCCAAGACCGCACAAAGTAGAGGAGAAGCATCCGGGAAGATGCCGAACACCTCAAGTCTCTTCGCCGGGAGCAAGCGGAAGCCAAGCGCAGGCAGCGCAAGGAGCGCATGTCAACCCAAGCACCCCACCCACCCGCCCCTTCAACCACCGTCTGCCCCACCTGTGACAAAGACTGTAGGTCCCGCATTGGACTCATCAGTCACCTGAGAACTCATTTTTAATGTGGAAGCAAGTCATCCTTGGTTCTGAGGGACTGCCTAAGAAGGAGAAGAAGAAGACTAATTCATGATAATATTCACTGATAATTTTTTTTATTAGTTCCTGGGATGTGGGCGTCGCTGGCAAGGTCAGCATTTATTGCCCACCCCTAATTGCCCTTGAGAACATGGTGGTGAGCTGCCTTCTTGAACTGCTGTAGTCCGTGTGGCGAAGGTACTCCCACAGTGCTGTTAGGGAGGAAGTTCCAGGATTTTGACCCAGCAGCGATGAAGGATCGGAGATATACTTCCAAGTCAGGATGGTGTGTGAGTTGGAGGGGAACTTGGAGGTGGTGGTGTTCCCATGCGCCTGCTGCCCTTGTCCTTCTAGGTGGTAGAGGTCGCAGGTTTGGGAGGTGCTGCCAAAGAAGAGTTGCAGCAGTGCATCTTGTAGATGGTACACACTGCAGCCATGGTGCGCCGGTGGTGGAGGGAGTGAATGTTTAAGGTGATGGATGGGGTGCCAATCAAGCAGGCTGCTTTGTCCTGGATGGTGTTGAGCTTCTTGAGTGTTGTTGGAACTGCACTCATCCAGGCAAGTGGAGAGTATTCCATCACACTCCTGACTTGTGCCTTGCAGATGGTGGAAAGGCCCTGGGGAGTCAGGAGTAACGTTCTTTCTAAGCTGTGTGGCCCCGCAGCCCAGGAGTGGCTTTTTCAATGTGAAATTTCACGCATGTGTGAAACTTTGAATCAGCCGCGCAGCCAAATTTAAAATTAGGGGGAACATTGGTCAGGAGGTGAGCCACTCGCAGCAGAATACCCAGCCTCTGACCTGCTCTTGTAGCCACAGTATTTATGTGGCTGGTCCAGTTAAGTTTCTGGTCAATGGTGACCCCCAGGGTGTCGATGGTGGGGGCTTCAACGATAGTAATGCCATTGAATGTCAGGGGGAGGTGGTTAGACTCTCGCTTGTTGCAGATAGTCATTGCCTGGCACTTGTGTGGCGTGAATGTTACTTGCCACTTATCAAGCCTGAGTGTTGTCCAGGTCTTGGTACATGCGGGCACAGACTGCTTCATTATCTGAGTGGTTGTGAATGGAACTGAACACTGTGCAATCATCAGCGATCATCCCCACTTCTGACCTTATGATGGTGGGAAGGTCCTTGATGAAGCAGCTGAAGATGGTTGGGCCTAGGACACTGCCCTGAGGAACTTCTGCAGCGATGTCCTGGGGCTGTGATGATTGACCTCCAACCAACACAACCATCTTCCTTTGTGCGAAGTATGACTTCAGCCAGTGGAGAGTTTTCCCCCTGATTCCCATTGACTTCCATTTTACTAGGGCTCCTTGATGCCACACTCAGTCAAATGCTGCCTTGATGTCAAGGGCAGTCACTCTCACCTCACCTCTGGAATTCAGCATTTTTGTCCATGTTTGGACCAAGGCTGTAATGAGGTTTGGAGCCGAGTGGTCCTGGCAGAACCGAAACTGAGCGTCGGTGAGCAGGTTATTGGTGAGTAAGTGCCGCTTGATAGCACTGTCAATGACACATTCCATCACTTTTCTGATTGAGAGTAGACTGATGGGGCAGTAGTTGGCTGGATTGGGTTTGTCCTGCTTTTTATGGACAGGACATACCTGGGCAATTTTCCACTTTGTCGGGTTGATACCAGTGTTGTAGCTGTACTGGAATAGCTTGGCTAGATGCGCGGCTAGTTCTGGAGCACAAGTCTTCATCACTGCAGCCAGGATGTTGTCGGGGCCCATAGCTTTTGCTGTATCCAGTGTACTCAGCCATTTCTTGATAGCACGTGGAGTGAATTAAATTGGCTGAAGACTGGCTTCGGTGATGGTGGGGACCTCAGGAGTAGGCCGAGATAGATCATCCACTCGGCACTTCTGGCTGAAGATGGTTACAAACGCTTTAACCTTGAATTTTACACTCACGTGCTGGGCTCTGCCATCATTGAGGATGGGGATGTTCATGGAACCTCCTCCTCCCATTAGTTGTTTAATTGTCCACCACCATTCACAACTGGATGTGGCAGGGCTGCAGAGCTTTGGTCTGATATGTTGGTTGTTGGATCGCTTAGCTCTGATTATAGCATGCTGTTTCCGCTGTTTACCATGCATGTAGTTACGTGTTGTAGTTTCACCAGGTTGGCACCTCATTTTTAGGTATGCCTGGTGCTGCTCCTGGCATGCTCTTCTACACGCCTTATTGAACCAGGGTTGGTCCCCTGGCTTGATGGTAATGGTAGAGTGCTGGGCCATGAGGTTACAGATTGTGGTGGAATACAATTCTGCTGCTGCCGATGACCCACTGCACCTCATGGATGCCCAGTTTTGAGTTGTTAGATCTGTTCTGAATCCATCCTATTTAGCATGGTGGTAGCGCCACACAACAGGGTGGAGGATGTCCTCAATGTGAAGATGGGACTTCATCTCCACAGGGAATGTGCAGTGGTCACTGCTACCAATACTGTCATGGACAGATGCATCTGTGACAGGTAGATTGGTGAGGACGAGGTCAAGTAAGCTTTTCCCTCGTGTTGGTTCTCTCACCACTTTCCGCAAGCCCAGTCTTGCAGCTATGTCCTTCAGGACCCAGCCAGCTCGGTCAGTAGTGGTGCTACTGAGCCACTCTTGGTGACGGACATTGAAGTTCCCCACCCAGAGTACATTCTGTGCCCTTGATGCCCTCAGTGCTTCTTCCAAGTGGTGTTCAACATGGAGGAGTATTGATTCAACAGCTGAGGGTGGGCGGTAGGTGGTAATCAGCAGGAGGTTTCCTTGCCATGTTTGACCTGATGCCATGAGATTTCATGGGTCCAGAGTCAATGTTGAGGACTCTCAGAGCCACTTCCTCCAGACTGTATACCACTGTGCCGCCAGCTCTGGTGGGTCTGTCCTGCCAGTGGGACAGGACATACCCAGGGATGGTGATGGAGGAGATTGGGACATTGGCTGAAAGGTATGATTCTGTGAGTAGGACTGTCAGGCTGTTGCTTGACTAGTCTGTGGGACAGCTCTCCCAATCTTGGCACAAGTCCCCAGATGTTAGTGAGGAGGACTTTGGAGGGTCGACTGGGTTGGGTGTGCCTTTGTCTTGTCCGAATCCGATGCCTAGGTTGATGTCGGATGGTCCGTCCGGTTTTATTCTTATTATACTTATTATACTATGCTGTACTGGTTTGGTACAACTGAGTGGTTTGCTAGGCCATTTCAGAGCTATGGGTCTGGAGTCACATATAGGCCAGGCCGGGTAAGGACGGCAGATTTTCTTCCCTAAAGGACATTAGTGAACCAGATGGGTTTTTACGACAGTCCGATAGTTTCATGGTCACCATTACTGATACTAACTTTTTATTCCAGATTTATTTAATTAACTGAATTTAAATTCCCCAGCTGCCGTGGTGGGATTTGAGCTCACATCTCTGGATCATTAGTCCAGGCCTCTGGATTACTGGTCCAGTGACATAACAGAAATCTTGTTGGTTACTCACCAATTATATTTTGCCTGAAAGCCACGTGTGACGAGAGGGAAAATCCCCAAAACAGCAACGCACCATTCTAACCACTTCATGGTATCAGCGAGTTGGTTTCAATCGGGCCCTCCATAAATAGCCACGAAAGGACTTTGGAACTGATGGCGGGGCAGAGTGCATGTTAGATAAACATGCCTTCAATTACAACACCCTCTCCACATTCAAAATACAAAGATTTAACACTTAAATGACCATGTTACATTTGGATTGCACCACAAAGAAAGAAAGTACATTTCTATAGCGCCTTTCACTAAACTCGGGATGTCCAAAGTGCATTACAGCCAATGAAGTACTGTTTGAAGTGTAGTCACTGTTTTAATGCAGGAAACACGGCAGCCAATATGCACACAGCAAGGCCCCACAAACAGCAATGAGATAAATGGCCAGATAATCTGTTGCTTTCAGTGATATTATCCAGGACACTGAGAAGAACTACCCTGCTCTTCAAATCATGCCATGGGATCTTTTATGTCCACCTGAACAGGCAGACAGTGCCTGATTTTAACACCTCATCCAAATAACAGCACCTCCAACAGTACAGTACTCCATCAGTACTGCATTGAAGTATCAGCCTCGAATTCGTTCTCAAGTCTCTGGAGTGGGACTTGAACCCACACCCTTCTGACTCAGGTAAGAGTGCTACCACTGAGCCATGGCTAATGACGCGAAAGGCTAGAATTACTTTTATTTCAATACGCACTGACGTGAAAACATTCTGAAAGTGTATTTATTTTGGCCCTGTGGCATCTTTACTAGCTCCATATCCTGTAGACTCTCGGTTCTTTCAGAGTCTTCAATGGATTTTCACCCTACAGCCCCTTGTCTGGCTTAGCAGCTATCAGGGTGTCATTATCTCTGTGCCCTATAACGCTCGTCTGGCTCTGTAATACTGCATCCTCCCTGCTAATGTTATACTAATGGATCCTAGCAAAAGGGAACATAACTGTCTAAAATCTATCGGCTGTGAAATTTCCTGTAGCAGTGCCGGCTGTTAAGGCCGGTTTTGCTGCAAAAATGGCAGCCGCCTCGCTTCCGGTGCGGGACACGGCAGCCGCCATTTTGGAGAGGTCAGCAGCGCTGCCATTGCCTGTGTCGCCTCTTCAATGTAAGTGTGCAGATCGTGACGTCAATCAGCGTGCAATGCCTGATTTTACGCTCGACTGCGATTTTGGACATCGCCGCTCGCAACAACACCCTCTCCTGACCACGCACGAAGGAACGTGAGTGTAGCAGTTGTACAGAGACACTGTCAGCGCTTCTCAAAGGGACATACACATCTTTCAGGTAAGTTTCGATTACAGCTTTTGGAGTTTTAAAAATATTTTATTTGTGTAGTAGCTTGGTGCAATACATTTAAAAAAGTTGTTTAAGTGTGCAGGGAGTGCTGCTGGATGCTTAAGGAAGGCCTCTGAGAAGACCACTTTCTCCCAGTCCTGGGGGACTCTAGGTGCAGTCCCCCTTGGGCTGCAACATCACATGGAGATGAGGCAAAGGCAGCAAAGGGGACAAACTGCTCACAGAGGGAGGAGGAAGAAGCAGAAGAGGAGATGCGGATGGAAAGATGCATCCCAGACGCCCCTTTTCTAGCCAGGATTTTTTTCTTTATTCATTCATGGGGCGTGGGCATCGCTGGCAAAGTCAGCTTTTATTGCCCATCCCTAATTGCCCTTGAGAAGGTGGTGGTGAGCCACCTTATTGAACCGCTGCAGTCCGTGAGGTGTTTTCCTTGCGGTTTTTGATACTGAGTGGCTTGGTCAGCTGTTTCTGTTGTGTATGTACCTTTAAGAGAGAACTGCTTTTATACTGTAGTACCGGCAGTGACCACACCTGTATATAAAGCCGTAGCAGGCTTCTGTACTTTCAGTTCCAGCATACCCTCTGTTCAGTAAACACCTGTTATTACCGTTCTCCTGCAGTCCGTGTGTTATTGGTACGCGGACACTACAGTGGCGACGAGCAGGTTCAAACTCACCTGCAGTACTGCATCACCTCACGGGGATCCATCCCTGAAAAGAAGCTTCTTGGAGGTCGAAGCCAGAGCAACGGGCGTCGACTGTGGCCAACCGCCCAGTGATCCATCGGAGTTCAGAGACTCGCAGGGGAAGCTGTGGAGAGCTGGGCTTGGCTCTCCAGTCAAGGTGTTACAGCAAATCGTGCTGGTAGCAGGTAGTGCGCTGACCTTTCTGGACTGCGGCGGGCTAGAGCTCGATCGAGCGGCTCTGCAAGGGGGCCGTGCAGCATCGTCGGGAAGGAAAAGAGAGAGAGAGGGTGGAGCGCACAGGGTGCGGTCGGTGCTCAAGAGCCGGGCAGCGTTACAGAAAATAAAAAGGGGGAAGCAAAAGAGACGCGCAGTGGACAGCGTCGAAGAAGAATAAAACTAAGAAAATTAATTAACAAAAGAGAGACGCGCAGAAGCCACAGGGCGCTGCCATTACTATTTAAAACGCTAGGAGCAGCATTGGCAGCAGGGGGAAGAAGGAAAAGCGCAGGAGGCGCCATTTTAATCCATTGGGGAAGAAGGAAAAGCGCGGGAGGCGCCATTTTAAACCACCCAAGATGCCGAAGAGTGGCAGCATCACTGCTTTCGACAACGAAATAGAAGACTGGACCACGTATGTGGAAAGAATTGAAGTGTACTGCAAGGCAAATGAGGTGGCCGATGAAAAGAAGGCGTCGGTATTATTGAATTTGATGGGCGCGAGAACGTACGGCCTATTGCGGAATTTAATTACCCCAGCTAAACCAATGGAGAAAAGCTTTGAACAGATTGTCAATATCTTACAGGAACATCTAAACCCTACACCGCTGCTGATAGCAGAAAGATTCAAGTTCCATAAAAGAAACCAGCACAAAGATGAGAGTAATGCTGACTATCTTACGGAACTATGCAAGTTATCGAAACACTGCCAGTTCGGAGCAGGACTGGCAGATACCTTAAGGGATAAGTTTGTCTGCGGGCTCCAGAGTGAAGGAACCCAGAAACGACTACTTTCGGAAAAGGACCTTACGCTAGAAAAGGCTTTCAGCATGGCAGTATCCTACGAAGCAGCAGCACGGGGAGCTGCGGAAATACAACAGAAACCGGAAGAATATAGCACCAATGAAATGGCATATGGAGCAGAAAAGTGCTATCGCTGCGGCAGAACAACCCATGACCAGAAGGATTGCTGGTTTAAGGACAAAGTATGCAGGCAATATGGAAAAGTGGGACACATAGCACGAGTCTGCAGGTCGGGAAAGAAAACCAACACTAAAAGAACTACTAAGGAAAAGTACAAGAAAGTACAAAAGATGACAGACAGTAGTTCAGAAGATCAGAAGAGTGATAATGACACCGGGAGCAGGAGACTAAGTTGTCTAAAGTTACACAATGTGATCGCAAAGGAGGATCACCGAACCATTTGGGTCACCCTCATGATAGCAGGGTCCCAAGTAAAGATGGAATTGGACACAGGATCAGCCCTAACAGTCATGAATCGACGAGACTACGCGTGGCTATTCTCACACATACCCTTGAAGGACACGTCCATTGTCTTGAAGACATATACGGGGCAAAAAGTCTACCCCAGAGGAAAAATAAGGGTGCCTGTTAAATACAACGGCAGGGAAACACAGAAACTGTATCTATATATACTACAAGATGGAGGACCACCATTATTGGGACGTGAATGGATCCAAAAAATACAATTGGATTGGCATTCCATTCAGGCGCTAACTGTGGCTGACAAAAAGGATGACGACGTCACACCTGGACGGCAGTCAAAAATTCTAACTGACGCGAAAGAGGTGTTCCAGCAAGGACTTGGGACTCTAAAAGGCATAACGGCAACGATAAAAATTGAAGATAACGCAAACCCAAAATTTTTAAAGGCCAGACCGGTACCGTATGCGATCCGCCCAGCCGTCGAAGCAGAGCTGGAGAGTCTGGAGCGTTCGGGTGTGCTGTCCAAGGTGGACTGGAGCGAGTGGGCCACACCCATCGTTCCTGTAATGAAGAAATCATTGAGCAGCATGCCTGGGGAGCCGAAGAAGGTTCGCATCTGTGGGGACTTTAAGGTAACTGTGAACCCAGTCCTGCACACAGTACAATATCCACTTCCGCGAATAGAAGATATTTTCGCCTCACTATCTGGAGGGAAACGCTTTACGAAGATTGATCTGGCCCAAGCGTATCTACAAATGGAGGTAGAAGAAGCATCTAGAAAATACCTCACGATAAACACTCACCAGTACAATCGACTGGTATTCGGGGTAGCATCAGCTCCGGCTAATTGGCAGAGGGTGATGGAACAAGTCCTGCAAGGGATCCCGGGGACTCAGTGTTATTTGGACGACATCCTGGTTACGGGCGAAAATGACAGTGAACACCTTGCCAACCTGGAGCAGGTGCTCACTAGATTACAAGAATATGGGCTACGAGCCAACCGCCCCAAATGCGAGTTTTTCAGGAAACAAATCTCGTATTGTGGCCACGTGATTGATGAAGAGGGGTTACATAAGTCCCCAGACAAGATTGAGGCAGTAGTCAAGGCTCCAGCACCGGAAAGTGTGTCGCAACTGAGGTCATTCCTCGGGTTGGTGAACTACTACCATAAGTTCTTGCCAAATTTGTCTACAATTCTGCACCCACTGAACGCCCTGCTGCAAACTGGAGTAGCATGGAAATGGAGTGATGAGTGTAAGCGTGCCTTTCAGAAATGTAAATGCCTAATCACATCAAAAGAAGTATTGGCCCACTACAATCCAACACTACCGATTCGGTTGGCATGTGCTGCATCGCCCTACGGCATTGGAGCGGTGCTGTCGCACAAATTCCTTGACGGTTCACAGAGGCCAATAGCCTTTGCGTCGCGCTCGTTAACCTCAGCCGAGCGTAACTATCCCCAGATTGACAGGGAGGCCCTCAGCCTGGTGTGGGGGGTGAAGAAGTTCAATCACTATCTGCACGGGCAGAAATTCACCTTACTGACTGATCACCAGCCTCTTGTCTCCATTTTTAACCCAAAGAAGGGCGTTCCGGTGATGACGGCGCAACGGCTGCAAAGATGGTCCCTTTTTCTAGGGGCACATCAGTACGACATAGAGTATAAGGGTACGAAACAGCATGGAAACGCTGATGGGCTGTCGCGCCTGCCGCTGCCTACGGTAGAGGAAGCACCTGCAGTGGACCTTGTTGAGATATTCCATTCGACCATAGTCGAATGTCTACCTGTTACAAACTCAAGTATAGAGAAGGAAACCCGAAATGACCCGACACTCTCTCGGGTCTATGATTTGACAGTGATGGGATGGCCAGCACATGGCGACTCACTGTTGCCAGCATTCTCGCCAAGGAGAGAACAGCTGTCAGTGTGCCGGGGGACCTTGATATGTGGATCCCGAGTGGTAATTCCACCCAAGTTGAGAGATAGAGTGCTCAATGAGCTTCATGAGGGTCATTTGGGAGGGGTAAAAATGAAGAGCCTAGCCAGGGCGTTTGTGTGGTGGCCGGGAATCGATAAAGAGTTCGAGGATATGACCAAGAGATGCACCGGATGCCAGAAGGTCCAAAACGCTCCACCACAGGCCCTGCTACACCCATGGGAGTGGCCCTCATCTCCATGGCAACGGGTACACATTGATTTTGCTGGTCCATTTATGGACTCAATGTTTTTAATCGCCGTGGATGCACATTCGAAATGGCCAGAGGTCATCAAAATGTCCTCCACCACCACGGAGAAAACTATTGCAGTCCTACGGACCATCTTCGCCAGGAATGGCTTGCCAGAACAGATTTGCTCCGACAATGGACCACAGTTTGTGTCCGAGGATTTCAGGAGGTTTTTGAGGAATAATGGGGTAAAGCATTACACATCTGCCCCATATCATCCAGCCACAAATGGATTGGCTGAGAGGTTTGTTCAGATCTTTAAAAAAGCAATAAAGGCGATATATAACGACAACATACCACTGCAACACAAGGTGGATAATTTTTTGTTTGCTTACCGGAATGCGACACATGCAGTCACCAACCAAGCTCCAGCCATGATGTTCTTTAACCGAAGATTAAGATGTCGCCTGGATTTGCTCAAACCAAACATAAGACGAGATGTTGAGGATAAGCAATTCCAGCACATCAATGAGAAGCCAACCAGGAGCTTCAAGATAGGGCAACCAGTCTTGGCCCGCGACTACCGAACAGAAAAATGGCAGCCAGGAACGATATGTACACAGCAGGGACCACTAATGTACACAGTGGACGTTGGAGAGAGCATCGTGAGACGCCATGCTGACCAGATTCTAGAGTCACATGAACAAGTCAAACCCATACCACGAGCATGCGCACCTGGTGATGAACCCGAAGTACAGATTGCGTCTACCTCAGAATCAGTGGTATTGGAAGCTGACGAACCAACCAATGACAATGAGCCAGAATCGACTCCGCCACAAGAACAGGATACTCAAGAAAGGCGTTATCCAGACAGGATCAGGAAGCCTCCTCAAAGACTGAATTTATAAATGATTACTTTCAGCTGATGTATATAGTACCGAGAAAATTGTAATTGTAATTAGTTATTATTTAATTGTTAAATGAATGTTATGTACTGTTAATCTAAAAGGGGAGGAATTGTTGTGTATGTACCTTTAAGAGAGAACTGCTTTTATACTGTAGTACCGGCAGTGACCACACCTGTATATAAAGCCATAGCAGGCTTCTGTACTTTCAGTTCCAGCATACCCTCTGTTCAGTAAACACCTGTTATTACCATTCTCCTGCAGTCCGTGTGTTATTGGTACGCGGACACTACAGTTTCAGAGGGCAGTTAAGAGGCAACCACATTACTATGGGCCTGGAGTCACATTTAGGCCAGACCAGGTAAGGACAGCAGATTTCCTTCCTTAAAGGACATTAGTGAACCAGATGGGGTTTTATGACAATCTAATAGTTTCATGGTCACCATTACTGATGCTAGCTTTTTATTCCAGATTTATTTAATTAACTGAATTTAAATTCCCCAACTACTATGGTGGGATTTGAACTCATGACACTGGATCATTAGTCCAGGCCTCTGGCTTACTAGTCCAGTAACATAACCACTATGCTACTGTTTCCGTAAGCGATACCCAGCATCGAATCATCCACTTGTGGTCCCAGTGACCACAACCCCAATTCCTCTTTCAACATTAGCCCCACACTTTACCTTCCCTCTGTTACTGACCATCACAGCATCCGCTTAGCCACAATGCTGAAATAAAAGCCACCACAATGCAAGCTTTCCAATCCAACTTTATCCATATATGCATCCAATGTTACATCAAAAAATTAACTCATCACTCTTGTGCATTCCCTTAGTGACTGTCTTGTGTGTGCCTTTGCCTATCCTATTGATATCACGCAGTGCTACCTCAGTGGCTGCAGCATGGCTGTTGGAAGGCTGCTGGCTTTCAGTGGGGACACTGCAGATGGCCTTGCAGGATGACCTCGAGGAGCTGGTGGCTGGGAGTGTGAAATTGAGTGACGGTGTTTCTTCTTACATAAGAACATAAGAACATAAGAAGTCGGAGCAGGAGTAGGCCATACGGCCCCTCGGGCCTGCTCCGCCATTCAATAGGATCATGGCTGATCCGAACCTAGACTCACGTCCACTTCCCTGCCCGCTCCCCATAACTCTTAATTCCCTTATCTGCTAGGAAAATGTCTATCTCCGATTTAAATTTATTTAATGTCGCAGCTTCCAAGCTCTCTGAGGTAGCAAATTCCATAGATTTACTACCCTCTGAGTGAAGAAGTTTCTCCTCATCTCAGTTTTGAAACGGCAGCCCCTTATTCTAAGATTATGCCCCCTAGTTCTAGTCTCACCCATCAGTGGAAACATCCTCCCCGCATCCACCCGATCAAGCCCCCTCACAATCTTATATGTTTCTATAATATCGCCTCTCATTCTTCTGAATTCCAATGAGTAGAGGCCCAACCTACTCAACCTTTCCTCATAAGTCAACCCCCTCATCTCCGGAATCAACTGAGTGAACCTTCTCTGAACTGCCTCGAGAGCAAGTATATCTTTTCTTAAATATGGAAACCAAAACTGTACGCAGTATTCCAGGTGTGGCCTCACCAGTACCCTGTATAACTGAAGCAAGACTTCCCTGCTTTTATACTCCATCCCCCTTGCAATAAAAGCCAAGATTCCATTGGCCTTCCTGATCACCTGCTGTACCTGCATACTAACCTTCTGTGTTTCATGCACCAGGACCCCCAGATCCCTTTGTACTGTAGCACTTTGCAGTTTCTTTCCATTTAGATAATAACTTGCTCTTTGATTTTTTCTGCCAAAGTGTATAACCTCACACTTTCCAACATTATATTCCATCTGCCAAATTTCTGCCCACTCTTCTTCTTCTTCACTCTCCTCTCCCTCTTCTTGGTCAACCATTGGTTGGGCAAGCTGGATTTCTTGGGTGTCTGAAATGAGGAAGGCACAAGGGTAGGGTTGTGGTGAAAGGAGGGTGCGACAGCAAGAGGTGCATGTTTACACCATGCACAGCTTGTACATCAGAAGATATTGTGGGATGAGGAGGAAGTGGGATGTGAGAAGGAGGATAGCGTATGAGGATCCCGACATCTTGTATTCTTTCAGCCCGGCCGCTGGCCAAGGGCTCAGTCATGCCACTGCCAAGAGTGGCCAGCACCGTCTCCTCCAAGGGGTTGAGGTGAAGCTAGGAATGTGAGGTGTGCCTCATGTTTGGTAGAGATTGTTCGTAGGTGAATGATTGGGGCGGTGGGGGTCGTGCATTGAGCAATGTATGAGGCTAGTGTTGCAGTTGGTAGGAGATGGCTTTTGAAGATGCATTCACTGACCTTGACCACTCATCTGAGGTCATGAAACTTCTTTAGGCACTGGAGCCAGGTCCTGGGGGCAACACTGCTGGCAGTGACGGCCTCTGCGATCTGGTACCACATCCTTCTTTCTGGAGGGCCCCCGTGTGGGTGGAGGACCTCCCTTCCACTATTGATCCCTGCACAAAGCTGGAGTGCTGTGTGCAAGACTCTGGGTGCCCTTTCTCTGGTCTGTTGAGCCATTTGTGTTAGTTCTGAGGCACTTTTACCTTTTTTAACGTGCAGAAGGCAGTTCAGCTTTAAGAACTAAAGACTGCCAAGTTTGGAATTATTTTTAATTTTTTCTTCAGAAGGAAGTTGAGCTTTAAGGGCTAGAGACTGCATATTTTTGAATGATTTCTATTGTTTTTTTCAGAAGGCAGTTCAATTTTAAGGGCTCGAGACAGCTTTCTAAAATGACAGCCTTGCTTTAAGAAAAGGCAGCCTCACTCCAGGGACGTGACATTGGGCCTCCTCCTGAACACACAGCCTGAAGCAACGCATTCGTCGTTGGGCTGTGCGCTGAATTCATTCAAAGCAGCAGGCAGCACCAAAATAACATGCTGCCTGCGATTTTTAAACGGGAGTGAGCAAACCTCGCCCCACAGTGCCGCCGCCCATTTTCGGGCCTTATTGAATTTCTAGGCCATAAATTTTTCATAACTTTGTAAACCCTTTGAGGGGAAATATTTATTTTATTATTTCTGCAGTACAACTATTACAGCACATCTTAAATCTTCAATCCTCCATGGCCTCGCCCCTCTCTATCTCTGTAACCTCCTCCAGCCCCACAACCCTCCGAGAACTCTGAGTTCCTCCAGTTCTGGCCTTTAGTGCATCACCCACTTCCTTCACTCCATCATTGGCAGCCGTGCCTTCAGCTGTCTGGGCCCTAAGTTTTGGAATTTCCTCCCTAAACCTCTCCGCCTCTCTCTCCCTCTTTAAAGCGCTCATTAAAACTTACCTCTCTGACCAAGCTTTTGGTCATCTGTCCTATACATCTCCCTATGTGGCTCGGTGTCAAAGTTTGTTTGATAACGCTCCTGTGAAGCATCTTGGTCATTTTACTACATTAAAGGCGCTATATAAATGCAAGTTGTTATTGTTGGTGTTAAACTGAGCAAATGTAAATCTCGAGCTTCATACCATCCATTGAGGTTTGGTCGACCATGACTGCAGCTGCGCCACTGTCTAAAAGTACAAGACAAATGGTGGATTGTCCATCACCAGCATGGTTTGTTTTGCTCTTAAATATTTTTATTATAGCTTGTACTCAACTATGCCAATTATAATTACACCTATTATTTATTGCATTGTAACCCTTTGTTTGAAAGCGTGTTTCGCTGAATTTACATAACAAGCACCCCCAAGAGCATTTACACCGACTCAATATTGAGCAACAGCTATAGTGTTTGGGTGCAAAATGTCCCATGAATGTATGCATACAAGAAACTTTGTGGTGGAAAATGATCATAGACCTTGAAACAAATTATGAAAAAGCCACTTCATGAAACCCCCACCAAGACTACAGGGGGGAAAAATTGAGTATCACCCATTTTAGGGTGCTAATTATCGCCTTTGACTGCAAAATCCGCCTCTATCGCCCCTGGAGGTGCTTTGAGCACTAAATCAGGCGCTACAAACCTCTCTTAAGGCGCTAACGTCAGGGAGTGAGGCGCTACCTCAGAACGCTACCGAAGCTCAGGCGATGTCAGTTACCACGGAAACCAGACAGACTGGCGCCGTCCAGTTCTTAAAGGGGAGGGGCCATCTTGCTGGCCAGCCACACCCTGCTCATTGCGGCCTTGAATCTCGGTCTGGAGAGACCTCAAAAGCAATTGTGTTGGAAGCGCTAATGGATAGGCCCAGGGAAAGAGCTCGGCGCTTAGGAACCTCAAAAGTGGTGCTGAGGGACAAAGCTCCTTAGGACAGCGTTAAATCTCTCCAGACATCTCTCTCCCTCTCAACCTGTGTGTACCAAAAATTTTGCTGACAAGAAAAGGCAGCAAGTGCCTGCCTTTAAATAGCACTTCCCCCAGTCCCTTCCCAACTTGAAAACGTTCCCCTTGTAGGGGGTGGCCTGTGGGGTCCAGTCAGTTATGCCTTTAACTGTTTATGAGCGGTTCGAATCACTCCCACGCCCCTGGGTTCTAGACACCGGACTTAGGTACAAGGCGACGGTACAGAGAAGACTCGAGTAGACAGGTGATTGGATGTAAACAAAAACCAAGATTTTATTGAAGAGGAAAAATTGATACAATCTTATGGAAAATTACTAGCGTACACTTCTACAGGCAAAAATACCAAAGAATAACTATACTTATACAGGGAATGGGGAACACACGGCACATCGAGGGAAAACAACTATCTTAACAATCCCCTTATCCTTATTCCACCCCCTATACCTAACTAGGTTAAGCTATGAGGGGTCAGAACTTCATGCTCACCAATCAAAAGGGTTTGTTGGACTCCAAACAGCGGCGGGTTTCGGGGTTCGCTCTTGGTGCTCTCTGGAGCCTGCCGTCGTCACGTGGTCTCCGGGTGCTGCAAGGGCATTGTCCAGGTTCGAGTACCCCAAAGTTAAAGTCTCTGCTTGGGTACTTTACTGTTATGTTCATAAATAAATAGACGTTTTTCATTATGAACAGCTAGCTTGAGCTAGTCATTTATTCAGCCATGTGGACTAGTGTACAGGCATCCATCTTGACTACTGCCTTGTGGGTAGCCCACTACTAAACATACAGCTCCACCTAGTGTACCATTCTAGAATGACATGTTACTGATCATTACATTCCCCCTTCCTTAGAGGTTAAACAAAATTAATATCAATCAATCATAACGACATAAACATCTTCACAACAGTCAACACATTTTCAAAGCTTTACTTTATGAACTCTAAGCTTTTCATTCTTTTATTATAGTTTTCTTTGTGCTCAAAGATTAAGTCTATCAGGCTTTTTTACTTCACGTGTGGATCTTCTCAGCACAGGTAAGTCTGATGTGTTTTCATGAGAGCCTGTATGTGTGTTTGTGTTAGATTGTTCTGGTGGTGAGTGACAAGATTCAGTTGCGGCATTGTCATCGATTTGCTCTTGGATAGTTTCTTGTGTTTTCAGGAGGGAACGGCGCCTCCTGAGAATCTATCCTTCCTCAGTTCTAACAGTGTATAACCTTGGTCCCACTTCCTCAAGAACTGTAGCTTTCCTGTTCCATGCATCTGGATCCTCAATCCTGACAACATCATCCCTTGTCAATGGTTTCAGAGTTTTGGATGACTTGTCATAGTTTGATTTCTGTTTCAGCTTTAACAGTTGAAGTCTCTGTCTCAGTTCCTTATTCTGCTTTTCTTTTGCACAGCAGGGTAGCGTGGTACGCAACTTGCAACCCATTAGGAGTTCAGCAGGTGAAGAACCAGAGTCTAAAGAGGAGGCTCGGTAGCTCAGCAGGGCGAGATAAGGATCAGACTTGCTTTCTGTTGCTTTCTTCAGTAGCTGTTTGAGAACTTGAACACCTTTCTCTGCCTTACCATTTGACTGAGCATACAAAGGACTGGATGTGATGTGTTGAAAGTCATAATGTGCTGCAAACTGTTGCCACTCCTTACAGTTGAAGCACAGACCATTGTCGCTAACGACAATCCTGGGAATCCCATGTCTGGTGAAGATGGATTTAACATGCATTATGACACTGCTTGCTGATGTGCTTGAGAGCAGCGCCATCTCAGGATTGTTAGAATAGTAGTCAATCACTATTAGATAGTCTTTACCATTCAAATGAAAGAGGTCCATACCAACCTTTTGCCATGGTGCTGTTGGTAAGTCAGCTACTATCATTGGTTCCTTTGCTTGTTTGTTTTGGTGTTTCTGGCATGTCTCACATTCGCCTATCATGTTCTCAATGTCCTTATTTATGCCAGGCCAATAAACAGTGTCTCTTGCTCTCCTTTTGCATTTTTCAATTCCGAGGTGTCCCTCATGAATCCTTTTGAGCATGTCTCGACGTAGAGCCTGTGGAATGATTATTCTGTTCTGTTTTAGTAATAGTCCACTTGCGACACTCAACTCTGACCTGATGTGAAAGTACTTTGGACAGGAACCTTTTAGCCAACCATGATGAATGTTCTCTATTACTGTTTGTAACACTGTATCTTTTACTGTTTCTTCTGCTATTTGCTTTGATTTTGTGTCTGACATGGGCAGCGCAGCAGTGACCATACTCACATGAACATCCACGTCTTCCTCAGTAGAGCTCACATGACTCATTGTGGGTGCTCGGGATAGTGCATCTGCTAACACTATGTGTTTGCCTGGTGTGTAGATCAGTTCAAAGTCATATCTTTGCAGCTTCATCATGAGCCGTTGAATCCTTGGAGACATCTCATTCAGATTTTTTTTTATGATGGCAACCAGTGGGCAGTGGTCTGTCTCAACTGTGAAGGTGGGAAGTCCATATATGTAACCATGGAACTTTTCTGGTCCAACTACCAAGCCTAGACATTCCTTTTCAATCTGGGCGTATCGACACTCAGAATCAGTCATAGACCTGGAGGCATAGGCAACAGGCTTCCAATCTTCACCCTCTGCTTGTAGCAAGACCGCGCCTAGGCCATCTTTTGATGCATCCGTTGACACTTTGATTCTCTTTGTTGGGTCAAAGAAGGTGAGTACAGGTGTGGTTGTCAGCACTGTTTTAAGGTTCATCCACTCTTATTCATGTCTTTCTGTCCATGCGAACTCATTTGTTTTATGTAGCAGGTCTCACAGACAGGCTGTCTTGGCTGACAAGTTAGGAATGAACTTTCCAATGAAGTTTATCATCCCCATGATGCATAGCACTCCTTTTTTGTCAGTGGGTCGGGGCATGTTGAGTATGGCGTTTACTTTTTCCATATCTGGCTCTATTCCTTTACCAGATTGATTATCTCCTAGGAAAGTGACTTCCTGGATGCCAAACTGACATTTGGCTTTGTTGAGCTTCAGTCCATTCCGACATATGCTCTGTAGCACTTTAGTCAGTCTCTCATTGTGTTCTTTCAGTGTGGAGCCCCAGATGATGATGTCATCAACATAGACCCGAACTCCTTCCAGATCTTCAATTATGTGTTCCATCACTCTATGAAAGATTTCAGATGCAGATATTATCCCGAAAGGCATTCTGAGGAAACAATACCTGCCAAATGGTGTGCTGAAGGTACAGTATTTGGTGCTCTCTTCAACCAGTTTTAGTTGCCAAAATCCTTGTGAGGCATCGAGCTTTGTAAAGTATCTGGCACCTGACATTTCACTGGTGATTTCTTCTCGCTTGGGAATCTGGTAGTGTTCACGTTTTATGTTTGCATTTAAGCCCTTTGGATCCATGCATACTCTTAGATCATTGTTCTTTTTCTTTACACATACCCTGGAGTTAACCCAGTCTGTTGGCTCTTTGACTTTCCTGATGACTCCTAGTGTGGTCATTCTGTCCAGTTCTTTCTTGAGCCGGTCACGCAGGGGTGCTGGAACTCTCCGTGGAGCATGTACCACTGGCTGAGCATCCTCCTTTAGCTGGATCTTGTAAGTGAATGGTAGAACTCCAAATCCTTTGAACACATCCTGGAAATTACTCACTACAGAATCCACTGAGTCATCTGGTCTGCTTATGACACAGTTTATACGGTAGACTCTCTTGACCAGTTCTAAGTCCTCACAAGCTTTGTCGCCTAGTAGTGAATCAAGTCCTTCAGCCACAACAGAAAACATGAGATGATGCACTTTGTCTTTGACTGTCACTTTAAGTCTGCATACACCTAAGCTATTTATTTTCTGTCCATTATAGTTCTTCAGTAGGACTGACTTTTTCAGTATTTTGGGCTTTTCTTTCATATTTTTAATGTCACTCATGCTGATTAAGTTTGCTTTTGCCCCAGTGTCTAGTTTCAATGTAACTAATGCTCCATTTACCTGCAGTGGCATTATCCATTTGTCCTCTTTTACTGCATTAACTTTATGTTCAGCATTGTCCATTCCTGAGGGCTGCACATTTTCTGTATTCTTTTCTATTTTGTCACATGACACCATCCCTACAAAAAATATCTCACTTAAATCAGTGTCCTCAATCACATTGACTTGTTGCCCTTTCTTTGTTTTTACTTTTGAAAAGCATTGTTTGGCAAAATGATTCTTTCCATTACATTTTGTGCACATTTTTCCAAATGCTGGGCATTGGCTTGACTGGTGTTTGTAACCACAGCATTTACAATTAAAATTTCCATCCTCCGATTGCTTTGCATTTCTGTTCTGCCCATGTTTCTTCCCCTTGCAGAACACAGCACTGACAGCAGCACAGTCACTCATTACAGTCGCATTATTATTAATTTCACTGAAAGTCTTCGCGTGCTTCTGAGCTAGCTCACTGGCATGGCATATTTTCACAGCATCCTCCAATGTTAGTTCGGTTTCTCTCAACAAACGTTCCCTGACTTTTTTATCATGAATACCAAACACAATCTGGTCACGAATCATGGATGATTTCAGTACAGAGAAATTACATGTCTGTGCTTTCAGTTTCAGATCAGTCACAAAGCTATCAAAAGTCTCATTTTGATGCTGTGTCCATGAACGGAACACATACCTCTCATAGGTCTCGTTCTTTTTGGGAGAACAATATGTATCAAACTTCTTTAGCACATCGTCCATTTTTTCTCTGTCCTCCTCTTGATCAAATACAAATGTATTAAATACCTCTATCGCCTGCGGGCCTGCAACCATGAGCAGTAACACTATTTTCCTTGCATCTGGCATCGTGCCGAACCTGATGGCAGCAATGTAGAGTTCGAATTGTTGTTTGAAAGTCCGCCAATTGCAGTCGACATTCCCCATGAGGTTCAAACCCTCCGGTGGCTTCAAATTCTCCATGTCACATTTCACAATATTCAGCAGATATTACCAATCCTGGTACCGTGTTATGTTCATAAATAAATAGACGGTTTTCTTTATGAACAGCTAGCTTGAGCTAATCATTTATTCAGCCATGTGGACTAGTGTACAGGCATTCATCTTGACTACTGCCTTGTGGGTAGCCCCCTACTAAACATACAGCTCCACCTAGTGTACCATTCTAGAATGACATGTTACTGATCATTACACTTTACCTTGCAGGGATGATTCTTCATCGCCAGCCGACAGTTTGAGTTGGTGTGCAGATATTCGCAGGTCGGCCAAGGCTGAAGGCCCGATAATTCAAAGCCTACCCTCAGCCCGTCTCCTCAGTTCGCCTCCTCAGTTGGTCTTCCTCAGATGGTCTTCCCTCCTCCCCTCGTCGCGTCCCGTCTCGCCTGGCCTGAATTATCCGTGTCCGCCCGATACAGTGCCGGGGCGATTCCAGATGGAGTGGGGAAAGGCACGGGCAAAGGCCAGGGGGTAAGCGTGGGATGGGAAAAGAGCGTCAGCCACGAGGGCAAGGGGCTGAAGCGCGGAGAGAGAAGAGAAGAGAAGCGAGAGAGCGATTGCTACCCGGGGGCCTTCAATTATACTCTTTTTGAAAACCCTTATCTGCACGCCAAATCAGGCTAGTTCTTTGTCTTAATCTTGGCGGGCTATTTTAAATAATGGTAGCAATCCATACTAACTGTTTTTAGATGGCCGGTAATCGCATCTACCGGCCCGATAATCAACTTGTATTGCCATGAATGTTCCTTGATGGGCCTGTCCAGCCTCGATGGCTCTGTTAATCTGTTTCCGATAATATATGTAGACTGCTTGATGGCCTTAACTATAGGCCTAAACTGAATTTAGATTTGTCTCCTATTCGGTCTAATGCATAATTCAGAGTCCTGTCAGGTTTCAAAATACAAAGTCTCTCTTCACAGACACTGCAGCTTGGGTTTCGATCCACAAGCTGTCTGCGTTGCAGAATCCATTTTAAAATCTCACAGGCTTTCTGTCACGAGGCACGGACGCCATCTTGGGTACCCCTTTTGATTTAAAATTTCCACGCAGGGTCCTGTTTATTAATAACAACCTTCGGGGAAAAGTAGAAATTTTGCAAATCTTACACCCTCTACCTGTCGTCCCTAACGGCAGGCGCTAAGGCAGGGGGTGCAACTCAATATCCGGTCCGGGGCATTGCACACTCGACTGACGTTACGATCTGCGGGCGCAGGCGATCGTGGCGGTAGTGTTTAGCGCCACCACAAAACGACTGGTCAATTTTGCGAGCGGCCCGTTAGCGCCTCCAACCGAGTTTTTCCCCCAGGTGTTAAATTTCAAAAGTCCGGTTTGGCTGTAGCACAAAAAAAAGGCTCAGGAATGTATGCATCTGATGAGTTGAGTTGAAACTACTTGCTTGAAACTAATGGCAAAGATGGTCAAATAATGATGTTCATTGTGTCCTGTTCCCAATGTTGCAAGCCAGACTAGGTGAGATGGCAACAGAAACTGAGACATATATTTAAATCCCTGACCTTGGGAAGGATGTTCAAACGTGACATCTGAAGGAAACTAATGTTGGTAAAATTTCAACAGCCGCAACTCACCTATAGCCTCTGTGTAGAAGCATGCACTTCAAACGCAGAGCTCCTCAAAGAAATCTTCATCAAATCTACAAATAATTTAACGGTGGTGGGGTTCAAGGGTGGGAATATCTTGTAAAGCTCAACCTCCTCATGCTGCCTCAATGGAAAAGAAAATCGGGCACAGGGTACAGACGGACTGCCGATTCGCCATCGCCTGTTTTGCTCTACCGCCCAAGACAGATCTCTACCCCAGTGTCTCACAAGCCACAAAGCTCTTACACTTAACCTTGACATGAAAAATTACAGCAGGTAATTACAGACAGCACAGTACTTCCATTTCACTGATCCTTACAAGAACAAGCTGTGAAGAAGCTGCAGCCTTCATTGTCACAATTACAGGTATTATGCCTTTAAAATATCTCACATTTACCAGCAGATTCTGTTTTACAATTGTTCTCATGCCGAGCAATCTCCCACATAATCACTAAAGAGATGTCACAGTCTTCTAGCATCTTGTAACTTTACACTTAAACCTCTGGCCCAGTAATACTATAATTTGGCTCACTCCAGACATGTCCTTGAAACACTTCCCGTAAATAGTTTACCAGCGGCACCAATTGCTAAGTTGAGGCCATCCCCCCCTCAGAGTTTCAAAGTTACACCCATAACATTAACAATTCTTTAGAGGAAGCAACTGCTCAGTGTAATAGGTGAGGGAGCACAGCAATTATCGGAACATAGGAACAGGAGTGGTCCATTCAGCCCCTCGAGCCTGTTTCGCCATTCAATTAGATCATGGCTGATCTGTATCTTAAATCCATTTACCCGCCTTGGTTCCCTATCCCTTAATACCCTTGCTGTTGTGTATGTACCTTTAAGAGAATAACTGTTCTGAGACTGCAGTACCGGCAGTGACCACCCCTGTATAAAAGGCGCTAGTGAGCCTCTGTAGTTTCAGTTTCCCGATTGACTTCAATCAGTAAAGACTTGTTTTGTTCAACTCCTGCTGTCCGTGTCTCAATCATTCACGGACATAATACTGGCGACAAGCAGATACGAACTTACCTTACAGTCTGCACCACCTCCTGGGATCCATTCCTGCAGCGAAGTGAGCAGAGGTCGAGGCCAGAAGGAAGAAAGAAGCAGTAGAAACGGGCGTCGACCGTGGGCATCCGCCCCTGTGTTAGCGGAGTTGAAGATTGCTGGAGAAGCTGTCGAAAGCAGGGCCTGGTTCCTGTCGACGGTGCTTCAGCTAATCGGGCTGGTGGCAGGTAGTACACTGATCCTTCCTGGGCTGCGGCGTTCGCGAACCCGAGCGGGTGGCTTGCAACGGGGCCAAGCAGCGTTGTCGGGAAGAGGAGAGAGAGAGGGTGGAGCACACAGGGCGCGGCTGGTGCTACGAAGCCGGGCTGCGTATAGACCCGAGAAGAGGGAGGCAAGAGTCCCACAGGGTTGTTCCACGACGGGAAAATAATAAAAAAAGAAATATTAAACGCGCAAGAAACCGCGAGGAGCTGCAGGTTGCAATGGGAACCGCGGAAAGCAGAGCTAGCAACAGCGGGGAAGAAGGCAAAGCATGGGAGGCGCCATCTTAATCAGCGGGGAAGAAGGCAAAGCACGGGAGGCGCCATTTTGTTAAATCGGGGAAGAAGGCAAAGCGCGGGAGGCGCCATTTTAGATTTTCAAGATGCCGAAGACTGGCTGTATCACTGCCTTTGATAATACAATAGAGGACTGGACCACGTATGTGGAAAGAGTCGAGGTATATTGCGAGGCAAACAAAATAGCCGATGAGAAAAAGGCATCGGTATTGCTAAACTTAATGGGCGCTAGAACATACGGCCTATTGCGGGACCTGATTACTCCAGCCAAACCGAAGGCGAAGAGTTTTAACGAAATTGTTGCTGTCCTACAGGAACACCTAAACCCTGCACCGCTGTTGATAGCAGAAAGATTTAAATTCCACAGGAGAATTCAGCACAAAGATGAGAGCAATGCTGAGTACCTTGCGGAACTACGCAAGCTATCAAAGCACTGCCAGTTCGGAGCAGGACCGGCAGATACCCTATGGGACAAATTTGTCTGTGGACTCCTGAGTGAAGGAACACAGAAGAAGTTACTCTCAGAGAAAGAGCTGACGCTAGATAAGGCTTTCAGCATGGCAGTATCGTACGAAGCAGCAGCCAGGGGAGCTGCGGAAATTCAACAAAAGCCACAGGAATACGGCACCCATGAAATGACACGGGGATTTGCAAAATGTTATCGCTGCGGCAGAACTAACCATGACCAGAACGACTGCTGGTCCAAAGACAAAATATGCAGGTAATGCGGAAAGATGGGACACATTGCACGAGTTTGCAGGTCTGGGAAGAAGACCAGCGACAACAAAAAGGCTACTAAGGAACCATACAAGAAAGTACAAAAGATGATGGACAGTAGTTCCGAAGACCAGATGAGCGATAGTGAATCCGGGAACAGGAGACTAAGCTGTCTCAAACTTCACAATGTAATCGCAAAAGAGGATCACCGAACCATTTGGGTCACCCTCACGATAGCAGGGTCCCAAGTTAAAATGGAATTGGATACAGGATCAGCGCTAACCGTCATGAATCGACGAGACTACGAGCGGCTATTCTCACACATACCCTTGAGAGAGACATCCATCGTCTTGACGACGTATACGGGGCAAAAAGTATACCCCAGAGGAAAAATAAGGGTGCCTGTCGAATACAACGGCAAGAAAATACGGAAATTGTATCTCTACATACTGCAAAATGGTGGACCACCGTTATTGGGACGTGAATGGATCAGGAAGATAAGCTTAGATTGGCACTCCATTCATGCAATGACGGTGGACGGTAAAAAAGATGACGACGTCACTCCTGGTCGATTGTCAACAATCTTAGCTAACGCCAAAGAGGTATTTCAACAAGAACTGGGCACTCTTAAAGGCGTAACCGCCTCGATAAAAATAGAAGAGAATGCAATTCCCAAGTTTTTCAAAGCAAGACCGGTACCATATGCAATTCGCCCAGCCGTCGAGGCAGAGCTGGAGAATCTGGAGAAGGCAGGCGTGTTGTCTAAGGTCGACTGGAGCGAGTGGGCGACACCCATCGTTCCTGTCATGAAGAAAACGTTAAGCAATAAGTCTGAGGAGTCAAGGAAGGTTCGCATCTGTGGGGACTTCAAGGTGACGGTGAACCCAGTCCTTCACACAGCACAATATCCTCTTCCAAGGATAGAAGACATCTTCGCCTCACTGTCTGGAGGGAAGCGTTTTACAAAAATTGACGAAGCACAAGCATATTTGCAGATGGAGGTTGAAGAATCCTCTAGGAAGTATCTCACGATAAACACTCACAAAGGTCTTTACCAGTATCATTGATTGGTATTCGGAGTAGCATCGGCTCCAGCGATATGGCAAAGAGCGATGGAACAAGTCCTGCAAGGGATTCCGGGGACTCAGTGTTACTTGGACGACATCCTTGTGACAGGTGAAGATGACAGTGAACACCTTAACAACCTAGAACAGGTGCTCACTAGACTACGGGAACATGGGCTACGAGCCAACCGCCCCAAGTGCGAGTTTTTTAAGAAACAGATATCGTATTGTGGCCACGTGATTGATGAAGAGGGGTTACATAAGTCCCCTGACAAAATTGAAGCGGTTGTTAAGGTCCCAGCGCCTGAAAATGTGTCGCAACTGAGGTCACTCCTCGGATTGGTGAATTACTACCATAAGTTTTTGCCGAATTTGTCGACAATTCTGCACCCACTGAACGCCCTGCTACGAACGGGAGTAGCATGGAAATGGAGCAATGACTGTAAGCGGGCTTTTCAGAAGAGTAAGGACTTAATCACTTCAAGAGAAGTATTGGCTCACTACAACCCAGCACTGCCGATCAGACTGGCGTGTGATGCGTCTCCCTACGGCATTGGGGCGGTACTGTCACATAAATTCCTTGATGGTTTAGAGAGGCCGATAGCTTTTGCGTCACGCTCGTTAACTTCTGCCGAGCGTAACTACACCCAGATTGACAGAGAGGCCCTCAGCCTAGTGTGGGGGGTGAAGAAGTTCAATCACTACCTGCACGGTCAAAAATTTACTCTACTAACCGATCATCAACCTCTTGTCTCCATTTTCAACCCTCAGAAGGGCGTACCGATAATGACAGCACAACGGCTGCAGAGGTGGTCCCTTTTCCTAGGGGCACACCAATATGACATCGAGTACAAAGGAACTAAACAGCATGGGAATGCTGATGGATTGTCATGCCTACCGTTGCCGATGGTGGAAGAAGAAGACCTTGCAGTGGATCCAATGGAGTTATTCCACTCGACCATAGTCGAATGTCTCCCTGTGACGAATGCAAACATAGAAAAGGAAACACGGAATGACCCGACACTATCACGGGTCTATGATTTAACGGTGAAGGGATGGCCAGCACATGGCGAACCACTGCTGCCGGCATTCTCGCCGAGAAGAGAACAGCTGTCAGTGTGCAGAGGAACCTTGATGTGTGGATCCAGAGTAGTAATTCCACCTAAGTTGATGGATAGAGTGCTCAATGAGCTTCATGAGGGTCATCTGGGTGGGGTAAAAATGAAGAACTTAGCCAGAGCGTTTGTGTGGTGGCCGGGAATCGATAGAGAAATCGAAGAGATGACCAAGAGCTGTGCAGGATGCCAGAAGGTCCAAACGCCCCACCACAAGCTCCTCTGCATCCATGGGAGTGGCCCTCATCTCCATGGCAAAGGGTGCACATTGATTTTGCTGGTCCCTTCATGGACTCGATGTTTTTAATTGCGGTGGATGCACATTCAAAGTGGCCAGAGGTAATAAAAATGTCCTCAACCACCACGGAAAAAACTATCACAGTTTTACGAACCATATTCGCCAGGAATGGGCTGCCTGAACAGATTTGCTCTGACAATGGACCACAGTTTGTGTCTGAAGAGTTCCGGAGGTTCTTAAAGAACAATGGTGTTAAGCATTACACATCTGCCCCATATCATCCAGCCACTAATGGATTGGCCGAGAGGTTTGTTCAAACATTCAAGAAGGCTATCAAGGCAATGTGTAATGAAGATATACCCCTACAACACAAGGTGGACAACTTCTTGTTTGCCTACCGGAATGCGACACATGCGGTTACCAACCAAACTCCAGCCATGATGTTCTTCAATCGAAGACTACGATGCCGCTTGGATTTGGTTAAGCCAAACGTCCGAAGAGATGTGGAGGACAGGCAGTTTCAGAATATAAATGAAAGGCCGACCAGGAGTTTTAAGATAGGTCAACCAGTTTTGGCCCGGGACTACCGCATTGAGAAATGGCAGCCAGGAATGATTTGTACACGGCAAGGACCTCTCATGTATACCGTGGACGTTGGAGAGAGCATTGTAAGATGCCATGCTGACCAGATTCTAGAGTCACTGGAAAACGTCAACTCCACACCACGATCTGATACACCTGGCAATGAAATCGACGTACCAATTGCAGCTACCGCAGAATCGGTGATATTGGAAGCAGATGAACCAACAACGACATTGATCCCAACTCAACCTTGCCAGAAGAACCTGATACCCCAAAGAGGCGTTATCCAGACAGAATCAGGAAGCCTCCTCAAAGACTGAACTTATAATTGCTTAAACTTAACCAATGTATCTAGCAACCGTAATTGTGATTGTAATTAGTTATCATTTAGTTGTTAAATGAATGTTATGTACTGTTTATCTAAAAGGGGAGGAATTGTTGTGTATGTACCTTTAAGAGAATAACTGGTCTCAGACTGCAGTACCGGCAGTGACCACCCCTGTATAAAAGGCGCTAGTGAGCCTCTGTAGTTTCAGTTTCCCGATTGTCTTCAATCAGTAAAGACTTGTTTTGTTCAACTCCTGCTGTCTGTGTCTCAATCATTCACGGACATAATACTTGCCTAACAGCTATTTGTGGGGAGAGAGAGTTCCAGACTTCCACTGCCCTTTGTGTGAAGAAGTGCTTCCTGACATCACTCCTGAACGGCCTGGCTCTAATTTTAAGGCCATTCCCCTTTGTTCTGGACTCCCCCACCAGAGGAAATAGTTTCTCTCTCTCTACCCTATCAAATCCTTTACTCATCTTAAACACCTCGATCAGATCACACCTTAACCTTCTATACTCGAGGGAATACAAGCCTAATTATACTCTGCTTTTGCTTCCCGGCACAATGTGGCTTCGGAAATTGCCAGTTTTGGTTTGGCGCAGTTATTAAGTGTCAGCATAGTTGTGGCTACCGAATGATTTTATCCACTTCAGCCAAAGTGTCAGCCGTGGCTTAGTGGGTACTACTCTAGCCTTTGAGTCAGAAGGTTGTGGGTTTGACTCCAGAGACTTGAGCACATAATCTAGGCTGACACTCCAGCGTTGCACTGAGAGCGTGCTGCACTGTCAGAGGTGCCATCTTTCGGGTGAGATGTTAAACCGAGGCCCTGTCTATCCTCTCAGTTGGATGTAAACGATCCCACGGCACTATTTCAAAAAGAGCAGGGGAGTTCTCCCCGGTGTCCTGGCCAATATTTATCCCTCAACCAACATCACTAAATAAAAACAAGTTATCTAGTCATTATCACGTTGCTGTTTGTGGGATCTTGCTGTGTATAAATAATGTGTTTTTCTGCGTTGCAACAGTGACTACACTTCAAAAGGCTGTGAAGAGCTTTGGGGCTTGAGCCCATGCCCTTCTAGATTCAGAGGCAAGAGTGCTACCACTGAGCCACAACTGACACCTAATAGTCAAGTCTGAGTTCACTTGCATGCCATTCATCACAAGCATTCACTGGTTCAGTAGCATAGCCCCACCCCACCAATCCAGTTGATGATTCTGGAAATTTAGAAAGCAACCTATAATTTAATAAAACAACGCAGCATCTGTTGCTAGTCAATCACAGGCCTACAGTTCATTTTATTGCTCCGACAGATATAGAACCAACTCCAAAGTCAATCCCGCCAGTGAAAATAAAGGGTGTTGGGAATCGTACCAGATGAATGTCAAAAGAACCAGATGACTGGGTCAGTTCAGTGCAGATGTGCAGGAATAGGCCCCGTACATGTGTATAGTAATTAGTACTGCTATAAAAGCCAAGTACAATGCCTGCCACATCATCAATCATAGACACTTTCAACCCACAGGCAGGCTCTTTATCTACCAGCTCCTTACTTTTTCCTAAACCAGACCCTATCATAATAACACACCATTCCCCCTCCCCACCTTCCTTTCATAAGAACATAAGGAGTAGGAGTAGGCCTTTCGGCCCTTCGAGCCTGCTCCGCCATTCAATAAAATCATGGCTGCTCTCCTACCTCAACGTCACCTTGTCGCACTATCCCCATAGCCCTTGATTCCCTTAGTATCCAAAAATCTATCAATCCCTGTGTTTTCTTGCCATGGAAGGAGTGCAGCGAAGATTCACCAGACTGATACCTGGGATGGCAGGAATGACGTATGAGGAGAGATTGTGTCAATTGGGCTTATACTCACTGGAGTTTAGAAGATTGAGAGGGGATCTCATCGAAACCTATAAAATTCTGTCAGGCCTGGACAGACTAGATGCAGGAAGGATGTTTCTGATGGCCGGGGAGTCCAGAACCAGGGGTCATCATCTAAGGATAAGGGGTAAGCCATTTAGGACTGAAATGAGGAGGAATTTCTTCACCCAGAGAGTGGTGAACCTGTGGAATTCTCTGCCACAGAGGGCAGTGGAGGCCAGGTCATTAAATATATTCAAGAAGGAGTTGGATATATTTCTTAAGGCTAAAGGGATCAAGGGATATGGGGAGAAGGCAGGGACAGGGTACTGAATTTGGATGATCAGCCATGATCTCATTGAATGGCAGAGCAGGCTCGAAGGGCCGAATGGCCTACTCCTGCTCCTATCTTCTATGTTTCTATGAATATACTCAACGACTGAGCATCCACAGCCCTCTGGGGTAGAGAATTCCAAAGAACAACAACCCTCTGAGTGAAGAAATTTCTCCTCATCTCAGCCCTAAATGGCCGACCCCTAATTCTGAGACTGTGACCCTAGTTCTTGACTCCCCAGCCAGGGGAAAAATCCTCCCAGTATCTACCCTTCTGGCCTCCAATTCCACGGGTGCTGGTTGTTCTCTAGTACCTCACCCCAGTGACTATTTCCCTTTCCCTCCTCCTCTTCCTAACACAAAGGCACTGAGGTTAGTTGTAGCATCCCAACTGCTATCTTGGCAAAGATCAGCTAGCTCAACTCACACTGGGGATCAAACCCAAGATCGTCTGGTCTGCATAGCTTAATTGTACACTGGGAGGTAACTTCACACAATAGACCACCGGGTCACAATGTAACAAGAGGGATTTTGATCTTTTTATAAAGTTACAAACCTCAGTTTATATTTTCAGAAATCATTTGATGAGTCTTCAGCAGCTACACTGGGTTAAATCCACACCAGCCCAGAGTGATGGGATAAAGGTCTCCCCTCTGGCAGCTGGCGTGCGCGAACAACTCTTCTTATTCGTTCTCCTTCTTGTCTCACGTGTCTCTCTCTTTCTCTGAACTACCCAAGAGTGTTAGACTAGGGTCCGCATGGGTCCACTCTGAAGAGTGTTAGACCACCGTTTCCACTCTTGGGAGCCCCTCGCTCCACGGCCTGAGCTAAGAATTATTTAGCTCTTCCTTTTATTTTCTTTTTAGGGGTGGGCCTGAGGTAGAATAATGGATAAGGCCATTTAACCTATAGAGGTTCCCCATAAAGCAAGGTGCCCAATGGCATGCCAAGCTCTTTGTCTAAACTTACCGATGAAGACCCTCCCTCAAGGGGTCTTCACACCCATTACACATGCTTTCTGTACTTGACCAATCATGGCCTTACAGCATGTTGAGGACTGTCTTCCCCTATCTCAGCTGGCCCCTTTGTTCCAAAGTAGTCTCTTATCTCATCTTGTCTTGTCCTCCCTGGTGCAACCAGTGCATGTACCAGGCACAGCTTTGGGCCATTAAATCAGAGGCCTAAGCCAGAGCTGCCTTACTCAACCAGCCACTATCCAAACTATCTCCCCTTAATCTAACAGACTATTCCATCCTGAGATCATACCTTAACTCCCATAAATTCCTTCTATTCTATGTCCTTTATACTAATTAACTTTTAATTATCTTCGCACGCAGTTCTGTTAAACAAACTCCAAATTCTACCTTAGCATTATAATTTGGTTATTAGTAATAATGGAAGAAACATAGGTTGGGCCTACATTGGCCAAATTAAAGACACAACAACAAAGTCAAAACCCTAAACTTACAAACAACAGACAGCTAGCCTGGCAGGGCAAGGTCATGCTATGGTCCTCTGTGGAATGTTATGCCTCATATAATTTAACTAACTGAAGACACTTTGTCTCAAAGTCTAATACAAGTCTCCAGGAAAATGAAACTTTCAAAGTTCCAGTAAGACACAATTTATACATTAACCCCTTACTTGTCTCGAGCAGAAACATACAATCATTTAAACATAGAATTATTCATGTTACAGTTTCATTCGCATAACCATATATATTTTTAGGCACCCCGAGTTTCTAACAAGACCAGTCAGTTTAACCTCAGTAGTGGGGAAGCTTTTAGAAATGATAATCCCGGACAAAATTAACAGTCACTTGGACAGGTGTGAATTAATTAAGGAAAGCCAGCACAGATTTGTTAAATGCAAATCATATTTAACTACCTTGATTGAGTTTTTTTGATGAGGTAACAGAGAGAGTTGATGAGGGCAATGCGGTTGATGTGGTGTACATGGACATCCAAAAGGCGTTTGATAAAGTGCCACATAATAGGCTTGCCAGCAAAGTTGAAGCCCATGGAATGAAAGGGACAGTGGCAGCATAGATACGAAATTGGCTAAGTGACAGGAAACAGAGAGTAGTGGTGAACAGTTGTTTTTCAGACTGGAGGAAGGTACAGGAAACTCTCGATTTACCGGCACCTAAATAACCGGAAATCTCGGTTAACCGGCAAAATTCAGGAGTAGGTTCAGGTAAGTTTTACTTCATATTACTTGCCTTCCTCGATCTGTTGCTGTGCAATCGGGTGTGGCTGCAGCTGTTGCTAAGCAACAGGGGCGCTTGGAACTTGTGGCCATTGTTCTGCACCTGTTGCTAAGCAACAGGGTTTGTTGCTTATACGGAGCTCTCAGCTCTCCGTATCTTTTACTATAGCTCTCGGTTATCCGGAATTTTTGGTGAACCGGCACCACGCTGGTCCCGTCAGTGCCGGATAAAAAAGAGTTTCCTGTATACAGTGGTGTTCCCCAGGGGTTGATTCTAGGACCACTGCTTTTCTTGATATATATTAATGACTTGGACTTGGGTGTATGGGGCACAATTTCAAAATTTGCAGATGACACAAAACTTGGAAGTATAGTGAACAGTGAGGAGGATAGTGATAGACTTCTCGAGGACATAGACAGGCTGGTGAAATAGGAAGACATGTGACAGATGAAATTTAACGCAGAAAAATGCCAAGTGATACATTTTGGTAGGAAGAACGAGGTGAGGCAATATAAACTAAAGGGTACAATTCTAAAGGGGGTGCATGAACAGAGAGACCTGGGGGTATATGTGCGCAAATTGTTGAAGGTGGCAGGGCAGGTTGAGAAAGCGGTTAAAAAAGCATACGGGATACTGGGCTTCATAAATAGAGGCATAGAGTACAAAAGCAAGGAAGTTATGATGAACCTTTATAAAACACTGGTTCGGCCTCAACTGGAGTATTGTGTCCAATTCTGGGCACTGCACTTTAGGAAGGATGTGAAGGCCTAAGAGAGGGTGAAGAAAAAATTTACAAGAATGGTTCCAGTGACGAGAGACTTCAGTTACATGGATAGACTGGAGAAGCTGGGGTTGTTCTCCTTAGAGCAGAGAAGGTTGATAGAGGTGTTCAAAATCATGAGGGGTCCAGACAGAGTAGATAGGTAGAAACTGTTCCCATTAGCGGAAGGGTCGAGAACCAGAGGACACAGATTTAAGGTGATTGGCAGAAGAACCGAAGGCAATATGAGGGGAAACTTTTTTACTCAGCGAGTGGTTATGATCTGGAATGCACTGCCTGAAAGGGTGGTGGAGGCAGATTCAATCGTGGCTTTCAAAAGGGAATTGGATAAGTACCTGAAGAAAAAACATTTGCAGGACTACGGGGAAAGGGTGGGGGAGTGGGACTAGCTGGAGTGCTATTGCAGAGAGTTGGCACAGGCTCAACGGGCTGAATAGCCTCCTTCTGTGCTGTAACATTCTATGATTCTATGTAGCGCCCAAACAACGGGTAGACACAGAGAGAGTGTTTCTACTTGTGGGGAAGAACAAAACTAGAGGCCATCAATATAAGATAGTCAGCAAGAAATCCAATAGGGAATTCAGAAGAAATTTCTTTACCCAGAGAGTGGTGAGAATGTGGAACTCGCTACCACAGGGAGTGGTTCAGGAGAATAGTATAGATGCATTTAAGGGGAGGCTAGATATGCATATGAGGGAGAAGGGAATAGAGGGTTATGCTGATAGAGTTAGATGAGGAAGGATGGCCTGTTTCTGTGCTGTATATTCTATGTAATCCTATGTAACATGTAGAAATTAATAGTTACACCAAGAGTGCAGTGGGACACGAGCTTGTCATAACTTAAGCTGCAGATATACCCAATGTTCCATCACTCGTTTTAATGGGGAAAGCTAAAGTACACAAAAGTGTATTTTTACATGATGTATATAGAAATTTCTGAAGGGGAATGTGAGATTTATTTCTCGAGAAGATAGGGTCTGTGGGTATGCCTTCTCCTCCCCCCACCCCAGAAATGTGGATATTTGACGCTTCTTGGTGCATTTTCCAGCATTTTGGAGTTTACTGTAATTCTGCCTTCAAAGCTAAAAATAAATTATGGCCCAGAAATTCGGGTCGGGGGCTCCCCGCGGGTGCAACCCCCCGACCTGCACTTATCTAGCGCGCCTGCCGTTGTGCTGTGGGCCCACATGGGATTCCGATCCTGGGCCTCCTCCAGCTGCCGGCACGCAGTGCTTGCATATCCCAGGGGTGCAGTTAGTTCGAAGCGTCCCCTGGGATCACGTGGGCCATGGAGAGCCAATCGTAGCAGGGAATCTCCATTCATAAATTTGACAGGAAGACCTGTCAAATCTATGAATAGAGATCGGCCCCAAAACCTAACTTAAACTTCAAATAACTTTTTAAAAACATCACATTTTTAAAATAACTATAAATTACATAAAATAACTATTTTAAACAATAATTTAAATTTTTGAAAAAATTAATTTCAGTTTTTAATGGGGCTAAAAATAAACTTACCTTTCTTTAAAGTATTTAAAAATAATAAACCTGTGGAAAAAATGTTTTAATTTTACTTAATTCACCACTTACCTTGTTAAAAGCAGGCCTTGCACCTGCTTTTTAAACGCACAGCTGCTAGAGACTTACCCTCCTGGAGAAACCTGTAAAAAAATCCGAAGTTCCAGGCGTACGCGCTGCCTCTCTGGCGCATGCGTTCGACCTGTGAACCCCTTCCTTCAAGGGAACAGAAGTTCCGGTTTCCAGCGCATGCACAGTGCATGCACAAAACCGGTACTTTCGTTGGCCCTACACGTGAGAACACAGCGTGTACTCACCCATGGAGAGCCGAATTTCTGGCCCATTATCCCGGAAGTAGGTTTACAGCTGACCCTCAGGACACTCCCTAATCTCCTATAAAGCCACACCTTCATGATGGCATATAGCAGTCCGTTTCTTTCAGATTATTCCAAAGCATCGATTTGCACACCTTGACAGCAACAACTTGTTCTTATATAGTGCCTTTAACGTAGTAAAGCGTTCCAAGGTGCTTCACAGGAACGTTATCAGACAAATATTTGACACCGAACCACATACTAGGACAGGTGACCAAAAGCTTGGTGAAAGAGGTAGGTTTTAAGGAGTGCCTTAAAGGAGGAGAGGTGGAGAAGCGGAGAGGTTTAGGGAGGGAATTCCAGAGTTTAGGTCTTAGGCAGCTGAAGGCACGGCCACTAATGGTGGAGCGATTAAAATCGAGGATGCACAAGATGCCTGAATTGGAGGAGCATATCCCATCCCAAGTTGTCCTGAGAAGGCTGCCTTCTTGAATTGCTGCAGTCCATGTGGTATTCTTTGTAGCGATTAGCCAGGCCACTTCAGAGGGACAGTTAAGAGTCAACCACATTAGTGTGGGACTGGAGTTACTTAGAGGCCAGACTGAGTAAGGACGGCAGGCCTTTAGATTGCTATTCCAGTAACATAACTACTACACTACCATACCCTAATTTATACATGTTATATCACTCTCCCCAGCATATTTTACATCAATCTCTCCTGCACATTTCCTCTTGATACACTTTGCATCACTCTGTCTCTGAAGTACAATTTACATGGCTTGGCTCTTGTGGGATACCTCCCTCTGAAGATTTGAAGTACTTTACACGCTATTGGGTACCATTCCATCAAGAGCCAACGCAGGAGCGGCCTGATCACATGACTGCACACAATTTGCACATGTGTACGTGCAGAGGAGCGAGCTTTACACAACATCTCCAACCCATATTCACGGCCACCACCTTGACTTTGCCATCTCATGTGGCCTCGCTACTCCCATTGTGCCAAGCACAGATAAGGCCATCTCTGATCACTTCCTTGTATTGCTCTCCACCTGCATCCCCAACTTCCTCCTCCCAACCTTACTTCCTTCTGTGTCCGCCCCTGGAAAAACTCTCTCCCAATTCACTTACAACTGCACTTTCAAAATTCTTTGGCCCTCCATTCACAACGACATTTCTGCAGCTACCGATCTGCTCAACCACACCCTCACCTCCACCTTCGATGCCCTCGCCCCCATTAAAACCATTAATCTCCCTCATCTTGGCCGTTCCCCCTGGTACAGCCCTCATCTCCACTCCTTTAAGTCCAAGGAATGCAGACTTGAATGGATATGGCAGACAACTGGTTTAGCCATTCACTGCCAGATCTGGCTGGACCACATTAAGCACTGCTGAGTATTTCCAGCATTTTCTGTTTTTATTCCACATAAAGCACTATCAGGTCCTGCTCTCATCTGCCAAAACTGCTCACTATTCCAGGATCATTCTGGAATGTAAAGATAACCCTGGCTTCTTTTCTCTACTGCAAACCGTCTACTTAAACCCCTCTCCCCTGTCTCCGCCATCCTCACATCTAACAAGTACGAGGAGCTCATGGACTTCTTTGTCACTAAGATTGAGACCATCCGATCAGCTGCCTCTGCCACTTCTCTCCCTTCTACAAACCCATTGGGCCAAACTTCCTCGAAGGTTCCCCGCTGCCCTAGCCCTGAACTCACATTGTTGTCCATTTTCTCTCTGATCTTCCCTCATGCCCTCTCCGAGCTCATCTTTTCCATGAGACCCCCTTCCTGCTCCCTCGACCCTATTCCCACTAAACTGCAGACCACTCAACTTCCCTTCCTGGCTTCCATGTTAGCTGACATTGTTAATGGTTCGCTCTCCTCAGGTACTGTCCCCCTCTCCTTTAAATCTGCCATCATCACCCCTCTCCTCAAAAACCAACCCATGACCCCTCCATCCTTGCAAACTACCGCCCCATTTCCAACCTCCCTTTCCTCTCCAATGTCCTTGAATGTGTTGTTGCCTCCCAAATCCATGCCCATCTTTCCTGGAACTCCATGTTTGAATCCCTCCAATCAAGTTTCCACCCCTGCCAAAGTACTGAAACGGCTCTTATCAGTCATAAATAACATCCTATGTGACTGTGACAACGGTAAACTATCCGTCCTCATCCTTTTTGACCTGTCTGCAGCCTTTGACACGGTTGACCACTCCATCCTCCTCCAATGACTCTCCACCATCATCCAGCTGGATGGGACTGCACTCACCAGGTTCCATTCTTATCTATCTAATCATAGCAAGAGAATCACCTGCAATGTCTTTTCTTCCCGCTCCTGCATCGTTACCTCTGGTGTCCCCCAAGGATCTATCTTTGACCTCCTCTTATTTCTCATCTACATGCTGCCTCTCGGCGACATCATCCGAACACAGTGTCAGTTTCCACATGTACGCTGACGACACCCAGCTCTACCTCACCACCGCACCACTCGACCCCTCCATGGTCTCTAAATTGTCAGGCAGCTTGCCCAACTTCCAGTGCTGGATGAGCAGAAATTCCCTCCAACTAAGACCGAAGCCATTGTTTTCGGTCCCTGCTACAAACTCTTTTCCCTAGACACTGACTCCATCCCTCTCTCTAGCATCTGTCTGAGGCTGAACAACACTGTTCGCAACCTTGGTGCCATATTTGAGCTTGAAATGAGCTTCCGACCACATATCCGCGGCATAACTAAGACCACCTATTTCCACCTCTGTAATATCGCCCGTCTCCGCCCTTGCCTCAGCTCATCTGCTGCTGAAACCCTCATCCATGCCTTTGTTACCTCTAGACTTGACTATTCCAATGCACTCCTGGCTGGCCTCCCATATTCTACCCTACGTAAACTTGAGGTCATCCAAAACTGCCGTGTCCTAATTCGCACCAAGTCCCGTTCACCCATCACCCTATTCTTTAGATTTAAAGTAATTGCTAGGAGGTTTAGAGGGGATTTGAGGGGAAATTTCTTCACCCAGAGGGTGGTGGGGGTCTGGAACTCACTGCCTAAAAGGGCGGTAGAGGCAGAAACCCTCACCACATTTAAAAAGTGCTTGGATGTGCACTTGAAGTGCCGTAACCTACAGGACTATGGACCAAGAGCTGGAAAGTGGGATTAGGCTGGATAGCTCTTCGTCGGCCGGCGCGGACATGATGGGCCAAAATGGCCTCCTTCCGTGCTATAAATTTCTATGATTCTATGATTCTTGCTGACATACATTGGCTCCTGGGTAAGCAACGCCTCGATTTTAAGAATCCTCATCCTTGTTTTCAAATCCCTCCATGGCCTCGCCCCTCCCTATCTCTGTAATCTCCCCCAGCCCCACAACCCTCCAAGCTATCTATGCTCCTCCAATTCTGCCCTCTTGAGCATCCCCGATGTCATTCACTCCACCATTGGCGGCCGTGCCTTCAGCTGCCGAGTTCCTAAGCCCTGGAATTCCCTCCATAAACCTCTCTACCTCTCTCTCCTCCTTTAAGACTCTCCTTAAAACCTACCTCTTCGACCAAGCTTTTGGTCACCTGCCCTAATATCTCCTTATGTGGTTCGGTGTCAAATTTTGTCTGATAACGCTCCTGTGAAGCGTCTTGGGACGTTTTACTATGTCAAAGGCGCTACATAAATACAAGTTGTTGTTGTTATCATTGCGCACCCCTTGTATTAATTTCTTTCTCAAGAAATGCTGCCTTGCCATTTATGCAAAGGTTGCACTAAAAGTTCTGAGGGGAATGTAATGATCAGTAACATGTCATTCTAGAATGGTACACTAGGTGGAGCTGTATGTTGCTGTATGTAGGAGCTGTGTGTATATAAGAGTGGGACTACCCATGATGCACTAGGCTACCCAGAAGGCAGTAGTCAAGATGGATGCTGTACAAGTCCACATGGCATGAATAAAGTGACTAGCTAGAAGCTAGCTGTTCAAAATGATAATGTCTAGTTATTTATGAACATAACATGGTACCAGAAGTGGTAAAATCTGCTGAATATTGTGAAACGTGACATGGAGAATTTGAAGCCACCGGAGGGTTTGAAACTCACAGGGAATGTCGACTGCAATTGGCGGACTTTCAAACAACAATTTGAACTCTACATTGCTGCCATCGGGTTCGGTACGATGCCAGATGCAAGGAAAATAGCGTTGCTGCTCACGGTTGCAGGCCCGCAGGCGATAGAGGTGTTATGCCTGACATTGATGATAGGTACCCGATTGCCTTGGCCTGAGCACATGGAGTTTGATAGTGCTGTTATCATTGTATTGTGTATAGGTATTCGATTACTTTTGCCTGGGAGTGTGTGTGTGGAGCAGCCATTAAAAAGCAACATGAACTGAACTCTGCTTACGGCCTCTGGATTATCTTTGCAAACGCAACATTTGGTGACGAGGATGGCTGAAATCTCTCTTCCACCACCTCCTCCCTTCCTTGCACTGCCCGGTGAGCCGCTGATCCCATGGGTTCGCTGGTTACAGTCCTTTGAAACCTATCTCATTGCTCTTGGACTAGAAAATGTGAGTACATCACGGAAAAAGGCACTGTTATCCCATTGCTTGGGAGCGGAGGGCCAGCGTGTTCTTGAGACATTATGCACAGCAGACTCAATTCAAACATATGATGAGGCTGTGGCTCTGTTAAGCACACACTTCTCTGCCCCACAAAGTGCCCTCCTGCGGTGATTCATTTTTAGACAGCGTCACCAACTCCCCGGCGAGTCTGTGCATCAATACGTGGCTAATTTGAGGGGGTTAGCTAGCTCGTGCAAGTTCAGTGCACTACAAGATGAGATGGTGTGTGATCAACTAATAGAGCACACCAACAACGTGAGAGTGCGTGAAAGACTGTTACTCGAGTCCGACGATCTGTCGTTGTCACAGGCAGTCAACATTGCCTTTCAAGTGGAGTCTGCAGCCGAATGTGCAGCGAAACTACCACACACACCCAGTGACAGTGCCCTCGGCCCCGTTAGCTCTGACACGGTAATGCTCGCACGACGGCAGCAACGCGCACTACCGCGGCAACAATGTGGAAACTGCGGATCTCGTTCACATGCTACCAGAGCGCAGAATTGCCCCGCGCGCGGCCAAGCCTGTTGCAATTGTGGAAAACAAAATCACTTTGCCAATGTCTGCCGCTCTGCCCCGGTTGCTACAAATGAACACTCTCAGTCCTCAAGCACTATAATTCACAACGTGAGCTCTGGGCCAGTAGTGGCTTTCAGGTCATGCACAATTAACCTGAATGATGTTTGCATTCCGCTGTTGTTGGATACCGGTGCCAGCGTCTAACTGCTGAATGTGGACACATTCAAATGCTTTTTCAGCTCCCTGCCACTCTCTGCGGCTTCCACTGCCCTTTGCGGGTATGGTAATTCAAAAATTGGACTAGTGGGCTCAGTCAACCTCACTGTACGCTATGGAACAAAAGTTTTGCCAGATTTTTGCTTTCATGTGGCACGCCAAGGAGCTAACCTGATGGGACTGAATCTTTTCACTGACCTGGGTTTTTATCTCTTGGACATTCTTGGTGATCCTGCACGTCACCTCACCGTGTCGCCAAACATGGCCAGCACTCTTCGAGTGTCTGGGCTGCCTGACTGCCTTCACCCACCAGCCCATGGTTGACTCCACCATTACCCCCGTCATTCAGCCACTGCGCCGCATCCCGCTTGCTCTCCGTGACAGGGTCACAGCTGAACTAAAGCAGCTACTGGAAGCTGGCATCATCAAACCAGTTGATACCTCCCCATGGGTGGTCGCAATGAAAAAGTCAGGTGGCCTACGCGTCTGTGTCGATCTTTGAGCAGTGAATAAGGCCGTAATCCCTGACAAATATCCACTGCCCACGTCAGAGGAACTCACAGCGCAGTTCTATGGTTCCATCCTGTTCTCAAAACTGGACCTTCGACAGGGCTATCTACAGGTTCCCCTCCACCCCAGCAGCAGGGACCTCACTGCTTTTGTGACACATGCTGGCATCTTTCAGTACACCAGGATGCCATTTGGACTTAGCTCTGCACCCAGCTGCTTCCAAAAGGTGATGTCCTCTGTGCTAGCAGGCATTCCTGGGGTGGCCATCTACCTGGATGACATAGTTGTGCATGGGTCCTCGACCTCCACTCACGACGAACGCCTTCACAGAGTTTTCACGGCTCTAGCAAAACACAAGCTCACACTGAATGGCGAAAAGTGTGTCTTTGCTGTTTCAGAGATCGAATTTGTGGGGTTTCGGTTGTCGGCTGACGGTATATCCCCACTCCAGTCAAACGTGGATGCCATTCACAGCATCCCAGAACCCAGCTCTGCAGCACAGGTTGCCTCCTTCCTTGGCATGACTGGGTACTACCTGAAGTTTTTGCCCCAGAACTCAGCCACCACAGCCCCACTGCACCAGCTCCTGCGAAAGGATGAGCCCTGGGTGTGGTCACAAGCCTGTACGGAAGCTGTTCACCTCCTAAATCAAATCAAATCAAATCAAATCAACTTTTATTGTCATTGTTAGTGCACAAGTGCAGTACAACGAAATGTAGGCTTGCGGCTCCCGAGAGTGTACAATTTGGATTGGACACTTAAACATTTCAACATACATTTGTACATATATATTAGCATAAATATGACCATAATAAAGTGCATCGGCAGATGTGCAGGCTTTAGTGTTTATTTGTGGAGTTCAGTAGGATGACAGCCCTGGGAAAGAAGCTGTTCCTAAATCTGGTCGTACGGGTGCGAATGCATCTGTAGCGTCTTCCAGATGGTAGGAGGGCGAACAGACTGTGGCTGGGGTGGGTAGGGTCTTTGATGATGGACCGTGCCCTCCGTAGGCAGCGTTTCTGATATATACGTCGCCTCCAGTGTTGGCTCACTTTGACGTTGCCAGCCCCACCCTCGTCACTTGCGACGCGTCCGCTGCAGCTGTGGGGGCGGTGTTATCGCAGATACAGAATGGAGTGGAGAAACCAATCGCCTTTGCCTCCCGAGCCCTTAGCCCCACCGAACAGAAGTACTCAGTAGGCGAGCGTGAGGCACTGGCGTGCGCCTGGGCATGTGAGCGGTGGCACCTGTACACGTATGGCCGTGCCTTCACCCTGCGAACCGATCACCAGGCTCTCACTGCCCTGCTGTCGACATCCGGCATGGGCCACAGACCACTGCGCCTACACCGCTGGTCTGACCGCCTCCGCCAATGCAATTTCAGTCTCCAGTTCATACCAGGACGTGACAATGTTGTTGCAGATCTGCTCTCCCGCACTGTCTCTGCCCAGCCCCACTCGTCGGGTCTGACCATGTGGAACAGGATATCGTCCAGATGCTGCACATGCCTCTCCAAACCACAGTCTCTCTCCAGGAGCTCAAAGTGGCCTCTGAACAGGATCCGGCCCTCTCCCAGCTGTGCACCTTCATCAGAGATGGCTGGCCTCGCAAGGTGCCTGAGGAACTGTCTGCCTACTCCAGAGTTAAAGAGGAGCTCTCCTGCTGGAATGACTCCTGTGTTGCACGTGGGCTCTGCACTGTGGTCCCAAGTGCCCTTCGTGTGCGTGTTTTATCCATGGCACATGAGGGCCACTTGGGCATAGTGAAGCTCAAACAACGATGCCGAGACCTAGTGTGGTGGCCGGGTATCGACAGGGAAATCGAGGCCCTGGTCAAGGACTGTGCAGCCTGCCTTGTAAGTGGCAAGACTGGCCACCAAGCTCCTCCACCCCTGCAACCCCTTGCCTGGCCCTCTCAGCCCTGGGAGCACCTGCAGCTGGACGTCTGTGGGGAGATCCATGGTGTCCCCTACCATCAACGGTTCCTAGTGGTGACCTATGACCTGCACTCAAAATGGCCAGCGGTCACTGCCGTGGGCTCCGTCACCTCTCGGGTCATCATTGATATCCTTGAGTCCCTCTTCTCCCGCTGGGGGCATCCAAAGGCCATCACCACAGACAATGGCCCCCAAATGGTCTCTTCGGAACTCTCCTCTTACCTTGAGAGCAAGGGCATCCGTCACACACCCCGAGTCAAATGGGGGGGGGTGGAGCGTTTTAACCAGACACTGAAAAATGGCCTCAGAGCACACCTATCCCAGGGGTGTGCGTTTGACAAGGCCCTCCTCCACACACTGCTGCACTACAGAGCCTCCCAGCATTCCACTACAGGGGTCTCACCCGCATCCCTCATGCTAGGCTGTGAGCTCATGCTGCCCCTTGGCAGGATCCGCCCCTCGCTAGCTCAGAGCCCTGCTCCACCGGCTCAAGCCACAGTCGCTAGACAGCAGAAGATGAAACTCCGCTTCGACCAGTCGAAGAGGGCCAAGGCGCCCAACATCTCAGTCTCCGATTGGGTTAGAGTCCGCAGGCCTCACCGCAACAATAAGATAGCATCATTCTGGTCCTCCCCTCTCCAAATCAGCCGCCAACTTGGACCAGCCACTTTCTGCCTCACTGACGGCTCTCGGTGGCATGCCAGCCATCTTCGGAAGGTGCCAGCACCCCCTGATGCGGGATTATATGGACCTAATCCCCAAGCCTTACCCCCAGAGTGGCGGGATGCACATGTGGCTCAGCCAGCCAACCCTCAAGCAGATATTGTGCCTCAGCCTGCTCCTCACCAGTCCCCACTTTGGCCTGCTCTTCACCAGTCCACACCTCGGCCTGTTCATACACGTTCTCGCCCTGGCCACCTACAGGACTTTGTCACTACATTTCATGTTTGAAATTCTGTGAGGGGGGGAGGAAATGTTATGTCTGACATTGGTGATAGGTACTCAATTGCCTTGGCCTGAGCACATGGAGTTTGATAGTGCTGTTATCATTGTATTGTGTATAGGTATTCGATTGCTTTTGCCTGGGAGTGTGTGTGTGGAGCAACCATTAAAAAGCAACATGAACTGAACTCTGCTTATGGCCTCTGGATTATCTTTGCAAATGCAACAAGAGGTATTTAATACATTTGTATTTGATCAAGAGGAGAACAGAGAAAAATTGGAAGATATGCTAAAGAAATTTGATACACATTGTTCTCCCAAAAAGAACGAAACCTATGAGAGGTACGTGTTCCGTTCACAGACACAGCAGCAAAATGAGACTTTTGATAGCTTTGTGACCGATCTGAAACTGAAAGCACAAACATGTAATTTCTCTGATCTGAAATCATCCATGATTCGTGGCCAGATTGTGTTTGGTATTCATGATAAAAAGGTCAGGGAACGTCTGTTGAGAGAAACCAAACTAACATTGGAAAATGATGTGAAAATATGCCAAGCCAGTGAGCTAGCTCAAAAGCACGCGAAGACTTTCAGTGAAATTAATAATAATGTGATTGTAGTAAGTGATAGTGCTGCTGTCGGTGTTGTGTCCTACAAAGGGAAGAAACGTGGGCAGAACAGAAATGAAAAGCAATCGGAGGAAGGAATTTAATTGTAAACACTGTGGTTACAAACACCAGTTAAAACAATGCCCAGCGTTTGGGAAAATGTGCACAAAATGTCATGGAAAGAATCACTTTGCCAAACAATGCTTTTCAAAAGTAAAAACAAAGAAAGGGCAACAAGTCAATATAATTGAGGACACTGATTTAAGTGAGACATTTTTTGTATGAATGGTGTCATGTGACAATATCAAAAACGATACAGAAAATGTGCAGCCCTCAGGAATGGACAATGCTGAACATAAAGTTAATGCAGTAAAAGAGGACAAATGGATAATGCCACTGCAGGTAAATGGAGCATTAGTTACATTGAAACTAGACACTGGGGCAAAAGCAAACTTAATCAGTATGGGTGACATTAAAAACATGAAAGAAAAGCCCAAAATACAGAAAAAGTCAGTACTACTGAAGGACTATAATGGACAGAAAATAGATAGCTTAGGTGTATGCAGACTTAAAGTGACAGTCAAAGACAAAGTGCATCATCTCATGTTTTCTGTTGTGGCTGAAGGACTTGATTCACTACTCGGTGACAAAGCTTGTGAGGACTTAGAACTGGTCAAGAGAGTCTACTGTATAAACTGTGCCATAAGCAGACCAGATGACTCAGTGGATTCTGTAGTGAGTAATTTCCAGGATGTGTTCAAAGGATTTGGAGTTCTACCATTCACTTACAAGATCCAGCTAAAGGAGGATGCTCAGCCAGTGGTACATGCTCCACGGAGAGTTCCAGCACCCCTGTGTGACAGGCTCAAGAATGAACTGGACAGAATGACCACACTAGGAGTCATCAGGAAAGTCGAAGAGCCAACAGACTGGGTTAACTCCATGGTATGTGTAAAGAAAAAGAACAATGATCTAAGAATATGCATGGATCCAACGGACTTAAATGCAAACATAAAACGTGAACACTACCAGATTCCCAAGCAAGAAGAAATCACCAGTGAAATGTCAGGTGCCAGATACTTCACAAAGCTCGATGCCTCACAAGGATTTTGGCAACTAAAACTGGATGAAGAGAGCACCAAATACTGTACCTTCAACACACGATTTGGCAGGTATTGTTTCCTCAGAATGCCTTTCAGGATAATATCTGCATCTGAAATCTTTCATAGAGCGATGGAACACATAATTGAAGGTCTGGAAGGAGTTCGGGTCTATGTTGATGACATCATCATCTGGGGCTCCACACTGTTAGAACTGAGGAAGGACAGATTCTCAGGAGGAACCGCCGCTCCCTCCTAAAAACACAAGAAACTATCCAAGAGCAAATCGATGACAATGCCGCAACTGAATCTTGTCACTCACCACCAGAACAATCTAACACAAACACACATACAGGCTCTCATGAAAACACATCAGACTTACCTGTGCTGAGAAGATCCACACGTGAAGTAAAAAAGCCTGATAGACTTAATCTTTGAGTATAAAGTAAAGCTTTGAAAATGTGTTGACTGTTGTGAAAATGTTAATGTTTATAGAGCACTAACAAAAGTGTTACTGATATCATCTTTATCATTTTTCTTGAAAGTTGATTGATATTGATTTTGTTTAACCTCAAAGAAAGGGGGATGTAATGATCAGTAACATGTCATTCTAGAATGGTACACTAGGTGTGTAATGATCAGTAACATGTCATTCTAGAATGGTACACTAGGTGGAGCTGTATGTTGCTGTATGTAGGAGCTGTATGTATATAAGAGGGGACTACCCATGATGCACTAGGCTACCCAGAAGGCAGTAGTCAAGATGGATGCTGTACAAGTCCACATGGCATGAATAAAGTGACTAGCTAGAAGCAAGCTGTTCATAATGATAATGTCTAGTTATTTATGAACATAACAGGGAATATATTTTTAAATTTCACCAGATATGATTCACAGCAAACAGAATTTTTTCTTAACAATTCCAGAATTCCAGGAGTATTAAACAATTTCAAAGACATTTCTACAAATCCTGAATAATTTTCTCAAAATTCATGCAAACACTATTAGAATATTGGAAAACTGAAACAAACCAGAAGTTCCATCAATCAGTTACTGTCATGTGAAATCACAATAAAAAGGATGGTACTCTTGCACGGTGATTTCACTCATGCCCCTATCGAGTAATCACGGTGATTTCACTCATGCCCATATCGAGTAATCACGGTGATTTCACTTGTGCCCCTATCGAGTAATCGCAGTGATTTCACTCGTGCCCCTATCGAGTAATCACAGTGATTTCACTCATGCCCATATCAAGTAATGATGGTGATTTCACTCGTGCCCATATCGAGTAATCGCGGTGATTTCACTTGACTTCCCTGCTGCCGGGCACCTTAATCCGGATCCACATGATTACATCGACCCGTATTTTCTGAAGTGATTTCAGCATAGTAGCTAAGCAGTACAGGTCATGTGATCTGTGCCAGCAAACATTGGCAACTAGACTAGCCAATGAACAGCTGACAGCTGGCAGAAATATATATCACAATTGGAATATGAAGTTTCAGATTCCTGCCAAACTGTCAGTGTAAATATAGCCACAGTGAAAGCAACACTGCTTTACATGAGTATTTAATATATCCTGGTCATGATATCATCTCAATTATATTTTTTTAAATTTCACAGAGATGAGGCAATACTCCGAGAGCAGAACTTACGTGAGGGGAAAGCGGAAAATGTTTTCTGACCTGCATATTTTTACAGTTTAAGATGTAAATATTTATAACACACACATTTTTTAATTACTTATCTAGTTTCATACTCTGTTGTTTATCAGGCCGTTCCAAAACCCTGGATATAAATTGTCCCCCTGAGCTCCTCATCGTGCATGCTTAGTGTAACATATCCAATATTCAAAACTGTCCAAATAACCCTGCCTTTCCTTTGTGCACTGAGATAGTTCATGTTATGTGAGATCGACGGGCAATGGTTCCTGACAAGGGAACCATTATTCTGCACAGGCTGAGGCCAGGCTTGCTGGACAGGATTTCCAATAGAGTCAGCTCAAGAGAGATCTGTGCCTTTTTCCCAAAGCAGTATGATTTCGAATAAATAGCAGTCCTGGCTCAGAGTGAGATCCTTCTAACATTCTCCTCTCTTTAAAAGGAAAGAAGCAGTCACTTCACCTATCTGTAAACCTGGCTTCCGGGATTGGGCACAGAGGCTAAACTTATCAGAGCAGCAAAGTCAGCGACAACAACTTACATTTATATAGCGCATTAAAGCCGTGAAACGCCGCACAGGAGCGTGCTCAGACAAAATTCCACAAAGTAGAATGTAGAATTAGGTCGATCCGCAAAGGCTTCAATCTTCTATTATTATGGAGCAGATCTTTCTTTTCGTATCCTGTGTCAATGAAGTACAGGCTGTTGTCTGTCTTTTCAGACGCAAGACCACCTTTGGGAGCTGCAACCTTGAAGTCTGACTGTAGCATTAGGTCGATCCACAGAGGCTTCAGTTTTCCTTCATTATGGTGGACCAAAGGTTTGGTCAAAGAGGTAGGTTTTAAGGAGCACCTTCAAGCAGGAGAAAGAGCTAGAGAGCCAGAGAGGTTTAGGGAGGGAATTCCAGAGCTTAGGGCCTCAGCAACTGAAAGCACGTCTGCCAATGGTGGAGTAATTAAAATCGGGGATGCGCAAGAGGCCAGAATTGGAGGCGCGCAGTGATCTCGGAGGGTTGTGGGGCTGGAGGAGCTTACAGAGATAGGGAGGGGCGAGGCCATAGAGTGATTTGAAAACAAGGATCAGAATTTTAAAATCGAGGTATTTCCGGAACAGGAGCCAATGTAGGTCAGCGAGCGCTGGGGTGATGGGTGAACGGGTGATGGGTGTGAGTTAGGACACGAGCAGCCGAGTTTTGGATGAGCTCAAGTTTACGGAGGGTGTAAGGTCAACCGTATTAATAAGATTCTTCTAATAGGAAAGGATGAGGAAATGTTGCTGAAAACTCCCAGGGCTAGATTTTCAGTTGCTTGCGCCAGCAGTTAGCGCCTTAAGAGAAGTGATTTTCGGGCGCTATGCGTGTAGCGCCCGGGCGCAGCGCAGTTTGCGCCCCGCCCCAAATTAAGTTGCCCGTTAGCGCCGGCGCAAAGTTTAGCGCCCGCCCGGATGCGCGCGCAGAAAATGACGTCACATCCTCGTGCAACGCCCTTTGTGCGCCCCGATTCCAAACTTCAGTCGGACCGCCCCATTGTGCGGCTGGCGGCCGGAGCGTTTGGAAAAAGGAACGCAACACAACCAACGCGGGCCCCGGGGGGCGCAAATTAAAAGGGACGTACTCTCCAGTATAAAGGCCAGCCTTTTTTCAGAAAACACTCTTGTGCAATGCATTTCTGGAGACACAACAAGGAGGATAGCTAACTGGTTTCAAGCAGCAAGAGCCAGGTATTTTTGGACTCAGGCCAGAGCGCTGCAAGTGGCCTTTTGGAAATTAGAGTGTTTGCCAGGATTTGATGGGGGTTGCATGGGGTGCCAACGCGGAGCTGCAGCTCCATGTCCGTAGGGCTCGCAGACGCATTGTGAGAGGGGCAGCCCTGGCTAGAGGCAGAGGGGGCTACAGGCGTCGGCCACGTAGGCCTTACCCAGTCAGGCTATACCGCCAGCAGCGCTCCTACCTAAACATGAGTGCCGCGCGATGTGTTAAAAGGCTCCGATTCCGAAAGGAGGTGATTGCAGAGATCTGCCACCTGCTTCGCCGAGATCTGCGGCCAAAGCTCAGGTGCAGGACATCTCTGTCAGTGGAAGTGAAGGTGACGGTGGCATTGAACTTCTATGCCACCGGCTCCTTCCAATACGCTGCTGGGGACATAGCAAACATCTCCCAGTACGGCGCGCATCGCTGCATCCGCCAGGTGACCGAAGCACTGTTCAGAAGGAGAAGCCATTTCATCTCCTTCCCCATGGCCCTGGAGAGCCAGCATCAGCGCGCATTGGGATTTTCCAGACTCGGGGAATTCCCCTTGGTGCAGGGCGCCATTGACTGTACGCATGTGGCTTTGCGGGCCCCTCTGGAGCATGGCGAGCAGTATCGCAACAGGAAGGGCTACCATTCTCTGAATGTGCAGCTGGTCTGTGACCACAAGCAGCGCATCATGGCAGTCAATGCCAGCTTCCCAGGCAGCAGCCACGATGCCTTTATCCTGCGGCAGAGTACTGTGCATGACATGTTCCAGGCACAGCCTCCCCCAAGAGGATGGCTACTCGGGGACAAAGGCTATCCTTTGTGCACCTGGCTCATGACCCCGCTCCGCGCGCCCAGGATCGCTGCTGAAGAGGCCTACAACGAGAGCCATCAAACCACCCGCAACATCATCGAGCTAACTATTGGGGTCCTCAAGCAGCGGTTCCGCTGCCTTGATCGCTCCGGAGGAGCTCTCCAGTATTCGCCGGACCGGGTCTCCCAATTTGTGGTGGTTTGCTGCATGCTACACAACCTGGCTATCCGCAGGACTCAGGCACTGCCACCTGACGTTGGACCAGCACCTCAGGAGGAGGAGCAGGAGGAGCATGAGGAGGAGGAGGAGGAGGAGCAGGAGTACGTTCCCAGGAGGGAGCGACCAGGGCCAAGGGCCGCACGACGCCACCTTATTACACGGTACTTCTAAGCCCCCTGTCAGGGAATGGCCAGGGGCCATGAGGGAAGATGAATGCAGCCGCTCCGCAAGCCCTCAGCCGGCGAAGCCAACAAACACTGAGAAGAACAACCATGGAGACTGCATGAATAAAGATAATTTTTTATTACACAAAAATGAAAAGCCCTTCCCACATGAATCCCCAAAAACAATAAACGGGCCCCACAAAAAGCCCAACAAACGACTCACTCCCACAAACTGGGGAGGAGTCACTCCACCTTTCTTCAAACCGGGCCTCAACGTCGGCCTAACGCAAAAAATAAGCCCTCCAACAACACAACCATGGGCAAAATAAAGATGGCCACCGCCATATAAAAGGAAAGCTGCCCACACCCTCTACTGAGTGGCCCGCGAGGGCGAGACCTTGCCCAGCCTTTTGCCTCCCCTGCCCGGCCTGCTGCTCCTTCGCAAGCTCTGCCCAGTGGCTGCTGCGAGGCTGGGGGAAGGTGCCTGAGGCTCAGATGCCCTTCCGCCAGATGCCGCTGGGGGGCGGCCTACACGGCGTTTGGGCCTCGAGGGGCTGTCTGCTGAGTGGCGCACCTGAGCCTGGCCACCATCAGCTGCAGCCGCTTGCCCTTGACGCCCCATTGGGGGAATGGCGGCGACGGATGGCGCAATGTGGGCCAGCTGGCGTCTGGGATGCGCTGGCTGGTGCTGTGGCGCGGTGGCACTCGGCCGGGCCCGCACTGCAGGATCCGCAACAATCAGCCGAGGGGCGGCTTGCTGGGATGGTCCAGCGCGGCGGCTGCCCTGGCGATGCCTGCCTGAGACAGCGCGTGTGGCAGCAGTGAGTGCCCCTGTGGTCCTGGTGTGCGCGCGCATCACAGCCGCCAGGGTCTTGACGGCATCAGTCAGCATGCGGCCACTCGCGGCAGTTGCTGCCCCGAACTTGCGCACACTGGTCGCCAGCGACTCGATGGCCTCAGGCATGCGCCCCACCACGCTCATGAGCTCCGTGTGGCGCCGGTCCGAATCCTCGGCCATCTTATCCAGCTTCCGCACCTCCTCCGAGGTGAAGGTGTCCGGACTGGAGTCGCGACTCTCCCGCTGGGGAGGAGGGGGCCGAACTAGGGGACCCTTGCCGCGTTGGTGGCGGCGAGTGTGCCGATCAGCAGCACTCCCCTCTGATCCTTCCCCCCTTTGGGGGGAAGGCCGCGGGCCACGCGCATGGCTCCTGGGTGGCTGGACGCCACTGGTCCCAGAAGCTGCATTGCCCTGCGACAGTTCCTCCAGGCACTCGTCCAGTGAGGAGGTGTCAAGCATTTCCTCCTCTCCTGCGGGACGTGACTGTTCCCCCGAAGGTCCGGCTTGCTCCTCCTCCTCCTCCTGGTCGGAGGTGCTGTCACTGGCAGCTTCAGGGTCCTGGTCGTCACCAGCTGAAAGCAGGAATGCACAAGAGTAGCTTCAGAGTGAGGAGACGGCGTCAGCGAGGGAGTTAGGACTGGTGGCATTCAGCGCATTGGTGGGACAGTGGCAAAGGAGGTAGCTCGGATGGGCCAGTGCGACGCGAGAGGGCCAAAAGGCGAGGTCCTTACCATTGCCGGGCAGTGGAGGGTCGGATACTCCGCACGCTGTGGGGACAATCACACGGGCTCCCATGAGCACACACACGCGCTCCTCCAGCCGAGTGAGCTTCTGCAGCTTGGCGCGGCCACCCCTGGCACGCGCCTGCCGATTAAACGCTACTTTAGCCTGCAAGAGAAAGGACGGGCTGTAAGTGCGCAGTGAAGCCCTGATGTAGTGTGCACTGCCTCCCATGGTGGAATAGCTTGGACAGAGTGAAGCCCTGATGTAGTGTGCACTGCCTCCCATGGTGGAATAGCTTGGACAAAGTGTAGAGTGCCGAATGGCCATGTGATGCTCATGACTGTCCCAATGCTGCTGGCTGAGGGCTGGCCAATAGGACTTTCAGCTCCCTTTGCCCATCATGTCAGGTGTACATGCAAGAATGAGGAGGAGACTGGAAAGGCTACTCACCTTCACAATCCTGGTCAGATCGTTGTATTTTTTACGACATTGTTTGTGGGTCCTGGGGGCATCGCCGGTGAACGTCACCCTCTGGGCGATCTGCTTCCAGGCTTTGGTGTAGTCGTGGTGGGTTGGATTCCTCCCACTCTCTGGGAACAAGATCTTGCGCCTCACCTCCAGAGCGGTGACCATTATGTCCAGATCACCCTCTGAGAAGCGCAGGGCACGCTGACGGGCCTTCTCTGGCGTTGCCATGACTCCCTGGGGCTGAGCAGCAGTGTTGAGGCCTCTTTGCAAGGCTGCAGTGTGCAGGGCGTGGCAGCAGACCAATTCGTCCCTTCCCCCTTTAAGAGCTGGTCGGCGCCACGGGGTCTGCTGTCAGTCCAAAAATGACCGCACCCGCGCTGCGCCCCGCCTGGGCGCTATCCCTCTGGACCGCCGGCTTAGCGCCTAAAGATAGGAGTGGAACGCCTCTTTTAGCGCTCCACCAATCTCTTAGGGCGAAGCCACTGAATTTCCGGCAACGGGGCGCTACTTTGGGGCGGGCGCTAACTTTGGGCGGGCGCTAAGGTTAGCGCCCCAAAACTGTCTATACTGAAAATCTAGCCCCCAGTACCTTGTGGAGGCAGAGGCTGGGATCCACAGAGACACTGGCTCTCTCCAGTTGGAGAAACTACAGAGAAGATCTTGAGGTAGTGTCTGACTGAAGGAGTCACCTGATAGCCGTCCTGAGGGAGGAAATGTATTTTATCGAGTGTATTTGTTGGCAGAGTAATAAAGAGTGGAGAGAACATTTAAATTTTGAATTTACTCAGTAGGAATGTCGCAGGAGAAAATCAGAAGGGACCAGCAGGAGGTTTCGTGCCTGTCTTTTGCATCGCAAACCAGGAAACTCTTCTGTACAAACGCTGTTTGTTCTCCTTGTGCGCGTGGATGCAGTTGGGACTAGTTTCTTTTTCCGCACAGAAATATTTTTTGAACACGGAAGGTATTGACCTTCTGAGTGCTGAATTTCAGTTTCAGCTTTCGAACTGTGCTTGGATTGTTATCGTGCAAGAAAAATATGGCCACGAAATTCAGTAGGTTAGTCCCTCCCGTTAGCGCCTGGCGGGAGTGCTAATGGGGCGCTAAGGGGTTAGCGCCCAGCTGCGGCGAATCCAATGCCACACGCGACCTTCAGTGGCGAATTAGCGCTGGTGCTAACCGTTAGCGCCAAGGCCTCTAGTGCCTCTCACATGGTGACGTCAATGCGCGTGCAACGCCCCGTTAACGGCCCCGATGTAAAATTGCCTTTCACCCCCTGCTCTAGCGCCTTGCGCCGACAACGCCAGGAAGAGGAGGCATTGTGCACTCGGAATTGTGCTGCAGGAAGAGTAATTAAAGGGAATGCTTCCGTGTGGCTTGAACGTCGCGAAAAAGGCGCTTTCAGTGATCGCACCATTTATTACTTGCACCAGTCTGCTGCCTGCACAAACTTTTTTACACCTTTTCCTCAAACATCTCCAAATGCTGCACTTTCTGAAAGTGATGGGGGCTGCAATGGCAGTCGCCCAGGTCGCGTTGAAAAACACCACTGATGACTGAGGTTATACAGCGTGATTGGCCCCTCCCTTTAAGAGGTGGAAGCAGCCTGTGTGATTAAAGAGTGGCGTTTGGACTGCGCACGACCTTCTTTATCGCTCTGCTGGTAGCGCCCCACTCTCAGAGGTTAGCGCCCTAAACTAGCAGAGAAGCGCTTGATTCAGCGCTCCACTTCCCTCTTGGAGCGCTAATAATGAATTTCGCGGGAGTCGACAATGATCAATGCCTGCCTCTAATTCTTCAACACTTAGGGGAAGAAATTCGGTATCGCCCCATTTGGGGCGCAATTATCGGTCGGGCGCAAAGTTTAGTGCCTGCCGCTAATTATCGCCTCCAAATGCAAACTTGGCTTTTATCGGCCCTGGAGGTGATTGGAGTGCTAAATCAAGCGCTGCACACCTGCCTTAAGGCGCAAAAGCCGAGGAGCGAAGCGCTGACTCAGAGCGCGGGCGAAGCTCAGGTGATGTCAGTTAGCGATGGAACACAGACAGACTGGCGCCGGCCAGTTCTTATAGGGGAGGGTCGATCTTGCTCTCCAGCCACATCCTGCTCATTGGAGCCTTGAATCTCGGCCTGGACAGACCAGTGCCTAAATCTTCCAGCCAAGGACTATGGAGAGGGTGAGAGAAGGAGCTCAATGCTTCAGCGAGTGGGCCTTGGAGGCTCTGGTTGGCGCGGTGGAGCGCAGAAGATCTATACTCTACCCTGAAAGTGGCAGGAGGTCTTTGCCGCTCGACTACAGAAGAGTGTGGAGGGAGGTGGCTCATCACGTCTCCTCCAGGAGCTTGGTGCTCAGGACCCATACTCAATGTCGCAAAAAGTTCAACAAACTCACTCGGGTCGTCAAGGTGAGTGGCTTTTTTTCAATACCTCTCCATCCCTCCATTTCAACCTCACTCTATGGCCAGAGGGTCTTAAAACCACAATGCCCAACACTCATCCAACACCTATGGCCCTCTCATGAAACACACACGCGCATTCCACACATTAAGGGCTATTCAATTATGGGAGGCACATCAGGCAAGACCATGGCTGTATATTTACTCAGACGCTGACCTTTTTCTTGCAGGCCAAGCTATCTCATAACAGGAGACAGCAGCAACGGACGGGTGGAGGGCCGCCTCAGCTGCAACCCCTCAGCAATCTTGAGGCGCACGTCCACAGGATTGTGGCAAGCCAGGTGATCGGTCCCGTCACCCCTGGAGAGGTCGACCCTGTTCGGGACAGCAATGATAAGGTCATCAACTTTCTCTCCTCTCTCCTTCCACTTGTCCCTCAGAACATCAGTCTTTGACACTTTAAATCCAAATTACTAAATCGCTCCACTCCTTCCTCCCTTACTGCCCCCTGTCCTCACGCTAAAGCCACTCTTGTGCCTCCCTGCTTTCAGATGGTGATTCACCAGCTGAGAAGACGGGCCCTCAAGCTGCCAGTGGGAGCGAAGCCGCAAGTGAGGAGGAAGAGGAAACCGGAGCCTCAGCGCCACCCTCTCCTGAGGAAGCCCATGCCCACACTGGGACCACGTCTTCCCTGGAGGGGAGCAGGGGGAAAGGGTCTGATGAGGGTGAAGCTCCGGGACCCAGCAGGCTGCAGCAAAGCCATGGGGGTAGGGAAGCTCGGGGGCCTTCTCCCCGGAGGGAGAGTAGGCTAGCGAGTCCTGCTGCACTTGACGCAGAGGAGGAGCGGCTCATCGCTGAAATGAACACCCGGGTGGTGGACATGCACACTCAGCTCATGGGTGCAGTGGGAAGGGTGCCCAAAAGCATTGATGCACTGGCAAGGAGTGTGGAGCACTACGCTGCAGCACAGAGGGATGCCATGCAAATGCTTAGTGTTGCAATTCAGTCACTGGCTGCTGTGATCCAATCTCAGACTGCTCTCATGCAGACTCAGATTGAGGCCACGCAAGCACTGACTGCTGCCATTGTCGCTGGTTCGGACACATTGCCCCGGGGCTCTCACCGCGCCGCAGCAGGCCAGCAATCTGTGCTCCAGCAGATTCCTCCGGATGTTGAGGTGCTGCCCCGTGGGAGTGCCAGTGTGTTGGTCGAGCAGGGAGTTGCTGTCCTCTCTCAAGATGACAGCATTCCTGCTGCCACCGCTGCCACTTCCCCATTGCACATACCGCCGCCCGTAGCCCAGACTGCTGCCGCCCATGCAGAGTTGGTGCAGTCTGCAGCCGGGCCCTCCAGGCCCAGAGCTGGTCGAGGGCGTCCTTCAAGGGCATCTGTAGTCTTAGGTTCTGACATTCAGCAGCCTTCCACCAGCCTTGCTGCAGTTACTGGGGCCCCATTACGGAGGAGCAGTAGGGTGGGAAGGGGGGAAGTGTGCAAGGGAAGGAGATCACCCTCAAAGGGCAAAAAGTAGGAGGTGTGACGAAATGTTGGGAATTTTTTTACTAAAGGCCGAGGTTCGTGTTCAAACCTTTGTTTAGTGTTTTGGACATTATCTCCAGGTTGTGAGAACCAGTTATATCAATTAATGATTTTTTGTGTTTGTCTCTATTAGTTTGTCATGAAGAAATGACACACACAGAGTTTGTAAAATAAAAAAGTTTTCGTATTCAAAATGTACAGGTTTGGCCCTTGGATTCATTGCTGCCTTGGCCGGCTTTGGGGTTGCGGGTTGCTTTCATTCATGTTGTTCTCCATGCCAGAAGCCATTTCCTCAGTAGGGCCTAGCACGGTGGCATAGTGGTTAGCACTGTTGCCTCACAGCACCAGTGACCCGTGTTCGAATCCGGCCTCGGGTGACTGTCTGTGTGGAGTTTGCACAATCTCCCCATGTTTGCGTGGGTTTCCTCCGGGTGCTCTGGTTTCCTCCCACAGTCCAAAGATGTGTGGGTTAGGTTGATTGGCCATGATAAATTGACCATTAGTTTTAGGGGGATTAAAATATGCGGGGATAGGGTGGGATATGTGTTGATGTAGGGGTTACGGGGATCGGGTGGGATATGTGTCGGTGCAGGCTCGATGGGCTGAAATGGCCTCTATCTGCACTGTGGGATTTCTGTGAAGCGGCTTGTTATCAGTCATTGATGGACGGCCCTTGCAGTTTCAACATTGTGGGCTGTAGAAATGGAGGGGGGATACTGGGGTTATTGTCGCTGGCCCGTCAGAAGTATCTGAGCTGCTCCAGAGCCCCGTGTGGTTTCGAATCACTCCCCTTTTCTGGTTCTGACCACCGGACTTATATCAGTAGTGATGTAGACAAAACGAGACTCGTGGCTGGGTGCAAAGAAGACCAGTATTTATTGAAATAAAAAGAAATAAATTGAAAATAATGAATACAACACACTTTACTTAATACAGCACACCTTTGCTTAGTACAGCACACTTTTACTTAATACAGCACTTTTACTTAATAGGGGAGGAGAAATGGACACATCGAGGGAAAATTGACTAAAATTACAATTTAACAAAATCCCCCTTTAATTCCCAGCCCTAATAGCTATCTAGGTTGCCTTGTAAAGGGCCAGAAAGTTTCATGCTCACCAGTAAACGCCTGCTCCGTGCCCTTGCGGTCTGTCTTGGATTCTTCACCGCCCCAAAGTAGAGATACCCCAGTAATTCAAAGTAACTGCTGGTATTCCACTTCTCTGGGCGGGCTGTTGAGCTGTTCCTCTGTAGGCAGGGCACGGAGGCAAGGCGGCAGAGAGAGAGAAAATGGCTTCCCGAGAGGCTATCTTTATACCCCATTGGGAGCCGTTGTCTTCGCGCCCAAATCTGGATGTATCTGGGCTATACAAAAGGGATCAATCTGTCCCCATTGACTGTAATGGGTTTTGAATGTATTACCCATTCATTTTAACTGGTTTGTGCTTAATACAAAATGTCTCAGGCATCCTTAAGTGTTGAGTCAACATCACTCAAGTGGTTTGTAAACAAAGCATTGTCCTGCGGTCACCACCCAACCGCAGTTGATTGACAGAGTTAAGTACTTAAGCCTTTGAGTCAACATTGTAGAGAGTTCTGTAAACAAACATCCTTTTGTCCTGCGGTTGAAACTTCCTAAACCGCAGTTGATTGACAGTTTCAAGTACTTCATGCATTCACACAGGCTGATGTTTTCAAATCCTTTTGTCAGCCTGCGATGGGAGAGGCTGTCTTTGTCTTCTGCCATGAGGCCTGACAGCCATTTTGATACCCTGGGTTTTTTAGGTATATTCCACCCAGGTTTTCTTTAATCAAAAAAATAATCTTCGGGGCTGTAGAAATTTTCCAAAATTCTTGCAAACCTTACAGGGCCTCCCTCCCACCTTGGTGCTGCTGCTGATTATCCTCCTCCTCTTCCTCCTCCTCTGGTAGTGCTCCAAGGCCTGGTGGCATTGGCTGGGTCCTGAGGATTGTCAAGTTATGAAGAATGCAGCACACAACTATGAAAAGGGAGAATCGCTCAGACGAGTATTGCAGGGCTCCTCCTGAGTGGTCCAGACAGCAGAACCGTTGCTTGAGCATGCCGATCGTCTGCTCAATGGTGTTCCTGGTGGCGAGATGGCTCTCATTGTACCGCAGCTCAGCAGGGGTGTTGGGGTTACGGAGCGGTGTCATCAGCCAGGTGCAGAGTGGATAACCCCTGTCCCCGAGGAGTCAACCACTTGGCAGATGCGGTGCCTGGAAAAGTTCTGGCACACCAGTCTGGCGCAGGGTGAAAGCATCATGGCTGCTGCCAGGATAGCAGGCATTGACAGCGAGTATCAGCTGTCTGTGGTCACAGACCAACTGGACGTTTAAGGAGTGGAACCCCTTGCAGTTTCGGAAATCGCTGCATTCCCATGTGGTGCCCGCAATGCCCCCTGCACCATGGGGAAACCCGCTATCCTCGCAAAGCCCAATGTGCGTTCATGCTGTTTGGCCTGGGTCATCGGGAAAAAGATGTACTGGCATCTCCTTTTATAGAGGGCATTTGTGACCTGGCGGATACAGCAATGGACCGCGAACTGGGAGATATTGGCGATGTCCCCAGTAGCAAATGTCAATTTCGGGAGCGGCGCAAACATCGCGCCCGGGCGCTAGCTGCTTTGCCCTCTTAGGTTACTAATGGGAAGTGCAAACCAACCAAACTTTTCTCCCTTAAAGTTTTAACGCCCCAAACGGGGCCACACCGAGTTTCTCCCCCTATATTTTTACTGGTCCTCAGGTTGCCAACGCTGGTTGGATGATTTCCTGGCGGTTCCATCACATGACCTTCAACCTCCACCCACCCCACCCAAACAGCCTTGTTTTCTTATCTCCAATATTTTTATTGCTAATAACTGAAAGTGTTCCACAATAATACCCCTATGATTTTTCTCCCTGGGTTTCTCGCAGCAGTCTCCTGGAGATTGACCTTTAATTCATGGAGACTACAACAAGAACAACAACTTGTATTTATATCACACTTTTAACGTAGTAAAACGTCCCAAGGTGCTTCACAGGAGCGTTAGCAAACAGAATTTGACACCGAACCACATAAGGAGATATTAGGGCAGGTGACCAAAAGCTTGGCCAAAAAGGTCGTTTTTAAGGAGCATCTTAAAGGAGGTGAGAGAGGTTGAGAGGCGGAGATGTTTAGGGAGGGAATTACAGAGCTTAGGGTCTCGGCAACAGAAGGTACGGCTACCAATGGTGGGTAGAAGGGAATCGGGAATGTGGAAGAGGCCAGAATTGGAGCAGTGCAGAGTTCTTGGAGGGTTGTAGGGCTGAAGGAGGTTACAGAGATAGGGAGGGGTGAGGCCAATAGGGATTTGAACACAAGGATGAACATTTTTAAATCAAGGTCTTGCTGGACCGGGAGCCAATGTAGGTGAGCGAGCACAGGGGTGATAGGCAATGTTCCCTGTTAGCTACGCAGTTGCACAGCACTCCAGGGATCCCGCACAGCCAGCTTGCCAGCTTTTCAATACAAAAACCGCACATGCGCGGTATTTTGAATAGCCCACACAGCCCCTTAAAGGGCCCACATGGCGCCAAAAAGGATTAGAGGGAACATTGGTGATGGGTGAACGGGACTTGGTGCAAGTTAGGAAACGGGCAGTGGAGTTTTGGATGACTTTAATTTGCTGGGATAAAAATATAATCTAGTCAGTTGGTTCCTGCCTTGTAACAAAATTGTATTAATCAGCCCTCCTATACAGAACAACCTCAAAGAAACCCCAGAGTCAGAGTAGGAATAACCACAAGCTCGGGGACTCAATTTCAAACAGCAAGACCTTTGCCTGTGGGAAACTGAAAATTTGCACAGCTTGCCATTCCTGCTTCCATGTGTTGTGTGCTTCTGTAACCGGAGCTGTACATTCCTAGTCTTGAGCGGCTACAGTACTCAGGAGCTAATCTGAGCAGCTCGCTGCATGCTGCCCCATATCCTGATCCCTTCAATGTCTGAGGAGAGCAAGAGAGAAGAAATGCGTCGGATTAAACCAGTACATGACTCCGTTCCCGATCACCCTGTTGGTTCGAGGTTTGTCCGGGATCTGAAGTGTGCCCTGGAACAGCAGGACCAGGAATGGGTGAGCCTCCTCCTCCAGCATCAAGTTCATTGCGTGGATGCCATCATCGAGCTCTCCAATGATGACTGGATGAAAGATCCATCTGCACAACTGGACCCGCTTGTCCTGCTCGGTCAGACCTGCCACAGTTTGTTCATGCCTAAAGAAAGTTAGATTTTACTATTTTTAATGGCGATATTTGGACAACTTCCTCGGTTTCCCTACATATATGTTGCTTGTTTGTTTAATTGAAAGAAAGAACTTGCATTTCTATAGCACGTTCCACAACCTCCGGGCATTCCAAAGCGCTTTACAGTCAATGAAGTACTCTTTGAAGTGTAGTCACTGTTGTAATGCAGGAAACACGGCAGCCAATCTGCACAAAGTAAGGTCCCACAAACAGCAATGTGATAATGACCAGATAATCTATTTTTAGCGATGTTGGTCCAGGGATAAATATTGGCCAGGGCACTGGGGAGAACTCCCCTGTTCTTCTTCAAAATAGCACCATGGGATCTTTTATGTCCATCTGAGAGGGCAGACGGGGGCTCGGTTTAACATTCCAAAAGACGGCACTTCCAACAGTGCAGCATTCCCATTCCCTCAGCACTGCACTGGGAGCATCAGCCTACGTTTTGTGCTCAAGTCTTGAGAGGGGATTTGGAACCAACAACTTTCAGACTCTGAGGCGAGAGTGTTACCAGTGAGCCATGACTGACACCTAGAAGTTCCTAAAACTTTATGCTCTACATTCTTCTAAACCATCCTTAACTTTATCCACTGTTATGGTATTGTCAAGATTTACAACTTGTACGTTCATGTCTCTGATGAATTTGGGTCAGATGTCAGAGCAGTTGGGCTAATGGCGCAATTGTTCTGTAATTTGCTTTGAAGTCACCGGGTTGCTGCTCAGTCAACCTTCCCTGCCCCACCCCCTGGGACACAATAAATAAAGCACCAATGAATAACCCCTCAAATTATTGAGAGACCCTAAACAAGGGGCCAAGGCTTCTAATACAGGTCACCAACCGCTGAAAAATTGTAGGAAAGAGGATAAAGCTGCTGAAAGCTTCATCCATGCTCTTGTTACCTCCAGACTTGATGCTCTCTAGGCTGGCCTCCCACCTTGTACTCACCATCGGCAGCCGTGCCATCTGTTGCCTAGGCCCTAAGCCCTGGAATTCCCTCCCTAAACCCCTCCGCCTCTCTACCTCTCCTCCTTTAAGATGCTTCTTAAAACATACCTCTTTGCCCAAGCTTTTGGTCATCTGTCCCAATATCTCCTTATGTGGCTCACTGTCAAATTTTGTCTGACTATGCTCTTGTGAAACGCCTTGGGGCGATTTATTACGTAAGTCGTTGTTGCAGATCAAGAAAAATGTAAGGTGATTTGCAAGTTTGTGCTGTGGGAAGACTAAAGGCAGGTGAGGAGTTCCACTGTTGCCATAGCAATTGACTAGTCCACAGAAGCAAAAACCTTTCAAGGAGATCTGAGCCTCAAATTTGCCAGTGGCATCATCCTACGGAACACCTAGCCCGCTCAGAGGGAGTTCCTTGTTATAAGTTTATGCCTCCATTATGTTTCCATTATGTAAGATGTGGGGAATCTAAAACTAGCATAACTAACATAAATATAAGATAGTCACTAATAAATCCAATAAGGAATTCAGGAGAACCCAAAGAATTGTGAGAATGTGGCACACACTACCACAAGGAATAGCTGAGGCGAATAACAAAGATGCAATTAAGGGAAAGCTAGATGAACACATGAAGGAGAAAGGAATAGACTATTCTGATAGGGTGAGATGAAGAGGGGTGGGAGGAGGCTGGTGTGGAGCATAAACGCCGGCATTGGGCAGTTGGGTCGAATGGTCAGTTTCTATACTGTAGACGCAATGGGGTAGAAATTCAGTTGGTTAGCGCCTCCCGTTAGCGCCTTACGGGGGGTGCTAACGGGGCGCTAATGTAGTAGCGCCGGGGCAAGGCGAATCCAACGCCACACGCCAAATCCAGTCACCTCTTAGTACCACCGGTAACAGTTAGCGCCTGGGGCATTAGCACCAGGCAGATCGTGACATCAGTGAGTGTGCAACACTCACTGGGCACCCGATCTGCCAAATTGATTATCACCCCCTGCCTTAGCGTCTCGCCCCGACAATGACAGGAAGAGGAGGCGTGAAGCAGGGGGATGGCGGGTTCCAGGGGCGCTCTTTAAAGGGATTCATCGCAGCTGTCAGGTTAGTGCTGTTTCACTGATTCCTTGTCAGTTTGCGACTTTGCAACAGTTTAACTCAGTCATTTAAAGGTTCTTTAGTATCAGGAGTGTTGTGGCTACTAAAAATTTGTTACATTTATTCTGACAAAATTTCAAAGTGCTACACATCGTTACATTAATGGGGGCTGTACTGACAGTTGACCTCACCCTCCAGGATCTACTGCGGAGGGAGCAGAGGCAGAGAGAAAGATTGCACGATGTGGCCAGGGGGAGGAGGAGGGCCATCAGGGCTCTCAACAGGAGGTTTTACCCTCTGAGGGTATTCCGAGAGCACTTCTCCTACCTCCAATTAAGCGAGGAGCAGTGTATCAGAAGGCTCCGCTTCAGCAAGGATGTGGTCACCGAACTCTGCCACCTCCTGCAACCAGACCTCCAGCCTCAGATCAGGTCGACCCCGGCTCTCTCAGTGGCAGCCAAGGTTACCGTCGCCCTCAATTTCTTCGCCAGCGGTTCCTTCCAGTCTGCAACAGCAGATATAGCGAACATCTCGCAGTTTGCCGTCCATCGCCGCATCCGGGAGGTCACAGAGGCTCTCTACAGTAGGAGAAGGGACTACATTTCCTTCCCCATCTTCAGAGAGAAGCAGGACAAACGTGCATGTGGCTTTGCCAGGATAGCGGGCTTCTCCATGGTGTACGGCGCCATTGACTGCACCCGCCTGGCTTTGTGGGCTCCGCATAACAATCCTGAGGTCTTCCATAACCACAAAGGCTACCACTCACTTAATCCTCAATGTCAATGCCCGCTATCCTGGCAGTAGCCACGATGCCTTCATCCTGCAATAGACCAGTGTGCCAACACTCTTCCAACCACCATGTCAAGCTCACGGCCGGCTGGTCGGAGACAAGAGCTATCTGCTCTCCAACTGGCTCATGGCTCCCCTCCGCAACCCCAACACTCCTGCCCAGCACTCATAATGAGAGCCATGCTGCCACCAGGAACATCATCGAGTAGACCATCGGGGTGTCAAGCAATGGTTCCACTGCCTTGACCGCTCGGGAGGAGCCCACCAGTACTCGGCTGAGCGGGTGTCCCATTTCGTGGTGGTCTGCTGCATGCTCCATAACTTGGCTATCATGAGGGCCCAGCCCTTGCCACCAGGGATTGTGTGACCACCTCAGGAGGAGAAAGAGGGAGAGGAGGAGGAGGACAAGGACGAGGAGGAGGAGGACAAGAACAAGGAGGAAGAGGAAGATGAGGAGGAGGAGGAACAGGAGTGAGGGAGGACGCAGCAACTCAACCGGCCTTCTGGAAGGGCAGTCCGTGATCACCTCATCAGACTGCGGTTCCAATAAATTAAACCCCAGATCCCTGTTGCTCATCACATCCCCATCCTTCCATCCCTGTCACAGGCCATATCACAGCGCAAAGCTGAAATGAGAGACACCACAAAATCATCCAAAGCCAATTAATAAATTTATCAATAATCAGTGAACACATATTTACAACAACAATATTAACTATTCACCCTTGTGCAATCCATTAGTGCCTCTCGTTACTGTGCTTTTGCCTACTCTAGTGCTCCTACGAAGTGTTGGGCCAGTGGCTGCAGCACGGCAGGTGGAAGGCTGCTGAATGTCCATGCGGGAGACTTCAGATAGCCTTGTCCTCGACCAGCTCTGGGCCTGGAAGGCCCAGCTGTAGACTGCACCACCTCAGCATGGGCGGCAGCAGCTTGGGCTGTCTGGATGGCAGGCAGCGACAAGGGCAATGGCGGAGTGCCAGTGGTGGGAGCAGGAATGCTGTCATCCTGAGAGAGGACAGGAGTTTCCTGCTCCACTGACCCACTCCCACTCCCCTGGGGCAGCACCTCAGCATCACTACCAATCTACTGGAGCACAGATTACTGGCCTGCTGCAATACCATTGAGACTGCATGAGAGCAGTCTGAGAATCGATGACACCAAGCATAGACTGCATTACAGCACTAAGATGCTGCGTGGCTTCTGCCTGTGCTGCAACATCGCCCATCACACGTGGCATCAGGTCTGTGTCGCCACGGTCTCTCTGGGAGTCCACCATCCTTTGCAGACTGCAAATTATGGGCTCCATGGTGTGCGCAGAGATCTGTGCAATGTTGGAGGCGGACTCCTCCATGCTGCTTACCATTGCCAACTGGCTCTCAGGCACCCTTACCGTTGCACCTATCATCTCCGTGTGCATGCCCATCACCCTTCTTCTAAAGGCCTCCCCATCGAGGTCCTCATCTGAGTCCTGTGCAGCAGAACTCGAGCGTGAGCACTCCCTCCAGGGAGCTGGCCCCCGAGCTACCCTTTCCCCCTGGCCTTGCTGCAGCCCACTCGTCCCCGGTGCATCGCCCTGTGCAGATCACGCTACTATACTAGCCTCTAAAGAATGCGTAGTGCCAGTATCTGAGCTGGTGCCTGCGGGTGAGACATGCAGTGATGTGGTGTGTTCATCCTCCTCCTCTTCTTCTGTCTCACTCCCTATGGTGCCCTCAGTGACAGGCTGCTCAGGTGCTTGCTCATTATCTGAAAGCATAAAGGCACAAGAGTCGGGTTAAAGTGAGGGGAGGAGGGCAGGAAGGGAGAAAGGCATGCATACAGCATGATTAGCTGGAAAGTGGGAAAGGCTTGTGGGGTGAGGGGAAAGTGGGATGTGAGAAGAAGGAGTAGGGATGAACATACCGTTGCTGTCCCCAAGGGGGTCAACGTCCCCAAGGGGGCCAGTGGCCACAGCGCCCACCACCTGGTGCCCAATAATTTGCAGCACTCTTTCCTCCAGCTCAGAAAGTGGTTGGGTGTCAGGTTGTCCCCCGCCTGTGCGCTCCTGCTCCCTCCTGTTGTGAGCGACCTTGACCTGCAAGAGAAAGGAAAATGTGTGAGTGAGTGTAGAGCAATGTGTTTCGGTGATGTGTCTGCCATAGTTGAATAGCTGTTGTAATGTATATACCTTTAAGGGGGGAACTATCTTTTACAGCTCATGTATACTGCAGTACCAGCAGTGACCACACCTGTATATAGCACTGAGTAGTAATCTGTACAGATCAGTTCCAGTGTGAGACACGTTGAGTAAACACCTGTTGTACCATTCTCCTGCAGTCTGTGTCTTATTATACACAGACACAACAGCTGTCATTGTGTGCAAGGTGTGAGATGTGGATGTGAGTGTTGGTCGGTGAAAATTGTTGGTGTGTAAGTGCTGGGGGTGTGGTGCTTTGGACAGTGTGTGCAGACTGAGGTTCAGATGGTGGTATGTAGCATCTGTTGAAGCATTGACTCACCCTTACCACCCGAGTGAAGTCATTAAAATTTCTTCCTGCACTGTGTGTAGGTCCTGGGGACCACAGTGCTGCCCGAGACATGCTGGGCTTCCTCCCCCTACATGGCACGGAAGACTTGCGGCGAGGGCCTCCTGCCACTTGCCGGGTAGAGCACTGCCCTCCGTCTCTCTACAGCGAAGACCAACGCCTCCAATGCTTGGTCGCAGAATCTGTGAGCTCTCTTCCTGGGCCGTTGATCTGCCATAATGACATCTCCTTCAGTGGTCTGGTTCCTTCTCCTTGGCCTTCTGCTGCTTGCTGAGACAGCTGCAGAACCAGCAATGCTGAGAATGAGGTTCTGCAGCATGATTGAACCTCCCCTTTAAGAACTGGAAAGAGCCTGTGGCAATGATGACTAGCGATTAGTCTGCACCTGAAATTTGAGTCTAACGCCACTGAGCTCGGTCATTAGCGCTTGATTTAGCACTCCCATCCTTTCTTTGAGCGATGACACTGAATTTTGTGTGTAGAGAGATTCATTAGCACCTGCTGCTAAATCTCAAACTTTTCCAAAGTTAGCGCCCACTCCTGGGCTATAATGAATTTCTCCCCTATGTCACTATTATGCCTCCTCAGCACTGTGGGAGCAGCTGCACGACAGGGTTAAAGAAGAAGGTCTAACCATCTTCTCAAGGGCAACTAGGGATAGTCAATAAATGGCAGCCTTGCCAGCAATGCCCATATCCCGAGAATGATCTATTTTTAAAAAATAGCACAGAGTAATTTGCCACCATTACGAAAGCAAAATCCTGCGGATGCTGGAAATCTGAAATAAAAACATAAAATGCTGGAAATACGCAGCATCTGTGGAGCGAGAAACAGTTAACAGAATTTGCCACCAGTTCATTAAGGACCCTCGTTGAGGATTCCTACAAGAATTGGTACCGGTTGCTCTGCTTGTCCTACTTCTTTTCAGTCCTAGGTCACAAAGTGCCTGGAGTGCAGACACAAGCATATAGAAAACACACATAAATATTATTCTATTTTCAGCCTCTTACAACACTGATATCACGGGGCTGCAAATATATCAGATCCCTGTTGACAGGCGGATTGAAGGAACCTGGGAATGGGCTTGCATGGAAAAAATGCACAAACAGTTGAATGAGCCAAATGACAGCACAGCTCAAAGTAAGAGCTTGTGACCCACTGCCTGGTTCCAAGTTTGATTGTACCCAATAAGGTCACAAAGAGATGGAAGCATCTGTACACAGCCCCAGCCCTGGAAATACAGGGGCTGCACCATTCAGTGTTTCTTCAGTACATTTCGGAGTTTTACTTGGATGCTGGAGTGCTTGGTCCCTGCCGACACACCGTGCTTGACCAGCTCCCGGGCAGCTCCTGTGCCTGGACCTCCGGGGTGATGATGGTGTGGTGCTTGTTGTAACAGGCCAGACGGGAAGCCTCACCCACCATGCGCTGTGAAATATCCCTGCCAAAGGAGCTTGCGATGCTCATGGACTTGGAGGAGATATCGGGGTTGAACCTGTTTCATCACTTTGTATGTTGTTGTGCTTCTGATGGCTTTTTTGAATTTATTTATAGAGCGAGCCCTGCTGACAGTAAAAAAAAACACTGCTTGTGGTGCATAGGGATCTCAGTCAGGAATGCTCCTCACTCCTAGTTTAACAATGGACTGATTAACAACAGGGTTTTTCAGTAGGTTTTAATAGCACAATCCCTATTGTAATTGCGTGTTCATAAAAAGACACCAATAGCCCATTTTGAAGTTTCTCCGGTCTTTGTTATTAAGCAACACTTTCTTCTCACTGCTCACAAAAGATCAAAACTCATCTCCAGTGAGTCACAAATCAGCAGAGCTCCACAAAGAGAAAATAATTAGGCGTCGGATGTCGAAAGATTTCGCTGAAAGAGGCACGTTCCTGGTCCCGAGGTGGGTCTGGCCAGATTCAGCCCTTGGAGTGGGCTGGTTTCAAGTCTTTTGGTTTGCAGTCAGCAATTTCACCGCTGGTAAATTTCAGCTGCTGTCAGTCTTCCGGAACTGTATCCTGATACTGAATCACAGTTCTGTATCCCAGTACTGTATTCAGTTACTGTATACCGGCACTGCATCCCGTAACTGTATCCCGTTACTGTAGCCCCTTACTGTATCCCGTAACTGTATTCCGGTACAGTATCGCGCTAATGAATCCCGGTACTGTATTCCGGTACTGTATCCCGGTACTGTATCCCGTAACTGTATTCCGATACTGTATCCCGGCAATGAATCACGGTACTGTATCACGGTACTGTATCCCGGTACTGTATCCCAGTACTATATCCCAGTACTGTGCCCCGATACTGTATCCCAATACTGTATTCAGTTACTGTATACCGGCACTGTATCCCATTACTGTATCCCTTACTGTATCCCCTTACTGTATCCCGTAACTGTATCCCGTTACTGTATCCCCTTAATGTATCCGTAACTGTATTCTGGTACAGTATCTCACTAATGAATCCCGGTACTGTATTCCGGTACTGTATCCCGGTACTGTATCCCGTAACTGTATTCCGATACTGTATCCCGGCAATGAATCACGGTACTGTATCACGGTACTATATCCCGGTACTGTATCCCAGTACTGTAGCCCGGTACTGTATTTATTACTATATCCCAGTACTGTGTCCTGATACTGTATCCCGGTACTGTGTCCCGATACTGTATTCCAGTACTATATCCCGGTACTGTGTCCATGGACAGATGCATCTGCGACAGGTAGATTGGTGAGGATGAGGTCAAGTAGGTTTTTCTCTCGTGTTGGTTCACTTACCACCTGCCGCAGGCCCAGTCTGGCAATTGTGTCCTTTAGGACTTGGCAAGCTCAGTTAATAGTGGTGCTACTGAGCCACTCTTGGTGATGGTCATTGAAGTCCCCCACCCAGAGTACATTCTGTGCCCTTGCTACTCTCAGTGCTTCTTCCAAGCGGTGTTCAACATGGAGGAGTACTGATTCATTAGCTGAGGGAATGCGGTAGGTGGTAATCAGGAGGAGGTTTCCTTGCCCCATGCTTGACCTGCAGCCATGAGACTTCATAGGGTCCGGAGTCAATGTTGAGGACTCCCAGGGCCACTCCCTCCCGACTGTATACCACTGTGCCACCACCCCTGGTGGGTCTATCCTGCCGGTGGCACAGGACATACCCAGGATGGTGATGGAGGAGACTGCAACCTTGACTGAAAGGTATAGTTCTGAGAGTATGACTATGTCAGGCTGTTGCTTGACTAGTCAGTGGGACAGCTCTCCCAATTTTGGCACAAGTCCCCAGATGTTAGTGAGGAGCATTTTGCACAGTTGACTGGGCTGGGTGTGCCTTTGTCGTGTCCAAAGCTGGTGCCGAAGTCGATGACGGGTGATCCATCCAGTTGTATTCTTATTATTGCTTTTCGGAGCGGTTTTGGTACAAGTGGCTTGCTAGGCCATTTCAGAGACCAGTTCAGAGTCAACCACATCACTGTGGGTCTGGAGTCAAATATAGGCCAGACTGGGTAAGGATGGCAGATTTTCTTCCATCAAGGACATTAGTGAACCAGATGTCATTTTTACGACAATCCGATAGTTTCATGGTCACCATTACTGACACTAGCTGTAGGGGGGTTTGCTACTTGCTTTGGCCAGTCGGTTATGTCTCCGGCTGCCTTATCTCTGAGCGGTTCGGATCGCTCACCCCTTAGTTCTGATCCCCGGACTTATTGGCAGATAGCGATATAGACAAACGAGCAGACCAGTGGTTTGGTACAAAGATGTGCGGGTTAGGTTGATTGGCTATGATAAATTGACCCTTAGTGTTAGGGGGATTAAATACGTGGGGTTACGGGGATAGGGTGGGATATGTGTTGATGTAGGGGTTACGGGGATCGGGTGGGATATGTGTCGGTGCAGGCTCGATGCGCCAAAATGGCCTCTATCTGCACTGTGGGGTTTCTGTGATTCTGTGATTCTGTGAAAACCAAAATTTATTAACAGAGAAAATAAGATAACAATACTGTACAAAAGGATGATATCAATGCAGTACACTTATACTTAACAGGGGAGGAGAAACGGCACATCGAGGGAAAATGGCTAAAATGACAATTCAGCAATCCCCTTAACTCCCACCCTCTACACCTAGCTAGATTATCTTGCGATGGGTCAGAAGTATAATGCTTACCGGTCTGAGATGTTGAAAGAAAAGCCTTGCCCCTTTGCCCTGTTGCCTGCCGATGTCACGTGGTCCCGCTGTTGCACAGACTTCACCGTCCAGGTAGAGATACCCCAGTAATTAAAAGGTCTCTGACAGGGTATCCTACCTCTCTGGACGGGCTCTCCTTCGATGGTCTTCTTCCTTGGTTGATGGCGAGGCAGGGTGCAGGAGGCAAGGCGAGAGAGAGTGAATGGCTTCTCGAATGGCTAATTATACCTCGGTAGCCCTTATCTCTACACTCAATCAGCTCATTCTTTTGTCTGATTTGAGCGGGCTGGAATTAAACAAAAGGTATTGATCTTGGCCCATCGACTTGGATGGCCGGTAATCGGTTCCTGCCGGTTCTGCAACTGCTCTCCTTTGTCCAACAGGTTCTTTGATGGGGGCCAGCCCCGTCTCGATGGCCCCGCTGATTATTTTGATTGTTTGAGCAAACACCTTGATGGCCTTTATGCGTAGGTCTGATTGTAATTGGGTTTGTCCCCAATGCATATGCAAAAGTCTTGTCTTGTTTCGTGATCTCCTTGCTGCAGGCATTGAAATGCACAAGCTGTTAGCTTGCCAGGGTCTGAATTGAAACTGACAGGCTTTCGGTCACGAGGTCTGACCGCAGCCATTTTGTTGTGCCCTGGATTTTAAAACTCAGTCTGACCAGGGTTTCTTTAAAAAAAAAAATCTTCGGGGTGGTGGGGGGGGGGGGGGGGGAGCTGTATGAAATTTTCAAATCCTTCAGTCCCCCCTAGGATACTGAAACTTGCTTGAAGTGTCCAACCAAGGTGAGCAAAGTTTCTGACCCCCCATAAATAACCTTCTCCTGTATTTACCTATCCATAATCCCTCAGCCCACATTTCCCGTACTTAGAGAAAACGCAGTGTACGACAGGCATCTACAGATGGCAAATACGATTCGTTACAAACAATCCAAGCATGAAGGGGGTCCAACACCCCTGCACCACTTGGTACATTACAACATTTTTATTCTGTAGTATCAAACAGTCACAATCTTTATTAAAATAACACAATGAAACGAAGAAACAATCTTTATTAAAAATAACAAACAATGACCATCACGTTTAAGTGAGATGCGATGCAAAACTCAAACGGGTGTCTCTTCTTCCACCCAGGCATAATGTTCCTTCCACACCTTTTCAGTTTTAAACTCTAATTTGGGACCCTTTCTCCTGCACTGGATGTACACCAGGTAGAGAACTATTCCTAACTGACACACCACCAGGGTGTGGGATGCCATATGGATCCAGGGTGGGACTTCTATATTTTCAAAAACGTCCCACCAGGGTGGGGTCGTAATATCTAAAATGTCGGCCCCTATCTGGACAGTCTTCTGTTCCAGGGTGTAGAAGTGTTTTTGTGACACTAAAACGGCTTTTAGCAATTTGGTGAGGTGTTCTGGGAGAGGGGGAATCTGATAACCGAAATGCGCAACATATTTCTGCAGGTGGGTGAAATTCTCTTTCACAGTGAGGTGAACAGTGGCGGGTTCAGGAATGGGGACAATTCGTAGTTGTGCCACTTGAACTTCTGCCTCGGGTTTGAAACAGAAACTGCTGTCACTCACCGCACACCAGCTATGCTGTCCGTGCTGGTAGTGAGGCACTCCTGTGGTGAAACAATATGTCCCACCTCCTATATATGCTACCTGGGGGGGAACATGGCCCTGTGTCATTGCCTCCATGGTGCAATTTATAGGTTTCGCGCCAGCAGCTCTGAACCCGCACTATGGTTTGGAATAGGCATTCAAGTGCTGGGGACACAGGATTATGTGTGCTCCCCGGCTACGGCACCCCGAGAGGTCAGTGCCCGTCATAGCATGCTCCCACTTTATGACGTAGGGCGGGACCGCTGTAAAACGAATGTGTGCACCCCGCTGAATGACTCCAATGTTCTCCACCCTGTACACCGGCGCGGGTCGGGCCGTCCCGCCCATGACCGGCATTCTTACAACTATCCCCATGATGGTGTGGTTGGACCGCCCACAGTCCACTGGGACTGGGTAGGCCTCCGAAGCTAGCCGGAGCTGGCACGGGCTTAATGCATTCTCAAAAGGGTGGAGGGCTGCAAGGTGTTTGTTGCTGATCCAGGAGGGGACTAAACCTTGCTTTAAATCCTCCAGATTGCTGCGGCCCTCGCCCAGCAACCATGCCCCATACAGCACGCACACTTCATTCTGTGCAGCTTGGTCAGAAGCGTTTCTGTCCTCCCTAATGAGAGCATTAACCATTTTGGCATGTTCCTCCAGCTCCGCTACGATCTCCTTTAAGTGGAGTGTCATGGCCTGGTCCTCATGCAACTGGGAACCCACCACCTCATTCTCATCGATTAATATTTTCTTTAATTGCGTTTTTAAACCATTAATCTGGGTCTGCAGCTCGATGTCATCTAAGCTGCTGATGACAGAAGACCCCGTGTTAAGACCAGTTAAAACATCGTTAAAAGCACCCCTTCTTTGTCTCCCAATCCCGTCCAAAAGCACGTGGGTGTATAGTCTGGTTCTGTCAACATCTGAAGAATCAAACTCATAGAATTTACGGAACATATCTTTTAAGAGGGCTTGATACAACTGCGCGGTCTCTGTGGGGCACCACGCGGGTAGGTGTACCTCAGTGAGGTTTAAAATCACGGAGGCTACCGCTTAGTGCACCCCTTGATACAGCACCTGGTCTGTAGGTACTAGCACCAAGCCATTCCCTGGTCCCTTGGTGGTGGCGGGGCATCCCTCTACTATCGTCCGTGACGTCGCGGTCGTGGGCAGGGGCTGTCGGGGGCAAGTCACTAGTTCAGTGGCATTAACTGAGATTGGGGAGTATGGGATCGCGCATGCGTCCAGGCGAGACTCCCAGTCCATCCCCCTCCCATTATCTTGCCACTGGCTGCGGAAAATGATGGAAATGCCTGTGGGGCAGGCCTTCTCTGAACCCCACATACAGACATAGATCCCCTGATCCGGTTCCCACCATTTATCCCAGCACACACTTAACCCCCCGTGGGTCCCTGTGATAGTCCAATGAGTGTTCTTCCCCAACCATTCCCACTCAACTCTGGGGTTCCCCATGCCTTCACTTAGTTTCCTGAGCCACCACCACCTATCCAGGGGAACGTGCCCCTTGCATGTTAAACATATCCTTTTGCCCATGGTGACGCTAATCCTGGGAGTGATGATCCATATCCTGGGGCACAGGAGGGAGGCCTCCCCGTAGGTGAACCCGGTCTGGCTGGAGTACTGGGACGAATTGGATCCCAGCCACCCCGGCCACGTCCCCTCGTGGAAGTAAACGGTTGTCTCCTCTGCCTCCCGTACGCCGCTACCGTCGACCACCACCGGCGCCCTGTTCCCCGAGCACCCGAAGATGTGGTGGTCCTCGACGTCCCCTCTCCTACTGATGATCAGCCTGAGCAGAGCGAGCAGGATTATGCCTCCGTACATTCCGAAATTTCCTGCAATAGACATAAAGGCATCTAGTCAGGTTCCCTGGAGACTCGCTGGCTCAGGTGACGTATGGTCGGGTCCCGTGACCTCGACTCACATGGACAATACTCTGAGACGGCTTCATACCTAAATCAAAACTAACTGTTCCTTACTTAGAATTTATTATGTCCGTGTGTAATTGAGACACGGACTGCAGGAGTTGGTTACAACAGGTGTTTACTGAGTGAAGACAAAACTGGAACTACTATGCAAAGTTACTACACAGGCTTATATACAGGGGTGGTCACTACTGGTACTGCAGTATACAGGGGCTGCAGAATATAGTTCCTTCTGCAAAGTACATACACTACAATTCCTCCCCTTTTAGCTAAACAGTACATAACATTCGATTAATAATTAAATAACATATTTACAATTACAGTTGCTATATACGTTAGCTGAAATTAAGCAATTATAAGTTCAGTCTTTGAGGAGGCTTCCTGATTCTGTCTGGATAACGCCCCTTTGGGGTATCAGGTTCTTCTGGCAAAGTTGATTCGGGATCAACGTCGTTGTTTGGTTCGTCTGCTTCCAATATCACCGATTCTGAGGTAGATGCAATTGGTACTTCGGTTTCATCACCAGGTGTATCGGATCGTGGTGTGGAATTGATGTTTTCCAGTGACTCTAGAATCTGGTCAGCATGACGTCTTACAATGCTCTCTCCAACGTCCACGGTATACATTAGAGGTCCTTGCCGTGTGCAGATCGTTCCTGGCTGCCATTTCTCTGTGCGGTAGTCCCGGGCCAAAACTGGTTGACCTATCTTAAAACTCCTGGTCGGCCTTTCATTCATATTCTGAAACTGCCTGTTCTCCACATCTCTTCTGATGTTTGGCTTAACCAAATCCAAGCGGTATCGTAGTCTTCGATTGAAGAACATCATGGCTGGAGTTTGGTTGGTAACCGCATGTGCCGCATTCCGGTAGGCAAACAAGAAGTATCCACCTTGTGTTTTAGGGGTATGTCTTCATTACACATTGCCTTGATAGCCTTCTTGAATGTTTGAACGAACCTCTCAGCCAATCCATTGGTGGCTGGATGATATGGGGCGGATGTGTAATGCTTAACACCATTGTTCTTTAAGAACCTCCGGAACTCTTCAGACACAAACTGTGGTCCATTGTCGGAGCAAATCTGTTCAGGCAGCCCATTTCTGGCGAATATGGTTCATAAGACTGTGATCGTTTTTTCTGTGGTGGTTGAGGACATTTTTATTACCTCTGGCCACTTTGAATGTGCATCCACCACAATTAAAAACATCGAGTCCATAAATGGACCAGCAAAATCAATGTGCACCCTTTGCCATGGAGATGAGGGCCACTCCCATGGATGTAGAGGGGCTTGTGGTGGGGCATTTTGGACCTTCTGGCATCCTGTACAGCTCTTGGTCATCTCTTCGATTTCTCTATCGATTCCCGGCCACCACACAAACGCTCTGGCTAAGTTCTTCATTTTTACCCCTCCCAGATGACCCTCATGGAGCTCATTGAGCACTCTATCCTTCAATTTGGGTGGAATTACTACTCTGGATCCACACATCAAGGTTCCTCGGCACACTGACAGCTGTTCTCTTCTCGGCGAGAATGCTGGCAACAGTGGTTCGCCATGTGCTGGCCATCCCTTCACCGTTAAATCATAGACCCTGGAGAGTGTCGGGTCATTTCGTGTTTCCTTTTCTATGTTTGCATTCATCACAGGTAGACATTCGACTATGGTCGAGTGGAATATCTCCACAGGATCCACTGCAGGTGCTTCTTCCACCGTCAGCAACGGTAGGCGCGACAATCCATCAGCATTCCCATGCTGTTTAGTTCCTTTGTACTCGATGTCATATTGGTGTGCCCCTAGGGAAAGGGACCACCTCTGTAGCCATTGTGCTGTCATTATCGGGACGCCCTTCTGAGGGTTGAAAATGGAGACAAGAGGTTGATGATCAGTTAGTAGAGCAAATTTCTGACCGTGCAGGTAGCGATTGAACTTCTTCACCCCCCACACCAGGCGGAGGGCCTCTCTGTCAATCTGGGCGTAGTTACGCTCGGCTGAAGTTAACGAGCGTGACGCAAAAGCTATCGGCCTCTCTGAACCATCAAGGAATTTATGTGACAGTACCGCTCCAATGCCGTAGGGAGACGCATCACACGCCAGTCTTATCGGTAGTGATGGGTTGTAGTGAGCCAATACTTCACTTGCAGTGATTAGGTCTTTACTCTTCTGAAAGGCCCACTTACATTCATCGCTCCATTTCCATGCTACTCCAGTTTGTAGTAGGGCGTTCAGTGGGTGCAGAATTGTGGACAAATTCGGCAAAAACTTATGGTAGTAATTCACCAATCCGAGGAATGACCTCAGTTGCGACACATTTTCAGGCGCTGGAGCCTTAACTACCGCTTCAATTTTGTCAGGGGACTTATGTAACCCCTCTTCATCAATCATGTGGCCACAATATGATATCTGTTTCTTAAAAAACTCGCACTTGGGGCAATTGGCTCGTAGCCCGTGTTCTCTTAGTCTAGTGAGCACCTGCTCTAAGTTGGCAAGGTGTTCACTGTCATCTTCACCTGTCACTAGGATGTCATCCAAGTAACACTGAGTCCCCGGAATCCCTTGCAGGACTTGTTCCATCGCTCTTTGCCATATCGCCGGAGCTGATGCTACTCCGAATACCAGTCGATTATACTGGTAAAGACCTTTGTGAGTGTTTATCGTGAGATACTTCCTAGAGGATTCTTCAACCTTCATCTGCAAATATGCTTGTGCTAGGTCAATTTTTGTAAAACGCTTCCCTCCAGATAGTGAGGCGAAAATATCTTCTATCCTCGGGAGAGGATACTGTACTGTGTGAAGGACTGGGTTCACCGTCACCTTGAAGTCCCCACAGATGCGAACCTTCCTTGGCTCCTCAGACTTATTGTTTAACGTTTTTTTCATGACAGGAACGATGGGTGTCGCCCACTCGCTCCAGTCTACCTTAGATAACACACCTGCATTCTCCAGATTCTCCAGCTCTGCCTCGACGGCTGGGCGAATTGCATACGGTACCGGTCTTGCTTTGAAAAACTTGGGAATTGCATTCTCTTCTATTTTTATCAAGGCGGTTACGCCTTTAAGAGTTCCCAGTTCTTGTTGAAATACCTCTTTAGCGTTAGCTAAGATTTTTGACAATCGCCCAGGTGTGACGTCATCATCCTTTTTACCAGCCACAGTCAGTGCCTGAATGGAGTGCCAGTCTAAACTTATCTTTCTGATCCATTCACGTCCTAATAACGGTGGTCCACCATCTTGCAGTATGTACAGATACAATTTCTGTATTTCCTTGCCGTTGTATTTGACAGGCACCCTTATTTTCCCTCTGGGGTATACTTTCTGCCCCGTATACGTCTTCAAGACAATGGATGTCTCTTTCAAGGGTATGTGTGAGAATAGCCACTCATAGTCTCGTCGATTCATGACGGTCAGGGCTGATCCTGTATCCAATTCCATTTTGACTTGGGACCCTGCTATCGTGAGGGTGACCCAAATGGTTCGGTGATCCTCTTTTGCGATTACGTTGTGAAGTTTGAGACAGCTTAGTCTCTTGTTCCTGGATTCACTATCGCTCTTCTGGTCTTCGGAACTACTGTCCGTCATCTTTTGTACTTTCCTGTACTGTTCCTTAGTAGCCTTTTTGTTGTCGTTAGTCTTCTTCCCAAACCTGCAAGCTCGTGCAATGTGTCCCATCTTTCCGCATTGCCTGCATATTTTGTCCTTGGACCAGCAGTCCTTCTAGTCATGGGTTGTTCTGCCGCAGCGATAACATTTTTCAAATCCCCGTGTCATTTCATGGGTGCCGTATTCCTGTGGCTTTTGCTGTATTTCCACAGCTCCCCTTGCTGCTGCTTCGTACGATACTGCCACGCTGAAAGCCTTATCTAGCGTCAGCTCTTTCTCTGAGAGTAACCTCTTCTGGGTTCCTTCACTCAGGAGTCCACAGACAAATTTGTCCCGTAGGGTATCTGCCAGTCCTGCTCCGAACTGGCAGTGCTTTGATAGCTTGCGTAGTTCTGTAACGTAATCAGCATTGCTCTCATCTTTATGCTGATTTCGCTTGTGGAATTTAAATCTTTCTGCTATCAGCAGTGGTGTAGGATTTAGGTGTTCCTGTAGGATATCAACAATTTCGTTAAAACTCTTCGCCATCGGTTTGGCTGGAGTGATCAGGTTCCGCAATAGGCTGTACGTTCTTGCGCCCATTAAGTTTAGTAGTACCGATGCCTTTTTCTCATCGGCTACTTCGTTTGCCTTGCAATATACTTCGACTCTTTCCACATACGTGGTCCAGTCTTCTATTGCATTATCGAAGGCAGTGATATTGCCAGTCTTCGGCATCTTGGAAATCTAAGATGGTGCCTCCCGTGCTTTGCCTTCTTCCCCGATTGAACAAAATGGCACCTCCCGCGCTTTGCCTTCTTCCCCGCTGGATTAAGATGGCGCCTCCCGCGCTTTCTGTCTTCTCCGCTGCTGCTAGCGCTGTTGCTGGCATTTTTATGCCTTGATGGCGACGCCCTATGGTCTTCGCGTACTTCCCCCCTGCGCTGCTGCTAACGCCGCTCTCCGCAGTCCCCGTGGCAAACTGCAGCTCCTCGCGGCTTTCTGCGCTTCTAATTTCTTTTATTTTCCCGTCGTCAGAGCAAACCCTACGGGACACTTTCCTCCCTCTTCTCGGGTCTGTACGCTGCCCGGCTTCGTAGCACCGGCCGCGCCCTGTGTGCTCCACCCTCTCTTTCTCTCTCTCCTCTTCCCGACAACGCTGCTCGGCCCCGTTGAAAAGCCACCCGATCGAGCTCTAGCCCGCCGCAGCCCAGGAAGAATCAGTGTACTACCTGCCACCAGCCCGATTAGCTGGAACACCATAGACAGGATAACCAAGCCCCGCACTCGACAGCCTCTCCTGCAAATCTTCAACTCCGATGAATCAGAGGCGGTTGCCCACGGTCGATGCCCGTTTCTTCTGTTTGTTTTTTTTTTCTTTCTTCCTTCTGGCCTCGACCTCTAACAACTTCGCTTCAGGGATGGATCCCCATGAGCTGGTGCAGAACTGTAGGTAAGTTCGGATCTGCTCGTCGCCAGTATTATGTCCATGTGTAATTGAGACACGGACTGCAGGAGTTGTTTACAACAGGTGTTTACTGAGTGAAGACAAAACTGGAACTACTATGCAAAGTTACTGCACAGGCTTATATACAGGGGTGGTCACTACTGGTACTGCAGTATACAGGGGCTGCAGAATATAGTTCCTTCTGCAAAGTACATACACTACAGAATTAAATTAAAATAGCCTAACTTAACACTATAAACTTAAACTACTAAAACTATATACATCTGCCGCCCGTCTCCGAGCGGCCAGCCTAATTCCTGCCTGGTCTGTTGCAGGCTGCTCCCTGCGGCATGGCTGCACTGAACTGCACGTCCGGTCCCTTGCAGCCTGTAGCTGCTAGCTGGGGACCTTTGTCTTCCGACTTCTCTTTAACTCGGGAGGTTGCCCTTTCAAACTGGGGAGCCGGCGACCATGCCTTCCTAGGCTGGGGTGTCCGAGGGGACCTCCTAGGAAGTGCTACTGGTGGGGCTACCCTGGTGAGCGGACCTTTTGCTCGGACCGCATTCCTCGCTGGCTGGGGATCTTCTCCCTGGGGTCCCTCCCCTCCCAAACCTGAAATGGGGACCGGTAATCTCCCGCCACCGGCTGCCGGTGGCTGAGGGTCTCCACCTCCAGGTTCAAAACCTGGGTCGGGGGCGGGGCCATCTGGCTCGGGCTCCTCCTCCTCGGAATCCCAATGGAGTGGGGGAGTGGTCTGAACAAGGTGCTGGGGGACTCCTCCCTTGACGCACGCGACTGCGCCTGCGTGCGCAGCCTGTGTGTGCGCACCCGCTGCGGGCTGAGGATTTCTAACCTCGAGTTGGATCCCAGCTGCCTGCTTCTTCACCTCCGGCTTAAACAGCTTACACTGGTTGATATGGAACCATTTTGTGCGCCGGGGCAATTTCACTGCATACACCATGGGGCTGGCTTTATCTACTATGCTATAGGGTCCCATGTACAATGGCTCTAAACTCCCCACTCGGGCGTAGTTCCTAACCATTACCTGGTCCCCTATCTCCCATTGGTGACTTTTGTTAGGCTCGAGCAGCAACCGGTTATTCCGGTGCTGCTTTCCCATGCTACCTGCTGCCTGCTCGTAAATCTGCTTCAGGCGCTCGAGGAGTGTTCGGGTGAATTTATTCCGATTTACCTCCTGAAGCTGCCCTTCGGTAAGAACTGGGGCTAGGACATGGGTGGGGGTCCGCATAACCCTGCCAGTCATTAACTCGTACGGGGAATGCCCTGTCCTTTTGGACTGGCTGGCCCGGATCCCCATGAGGACTAGAGGCAGGACCTCCACCCATTTTTGGGGCAAGTCCACTGTCTCTTTCCTCAGCTTTTCTTTTAGGGTGCAGTTCATGCGCTCCACAGTCCCTGAGGACTGTGGATTGTGAGCTACGTGCCACTTCCCCTTGATGCCGAGCAGCATAAGGGTGTTCTGCATGACTTGGCCGGTGAAGTGGCTTCCCTGGTCGGACTCCACAAACTGGGGTAGTCCCCACCGCGAGAACACCTCCCGTACCAAGATCCTTGCAGTGCTCAGTGCTGTGGCTGTTCTACAGGGGAAGGCTTCTACCCACTTGGAAAACATGTCCACCAGGACGAGGCAGTATTTGTAGCCTCCCTGGGTGGTGGGCAGGGGCCCGATGTAGTCAATCTGGATCGACTGCCATGGTCCCTCAACCCTCCTAACGTGTCCCATGGGCACCTTCCTTCTGTGGGGGTCGGGGTTGTTTGCAGCGCACACAAGACAGCTAGCACAGAACTCGCGGACGTCTTCCCGGAGTCCCGGCCACCATCCCGCCTGTTCCACCCGTTGCCAGGTGGTCTCAGGCCCGGGGTGTCCCGCTCCCGGACCCTCATGGGCCAGTTGAAGGAACTCCCTCCGGTGCTGCTGGGGTACTACCCACTGTTCTTCTTTATGGAGAGGGCTGCTGCGCCGTAAGGGCCTTCTATGCTCCTACCCTCGCTCACTGCGCTGATGGCGGTTTTCAGGACAGGGTCCTGGGCTTGGACCGTTTTAAGATCCGGGGCTAATGCTACTCCTAAGCTCCTCTGGGTCCCATCCCTGCCTCTAACTGCCGCCACGGGCCTGGACCCATAGGGGTCCCAGAAAGTGCCGGTGCGGGCACCCTCCTTGGCCAGTGTGTCAGCTTGCTGGTTACCCTGGCCGCGGGGTTCTGTGGAGGAGTGGGCCTTCACTTTGTGGATGAAGATCTTGCCTTCCTCCCCCACGGCTGCCAGGATTTTCTCCAGCAGGGGTTTTACTACTAAGGGTCTCCCGCCGGCGGAGGTATACCCACTGCGAGACCAAATGGCCAGGTATTCCGTGCATGAATTGCAAGTGAACATGCTGTCCGAGCAAATCGTGTACGGGGTAGGGAAGATTTCGGGGTGGGTCATGACGTACACCACCGCGGACAGCTCCGCCTGCTGGGCGCTCATGGTACTGGGGAGCTTGATCGCCAGGGCAATGTTTGCTGTTGGGTCATAAACTCCACACCCCATGAGTCGTTCGCCAGCAGATGCCATGCTGGAACAATCTACATAGATCTCGCGGCCTGTAGGATGCATCCCGGCCCGTAAACCTATGTTCACCTCCCATACCCCTTCTATGGCTGTTCCAGGATATACCATATTGGCCGCGAGCTTTGGCTCGCAAAGGCCCCTCACCTTCAGATCCATCTGCGAGAGGAGTAGGGTCCAGCGTGCAATGCGGGCACTGCTGACTGTCCCATCTTTAATCCTCCCATCCAGAAGCATCTGGGTGGGTGTGTGATGTGTGAGGAGGGTGATGGGAGAGGTGCCTGTGAAGATCGAGGATCTTTTCACAGCCCAATACGTGGCCAAAAGGAGCCGTTCGCAAATTGAGTAGTTCCTCTCCACATCAGTGAGTACTCTGGAGGAGTAGACCACGGGTCTTAGCCTGTCGTGCCGCTCCTGGAGCAGCACCGCACTGAGACTATCCCCGCTGGCCGCTACCTCCAAGAAGAACTCCTTCCCCCCATCGATGGCTCCCAGGGCTGGTGCGGTCTGCAGGTCCCCCTTGAGCTGGACAAATGCTGCCTGGCACCCCTCATCCCAACACCACTCCACTCCCTTGTGTAGGAGTCGGAGCAGAGGGGCTGCTGTGGCTGCATAGTCTTCAATGAAGTCTCAGCAGTACCCCGTTAACCCTAGGAATGACCTCACACCTCTCACTGTGTTGGGGACCGGTAGCTCTTGGACCACTTCCCTCCTCGCCTTGTCTATGGCTCTCTCTCCGGCGCGGACAGTCAGGCCCAGGAATTTAACTTCCCGCTGGCTGATCTGCGCCTTTTTCGGGTTGACTTTGAACCCCTTACACTGTAGCAGCTCCAGCAGTTTGGCCAGTAGCGGGCCGTGCTCCTCGACTGAGTCGGTAAACAAAAGCAGGTCATCCACATACTGCACTAACTGGGTGGGCGACTAAATTCTTTAAAACTATCCGCCATACACTGGTGGAAGATGTTGGGGCTGTTATGAAAGCCTTGTGGCAAGCAGTTCCAAGTGTACTGTTGCCCTTTAAAAGTAAAGGCAAATTTGTACTGGTCCTCCCGCCTTAAAGGGATGGACCAAAACCCATTTGAAATATCCAGCACCATGAACGTGGTCGCAGATGCTGGAATACTTCCGATGAGGTTGGCAACTGCTGCCACTGTGGGGGCACATGCGGGGATATTGCTGTTGAGCACCCGATAGTCCACCGTGGCTCTCCATGAATTGTCCGGTTTCTTAACCGGCCAAAGCGGAGAATTAACATGGGTGGGTATGGGCCTCAACACTCCCTGCTGTACTAAAGAGGACATGGCTGCTTCCATGTTGGCCTCTGCTTCTCGGGGGAATCTATACTGCTTCTGGGGCCGGGCCATGGGGTCCCCGTCTACTCTGACCTCAAACCCGGTGACCCTCCCGCAGTCGTGCTTGTGCATGGCAAACGCGGCCAGGTGGGCTTGCACGAATGCCTGGAATTCCCTCGGGACACCATCGACCATGAGCCTGAGGTTGTAACCCTCTTTCGCCTTCACAGTACACAGGGTCCCCTTCCCTTCCTTTCCTGGGATGACTACCACACCGCCCTCCTTACCCGTGTCAGCTCCCCAGAGGCAATGATTGCAGAGATCCACGAGGATCCCGTGGTCACCATTACTGACACTAGCTGTAGGGGGTTTTGCTACTTGCTTTGGCCAGTCGGTTATGTCTCCGGCTGCCTTATCTCTGAGCGGTTCGGATCGCTCACCCCTTAGTTCTGATCCCCGGACTTATTGGCAGATAGCGATATAGACAAACGAGCAGACCAGTGGTTTGGTACAAAGAAAACCAAAATTTATTAACAGAGAAAATAAGATAACAATACTGTACAATAGGATGATATGAATGCAGTACACTTACACTTAACAGGGGAGGAGAAACGGCACATCGAGGGAAAATGGCTAAAATGACAATTCAGCAATCCCCTTAACTCCCACCCTCTACACCTAGCTAGATTATCTTGCGATGGGTCAGAAGTATAATGCTTACCGGTCTGAGATGTTGAAAGAAAAGCCTTGCTCCTTTGCCCTGTTGCCTGCCGATGTCACGTGGTCCCGCTGTTGCACAGACTTCACCGTCCAGGTAGAGATACCCCAGTAATTAAAAGGTCTCTGACAGGGTATCCTACCTCTCTGGACGGGCTCTCCTTCGATGGTCTTCTTCCTTGGTTGATGGCGAGGCAGGGCGCAGGAGGCAAGGCGAGAGAGAGTGAATGGCTTCTCGAATGGCTAATTATACCTCGGTAGCCCTTATCTCTACACTCAATCAGCTCATTCTTTTGTCTGATTTGAGCGGGCTGGAATTAAACAAAAGGTATCGATCTTGGCCCATCGACTTGGATGGCCGGTAATCGGTTCCTGCCGGTTCTGCAACTGCTCTCCTTCGTCCAACAGGTTCTTTGATGGGGGCCAGCCCCGTCTCGATGGCCCCGCTGATTATTTTGATTGTTTGAGCAAACACCTTGATGGCCTTTATGCGTAGGTCTGATTGTAATTGGGTTTGTCCCCAACGCATATGCAAAAGTCTTGTCTGGTTTCGTGATCTCCTTGCTGCAGACATTGAAATGCACAAGCTGTTAGCTTGCCAGGGTCCGAATTGAAACTGACAGGCTTTCGGTCACGAGGTCTGACCGCAGCCATTTTGTTGTGCCCTGGATTTTAAAACTCAGTCTGACCAGGGTTTCTTTTTTAAAAAAAACAAATAAATCTTCGGGGGGGTGGGGAGGGGGAGATGTATGAAATTTTCGAATCCTTCAAGCATTTTTAATCCAGATTTATTTAGTACTGTATCCCAGTACTGTATCCCAGTACTATATCCCGGTATTATATCCCAGTACTATATCCCGGTACTGCATCCTGGTACTGTATCCCAGTACAGTATCCCGGTATTGTATCCCAGTTGCTGTATCCCAGTACTGTATCCCAGTATTTTATCCTGGTACTGTACGCCGGCATTATATCCTGATACTGTATCCCAGTTACTATATCCCGGAACTGAATCCCAGTATTGTATCCCAGTACTGTATCCCAGTTACGGTATCCCAATACTTTATCTCAGTTAAGGTATCCCAGTACTGTATCCCAGTATTGTATCCCAGTACTGTATTCCAGTACCATGTCCCAGTATTGTATCCCAGTATTGTATCCGGTACTGTGTCCCAGTTACTGTATCCCAGTATTGTATCCCGGTACTGTAACCCAGTATTGTATCCCAGAATTGTATCCCGGTATTGTATCCCAGTACTGTATCCCGGAATTGTATCCCGGTATTGTATCCCAGTACTGTATCCCTGTATTGTATCCCAGTTACTGTATCCCGGTACTGTATCCGGTATTGTATCCCAATACTGTATCCCGGTACTGTATCCCAGTATTGTATCCCGGTACTGTATCCCAATATTGTATCCCGGTATTGTATCCCAATATTGTATCCCGGTATTGTATCCCGATATTGTATCCCGGTATTGTATCCCAGTACTGTATCCCAGTTACTCTATGCCGGTATTGTATCCGGTATTATATCCCAGTACTGTATCCTGATAGTGTATCCCGGTATTATATCCCAGTACTGTATCCCAGTTACTGTACCCTGGTACTGTATCTGGTATTGTACCCTGGTACTGTATCCCGATATTGTATCCCAGTATTTTATCCCAGTACTGTATCCCGGTATTGTATCCCAATATTGTATCATGGTATTGTATCCCAGTATTGTATCCCGGTATTGTATCCCAGTACTGTATTCCAGTATTGTATCCCGATATTGTATCACAGTATTGTATCCCAGTTACTGTATCCCGGTATTGTATCCCAGTACTGTATCCCAGTTACTCTATGCCGGTATTGTATCCGGTATTATATCCCAGTACTGTATCCTGATAGTGTATCCCAGTATTATATCCCAGTACTGTATCCCAGTTACTGTACCCTGGTACTGTATCTGGTATTGTACCCTGGTACTGTATCCCGATATTGTATCCCAGTATTTTATCCCAGTACTGTATCCCGGTATTGTATCCCAATATTGTATCATGGTATTGTATCCCAGTATTGTATCCCGGTATTGTATCCCAGTACTGTATTCCAGTATTGTATCCCGATATTGTATCACAGTATTGTATCCCAGTTACTGTATCCCGGTACTGTGTCCTGGTTTTGTGTCCCTGTATTGTATCCCGATAGTGTATCCCAGTACTTTATCCCGATATTGTATCCCGGTATTGTATCCCTCTATTGTATCCCGGTATTGTATCATAGAATCATAGCATCATAGAAAGTTACAGCACGGAAGGAGGCCATTTTGGCCCATCGCTGGCCAACAAAGAGCTATCCAACCTAATCCCACTTCCCAGCTCTTGGTCCATAGCCCTGAAGGTTAGAGCATCCCAAGTGCACGTCCAAGTACTTTTTAAATGTGGTTAGAGTTCCTGCCTCTACCACCCTTTCAGGCAGTGAGTTCCAGACGCCCACAACCCTCTGGGTGAAGAAACTTCCCCTCAAATCCCCTCTAAACCTTCCCCAATTACTTTAAATCTGTGCCCCCCGGTTTTGACCCTTCTGCTAAGGGAAATAGGTCCTTTCTATCCAATTTATCTATGCCCCTCATAACTTTATACACCTCAATAAGGTCTCCCCTCAGCCTCCTCTGTTCCAATGAAAACAGACCCAGCCTATCCAGTGTTTCCTCATAGCTAAGATTCTCTACTCCCGGCAACATCCTTGTAAATCTCCTCTGTACCCTCTCTAGTGCAATCACATCTTTCCTGTAATGTGGTGACCAGAACTGCACCCAATACTCTAGCTGAGGCCTAACTAGTGTTTTATACAGTTGAAGCATAACCCCCCTGCTCTTATATTCTATGCCACAGCTAATAACGGCAAGCATTCCGTATGCCTTCTTAACCACCATATCTACTTGGCCTGCTACCTTCAGGGATCTGTGGACATGCACTCCAAGGTCCCTTTGTTCCTTTACACTACTCAGTGTTCTACTATTTAATGTGTATTCCCTTTCCTTGCTAGCCCTCCCCAAATGCATTACCTCACACTTCTCCGGATTGAATTCCATTTGCCACTGTTTTGCCCACCTGACCAATTTATTGATATCTTCCTGCAGTCTACAGCTTCCTTCTTCAATATCAACCACACAGCCGATTTTAGTATCATCTGCAAACTTCTTAATCATACCCTCTATATTCAAGTCAAGATCGTTAATATATACCACAAAAAGCAAGTGACCTAGTACTGAGTGATGTGCCTCAGTAATTCCGAGACTCGATGTTAGCGAAACAAAACAAGGCTTTTATCAACTTAGAAAGTAACACGTAAGAGAGAGAGGTATCTTCCTTCTGGAGACTGAGGCCAGACTGAGCTAGCTTACAAAAGGGGCCAGGTATGGGCGGAGCCCTACACACACAGCACATTCCAATAAACAATACAATGAGGACTGGGGGAAGGGAAATGACACTGAAACCGACCACAGTCACAGGCAGTGATGAATGGAATATTTCATCACATTCACCCCTTCTATAGATTTAGTCTGTTCGGGGGTTTGATAGTCCTCTGCGACCGACGTGGCTGTTGTGGTGCCGCGGGTGTCGGCTGGGTGTCCCCGGTAGTCTCCTGGGTCTCTGCCGGGGGTGCCGCCAGGGTTGTTGAAGGGGTAGTTGGTGGGGGTGCCGTTGGTCGATATTCTTCCGGGGGTGATGAAAGAGTAGTGGGTGGGTAAGAGTTGCTGTGATCGTTGTTGCTGCTATTGCCGTGGTTGTTGTCGATGCCGGCTGGGGCGACGTCTTTTATGGACACGGTGTCCTCCCTTCCGTCGGCGTGCCGGACATATGCGTATTGGGGGTTGGCGTGGAGTAGGTGTACTGGCTCCACGAGAGGGTCCGTCTTGTGGCCCCTCACATGCCTTCGCACGAGTACCGGACCTGGGGTGGAGAGCCATGACGGCATGGATACGCCTGAGGTGGATTTCCGGGGAAAGACAAACATTCGTTCATGAGGCGTGGCATTAGTGGCCGTACACAATAGCGACCGTATCGAATGGAGCACATCCGAGAGGACTTCCTGCCAGCGGGAGATAGGGAGGCCCTTGGTCTTTAGAGCTAGAGTGACTGCTTTCCATACTGTCCCGTTCTCTCGCTCCACTTGGCCGTTACCCCGGGGGTTGTAGCTGGTGGTACGGCTCGTGGCGATCCCCTTGGACAGCATGTACTGGCGTAGCTCTTCACTCATGAAGGACGCCCCCCTATCCGTATGGATGTAGCTCGGCATACCGAACAGGCAGAACAGGCTGTTGAGGCATTTAATGACCGTGGCGCTGGTCATGTCTGGGCAGGGGAAGGCGAATGGGAACCGGGAGTATTCGTCCACAATGTTCAGGAAGTAAACATTGCGGTCGACGGACGGGAGGGGGCCCGTGAAATCTAAGCTGAGCCGCTCAAAGGGCCGTGTAGCTTTGATTAAGTGGGCTCTATCTGGGCGGTAGAACCGAGGCTTGCACTCAGCGCAAGTGCGGCAGTTCCTGGTCAGAGACCGAACTTCCTCAATCGAGTAGGGTAAGTTACGGGACTTTATGAAGTGGAACAGCCGCGTGACCCCTGGGTGGCAGAGGTCGTTGTGGAGGGTCTGTAGCCGATCCCCGGTGGCGCTGGCACACATCCCTCGTGAGAGGGCGTCAGGGGATTCGTTAAGGGCCCCTGGCCGGTAAATGATGTCGTACTCGAAGGTGGAGAGCTCGATCCACCACCTAAGAATCTTATCATTTTTAATCTTCCCCCTCTGTTTATTATTGAACATAAACGCTACCGACCGCTGGTCGGTAAGTAGGGTGAAGCGTTTGCCGGCTAGGTAGGGGCGCCAGTGGCGCACTGCCTCCACGATGGCTTGGGCCTCCTTTTCCACGGAGGAGTGTCTGATCTCGGGCCCTTGGAGGGTCCTCGAGAAGAAAGCTACGGGCCGCCCCGCCTGGTTGAGGGTGGCCGCCAAGGCGAAGTCAGACGCATCACTTTCCACTTGAAATGGAGTGTTCTCGTCCACTGCCTGTAGCGTGGCCCGCTCAATATCCTGCTTAATGCTTTTGAAGGCGGCGTGGGCCTCAGCAGAGAGCGGAAAAGAGGATGCTTTCAAGAGGGGGTGGGCTTTGTCGGAGTAGTTGGGGACCCATTGGGAATAATAAGAAAATAACCCCAGGCACCTTTTCAGGGCTTTGGGAGTGTTGGGCAGGGGCAGCTCCCGTAGGGGGCGCAATCGGTCGGGGTCTGGTCCGATTTCCCCATTCTCCACCACGCTGCCTAGTATGCAGAGGCGCTTGGTGTTGAAAACGCACTTGTCCTCGTTGTAGGTGAGGTTGAGTTTTTGTGCGGTTTCCAGGAACCTCTCGAGGTTCGAGTCGTGATCCTGCTGATTGTGGCTGCAGATGGTGACGTTGTCGAGGTAGGGGAAGGTTGCCTGCAAGTGGTGGTCATCGACCATGCGGTCCATCTCCCTCTGAAAAACCGAGACCCCATTCGTCACCCCAAAGGGGACTCTGAGGAATTGGTAGAGGCGTCCGTTCGCCTCGAAGGCGGTGTACGGGCGGTCCTCTGGTCTGATAGGGAGCTGGTGGTACGCTGACTTGAGGTCGATGGTGGAGAACACCCGGTATTGGGCGATTTGGTTCACCATTTCTGATATGCGGGGTAGCGGGTAGGCGTCTAGTTGGGTGTACCCGTTGATCGTTTGACTATAGTCGATCACCATCCGTTTCTTCTCGCTACCCCTTACCCACTACCACTTGGGCGCGCCACGGGCTGTTGCTGCGTTCAATAATACGCTCTTTCAGGAGCCTGTCTACCTCGGTCGTGATAAACCGCCTGTCCTCCCAGCTGTACCTCCTGCTTTTGGTCGCTATTGGCCGGCAGTTAGGGGTAAGGTTCGCGAATAGCGAAGGCGGCTTTACCTTCAGGGTAGCCAGACCGCACACTGTGAGGGGCGGCTGGGACCCACCGTACTTGAGCGTGATGCTTTGGTGGTTGCACTGGAAATCCAGGCCCAAGATCACGCTCGCACATAGGTTCTTCATGATTAATACTTTAAAATTATCGTATACAGTTCCGTTAACGCCCAATTGTACCGTGCAGTAACCCAGAATGGTCGATGTCTGGGTTTTATCAGCCATAGAGATGGTACCCTGAGCAGGGACCACCTTTAGGGAGAGTTGCTGTGCCAGTTCAGGGTGGATAAAACTCTCTGTGCTTCCACTGTCAATTAAACATTTAACCCGGCACCCGTTTACCTCGATGTCCACCATTGATATGGATAGTGGGTGCGGCCTGGTCTGGTCCACTGTGACCGATGCCACTGTAGGGCCCTGATCGATACAAGATGGCGTCCACGCTGTCTGCTCATAAGATGGCGGACCCGAGGTCGGGCAAGATGGCGTCCAAGATGGCCGCTCCCACGGCGCACACGCGGCGGTGGCGGGTTTTCCGGCGGTTGGTTTTCCGGCGGGGTTCCCTCTGCACACCTTCCCGAAGTGCCCCTTCTTACCGCACTTAAAGCAGGTGGTGCCTTTCGCCGGGCACAGGTTTCTGGTGTGTTTTGGCTGCCCGCAGAAGTAGCAGTTGGGTCCCTGACGCGTCGCGGCTGTCGTAGGGCTTCTGGGGGGAGAGCGGGGCCCCGCCGGTGTCAGGCTGCCGGGCGGGGAAGATGCCTTCCAAGATGGCGGCGCCCTCGGTGCACACGTGGCGGCGTGGACGGCACGGGCTGAAGAGTAGGCGTCCGAGTTTCTCTGGGCCACATCCAGGGATCGCGCGGTGTCCGTAGCCTGTTTCAGGTCCAACCCTGTTTTTTCCAGCAGTCTTTGCCGGATGTAAGTGGAGCTGAGGCCTGTGATAAAGGCATCGCGAACAAGCTCGTCAGTGTACACTGCGGCTTTTACATCTCGGCACTTGCAGTCTTTGCCAAGCATTTTCAGGGTGCTTAGGAACTTCTCCACCGATTCCCCAGGTCGCTGTGCGCGAGTAGCGAGCAGATGCCTAGCATACACCTCATTCGTAGGCTGCTGGTAATGCGCCTTTAAGATGTCGCAGGCGGCCAGGTACGTATCGGCGTCTTGGATGAGGGGGTAAACCCGGTGGCTTACCCAATTCCGCAGAATTCCGAGTCTCATCCTCGCAGCGTCCGTAGCGTCTTTGACGGCTGCGGAATTGTCCAGGAAGACTTCCATACACTCAAACCAGTGTCCGAAGCGTGCTGATGCGTCCAGAGCATGTTGATCCAAATCCAAACGTTCGGGTTTCAGGAGTTGATCCATAGTGTTGAAAAATAAGTTAATAAAATTGATGTGCCTCAATAATTCCGAGACTCGATGTTAGCGAAACAAAACAAGGCTTTTATTAACTTAGAAAGTAACACGTAAGAGAGAGAGGTATCTTCCTTCTGGAGACTGAGGCCAGACTGAGCTAGCTTACAAAAGGGGCCAGGTATGGGCGGAGCCCTACACACACAGCACATTCCAGCACATTCCAATAAACAATACAATGAGGACTGGGGGAAGGGAAATGACACTGAAACCGACCACAGTCACAGGCAGTGATGAATGGAATATTTCATCACACTGAGCCCACTGGAAACAGCCTTCCAGTCACAAAAACACCCATCAACCATTACCCTCTGCTTCCTGTCTCCGAGCCAGTTTTGAATCCAACTTGACACTTTGCCCTGGATCCAATGGGCTTTTAACTTCGTGACCAGTCTGCCATGTGGAACCTTATCAAAAGCCTTGCTAAAGTCCATATACACTACATCAAATGCACTACCCTCATCTACCCTCCTTGTTACCTCCTCAAAAAATTCAATCAAGTTTGTCAGACACGACCTTCCCTTAACAAATCCGTGCTGACTATCCTTGATTAATCCATGTCTTTCTAAATGAAGATTTATCCTGTCCTTCAGAATTCTTTCCAATAATTTTCCCACCACCGAGGTTAGGCTGACTGGCCTGTAATTACTCGGTCTATCCTTTTCTCCCTTTTTAAACAAGGGTACCACATTAGCAGTCCTCCAGTCCTCCGGCACCACACCTGAAGCCAGAGAGGATTGAAAAATGATGGTCAGGGCCTCTGCTATTTCCTCTTTTGCTTCGATTAAAAGGCTGGGATACATTTCATCCGGGCCTGGAGATTTATCCACTTTTAAAGCTGCTAAACCCCTTAATACTTCCTCTCTCACTATGTTTATTTCATCTAATATTTCGCACTCCCTCCCCTGATAGCAATGTTTGCTTCGCCCCTCTCCTTTGTGAAAACAGATGCAAAGTATTCATTAAGAACCCTACCGACGTCTCCCACCTCCACACACAGATTACCCTATGATCTCTAATCATCCCTACCCTTTCTTTAGGTATCCTCTTACTCTTAATCTTCTATATATATAAAAGGATCGTGGTGTCCAGGCATCACTCAAATATTATAGAGCGTACCTACACATATGTTATATCAAAACAAAGGTTATGATTAGCAGAGTATCCTAGGCAAATTTACTTTTTGGTCAGACAAAAATTGTTCGGTCAGTAGACAAAAAACGGAAAAAAACGGAAAAAAATCCGCTCATTAGCAGTTGACCAATCCTACCGCTCATTAGCGTTGGGTGACGTGATGGTTGACCAATCTGCACGCTGCATCACGGGGGGCGTTTCATGGCGTTTGTGGGTGGGGCCTAATCCTTCAAACTGCTGTTAGTGAGGTGAGTGGCGGCCATTACAGACCGGCCGGGCCTGAAGCTAAAAAAATTTCTCTCTCTCTCTCTCTCTCCTTCCCCCCCTCTCGCTCTCTCTCTCTCCTTCCCTCTCTCTCTTGCCGTGAGTGCGGGACCGGCAAAACCGGGGCTTTCACACGAGCCGTCCCCGACCGAAATCGGACACAGGAGTCCGCAGCGAAACAGGAGTCCCGGCCAACCGGGTCCAAAGGCCCGCCGCGTTAACCATGAGGAACCCCGGGCTCGCTTCGGAGCGATGGCCACCCGGCCTCCCGGTGTCGGACTGACTCCGTTCTGGTACCGAGGTGAGTCGGGTCCAGGGCTCGGGCCGGAGCGGCAGCTCAGCAGAGGTGAGTCTGGCCTGGCCTCAGACGCTCCTTCCCCCCCTCTCTCTCCAGGCTAATCCCGGCAGTCTCTCTCTCTCTCCCCCCGTCTCTCTCTTCTCCACCCAGTCTCTCTCTCCCCCCCAGTCTCTCTCTCTCTTCCCCCCAGTCCCTCTCTCCCCCCCGTCTCTCTCTTCTCCCCCCCCGTCTCTCTCTTCTCCCCCCAGTCTCTCTCTCCATCCCCGGGCCCCTCTCCCCCCCCAGTCTCTCTCTCTCTCTTCTCCCCCCAGTCTCTCTCTCTCTCTCCTTCCCTCTCTGTCTCTCTCTCTCTCCTTCCCTCTCTCCCTCTGTCTCTCTCTCCTTCCCTCTCTCTCTCTCTCTCCTTACCCCTCTCTCTCTCTCCCTCCCTGCAATGTCAATCAACAAGGCACAGGGGCGGGCTTTGCACCAGCACCACCGGGCACTCCAGCTAGTATATTTATAAAACATCTTTGGGTTTTCCTCGATTTTACTTGCCAAGAATTTTTCATGCTCTCTCTTTGCTTTCCTAATATCATTTTTAATTGCACCCCTGCACTTTCTGTACTCCTCTAAAGATTCTGGAGTATTTAGCCCTCGGTATCTGTCATACACCTCCCTTTTTTTCTTTATCCTACCCTGTATGTCTCTAGACATCCAGGGGCTCTAGATTTGTTAGTCTTACCTTTTTTCTTTAAAGGCACATATTTGGTCTGAACCCTCCGGATCTCCTCCTTGAATGTTTCCCATTGTTCTGACACTGATTTACCTTCAAGTAGCTGTTTCCAGTCCACTATGGCTAAATCCCCTCTGAGCTTAGCAAAATTTGCTTTTCCCCAATTTAGAATTTTTATTCCTGGCCTATCCTTGTCCTTTTCCATAACTACCTTAAATCTAACAGAATTGTGGTCACTAGCACCAAAATGCTCCCCCACCGATATGCCTTCTACCTGCCCAGCTTCATTCCCTAAAACTAAGTCCAGAACCGTCCCCTCCCTTGTTGGGCTTGCTACAAACTGGCTAAAAAAGTTCTCCTGGATGCATTTTAGGAATTTTGCACCCTCTACACCCTTCACACTAATTTTATCCCAGTTAATATTGGGGTAGTTGAAATCCCTTACTATTACTGCCCTATAGTTTTTGCACTTCTCAGAAATTTGTCTACATATTTGTTCTTCAATCTCCCTGTCACTGTTTGGGGGGTCTGTAGTACACTCCCAGCCGTGTGATCGCCCCTTTTTTTGTTTTTCAATTCGACCTATATGGCCTCGTTTGATGATCCCTCCAACATATCATCCCTCCTCACAGCTGTAATAGTTTCTTTAATCTATACCGCGACCCCCCTCCTTTCTTATCTCCCTCTCTATCCCATCTGAAAATCCTGTAACCAGGAATGTTGAGCTGCCATACCTGCCCCTCTTTCAGCCACGTCTCTGTAATAGCTATAATATCATAGTTCCAATCCCGGAGCTCGAGCTGCTGTGGCTGGCGACACTTCCCGCACATGTGGTCGTCCAGACCACGGGAGGTGTCCAGGACTTCCCACATGGCACAGGGTGTGAGCTGCCCTGCCATACCTATAATTAACCTCTAATTTACTAACCTAGCTGGAATAAACTTAAAAACTTTAAGAAAGCCAAGTAAAAACACTTACCAGATACTCACCAATCAGCTCCCTCCCCTTGTGCCAATGTCACTTTTGACTTCTGACGTCACTCTATGAAAATTCTGCCAGTGCTGAGTTGGTACCGCTGCCGCCACCTCGTTGCTCCTCCCAGGTCCGCACTGCCACCGCTACTGCTGTGGGGCCTACCTGCACCTCGGGCTCACTTTATACCGCCACCGCCGCCTTGCCGCTCCTCCCAGGTCTGCACTGCCACTGCTACTGCTGCTGCTGTGGGGCCTACCTGCACCTCGGGCTCACTTTATACCGCCACCGCCGCCTTGCCGCTCCTCCCAGGTCTGCACTGCCACTGCTGCTGCTGCTGCTGTGGGGCCTACCTGCACCTCGGGCTCACTTTATACCACCCTCGCCGCCTCGCCACTCCTCCCAGGTCCGCACTGCCGCCGCTGCTGCTGCTGCTGTCCCGGTACTGTATCCCGGTATTGTATCCCGGTATTGTATCCCGGTACTGTATCAGGTATTGTATCCTGGTACTATATCCCAGTTACTGTGTCCCAGTTAGTGTATCCCAGTTATCATGTCCTGGTACTGTATCCCAGTATTGTATGTCAGTATTGTATCCCGATAGTGTATCCCAGTTACTGTATCCCAGTTACTGTATCCCAGTACTGTATCCGGTATTGTATCCTGATATTGTATCCTGGTATTTTATCCCAGTACTGTATCCCGGTATTGTATCCCAGTTACTCTATCCCAGTACTGTATTCAGTATTGTATCCCAGAATTGTATCCCAGTATTGTATCCCAGTTACTGTATCCCAGTTACTGTATGCCGGTTTTGTATCATGGTGCTGTTTCCCGCTGCTGGATCCTGGTACTGTATCTGGAAATGTTGTATCCCGGTGCTGTATCCCAGGATGTATCCTGGTATTGTATCATGGTACTGTATCCCAGTACAATATCCCGGAACTGTATCTTGGGACTGTATCCCGGTACTGTATCCCTGTATTGTATCCCAGTATTGTATCCCAGTACTGTATCCTGGTACTGTATCCTGGAATTGTATCCTGGAATTGTATCCCGGCACTGTATCCCTGTATTGTATCCCAGTGTTGTATCCCAGTACTGTATCCTGGTACTGTATCCCAGTACTGTATCCTCGTACTGTATCCTGGTACTGTATCCCGGTATTGTATCCCAGAACTGTATCACGGTATTCTATCACGGTATTGTATCCCAGTTACTGTATTCCGGTACTGTATCCGGTATTGTATCCCGATATTGTATCCTGGTATTGTATCCCAATACTGTATCCCGGGATTGTATTCCAGTACTGTATTCTAGTACTGTATCCCAGTACTGTATCCCGGTACTATATCCCGGAATTGTATCCCGGTTTTGCATCCAGTACTGTATCCCAGTATTGTATTCCAGTATTGTATCCCGGTACTGTATCCTGGTATTGTATCCCGGTATTGTATCCCAGTTACTGTATCCCGGTATTGTATCCCAGTTACTGTATCCCTGTTACTGTATCCCTGTTACTCTATCCCAGTACTGTATCTGGTATTGTATCCTGGTACTGTATCCCAGTATTGTATCCCAGTTATTATATCCCAGTTACTGTATGCCGGTTTTGTATCATGGTGCTGTTTCCTGCTGCTGGATCCCAGTACTGTATCTGGAAATGTTGTATCCCGGTGCTGTATCCCAGGATGTATCCTGGTATTGTATCATGGTACTGTATCCCAGTACAGTATCCCGGTACTGTATCTTGGGACTGTATCCCGGTACTGTATCCCTGTATTGTATCCCAGTATTGTATCCCAGTACTGTATCCTAGTACTGTATCCTGGTACTGTATCCCGGTACTGTATCCGGAATTGTATCCCAGTTTTGCATCCCAGTATTGTATTCCGGTATTGTATCCCGGTACTGTATCCTGGTATTGTATCCCAGTATTGTATCCCAGTATTGTATCCCGGTATTGTATCCCTGTTACTGTATCCCTGTTACTCTATCCCAGTACTGTATCCAGTATTATATCCTGGTACTGTATCCCAGTATTGTATCCCAGTTACTGTATGCTGGTTTTGTATCATGGTGCTGTATCCCACTACTGGATCCCGGTACTGTATCTGGAAATTTTGTATTCCCGTGCTGTATCCCGGGATTTTATCCCGGTATTGTATCACAGTGCTGTATCCCATTACGTATCCCGGTACTGTATCTCGGGACTGTATCCCGGTATTGTATCATGGTACTGTATCCCGGTATTGTATCATGGTACTGTATCCCAGTACAGTAACCCGGTACTGTATCCTGGAATTGCATCCTGGTACTGTATCCCTGTATTGTATCCTAGTTACTGTATCCCGGTACTGTATCCCAGTACTGAATCCTGATACTGCATCCTGGTACTGTATCCCGGAATTTTATCCCAGTATTGTATCCCAGTACTGTATCCTCGTACTGTATCCCAGAACTGTATCATGGTATTGTATCCCGGTATTGTATCCCAGTTACTGTATTTGGTACAGTATCCAGTATTGTATCCCGGTAATGTATCCCGATATTCTATCCCGGTATTGTATCCCAATGCTGTATCCCAGAATTGTATCCCGGTATTGTATCCTGGTACTGTATCCCGATATTGTATCCTGGTATTGTATCCCAGTTACTCTATCCCAGTTACTGTATGCCGGTTTTGTATCCCAGTGCTGTATACCGCTACTGGATTCTGGTACTGTATCCCGGTATTGTATCCTTGTATTGTATCCTATTTTGTATCCCGGTACTGTATCCCAGTATTATATCCAAGTTACTCTATCCCAGTTACTCTATCCCAGTATTGTATCCGGTATTGTATCCCGGTACTGTATCCCAATATTGTATCCCAGCATTGTATCCCAGTTACTCTATCCCAGTTACTGTATGCCAGTTTTGTATCCTGGTGTTGTATCCCGCTACTGGATTCCGGTACTGTATCCGGAAATGTTGTATCCTGGTGCTGTATCCCAGGACTGTATCACGGTACGGTATCCCGGTACTGTATCCCGGTACTGTATCCCAGTGCTGTATCCCAGTTAATGTATCCCAGTTAATGTATTCTGGTACTGTATCCTTTCACTGTATCCTGGTATTGTATCCTGGTACTGTATCCCAGTACTGTATCCCAATACTGTATCCCAGTACTGTAACCCAGTACTATATCCCAGTACTGTCTTCTTCTTAGGCAGTCCCTCTGAACTGAGGATGACTTGCTTCCACATTAAAAATGAGTTTGCAGGTGACTGAAGAGTCCAATGCAGGACCTACAGTCTCTGTCACAGGTGGGGCAGATGGTGGTTGAAGGGGCGGGTGGGTGGGGTGCTTGTGTTGACGTGCGCTCCTTGCGCTGCCTGCGTTTGGCTTCCACTTGCTCCTGGCGAAGAGACTTGAGGTGTTCGGTGCCTTCCCGGATGCTTCTCCTCCACTTTGTGTGGTCTTGGGCCAGGGATTCCCAGGTGTCGGTGGGGATGTTACACTTTTTCAAGGAAGCTTTGAGGGTATCCTTGAAGCATTTCCTCTGCCCACCTGGGGCTCTCTTGCCGTGCCGGAGTTCCGAGTAGAGCGCTTGTTTTGGGAGTCTCGTATCGGGCATGCGGACAATGTGACCCATCCATCGGAGCTGATTGAGCATGATCAAAGCTTCGATGTTGGCCTGAGCAAGAACACTAACATTGGTGCGCCTATCATGCCAATGGATTTGCAGCATCTTGCGGAGGCAGCGTTGGTGGTACCTCTTCAGTGATTTGAGGTGCCTGCTGTACATGGTCCATGTCTCTGAGGCATACAGCAGGGCAGGTATCACTGCTGCTCTGTAGACCATGAGCTTAGTGCCAGGTTTGAGGTCCTGGTCTTCAAACACTCTCTTCCTCAGGCGACCGAAGGCTGCACCGGCACACTGAAGGCGATGTTGGACTTCGTCGTTGACGTCTGCCCTTGTTGACAGTAGGCTCCCGAGGTATGGAAAGTGGTCCACGTTGTCCAAGGCCTTGTCATGGATTTTGATAATCGGAGTGCTGTACTGTGTGGCGGGGGCAGGTTCATAGAGGACCTTTGTCTTATGGATGTTTAGTGTAAGGCCCATGCTCTCGTACACTTCAGTGAAGGTGTTGACGATGGTTTGGAGTTTGACCTCTGAGTGAGCGCAGACGCAAGAATCGTCTACATACTGTAATTTGACGACAGAGGATGGGACGACCTTGGATCTGGACTGGAGGCGACGGAGGTTGAACAGTTTCCCGTTTGTTCTGTAAAGTAGCTCCACTCCAGTGGGGAGCTTACTGAGGGTGAGATGGAGCATTGCAGCAAGGAAGATCGAGAAGAGCATTGGTGCGATGACACAGCCTTGTTTGACCCCGGTTCATGCGTGAATTTTGTCTGTGGTGGAACCGTTGTTCAGGATCATGGCTTGCATGTCATCATGAAGCAGGCGGAGGATGGTGACAAACTTTTGAGGGCAGCCAAATTTGAGGAGGACACTCCATAATCCCTCACGGTTGACAGTGTCGAAGGCCTTTGTGAGATCAAAGAAGGCCATGTACAGCGGTTGGTGCTGTTCCCTGCATTTCTCTTGTAATTGACGTGCGGTGAAGATCATGTCCATTGTGCCCCTTAGTGGGCAGAATCCGCATTGCGACTCTGGGAGGAGCTCTTCGGCCACTGGGTAAAGGCGATTGAGGAGGACTCTTGCGATGACTTTCCCTGTGGCAGACAGCAGGGAAACTCCTCTGTAATTACCACAATCGGACTTGTCACCTTTCTTGAAGATGGTCACAATTACGGCATCTCTGAGATCCCCTGGCATGCTCCCCTCCTTCCAGATAAGAGAAATGAGTTCATGAATTTGCGGCAGTAGTGCTTCTCTGCCATGCTTCAGTGCCTCGGCGGGGATTCCATCTGCTGCTGAGGCCTTGTTCTTCAGTTGTCGGGTGGCCTTTTCAACCTCATACCGGGCTGGGGTTGTGCTAAGATGGTGGCGGGTAGCATGCTGTGGGATGGAGTTGAGGAGACTTGCGTCGAAGACAGAGTCACGGTTAAGGAGATCTTCGAAGTGCTCCTTCCAGAGGGCACTGGCTGCCTCTCTGTCCTTGATGAGTACCTCTCCGTTCTTGGCCCACAGTGGGGTAGGGCCTTGGGTGCTTGGGCCGTGGATGATCTTGACTGCACTAAAGAATCCACGCAAGTCATGTTTGTCGGCTAGCTGCTGGATCTCCTGCACTTTCTCCATCCACCATCTGTTCTTTAGTTCACGAGTTTTTTGTTGGACCTCGGCCTTCAGGCTTCTGTAGAGCTGCTTTCTTGCTCTCGAGTTCTGTTACTGTTTCCAGATCAGGAATGCCTTGCACTTGCGGCTTATTAGCTCCTGGATCTCCTGGTCATTCTCGTCGAACCAGTCTTGGTGTTTCCTGGTCGAGTGACCGAGCGTCTCTTCACAGGTGCTGATTATGGAATCCCGACTATATCCTGGTATAGACTGTATCCCAGTCTATTTTTTTTATTCGTTCAGGGGATGTGGGCGTCGCTGGCAAGGCCAGCATTTATTGCCCATCCCTAATTGCCCTTAAGAAGGTGGTGGTGAGTCGCCATCTTGAACTGCTGCAGTCTGTGTGGTGAAGGTTCTCCAACCACTGTTAGGGAGGGAGCTCCAGGATTTTGACCCAGCAATGATGAACGAATGGTGATATATTTCCAAGTCAGGATGGTGTGTGACTTGGAGTGGAACTTAGAGGTGGTGGTGTTCCATGCAACTGCTGCCCTTGTCCTTCTAGGTGGAAGAGGCCATGGGTTTGGGAGGTGCTGTCGAAGAAGCCTTGGCGAGTTGTTGCAGTGCATGGTACACACTGCAGCCACGGTACGCCGGTGGTGGAGGGAGTGAATGTTTAAGGTGATGGATGGGGTGCTAATCAAGCGGGCTGCTTTGTCCTGGATGGTGTCGAGCTTCTTGAGCTGCACTCATCCAGGCAAGTGGAGAGTATTCCATCACACTCCTGACTTGTGCCTTGTAAATGGTGGAAAGGCTTTGGGGAGCCAGGAGGTGAGACATTTGCCGCAGAATACCCAGTCTCTGACCTGCTCTTGTAGCCACAGTACTTATGTGGCAGGTCCAGTTAAGTTACGGGTCAATGATGATGTTGATGGTGATGATAATGCTGTTGAATGTCAAGGGGCGCTGGTTGGACTCTCTCTTGCTGGAGACAGTCATTGCCTGGCAATTATGTGATGCGAATGTTACTTGCCACTTATCAACCCAAGCCTAAAAGTCGTCCAGGTCTTGCTGCACGTGGGCATGGGCTGCTTCATTATCTGAGGAGTTGCGAAAGGAACTGAACACTGTGAAATCATCAGCACACATCCCCACTCTGACCTTATGATGGAGGGAAGTTCATTGATGAAGTACCTCATTTTTAGGTACACCTGGTGCTGCTCCTGGCATGCTCTTCTACACTCCTCATTGAACCAGGGTTGGTTCCCCTGGCTTGATGGTAATGGTAGAGTGAGGGATATGCCAGAGCATGAGGTTACAGATTGTGGTGGAATACAATTCTGCTGCTGCTGATGGCCTACAGCACCTCATGGAGGCCCAGCTTTGAGCTGCTAGATCTGTTCTCAATCTATCCCATTTAGCACGGTGGTAGTGGCACACAACACAATGGAGGCAGCGCTCAGTGTGAAGACGGGACTTCATCTCCACAAGGACTGTGAGGTGGTCACTGCTACCAATACTGTCATGGACAGATGCACCTGTGACAGGTAGACTGGTGAGGATGAGGTCAAGTAGGTTTTTTCCCTCATATTGGTTCTTTCACCAACTGCCGCAGGCCCAGACTGGCAGCTATGTCCTTCAGGACTCGGCCAGCTCAGTCATTAATGGTGCTACTGAGCCACTCTTGGTGATGGATATTGAAGTCCCCCACCCAGAGTACACCTGTGCCCTTGCTATGCTCAGTTCTTCTTCCAAGTGGTGTCCAACATGGAGGAGTACTGATTCATCAGCTGAGGGAAGGCGGTAAGTGGTAATCATCAGGAGGTTTCCTTGCCCATGCTTGACCTGAAGCCATGAGGCTTCATGGAGTCCAGAGTCAATGTTGAGGACTCCCAGGGCCATTCCCTCCCGACTGTATACCACTGTGCCACCACCTCTCGTTGGTCTATCCTGCCGGTGGGACAGGCCATACCCAGGATGGTGATGGAGGAGGCTGCAACCTTGACTGAAAGGTATGATTCTGTGAGTATGACTGTCAGGCTGTTGCTTGACTAGTCTGTGGGACAGCTCTCCCAATTTTGGCACAATTCCCCAGATGTTAGTGAGGAGCATTTTGCACGGTCGACTGGGCTGGGTGTGCCTTTGTCGTGTCCAAAGCTGGTGCCGAGGTCGATGCCGGGTGATCTGTCCGGTTGTATTCTTATCATTGTTTTTCATAGCAGTTTGTTACAACTGAGTGGCTTGCTAGGCCATTTCAGAGGCCAGTTAAGAGTCAACTACATTGCTATGGGTCTGGAGTCACATATAGGCCAGACCAGGTAAGGATGGCAGATTTCCTTCCCTAAAGGACATTAGTGAACCAGTTACTGTATGCCAGTTACTGTATCCCGGTATTGTACCTCGGTATTGTATCCCAGTTACTGTATCCCAGTTACTGTATCCAGGTACTGTATCCTGAGTATGTATCCTGGTACTGTATCCCGGTACTGTATCCAGGTGCTGTATCCTGGTACTGTATCCCTGTATTATATCCCAGTTACTGTATCCAGGTTATGTTTTATTTTATTTTATTCATTGATGGGATGTGGGCATCGCTGGCTAGGCCTGCATTTGGTGCCCATCCCTAATTGCCCTTGAGAAGATGGTGGTGAGTATTTTATTTAATTCATTCTTGGGATGTGGGCGTCGCTGGCAAGGCATTGAGAAGATCCTGGCACTGTGTCCCGGTATTGTATCCAGGTGCTGTATCCCGGTACTGTGTCCTGGTACTGTATCCCGGTCCTGTATCCCGGTCCTGTATCCGATACTGTAACCCAAGTAGATTTTACTGAAAGCTACTAGAATATTCTCTCTGCTATGTGTTCATATACTGGCAGGTCTTTACACAGTAGCCGGGACAGTGAGTGAGTATTCACTGGGCGGGGGGACATTCTACATCAGCCTGATCATGTCCTCAGCCAACATCCACACATGAGCTTTAACCATCAGAAATTCACAGGCCAGCAATCAGGGGTCTGAAGATAAGTATCGCTGGTCAGATTTAAGATCAATCCCTCCACAGCAGACAAAACACACACCACCCAATTACCCCGTCAAAGTATTTGAACAGAGGAGCTGCCAACATATGAGCACGTAGCAGACAGAACATTCTAGTAGCTTTCAATAAAATCCACTTGACTGTTATATATCAGTGAATGAAACAAGTCATGCACCACCTCCAACTCTGCCAATAATGAGATTGTTGCCTACCCATAAATTATTTATAGAGGCACAATGGATGGTGAGCTTAGTAACTGCACAACGCGGGGGTATTTATAGCACAACAATAGCCTTTGTCCTTGTGTCTATTATAGTGGCAAGGCAGCCAGTGCTCCAGACACAGGGCGCTCCAGACACGGAGCGCTCCAGACACGGAGCGCTCCAGACACGGAGCGCTCCAGACACGGAGCGCTCCAGACAATGGACAATGTAGGAATGCCAGCATAGTGGTTATGTTACTGGACTAGTAATTCAGAAGGCCTGGACTAAAGATCTGGTTGACGTGAGTTCAAAACCCATCCATGGGATTCAGTTAATTAAATAAAACTGGAATGAAACGCTACTCAGTAATGGTGACCATGTAACTGCCAGAAAACCCATCTGCTTCACTAATTTCCTTTAGGGAAGGAAATCTGTCGTCCTTAGTCGGTCTGGCCGATAGGTGACTCCAGACCCACCACAATGTGGTTGACTCTTAACTGCCCTCTGAAATGCCCTAGCAAGCCATTCAGTTGTACCAAACTGCTACGACACAGTATAATAAGAATAAAACTAGGAGGACCATGTGGCACTAAGCTAGGCATTGGATTCGGGCACGACAAAGGTACATTTGTGCCAAATTTGGGAGAGCTGTCCCACAGACTAGTCAAGCAACAGCCTGACATAACCATACTCACAGTATCATACCTTTCAGTCAACGTCGCAGCCTCCTTCATCACCATCCCAGGGCATGTCCTGTCCCACCGGCAGGACAGACCCACCAGAGGTGGCGGCACAGTGGTATACAGTCGGGAACGAGTGACCCTGGGAGTCCTCAAAATTGACCATGGGCCCCATGAAGTCTAATGGTTTCAGGTCAAACATGGACAAGGAAACCTTCTGCTGATCACCACCTATCCCCCTTTCTCATCTGATGAATCAGTACTCCTCCATGTTGAACACCACTTGGAAGAAGTACAGAGGGCATCAACGGCACAGACTTCAATGTCCATCACCATGAGTGGCTTGGCAGCACCACTACTGACCGAGCTGGCCAAGTCCTGAAGGACATAGCTGCAGGACATGGCCTGGAGAAGGTGGTGAGAGAATCAACACGAGGGGAAAAAAACGACTTGACCTCGACCTCTCCAATCTACCTGTCGCAGATGCATCTGACAATGACAGTATTGGTAGCAGTGACCACTGCACAGTCATTGTGGAGACAAAGTCCCGTCTTCACACTGAGGACACCTTCCATCGTGTTGTGTGGCACTACCACTGTGCTAAATGGGATAGATTCAGGACAGATCTAACAGCTCAAAACTTGGCATCCATGAGGCGCTGTGGGCCATCAGCAGCAGCAGAATTTTATTCCACCACAATCTGTAACCTCATGGCTCGGTATATCCCTCACTCTACCATTACCATCAAGTCAGGGGATCAACCCTGGTTCAATAAAGAGTGTAGAATAGCATGCCAGGAGCAACACCAGGTGTACCTAAAAATGAGGTACCAACCTGGGGAAGCTGCAACACAGGACTACATGCATGCTAAACAGTGGAAAAGTATGCTACAGACAGGACTAAACCACAGCACAACCAACGGATCAGATCAAATCTCTGCAGTCCTGTCACATCCACTCGTGAATGGTGGTGGACAATTAAAGAACTAACGGGAGGAGGAGGCTCCATGAACATCCCCATCCTCAATGATGGCAGAGCCCAGCACGCGAGTGCAAAAGACAAGGCTGAAGCATTTTCAACCATCTTCAGCCAGAGGTGCCGGGTGGATAATCCATCTTGGCCTCCTCCTGAGGTGCCCACCATCACTGAAGCCAGTCTTCAGCCAGTTTGATTCATTCCACGTAAAGTCAAGGAATGGCTGCGTGCACTGGATACAGCAAAGGCTGTGGGCCCTGACAACATCCCGGCTGTAGTGCTGAAGACTTGTGCTCCAGAACTAGCCGCGCCTCTTGCCAAGCTGTTCCAGTATAGCTACAACACTGGCATCAACCTGACAAAGTTGAAAATTGCCCAGGTATGTCCTGTCCACAAAAAGCAGGACAAATCCAATCCAGCCAATTACCGCCCCATCAGTCTACTCTCAATCACCAGCAAAGTGGAAAAACTCTCCACTGGCTGGAGTCATACCTAGCACAACGGAAGATGGTTGTGGTTGTTGGAGGCTAATCATCTCATCCCCAGGACATCGCTGCAGGAGTTTCTCAGGGAAGTGTCCTAGGCCCAACCATCTTCAGCTGTTTATTCAATGGCCTTCCCTCCATCATAAGGTCAGAAGTGGGGATGTTCGCTGATGATTGCAGTGTTCGGTTCCATTTGAAACACTTCAGGTAATGAAGCAGTCCGTGCCCGCATGCATCAAGACCTGGACAGCATTCAGGCTTGGGCTGATAAGTGGCAAGTAACATTCACGCCACACAAGTGCCAGGCAATGACCAACTGTAACAAGAGATAGTCTAACCACCTCCCCCTGGCATTCAATGGCATTAACATTGCCGAATCTCCCACCATAAACATCCTGGGGGTCACCATTGACCAGAAACCTAAATGGACCAGCCACATAAATACTGTGGCTACAAGAGCAGGTCAGAAGCCGGGTATTCTGCAGTGAGTGACTCACCTCGTGACTCCCCAAAGCCTTTCCACCATCTACAAGGCACAAGTCAGGAGTGTGATGGAATACTCTCCACTTGCCTGGATGAGTGCAGCTCCAACAACACTCAAGAAGCTTGACACCATCCAGGACAAAGCAGCCTGCTTGATTGGTACCCCTTAAACACCACCTTAAACATTCACTCCCTCCTTCTTATGACTGGATCGATAAGAATGGAACCAGGCGAGTGCAGTTACGCCCAGCTAGACGACGGAGGAGAGGCGTTGGAGGAGAATGGTGTGGTTGACCGTGTCAAATGCACACTGTGTTTGCAGTGTGTACCATCTATTGATGCACTGCAGCAACTATCCAAGGCGTTTTTGAAAGCACCTCCCAAACTCGCGGCCTCTACCACCTAAAAGGACAAGGGCAGCAGGTGCATGGGAACACCACCACCTCCAAGTTCCCCTCCAAGTCACACACCATCCTGGCTTGGAAGTATATTGCTGTTCCTTCATTGTCATTGGGTCAAAATCCTGGAACTCCTTCCCTAACAGCACTGTGGGAGTACCCTCACTACAGCGGTTCAAGAAGGTGGATCATCACCACCTTCTCAAGGGCAATTAGGGATGGGAAATAATGCTGGCCTTGCCAGCGACGCCCACATCACATGAACAAAAAAAAAAAATCGGGTTTCTGCCCCTGCCACAGTACTGAAACAGTCCTTGCCAAAATCACAAATGACATACTATGTGACTGTGACCGTGGTAAACTATCCCTCCTCATCCTTCTCTACCTGACTGCAGCCTTTGACACGGTTGACCACACTATCCTCCTCCAATGCCTCTCCTCTGTTGTCTAGCTGGGCGAGACTGCAATTGCCTGGTTTCATTCTTATCTATCCAGTCATAGCCAGAGAATCACCTGCAATGGCTTCTCTTCCTGCTCCCGCATCGTTACCTCTGGAGTCCGCCAAGGATCTATCCTTGGCCCCTTCCTATTACTCATCTACATGCTGCCTCTCGGCGACATCATCCGAAAACACATCAGGTTCCACATGTACGCTGACGACACCCAGCTCTACCTCAGCACCATCTCTTTCGACCCCTCCACGGTCTCTAAATTGTCACACTGTTTATCTGACATCCAGTACTGGATGAGTGGAAATTTTCTCCAACTAAATATTGGGAAAACCGAAGCCATTGTCTTCGGTCCTCGCCACAAACTCCATTCCCTAGCCACCGACTCCATCCCTCTCCCTGGCAACTGTCTGAGGCTGAACCGGATCATTTGCCACCTCGGTGTTGTACTTGGCACTAAGATGAACTTATGACCACATATACTCTCCATCGCCAAGGTCGCCTACTTCCACCTCAGTAACATCGCCCGACTCCTCCCCTGCCTCAGCTCAACTGCTGTTGAGACCCTCATCCATGACTTTATTAACTCTACACTTTACTACTCCAACACACTCCTAGCCAGCATTCCAACTTCCAACCTCCAGAAGCTTTAACTCATCCAAAACTCTGCTGCCCGTGTCCTAACTCACACCAAGTCACGTTCACCCATCACCCCTGACTTACACTGGCTTCTGGTTGACCAACGCCTCAATTTTAAAATTCTCATCCTTGCTTTCAAATCCCTCCATGGCATTGCCGACCGCCCCCCCCCCCCCACCACCCCCCACCCACCCCACCTCTCCCCATCTCTGTAACCTCCTCCAGCCCCACAACCCTCCGAGATCGCTGAGCTCCTCCAATTCTGGCCTCTTCTGCATCCACCATTGCTCCGTCCCTTCAGTTGCCGAGGCTCTAAGCTCTGGAATTTCCTCCTGAAACCTCTCCGCCTCTCTACCTTTATTTCCTCCTTTAAGATGCTCCTTAAAACCTACCTCTTTGACCAAGCTTTTGGTCACCTGTCCTAATTTCTCCTTATGTGGCTCAGCGTCAAATTTTGTTTGATAACACTCCTGTAAAGCGCATTCGGACATTTTACGACGTTAAAGGCACTATATCAATGCAAATTGCTGTTGTTGTTGTACTGTAGCAAGTACTCTATCCCGGAATTGCATCCTGGGACTGTATCCCAGTACTGCATCCCAAGGTGCTGTTCTTTACACAGAAGCCGTGACAGTGAGTGAGTATTCACTGGGCATCTCAAATCACTGGAGAGGTACAACCAAATCCATTGGCAGGATAGGCGCACCAATGTCAGTGTTCTTGCTCAGGCCAACATCCCCAGCATCAAAGTTTTGACCACGCTCGATCAGCTCCGATGGACAGGTCACATCGTCCACATGCCCGATACAAGACTCCCAAAACAAGCGCTCTACTCGCAGCTCCGGCATGGCAGGAGAGCCCCAGGTGGGCAGAGGAAACACTTCAAGGACACCCTCAAAGCCTCCTTGAAAAAGTGTAACATCCCCACTGACACCTGGGAATCCCTGGCCCAAGACCGCACAAAGTGGAGAAGAAGCATCCGGGAAGGCGCCGAACACCTCGAGTCTCTTCGCCGGGAGCAAGCGGAAGCCAAGCGCAAGCAGCGCAAGGAGCGCACGTCAACCCAAACACCCCACCCACCCGCCCCTTCAACCACCGTCTGCCCCACCTGTGACAGAGACTGTAGGTCCCGCATTGGACTCATCAGTCACCTGAGAAATAATTTTTAATGTGAAAGCAAGTCATCCTCGGTTCTGAGGGACTGCCAGCCTAAGATTCACTGGGCGGGGGTACATTCTAAACCAGCCTGATCATGTCCTCAGCCAACATCCACACATGAGCTTTAACCATCAGAAAGTCTCAGGCCAGCGATCAGGGTTCTGAAGATAACTGGGCAGATTTAAGATCAATCTCTCCACAACGGGAATGGTAGCATAATGGTAATGTTACTGGGCTGGTAATCCAGAAGCCTAGACTAATAATCCAGAGATCTAAGTTCCCATCCCACCACGGCAGCTGAAGAATTTCAATTCAGTTAATTAAATAAATCTGGGGGAAAAATGCTAGTATCAGTAATTGTAACCATGAAACAATCGGATTGTCCTAAAAATCCATCTGGCCTATATGTGACTCCAGGCCCACAGCAATGTGGTTCACTCTTAACTGCCCTCTGAAATGGCCTAGCAAATAACAAACCGTTATGAAACACAATACTAAGAATAAAACAGGACGGACCACCTGGCACCGACCTTGACCACGGCAACGGCACAACCAACCCGTCAACCCTGCACAAGTCCTCCTCACCAACATCTGGGGTCTTGTGCCAAAATTGGGAGAGTTGTCCCACAGACTAATCAAGCAACAGCCTGAAATAATCATACTCACAAAATCATACCTTTCAGTCAATATCCCAAAATCCTCCATCTGGCTGGTGGGACAGGACATACCCAGAGGATGGTGATACACCAGGGGTGGTGGCACAGTGGTATACAGTCGAGAAGGAATGGCCCTGGGAGTTCTCAACATTGACTCTGGACCCCATGAAGTCTCATGGCTTCAGGTCAAGCATGGGCAAGGAAACCTCCTGCTGATTACCACCTACCGCCCTCCCTCAGCTGATGAATCAGTACTCCTCCATGTTGAACACCACTTGGAAGCAGCACTGAGAGTAACCAGGGCACAGAATGTACTCTGGATGGAGGACATCAGTGGCTCGGTAGCACCACCACTGACCAAGCTGGCCGAGTCCTGAAGGACATAGCTGCCAGTCTGGGCCTGCGGCAGGTGGTGAGAGAACCAACACGAGGGGAAAAAACCTTCCTGACCTCGTTCTCACCAATCTACCTGTCGCAGATGCATCTGTCCATGACAGTATTGGTAGCAGTGACCACCGCACAATCATTGTGGAGAAGAAGTCCTGTCTTCACACTGAGGACACCCTCCATCGTGTTGTGTGGCACTACCACTGTGCTAAATGGGATAGATTCAGAACAGATCTAGCAGCTCAAAACTGGGCATCCATGAGGCACTGTGGGCTTGTATTCCACCACAATCTGTAAACTCATGGCCCGGCATATCTCTCACTCTACCATTACCATCAAGCCAGGGGACCAACCCAGGTTCAATGAGTTGTGTAGAAGAGCATGCCAGGAGCAGCACCAGGTGTACTTAAAAATGAGGTGCCAACCTGGGGAAGCCGCAACACAGGACTACATGCATGCTAAAAGCAGGGCTAAGCGACCCCACAATCAACGGATCAGATCAAAGCTCTGCAGTCCTGCCACATCCAGTCGTGAATGGTGGTGGACCATTAAACAGCTAACGGGAGGAGGAGGCTCCATGAATATCCCCATCCACAAAGATGGTAGATGTGAGTGCAATAGACAAGGCTGAAGCGTTTGCAGCCATCTTCAGCTACAAGTGCTGAGTGGATGATCCATATCGGCCTCCTCCTGAGGCCCCCACCATCACAGAAGACAGTCTTCAGCCAATTCGATTCACTCCACGTGAAGTCAAGAAACAGCTGAGCACACTGGATACAGCAAAAGCTATGGGCCCTGACAACATCCCGGCTATCGTGATGAAGGCCTATGCTCCAGAAATAGCCGCGCCTCTTGTCAAGCTCTTCCAGTACAGCTACAACATTGGCATCTATCCGACAATGTGGAAAACTGCCCAGATATATCCTGTCCACAAAAAGCAGGACAAATCCACTCTGACCAATTACCGCCCCATCAGTCTACTCTCAAACATCAGCAAAGTGATGGAAGGTGTCATCAACAGTGCTGTCAAGCAGCACCTGCTCACTGATGCCCAGTTTGGGTTCCGCCAAGACCACTTGGCTGCCGACCTCATTACAACCTTGGTCCAAACATGGACAAAAGAGCTGAATTCCAGAGGTGAGGTGAGAGTGACTGCCCTTGACATCTAGGCAGCATTTAACCGAGAGTGGCATCAAGGAGCCCTAGTAAAACTGAAGTCACTGGGAATCGGAGGAAAAACTTTCCACTGGCTGGAGTCATACCTAGCACAAAGGAAGATGGTTGTGGTGGTTGAAAGTCAATCATCACAGCCCCAGGAGTTCCTCAGGGCAGTGTCCTAAGCCCAACCATCTTCTGCTGCTTCATCAATGACCTTCCCTCCAACACAACTGCATTTGTGCACTAACAATGACAATAAAGTTGATTATTATTATTATAAGGTCAGAAATGGGGATGTTCTCTGATGACTGCACAGTGTTTAGTGCCATTCACAACTCCTCAGATAATGAAGCAGTCCATGCCCGCATGCAACAAGACCTGGACGACATTCAGGTTTGGGCTGATAAGTGGCAGGTAACATTCGCGCCACAGAAATGCCAGACAATGACTCTCTCCAACAAGCGAGAGTCTAATCACCGCCCCTTGACATTCAATGCCATTACCATCGCCGAATCCCCCAAAATCAATATCCTGGGGGTCACCATTGACCAGAAACTTAACTGGATCAGCCACGTAAATACTGTGGCAACAAGAGTAGGTCAGAGGCTAGGTATTCTGCGGCGAGTGTCTCACCACCTGACTCCACCATCTAGAAGGCACAAGTAAAGAGTGTGATGGAATACTGTCCACTTGCCTGGATGAGTGCAGCTCCAGCAACACTCAAGAAGCTCGACACCATCCAGGACAAAGCAGCCCGTTTGATTGGCACCCCATCCACCACCTTAAACATTCACTCCCTCCACCACTGGTGCACCGTGGCTGCAATGTGTACCATCTACAAGATGCACTGCAGCAACTCACCAAGGCTTCTTCGGCAGCACCTCCCAAACCCGCGACCTCTTCTACCTAAAAGGACAAGGGCAGCAGGCACATGAGAACACCCCCACCTCCAAGTCACACACCATCCTGACTTAGAAGTATATCACTGATCCTTCATCGTCGCTGGGTCAAAATCCTGGAACTCCCTCCCTAACAGCACTGTGGGAGTACCTTCACCACATGGACTGCAGTGGTTCAAGAAGGTGGCTCACCACCACCTACTCAATGGCAATTAGGAATGGGCAATAAATGCTGGCCTTGCCAGTGACGCCCACATCCCATAAAAAACGAATTAAAAAAAACAACAGACAAAACACACATCACCCAATTACCCCGTCAAAGTATTTGAACAGAGGAGCTACCAACATATGAGCACGTAGCAGACAGAACATTCTAGTAGCTTTCAATAAAATCCACTTGACTGTTATATATCAGTGAATGAAACAAGTCATGCACCACCTCCAACTCTGCCAATAAAGAGATCATTGCATAATTATAAAGTACTTATAGAGGCACAATGGAAGGTGAGCTCAGTAACTGCTCAACACGGGGATATTTATAGCACAACAATAGCCTTTGTCCTTGTGTATATAATAGTGGCAAGGCAGCCAGTGCTAAAATAAACACCAGACACGGAGCACTCCAGGCAATGGACAGAGACACTGCGCAGCGATCGCAGATATTCCTGGACTTCGAACAGAAGCAGTCCACCATGCCCTCTTCTGCTGTGAAGTGCCGAGGTCCAGAGACCTTCCACCATGCGCTGGTGAATGGAGACCTGGCGCTGCTCAAAGTCATGGTCAGCGAGTACCACGAAGATGTCAACCTGCAATTTGAAATTCACCATAACGAAATGGAGTGGCAGGCGAAACCAGTGGCACTGGGCCTCTCAGGTACTCGCTGCGTGTTAGGCCTCTTGGTTTGGTAGCGCTTGACGTTAAATAAACAACACAGGGTGTAGGTTTGCTGCCCGGGCGTAACATTGGTGTTGTGGATTGACCTCCCATTGTAGAATCTGAGCCTGGAAAATCAAATAGGCAATCAGTAACGCCAGTTTCACGCCCAGATGGAAAGTCTAAAATCTATCACGTTGTCTCTTGCGATGTTGTCCCCAGCTTGCCTGAAGGCATTGGTTCACATTGGTCTACGGTTCCATGGGTTCAGATAGCCCTCCACTACCTGGTCCAAATGCGAGCCTGGACAGCTATCCAACCATAGGCACCATTGACTCTTGAGCACAGCCCTGTGCCCGCCTGAAGCCTACTTGTGCACTTTCACAAGCATAGATTGCGGCAACCTGATCGCAAGCATGGTCTCTGCCTAACGTTTCTCTCCCCAGTCAATGGGTGCTAAGGCCAATTTTCACATCAGTAGTGTCACCCCAGCTATGGTTAACTAACTCAGTACCCAGGGCAGAGATCAAACACGGGACCTTCCTGACTCAGTTTCCCCACTGCAAAGTGCAGTGATTAGCCTGGCTGTTGTTGTTGTTAAAATATATCTCTTTGAAAAGTCTAAATGTTTGAACGTGGGGAGCACCTGGCAGAGGGAGGGGCACAGGAGAGGGGGAGGTCCTTAAGTCAACTGGCTGGAGGATGGGGGAAAGCGGGGTCATGCTTGAGCTCCCCCTGGTGGTTGGCAACAGAATATCAGAACCGGACCTTTCCCATGCACTTAAATGGCCCAGAAATTCGGGTCCCAACGCGTGAGTACGCACGGGGTACTCATGCGTAGGCCCAACGAAAGTGCCGGTTTCATACATGCACTGCGCATGCGCGGGAAACCGGCACTTTCGTTCCCCTGAAAGAAGGGGTTCAAAAGTCAAACACGTGCGCCGGAGAGGCAGCGCATGCGCATTGAACTTACGTTTTTTTTCCAGCTTTTTCCGGGAGGGTAAGTCTCCAGCAGTTACACTTTTAAAAAGTAGGCGCAAGGCTTGCTTTTAACAAGGTAAGTGGTGAATTAATTAAAATTAAAACATTTTTTCCACAGGTTTATTATTTTTAAATACATTAAAGAAAGGTAAGTTTATTTTTAGCCCCGTTAGAAAATGTAGTTACTTTTTTCAAAAATTTAAATTATTGTTTAAAATAGTTATTTCATGTAATTTATAGTTTATTTTAAAAATGTGATTTAAAAAAAAAATTATTTGAGGTTTTAGTGATGTTTTGGGGCTTATAGTATTTATAGGTATGACAGCTCTTCCTGTCAAACTTATGAATGAAGCATTCCCTGCTACCATTGGCTCTCCATGGCCCACGTGATCCCAGGGGACGCATCGAACTAACTGCGCCCCTGGGATACGCAAGCACTGCGCGTCGGCAGTTGGAGGAGGCCCAGGATCGGAATCCCACACGGGCCCACAGCTCAACAGCCGGCGCGCTAGGTAAGTGCAGGTCGGGGGCTTGCACCCGCGGGAAGCCCCCGACCTGAATTTCTGGGCCATTGTATTTCTCATCATGGTTTGCTTGATTGTGTCTTCAAACATAGAGACGATGTTTCCCCTTGTGTGGGAGTTCCAAACTAGGGGTCATAAATATAAGATAGTCACTAATAAAGCCAATAAGAAATTCAGAAGAAACTTCTTTACCCAGAGAGTAGTTAGAATGCAGAACTCACTACCACAATGAGTGACTGAGGTGAATAACATAGATGCACTTAAGGGGAAGCTAGATCAGTACATAAGGGAAACAGAAATAGAAGGTTACACTGGTAGGGTTACATGAAGAGGGGTGGGAGGATGCTCAAGTGGAGCATAAACCCCGGAATAGACTAGTTGGGCCAACTGGCCTGTTTCAGTGCAGTAAATCCTATGTAATGTATTCTTTCACCACAGTTACCTGGTGCTTACAAATCAAGGATTTCCATTCATGTCTGCAAAGAAATACGAAATTCTCCAATTCTCCTGCAACGCGTGGCACTGCCGATCTACCTTTCTCTTCTTGGATAAAGACAGGAGGGACACTTATCCTTAGAAAACACAAAATCAGGGATCAATGTTACGGGATGTTGAATAAATAAAGAAATGGGGAACCATGGTGAAAATATCCTGTCACATGAAGTAACTCCAGTACTACTTTTTCTTCATTAAGCGTTAACAGTGCAAACTTATACATAAATATACCTTTATTTTCTTTTACACTGGTCGGTTAGTCCCAAATTTGTAATGACCCCAAACAACAACTTGTATTTATATAGCACCTTTAAGCCTTTAACGTAGTAAAACATCCCAAGGTACTTCACAGGAGCTATTATCAACAAAATTCGACAGCAAGCCACATATAGAGATATTAGGACAGGTGAGGTAGGTTTTAATGAGTGCCTTAAAGGAGGAGAGAGCGGTAGAGATGTGGAGAGTTTTAGGGTGTATTCCAGAGCTTAGGGCCTAGGGCAGCTGAAGGCTCGGCCGCCAATGGTGGCACAAAGAAAATCAGGAATACGCAAGAGGCCAGATTTGGAGGAGCGCAGATATCTCAGAGGGGTGATGAGCAATGTTCCCTTTAAATTGTCTTTTTTGTGTGCGGCCTATTTTTTTCAATGCGCGGTCCCTTTAAATTTCTGCGCATGCGCGGTATTTCAAATAAAGAAGCTTGTGAGCAACCTGCGCAGTACCTTGCAGATCACTGCACGGCCACGCACACGCGCAGCTTAGAGGGAACATTGGTTGTAGGGCTGGAGGAGGTTACAGAGATAGGAATGAACGAGGCTATGGAAGGCTTTGAAAGCAAGAATGAGACTTTTAAAATCGAGGGGTTGCTGGACCGGGGCCCATGTAGGTCAGCGAGCACAGGGGTGATGGGTGAACCGGACCTGGTTAGAGTTAGGGGCAGCAGAGATTTGGATGAGCTCAAGTTTACGGAGGGTGCAAGGTGGGAATAACCATAGTCAGTCACTATGTCATTCACTGATGCATCAAGGACATAACTGAAGCCCTATTTTACCATGTACACAGGTACATATACTTCAGCAGTAACCAGCAGGAGCAGAGACAGCTAGAGATTTATGACATTGGTAACCCTCTAAAGGTATGGGAATTATTGACTGCTATTCATGTACCTACCAATAATCCTATGGCACCACTCAATAGGAAGGGCTATGATTCCATCAATGTGAATATGGTACAGTATGCTCATTACATAACTGGATCAAACACATTCCCATCTTTTCTTCTAGTTTAGTGGCTCATTAGATGCTTGCAAAGTATGAAATGGCCTTGGAGATGCACTGTGGCTGGCAATTTTTCTAAAGCTTCCATTATTGCATTTGCATCACACAAAATCAGATACTATTAAATCAAGAGCACTTCCATTTTGATTGGGAGCCATTAAAATCAAAGTTAGGATCAATTGGAGAAAATAATGAAAATATTCCCCCCAAGTAAATAACCTTCGAGAAAGTTTAATTATGGTGTCGCCATTCTCTCTTCAGTTACAAGCGTTAATTCCCTGCCTTGGTAATTATATCTGATCCTACACTCTGCAAAGGTGTTGAAGATGGCTGCAAAATGAACAGCAGAAGAGTGAGGATCATCAAGAAAGTAAGGGCTAACTTGTCAACAGCAATCTCACTCTTCCCAAAGCCTATAGGATACCTTCAACAAGCCTGGACTCCCAGAGGGCAGTGCATTCATAGGAGAATCAGCATTTCAGTGTGGTAGCCCAACGCCTGACCCAACTCCATCCGAGCTCTGCTCCTACTGGGAGCACGGGATCACTGACTATACTGTTATATCTATCCAGCAATGAACTACTATCGAACTGTTTGGCAGGCCAAGGAGAAAAAAAAATCCTTTTTTTCTGTACTCACTATAGTCCAAAGACCATTGGCGGAAGGGTCGAGAACCAAAGGACACAGATTTAAGGTGATTGGCAGAAGAACCAAAGGCAACATGAGGAAAAACTTTTTTACTCAGCGAGTGGTTAGGATCTAGAATGCAATGCCTGAAAGGGCGGTGGAGGTAGATCAATCACGGCTTTCAAAAGGGAATTGGATAAGTACCTGAAGGAAAAAAAATTGCAGGGCTACGGGGAAAGGGTGGGGGAATGGGACTAGCTGAAGTGCTCCTGCAGAGAGCCAGCACGGGCTCGACAGGCCGAATGGCCTTCTTCCGTTCTGTAACCATTCTATGATTCTAAAAAGACTTGAAAGACTTGCATTTCTATAGCGCCTTTCACAACTTCAGGACATTCCAAAGCATGTTGCAGCCAATGAAGTACTGTTGAATTGTAGTCACTGTTGTAGTATAGGAAGCGCGGCAGGCAATTTTGCACACAGCAAGCGCCAACAATGAGATAATGATCAGATAATCTTATTTTAGAGATGTTGGTTGAGTGATAAATATTGGCCAGGACATTTATCCCTGCTTACACTGTCATATTTTAAAAAAAACACACCTCACGACAGGTTCCATTATATTCCAGTCATTGACTAGATAAATAAAAGCAGAGCTAGTCTGCACTGTCCAACAAGAGTGAAACTACTCGACAACTGAGCAAATAAAAAAAAAATCACTTTTGCTAAGGAGTCTGGGTAAGCGCCACCTTCATTAAAGTATAGGTTCAAAAGAGGCCAATTCCCCTTCCTAATAAATTCCATTTTAACCCCTGAAACAGGATCTTAATAATTAAGGAGGTATGTGCATATCATTGGGGTTTTGTGTGTTCTGAGGCAAAGCTAAAACACCCTCCGGCGAGTTAAAAAGCCAATACACCTTTTCATCCATTCGACCATTTCCCCACCCCACCCGTATCATTGATTTTTTAACAATGATGATTTGAAGTGTTTAAAACTGCAATGCACCCCCCCGTAACACAACAAAAGGGCTTTTAAACAGAGTTTGCATTCAACAACAACAACTTGTATTTATATTCAGAACAACACATCACTCGAACCAGCAGATGATTTGTATGCAGAAATCAAAATGTTTATATACTGCGCTCAGTAGGCCACTCAGCATCTGAAAAGACAGATTAAAGCCAGATACAGACCCTTTTGTCCAAATGCGAACCCATTTGTTCTCTTTTCAGGCCTGCTGTATTTTCAGGTATTTTCTGTTTTTATTTCAGGTTTCCCGTGTTTGCAGGTTTTCTCTTTGTACTGATGTATGGTAACCATACAACTAAAACACTGAACAGAACGTCAGTCTCCTGGCTGAGTATCCCAGGGGTTCAAGATACCTGCGAGGGGACCGGCAAAGTGCCAATGCTGATTCCAGACACTGACTTAATACTTTTGAAGTTCCATCCGAATACTGTAGAGGGAGCACGCAGCATGTTGATTCAGCAGGAGTGCAATGGAGTTAACAGTAAAAGCACAGCCAATGCACAGGGATTAGGAAGAACTAAAATGCAGATCAGCTGCAAATGGGACACAAAGGAGTGGCACTCAAAATCAGATCCTTAGTCTGACAAACTTACAATTATTATCAATTATGTCCAGGGCTGTGTTACAATACTATTATATACATCACTGGGCTTAGTCCCTAATTCATTGCCATTTTGTGATTATCCCATTTTATCAGGAATATTAATTGATGTAAATTGACTGTCGCGTTTCCTACATCACAACAGTGACTACACTTCAAAAGTACTTAATTGGCTGTAAAGCGCGTTGGGACGTCCTGAGGTCGTGAAAGGCGCTATAGAAATGCAAGTTCTTTCTTTCCTTCCCTCCTACACTTTACTGGCTTTTGAAAGTCAAGTTTCCATGGTCACTTCCACTCAGCCCCACCTTAACCCTGGCTAAGATCAGCAACTGAGGTAGGCTGAAGCCCACGGCCTACTCCTGATCCAGACAAGATCCTATTCCGAGGGGAATCACGCTGAAGTCACGGTGGAAAGCACAATGGGCTAGAACTTCTGATCCACTCCAGCTACATTCCTATTTTTACACAGGCATTAATCTTTTTGTTTTAAACATAAGAACATAAAAACATAAGAAATAGGAGCAGGAGTAGGCCGATCGGCCCCTCGAGCCTGCTCCGCCATTCAATAAGATCATGGCTGATCTGATCCTAACCGCCAATCCACTATCACAGAACCATCTCCTGAATCTAACAGAATTAGACACACGAAATAGGAGCAGGATCAGGCTACACGGCCCCTGGGCCCGCTCCGCTACCCACAGGGCCATGACCGATCCGAACCTAGACTCATGTCCAAATTCCTGCCCGCTCCCCATAACCCTTAATTCCTTTTACTTCTAGGAAACTGTCTATTTCTGTTTTAAATTTATGTAATGATGTAGCTTCTACAGCTTTTTGGGGCAGCATATTCCATGGACCTACCACCCTCTGAGTGAAGTAGTTCCTCCTCATCTCAGTTTTGAAAGAGCAGCCCCTTATTCTAAGACTATGCCCCCTAGTTCTAGTTTCACCCATCATCAGGAACATCCTCCCCGCATCCACCCGATCCAACCCCTTCACAATCTTATATGTTTCAATAAGATCGCCTCTCATTCTTCTGAACTCCAATGAGTAGAGTCCCAATCTACTCAACCTCTCCTCATATGTCCATCCCCTCATCCCCGGGATTAACCGAGTGAACCTTCTTTGTACTGACTCGAGAGCAAGTATGTCCTTTCTTAAGTATGGACACCAAAACTGTACGCAGTATTCCAGGTGCGGTCTCACCAATACCTTGTACAACTGAAGCAATACCTCCCTATTTTTATATTCTATCCCCCTAGCAATGAAAGCCAACATTCCATTGGCCTTCTTAATCACTTGCTGCACCTGCATACTAACCTTTTGAGTTTCGTGCACCAGGACCCCCAGATCCTTTTGTACTTCAGTACTTTCCAGTTTCTTGCCATTAAGATAATAATTTGCTCTACGATTTTTCCTGCCAAAGTGCATAACCTCACACTTTCCAGTATTGTATTCCATCTGCCAAATCTCTGCCCACTTACTTAGCCTGTCTATGTCCCCTTGCAGGTTTTTTATGTCCTCCTCACTCACTACTTTCCCTCCCATCTTAGTATCATCTGCAAACTTTGATATGTTACACTCGGTCCCCTCCTCCAAATCGTTAATATAGATTGTAAAGAGTTGGGGACCCAGCACTGACCCCTGCGGAACACCACTAGTTACTGATTGCCAGTCTGAGAATGAACCATTTATCCCAACTCTCTGCCTTCTGTTAGATAGCCAACCCTCTATCCATGCCAGAATATTACCCCCAATCCTGTGATTTTTTATCTTAAGCAATAATCTTTTGTGTGGCACCTTGTCAAATGCCTTTTGGAAGTCTAAATACACTACGTCCACTGGTTCCCCTTTATCCACCCTGTATGTTACTTCCTCAAAGAACTCCAGCAAATTTGTCAAACATGACTTCCCCTTCATAAAACCATGCTGACTTTGTCCTATTAAATTATGATTATCCAAATGTCCTGTTACTGTCTCCTTAATAATGGACTCCAAAATTTTACCTACCACAGATGTTAGGCTAACCGGTCTATAGTTTCCAGCCTTCTGTCTACTGCCCTTTTTAAATAAGGGTGTTACATTAGCAGTTTTCCAGTCTGCCGGGACCTTTGCCGAGTCCAGGGAGTTTTGGAAAATTATTACCAATGCATCCACAATCCCTACCGTCACTTCCCTCAAGACCCTAGAATGTAAGCCATCAGGTCCAGGTGATTTATTCGCCTTGAGTCCCATTATTTTACCGAGTACCACTTCCTTAGTGATTTTGATCGTGTTTAGCTCCTCCCCCCCTTTAGCCCCCCCGTTTGTCCAGTGTTGGGATATTCTTAGTGTCTTCTACTGTAAAGACTGATATAAAATATTCATTCAGTGTTTTTGCCATCTCCATATTTCCCACCATTAATTTCCCGGTCTCATCCTCTAAGGGACCAACATTTACTTTAGCCACCCTTTTTCTTTTTATATAACTATAAAAACTCTTACTATCTGTTTTTATATTTTTTGCTAATTTACTTTCATAATCTATCTTCCCTTTCTTAATCAATCTTTTTGTTATTTTTTGCTGTCTTTTAAAGTTTTCCCAATCCTCTATCCTCCCACTAGATTTGACTACCTTATATGCCCTTGTTTTTAGTCGAATACTATTCTTAATTTCTTTACTTAGCCACGGATGGCTGTCTTTTCTTTTACACCCTTTTCTTCTCAGTGGAATATTTTTTTTTTGGAATTTGTAAAATAACTCCTTAAATGTACACCACTGATCATGTATCGTCTTACCCTTTAATCTATTTTCCCAATCCACTCTACTCAATTCCGCTCTCATACCTTCATAGTCTCCTTTATTCAAGCTTAGCACGCTTGTTTGAGATCCAACCTTCTCACCCTCTAATTGAATATGGAATTCAACCATGTTATGGTCACTCATTCCAAGGGGATCCTTTACTAGGACATTTTTAATTAATCCTGGCTCGTTACACAGGACCAGATCTAAGGTTGCTTGTCCCCTGGTCGGTTCAGTTACATACTGCTCAAGAAACCCATCCCTAATACACTCAATGAACTCATCCTCAAGGCAGCCCTGCCCAATTTGATTTGTCCAATTAATATGATAGTTAAAATCCCCCATAATTATAGATGTTCCCTTATTACAAGCCTCAACTATTTCCTGATTGATACTCCGTCCAACAGAGTTGCCACTGTTCGGAGGCCTATAGATTACGTCCACTAGTGTTTTTTTCCCCTTATTATTCCTTACCTCCACCCAAACTGTTTCATTATCCTGATCTTTTGACCCAATATCATTTCTCTGTATTACAGTGATTCCTTCCTTTATTAACATAGCCACCCCACCTCCCCTTCCTTCCTGCCTGTCCTTCCTGATCGTTAAATAACCTGGTATGTTTAATTCCCAGGCATTGTCACCCTGCAGCCATGTTTCTGTAGTGGCCACAAGATCATACCCATATGTAGTTATTTGTGTCATTAACTTGTCTATTTTGTTACGAATGCTACGTGCATTCAGATAGAGAACTTTCAAAGATGTTTTGTGACACTTAGTTCCTGCTTTTGCCCTTTTTATTACTTTACCTTTTACTCCATACCTTCTGCCCCTTCCTGACACGCTCTGGTTTTTAATTTCCCCACTGCTACCTAAGTCTATGACCTTCTCTGTTGTCATTTTTATTATTTGCTCTCTAGGAACCTCCCCCCCACTAGTTAGTTTAAAGCCCTCTCTACAGCCCTAGTTATATGATCCGCCAGGACTCTAGTCCCAGCACTGGTCAAGTGAAGCCCGTCCCAATGGAACAGCTCCCTCCTGCCCCAGTACTGGTGCCAGTGTCCCAGGAAGCAAAACCCATTTCTCCCACACCAGTCTTTGAGCCACGCATTTAACTCTCTAATTTTATTTGTCCTAGCCAAATTCGCTCGTGGCTCAGGTAATAATCCAGAGATTAAAAGTCCATGTAAAAACAGCGCACACACAAGTGCAGTCCAAGCTTGCTAAGAATTCATACATCAACTTTGTCAAACGGAAGTTCTACTTTCATCAATCAAACAAAATCCCAAAGCAAAATCTCAGTTTCAACCGACTCCCAATTTACGTATCTCAGAATCTCTTCACGTTTGCTGGGTATCTTGCATTTACGACAAGAACAACAACATGTATTTATATAGTGTAACATGGTAAAATGTCCCAAGGTGCTTCACAGGAGTAATTATCAAACAAAATTTGACACTGAGCCATGAAAAGGGATATTAGGACAGGTGACCAAAAGCTTGATCAAAGAGGTAGGTCTTAAGGAGGTTCTTAAAGGAGGAGAGAGAGGTAGAGAGGCAGAGAGGTTTAGGGAGGGAATTCCAGAGCTTAGGGCCTAGACAGCTTAAGGAACTGCCCCCAATGGTGGGGCAAGGAAAGAAGGGGATGCACAAGAGGCCAGAATTGGAGCAACGCAGAGATCTCGGTGGGTTGTAGGGCTAGAGAAGGAAAGGGGTTTAGAAGAGGAGAAATTGCCAAAACAAGAAAAGCATTGCATTGGCCGTATCATTGTCTCTCTTTGATATACCAGGTAAATGCTGATAATATGAATTGTTTCCATCTCCCATTGTAAAAATACAACTGTCTACCACATCTCACACAACACACTTTCCCGTACAGCAAAGAGCCTATTGTAGTGTTAAATTATACCATAATTAATTTACTTAAAATTGGCAAGTGCCCTAGGGCTGTATATCATAATAATTAAAAAGTGTTCATGATAACGAGCTGGAGGATTATTTGAGGCAGACGCTTACACTAATCCTGGTGTGTTTAATTACCAGTACTGCTCACTACCTCATTTTTTATGAGCAAAACGGCAGATCCTCCCATTCACAAAACTCACTGAGTCAAGTGTGGTGGTAGATAGGAACTGCAGGCTGTTAATGCATAAACTTTATGATGGAATATCGAGGTAGCTTAAAGCTTGCAGTAGTGAAACCAGTAACTGTTGGTTTATACACCAAGGGTAGTGGAAAAGCTGAGTCTCTCTACCCCCAAAAAGCTGTTGAGGCTGGGGTTCAATTGTAAATGTCAAAACTGAGATTGATAGATTTTTGTTGGGTCAGGGTATTAAGATTTCCAGGACCAAGGCGGGTAGATGGCGTTAAGACGCAGATCAGCCACGATCTAATTGAATGGCTCGAGGGGATGGATGGCAGATTGGGGTGTGTGACTGATGACCAGTACAATTGCACACTCCCAGGACCGATCCCCAGTCTGTGTTGAGTTAGCTAGGACAGAACTGGTGGCACTAGAATAAGTTTCATTCTAGTTTGGAGGAGCGCAGAGATCTGGGAGGGTTGTAGGGCTGGAGGAGGTTACAGAGATAGGGAGGGGCGAGGCCTCGGAGGGATTTGAACACAAGGATGAGAATTTTAAAATTGAGACATGATCTGGGTTGACCACAATGGCCCTCACAAATCATTCAACCAGCTGACACTCATTGTCTAAACTCATATATGGAGACACTTGGGTGAGTCACTAGAGGGTGCTCAACAGCTGTGGAACCACAGCATGAGAGGGGAATAGAAAAATACACCAGGAGTGATGGAACTGGTGAGACCCTATCTTGGCATGATGAATCACACTAAGTGAAGGCAGAGATATCACACCAGGGTGATGTAGAGTTGATAGCCCTTCATTCATATGGGCATTGACATTCTCCGTTTCTCGTTACGCTGCAGGTCTCTGGTCTCTGGAGTACAAGCGAGAGCTGACCAGCCCTCTGTGCATTGCTGCGAGTCACGGTTACACCGATTGCCTGCAGTACCTGCTCCAACGCAGAGCTAAGGCCAATCTTATTCCAGGAACCAAGAGCGCGCTACACCTGGCCTGCGAGAACGCGCACGTGGACTGCACGGAACTGCTGCTCAAACATGGGGCAAACCCCAGGCTGCGGACAGAGGAGGGACTGACCCCCCTGCACCTCTGCATTACCGCGCAGTCCTTTCGGTGAGTGGCATTGGTCAGAGCTCGGAGCATTGCCGTATTGCAATATGGTGACAGATAATGTGTTAAAAGAAAGAAAGACTTGCATTTATACAGCGCCTTTCGCAATCTGAGGATGTCCCAAAGCACTTTACAGCCAATGAAGTAATTTTGAAGTGTAGCCACTGTTGTAATGTAGGAAACGCGGCAACCAATCTGCGCACAGCAAGATCCCACAAACATCAAGGAGATAATGACCAGATAATTTGGTTTTTTTTTTAAGTGATGTTGGTTAAAGGATAAATATTGGCCAGGACACCAGGGAGAACTGCCCTGCTCTTCTTCAAAAAAGTGCCATGGGATCTTTTACATGAGAGGCCTGAGGAGGCCTCGGTTTAACGTCTCATCTGGAAGACGGCACTTCCGACACTGCAGCACTCCCTCAGCACTGCACTGGGAGTGTCAGCCTAGATTTTATGCTCAAGTCTCTGGAGATAATCTTAATCACTTCCATAATTACAACTAGAAAGAAAGACTTGCATTTATATAGCACCTTTCACGACCACCGGACGTCCCAAAGCACTTTACAGCCAATGAAGTACTTTTTGAAGTGTAGTCACTGCTGTAATGTAGGGAACTGTGTACATTGTATGTCTGAGAAGGATGTACTTCAACAAAACTTATAGCAAAATGGAAGAATAATTATTGAAAAATTCAATATTGAGACACAAATTCACTGGGGATTGGATGGTGAAGTGAGTTAGTGCACTGTTCTTTCACCTGTGGGACCTGGGTATAAGGGCCTGTCTGGGTCAGTCCCAACCCAGTTCCTAGTAAAAATATGTCCACAGCACAAAGAATCTCTGTAATTCAGCATGAACTGGCAATCCCATTCTCCCTGCTTTGTGAAATGGCAATATTTCCCTGCTGCAGTAGGGGGCACTGATATAGAATCCTAGTGGGTAATTACAACCCTAAAAACGGGTGGGCTTGGGTCAGGTGGAAAGTTAAAATGTTAAAAATCTGAAACAGGAACCCAACCCTCCTCAAACCTGCCCACTTCGGTTTTAACGGAGATGGGACATGAGGAGGGTGATGAAACCTGCTCTCAGGAGGCGGGTTGGCCATTGAAACCTTTTAAGGATCATCGGAACATAGGAACAGGAGTAGGCCATTTAGCCCTTGAGCCTGCTCTGCCATTCAATGAGATCATGGCTGATCTGTGATCTAACTCCATATACCCGCCTTTGGCCCATATCCCTTAATATCTTTGGTTAACAAAAATCTATCAATCTCAGATTTAAAATTAATAATTGACCCAGCATCAACTGCCGTTTGCGGAAGAGAGTCCCAAACTTCTACCACCCTTTGTGTGTAGAAGTGTTTCCTAATTTCACTCCTGAAAGGCCTGGCTCTAATTTTTAGGCTATATCCCTTCATCCTAGACTCCCCAACAAGCGGAAATAGTTTCTCTCTCTCTCTCTACCCTATCAGTTCCCCTTAATATCTTAAAAACTTCGATCAGATCACCCCTTAACCTTCTAAACTCCAAGGAATACAACCCTAGTTTGTGTAATCTCTCCTCATAACTTAACACTTGAAGTCCGGGTATCATTCTGGTAAATTTATGCTGCACACCCTCCAAGGCCAATATATCCTTCCTAAGGTGTGGTGCCCAGAACTGAACAAAGTACTCCAGGTGTGGTCTAACCAGGGTTTTGTATAGCTGCAGCATAACTTCAACCCCCTTGTACTCTAGTCCTCTAGATATAATGGCCAGCATTCCATTAGCCTTTTTGATTATTTTCTGTATCTGTCCATTACATTTTAATGATCTATGTATATGTACCCCTAAGTCTCTTTGGACCGCCACTGTTTCTAGCTTTTTACCATTTAGAAAGTACCCTGTTCTATCCGTTTTAGGTCCAAAGTGGATGACCTCACTTTTGCCTACATTGAAATCCATTTGCCACAGTTTTGCCCATTCACTTCATCGATTAATTTCTCTTTGTAATTTTATGTTTACATCTACACTGCCTACATTGCTCTCTATCCCATCATCTAAGTCATTAATAAATACTGTGAATAGTTGAGGCCCCAACACAGATCCCTGTGGGACACCACTAGTCACATCCTGCCAATTAGAGTACCTGCTCATTATCCCTACTCTCTGTCTCCTGCCAATTTCCTAACCAGGTCAATAATTTGCCTTCAATTCCATGAGCTTTAACTTTAGCTAACAGTCTCTTATGAGGAATTTTATCAAATGCCTTCTAGAAGTCCATATAAATAACATCCATAGACATTCCCCTGTCCACTTCTTTAGTCTCCTCTTCAAAAAATTTAATCAGGTTCATCAGGCATGCCCTCCCTTTCACAAATCCATGCTGGCTCTCTCTGATCAGCTGAAAATTTTCCAATATGTTCCGTCACTCTATTCTTAATTATAGACTTGAGTAATTTCCTGACAACAGATGTTAGGCTAAGTGGTCTATAATTCCTTGGTTTCCCTCTCACCTTTCTTAAATTGTGCAGTGATATGCAATTTTCCAATCTAATGGAATGGTTCCTGAATCAAAAGAACTTTGGAAGATTATAGTTAGGGCAGTTGCAATGTGCTCACCTACTTCCTTTAAAACCCTGGGATGGAAACCATCTGGTCCTGGGGATTTGTCACTCTTTAGTGCCATTATTTTCTTCATTACTGTTATTTCACTTATGTTAATTTTGGTGAGTCACTGTCCCTGATTCAGTATTAGTTTCCTTGGGATGGTATCCTCTTCCTCGACTGTAAATACTGACACAATGTAATTATTCAACATATCCACCATTTCCTTATTTATATTTACAATATGACCGTAATCAGTTTACAAGGGGCCAACATTTCTCCTGACTACTCTCTTTTTCCTAATATAATTGTAAAAAAAAATTGCCTTAATTTTGATATCCCTTGCAAGTTTCTTTTCATACTCCCTTTTTGTAGCTCTTACTATCTGTTTTGTCACCTTTTGTTGTTCTTTGTATCTCTACCAGTTGCCAGGATATATGCTATTTTTTGCATTTTTGTATGCTTTTTCTTTTAGTTTTGTGTTGTCCCTTACCTATTTTGTCATCAACATCTGTTTTTTTTTGGCAAATGGAGCTTTTGCCCCTTGGGGTATAAACTGGTTCTGTATCCCCTTGAGTTCTTTTTTGAACACCTTCCATTGATCTTCTGTCGTTTTACCCATTGACAGATTTGCCCAGATTACTGTGGACAGTCTCTGACTCATCCCATTGAAGTCGGCCTTACCTAAATCTAGAATCTTAGTAGCTGTTTTGTGTTTCTTACTTTCAAACATTACGTTGAACTCGATTATGTTATGATCGCTGTTAGACAAATGTTGACACACCATTAGGATGTTAACTAAATCTGGCTCATTACTCATTATTAAATCTGATATGGCCTGCCCCCTTGTTGGTTCCAGGTCATATTGTTGCAGAAAACTATCCCGGACACACTCAAGAAATTCACTACCTTTCTGACATGAGCTAGTCTGCTTTTCCCAATCTATATGAAAGTTAAAATCCCTCATTAAAACATAGAAACATAGAAACATAGAAGATAGGAGCAGGAGTAGGCCATTCAGCCCCTCGAGCCTGCTCCACCATTTAATGAGATCATGGCTGATCATCCAAATTCAGTACCCTGTTTTTTTTACATCTTCAAAAAATTCCAGTAGATTAGTCAAGCATGATTTACCTTTTGTAAATCCATGTTGACTTTGTCCGATGTTGTCACTGTTTTCCAAGTGCTCTGCTATTACATCTTTTATAATGGACTCTAGCATTTTCCCCACTACCGATGTCAGGCTTATCGGTCCATAATTCCCCATTTTCTCTCTACCACCTTTTTTAAATAGTGGGGTTACGTTAGCTACCCTCCAATTCATGGGAACTGTTCCAGAGTCTATACTCTGCCTTTGCTACACGCTTGTCTAATCTCTGCATTTATACATTTTGCCACTTCTCCCATCTCTCCCCGAGCCCCATTTCTGTCCCAGATGTCCAACCCTGCTCCAATCTTTCCCCAACCCTCACCTCCCGGTCTCCGACCCCCCCCCCTCTAATCTCTCCCCAATGCCCTGATCTCTGTCCCTGATCTCTGACCCCCTCCGGTATAAAAATATTGAGTTTTATAAATATTGGAGATGGTGGGGAAAAAATGACAGTTTGACAGGCTCAAAGACTGGTGTGGGAGAAATGTGTTTTGCTTCCTGGGACACTGGCACCAATACTGGGGCAGGAGGGAGCTGTTCCGTTGGGACGGGCTTCACTTGGCCAGCGCTGGGTCTAGAGTCCTGGCGGATCATATAACTAGGGCTGTAGAGAGGGCTTTAAACTAACTAGTGGGGGGGAGGTTCCTAGAGAGCAAATAATAAAAATAACAACAGAGAAGGTCATAGACTTAGGTAGCAGTGGGTAAATTAAAAAGCAGAGTGTGTCAGGAAGGGGCAGAAGGTATGGAGTAAAAGGTAAAGTAATAAAAAGGGCAAAAGCAGGAACTAAGTGTCACAAAACATATTTGAAAGTTCTCTATCTGAATGCACGTAGCATTCGTAACAAAATAGACGAGTTAATGGCACAAATAACTACGTATGGGTATGATCTTGTGGCCATTACAGAAACATGGCTGCAAGGTGACAATGCCTGGGAATTAAACATACCAGGTTATTTAACGATCAGGAAGGACAGGCAGGAAGGAAGGGGCGGTGGGGTGGCTATGTTAATAAAGGAAGGAATCACTGTAATACAGAGAAATGATATTGGGTCAAAAGATCAGGATAATGAAACAGTTTGGGTGGAGGTAAGGAATAATAAGGGGAAAAAAAACACTAGTGGGCGTAGTCTATAGGCCTCCGAACAGTTGCAACTCGGTTGGACGGAGTATCAATCAGGAAATAGTTGAGGCTTGTAATAAGGGAACATCTATAATTATGGGGGATTTTAACTATCATATTAATTGGACAAATCAAACTGGGCAGGGCTGCCTTGAGGATGAGTTCATTGAGTGTATTAGGGATGTAACTGAACCGACCAGGGGACAAGCAACCTTAGATCTGGTCCTGTGTAACGAGCCAGGATTAATTAAAAATGTCCTAGTAAAGGATCCCCTTGGAATGAGTGACTATAACATGGTTGAATTCCATATTCAATTAGAGGGTGAGAAGGTTGGATCTCAAACAAGCGTGCTAAGCTTGAATAAAGGAGACTATGAAGGTATGAGAGCGGAATTGAGTAGAGTGGATTGGGAAAATAGATTAAAGGGTAACACGATACATGATCAGTGGTGTACATTTAAGGAGTTATTTTACAACTTCCAAAAAAATATATTCCACTGAAAAGAAAAGGGTGTAAAAGAAAAGACAGCCATCCGTGGCTAAGTAAAGAAATTAAGGATAGTATTCGACTAAAAACAAGGGCATATAAGGTAGCCAAATCTAGTGGGAGGATAGAGGATTGGGAAAACTTTAAAAGACAGCAAAAAATAACAAAAGGATTGATTAAGAAAGGGAAGATAGATTATGAAAGTAAATTAGCAAAAAATATAAAAACAGATAGTAAGAGTTTTTATAGTTATATAAAAAGAAAAAGGGTGGCTAAAGTAAATGTTGGTCCCTTAGAGGATGAGACCGCGAAATTAATGGTGGGAAATATGGAGATGGCAAAAACACTGAATGAGTATTTTGTATCAGTCTTTATAGTAGAGGACACTAAGAATATCCCAACACTGGACAAACAGGGGGCTATGGGCGGGAGGAGCTAAACACGATCAAAATCACTAAGGAAGTGGTACTCGGTAAAATAATGGGACTCAAGGCGGATAAATCACCTGGACCTGATGGCTTACATGCTAGCGTCTTGAGGGAAGTGGCGGTAGGGATTGTGGATGCATTGGTAATAATTTTCCAAAACTCCCTGGACTCAGCAAAGGCCCCAGCAGACTGGAAAACTGCTAATGTAACACCCTTATTTAAAAAGGGCAGTAGACAGAAGGCTGGAAACTATAGACCGGTTAGACTAACATCTGTGGTAGGTAAAATTTTGGAGTCCATTATTAAGGAGACAGTAACAGGACATTTGGATAATCATAATTTAATAGGACAAAGTCAGCATGGTTTTATGAAGGGGAAGTCATGTTTGACAAATTTGCTGGAGTTCTTTGAGGAAGTAACATATAGGGTGGATAAAGGGGAACCAATGGACGTAGTATATTTAGACTTCCAAAAGGCATTTGACAAGGTGCCACACAAAAGATTATTGCTTAAGATAAAAAATCACGGGATTGGGGGTAATATTCTGGCATGGATAGAGGATTGGCTATCTAACAGAAGGCAGAGAGTTGGGATAAATGGTTCATTCTCAGACTGGCAATCAGTAACTAGTGGTGTTACGCAGGGGTCAGTGCTGGGTCCCCAACTCTTTACAATCTATATTAACGATTTGGAGGAGGGGACCGAGTGTAACATATCAAAGTTTGCAGATGATACTAAGATGGGAGGGAAAGTAGTGAGTGAGGAGGACATAAAAAACCTGCAAGGGGACATAGACAGGCTAAGTAAATGGGCAGAGATTTGGCAGATGGAATACAATACTGGAAAGTGTGAGGTTATGCACTTTGGCAGGAAAAATCGTAGAGCAAATTATTATCTTAATGGCAAGAAACTGGAAAGTACTGAAGTACAAAAGGATCTGGGGGTCCTGGTGCACGAAACTCAAAAGGTTAGTATGCAGATGCAGCAAGTTATTAAGAAGGCCAATGGAATGTTGGCTTTCATTGCTAGGGGGATAGAATATAAAAATAGGGAGGTATTGCTTCAGTTGTACATGGTATTGGTGAGACCGCACCTGGAATACTGCATACAGTTTTGGTGTCCATACTTAAGAAAAGACATACTTGCTCTCGAGTCAGTGCAAAGAAGGTTCACTCGGTTAATCCCGGGGATGAGGGGATGGACATATGAGGAGAGGTTGAGTAGATTGGGACTCTACTCATTGGAGTTCAGAAGAATGAGAGGCGATCTTATTGAAACATATAAGATTGTGAAGGGGTTGGATCGGGTGGATGCGGGGAGGATGTTCCTGATGATTGGTGAAACTAGAACTAGGGGGCATAGTCTTAGAATAAGGGGCTGCTCTTTCAAAACTGAGATGAGGAGGAACTACTTCACTCAGAGGGTGGTAGGTCCATGGAATATGCTGCCCCAAAAAGCTGCAGAAGCTACATCATTACATAAATTTAAAACAGAAATAGGCAGTTTCCTAGAAGTAAAGGGAATTAAGGGTTACGGGGAGCGGGCAGGAATTTGGACATGAGTCTAGGTTCGGACCGGTCATGGCCCTGTGGGTAGCAGAGCGGGCCCAGGGGCCATGTAGCCTGATCCTGCTCCTATTTCATGTGTCTAATTCTGTTAGATTCAGGAGATAGTTCTGTGATAGTAGATTGGCGGTTAGGATCAGATCAGCCATGATCTTATTGAATGGTGGAGCAGGCTCGAGGGGCCGATTGGCCTACTCCTGCTCCTATTTCTTATGTTCTTATGACTGACAGTCAAGAATCATCCAATTGGGTATACGTGTCTGCTCGCGTTCCATTTGTCGTGGGAAGGCGATGCACCATGATGATGGACGTATCGGGTGGCTGATGGTGGGAGCATGGGGGCGGGCTGTTGGAGGCAGGAGGTCATGTGATGAAACCTCCCGGAATACATCCAATCAGAGTTAGCAAGCCTAAGCAGGGAGGAAGCTAACCCAGCCTCTCACCTTAGAAGCAGAGAAAGGCTCCCTCTAGGGGAAGCTTTGTGTCATCACCTGATACCCACTGGCCAAGATTGCACAAACTCATTTCACATCGGACATTAACACCAACACAACAGACAGAGGAGATTTTCATCGCTCCAATCCAGGCTGGATTTGAACCACAAGTCCCAGAGGTGAAAGCAGAGTCCTTAAACCTCCGTTAATCATCCAGAGGTTCAAATTTCGAAATTGGACCTGCCTGAATAAGCAGAGCAATGGGAGCACATGCCAAGCTTGTAGTTAATACGTGCGCAATCTAGGTACAACATAAACAGTAACCACTTGCAGTTATACAGCGCCTTTAATGTAGTGAAACATCCCGCGGCGCTTCACAGGAGTGTTAGCAGACAAAATTTGACACCGAGCCGCATAAGGAGATATTAGGACAGGTGACCAAAAGATTGGTCAAAGAGGTAGGTTTTAATGAGCACCTTAAAGAAGGAGAAAGAGGCAGAGAAGTTTAGGTAGGGAATTGCAGAGTTTCATAATTAAGCAGGAGGGTAATCCATTCCCGGTTTCCTTCCCGCCATCTAGGTGTGCTAAACTGCTGCTGAAGTATCGTGCAGATGTCAACCAGTTGACCGAAGAGGATCAGGAGAGCCCCTTGCATGTGGTGGCCAAACGGGGCCTTCACAATCATGTCCACCTCTATCTAAGATACGGGGCCACTGTGGACATCATGAATGTCCACTGGGTGTCACCGCTGAGCAGCGCCTGTGCCAGTGCATGGAGACTGGAGAGCCAGGAGGACTATACCCAAGTGTGCAAGGTTCTGATTACACATGGCGCCAACGTGAACACTGTAGACAACGAGGAACGGAGTCCACTACACAAGGCTTCCAGGAACGCCAGCCTCCAGCTGGTCCAGCTGCTTCTAAAGCACAGAGCGGACGTCAATGCCATTGACTACAACGGGTCCTCTCCCCTGGCCAATGTGATACAGACTGCGCCTTTTAAGGAAGAGCATAACCCTCAATGCACCGTGCAAACCTTACTCAACCACGGGTCCCGCAGGGTGTGGCCAGAGGCCTTTCTCAAGGTAATGGTTTTTGCCATGTACAACAGAAGCAGATGCAATGGGGCCTACTCAGAGATGGGTGGCTATGATATGGCAATTTAAATTAGGATGAGGAAAGACCATTTGGTCCATCAAATGCCTCTCTCATTAACTGTCCCATCATGGCATCTTCACCACAATAACTTACATTTATATAGTGCCTTTAACCGAGTAAAACTTCCCAAGGTGCTTCACAGGAGCATTATAAAACAAAAAGAGAGGTAAAGCGGTGGAGAGGTTTAGGGAGGGAATTCCCGAGCTTAGGTCCTCGGCACCTGAAGGCACGGCCGCCAATGGTGGAGTGATTAAAATTGGGGATACGCAAGAGGCCAGAATAGGAGGGTTGTGGAGCTGGAGAAGGTTACAGAGATAGGGAGGGGCGAGACCACAGAGGGATTTGGAAACCAGGATGAGAATTTTAAAATTGAGGCACTACCAGACCAGGAGCCAATAAAGGAGCACAGGGGGGATATGTGAACGGGACTTGGTGCAAGTTAGATACGGGCAGCAGTACATTTGTCTCTACTATCTTGCTTTGTAGATTAATCAAAACATTTTTCGCTTTTCGACTTTTGTCTGTGTTTCAAATTTTACTTTGCACAAACCAGCCAGGTACCCCGGCCCAGTTATCGCCAATCTACTTGGCAAGGTCTGCATTTAAGTGCCTGTGGTGTTCAGGTTTTGTTCTGCTTCACAATCTTCTTTCCATTACTCCCAAATGCACTGATTCATGCTGAGGTCGCCAGCAGCCCACCACACATCGCACCAGTGGCCATTATTCATATGTGAGCCTCCGAGATAGTAAGCCTCAACTGATCATGGGAGGATGACAGTACTCATCTGAAAGCCTCTCTTAAGAGACCTTCACAGAATCACAGAAACCCCACAGTGCAGAATTTGTCCGGACACCTTGTCCGAACTAAAGTAACCAGTTGAGGATTGGTGCAATAGCTCACCAAGGAAGACCAGAACCTTGTACTAGCTCTAGACTAGAATATGGGTAGCGATCAGGAGCAGTAATCCTGGCCTCCTTTTCTTCTCCCTAGCATGGGACATTGAGGCTACTGTAGAACCCCAACTGGTGCTTCGACTAAGATCAGCCAACTCAGCAACAACCCCCTCCCCCCACACGCCCACCCCCAAGTGATAAGCCATTACTAATTCCGTGACTACACATTAAAAAATGATTAGAATCCTAATTGGACCATCTGTGGATAATAAAAGAAAGAAAGGCTTGCAATTCTATAGCACCTTCTCGGACCTCAGGATGGCCCCAAGCACTTTACAGACAATGAAATACTTTTGAAGTGTAGTCACTGTTGAAATGTAGGAAATGTGGCAGTCAATTTGCACACAGCAAGGTCCCACAAACACCAATGTGATAATGACCAGACAATCTGTTTTGGTGATGTTGGTTGAGGGATAAATATTGGCCAGAACACCAGGGAGAACTCCCCTGCCGAAGAAGCCTTGGTGAGTTGCTGCAGTGCATCTTGTAGATGGTACACACTGCAGCCACGGTACGCCGGTGGTGGAGGGAGTGAATGTTTAAGGTGGTTTATGGGGTGCCAATCAAGCAGGTTGCTTTGTCCTGGATGGTGTCGAGCTTCTTGAGTGTTGTTGGAGCTGCACTCATCCAGGCAAGTGGAGAGTATTCCATCACACTCCTTATTTGTGCCTTGTAGATGGTGGAAAGGCTTTGGAGAGTCAGGATGTGAGACACTCGCTGCAGAATACCTAGCCTCTGACCTGCTCTTGTTGCCACAGTATTTATGTGGCTGGTCCAGTTAAGTTTCTGGTCAATGGTGACCCCCAAGTTATTGATGGTCGGGGATTCGGCAATGTAATGCCATTGAATGTCATAGGGGGGTGGTTAAACTCTCACTTGTTATGTGCCCGTCTCTTAGAATGGAATTTGAACCATCAACCTTTTGACTCAGAAGCGAGAGTGCTACTCACTGAGCCAGGGCACCACTGGTCAGACTCAGTCATGTTATTTTCCATAGTAAAATAGTCGGCCAATACTCACTGCCTCGCTTCACACATGAAGAATAACTGCCTGGGCAAGGAATGAAGTGTGGCCATTGCCATGGAGCCCAGTCTGATGAAGCATCTTTCGGAGAGGAGGGGAGGAAAAAAGAGCTCCTTAATATAGCACAGTCCCCTAAATTCCACAGGTCAGAAAGGTGTGAATAACAATGTCTGAATTGAGACAACAAATAGATGAATCTGTGGGTTTAAAGTTTCACAAATCACTTTCAGGACATTGTTTCCTTTCTAGGTGTTGAGAAGTTGTGCTGGTTCTCCCAAGACCATTGAAGTCTTGTTTAATTCATATCAACAAATCCAAGTCACAGAGGAATGGATGGAGGCGGTCCCAGAGGAGGTGTTTCAGGTATCAGCTAATGAAGAGCTCCCTACCTGCTCCTGGTGAAAATCATAGAATTTTACAATACAGAAGACCATTCAGTCTATTGTGCCTGTGCCAGCTCTCTGAAAGAGCTACCCACTTGCCTTTTACAAATCTATGCTAGTTACTTACAAAGAATTACATAGAATTTACAGCACAGAAACAGGCCATTCGGCCTCACCTATGCCAGTGTTCATGCTCCACACAAGCCTCCACCCACCTTATATACCTCACCCTATCGGCATATCCTTCTATTGCTTCCTCCCCCATGTACGTATCTAGCTTCCCCTTAAATGTATCTCTGCTGTTCGCCTCAACTGCTCCCTGTGACAGCGAGTTCCACATCCAAACCACTCTCTGGGTAAAGAAGTTTCTCCTGAATTCCCTGTTGGATTTATTAGTGACTCTCTTGTACTTATGACCCCTAGTTTCAGACTCCCCCACAAGTGGAAACAGCTTCTCCACATCTACCGCATCAAACCCATTCATAATTTTAAAGATCTCGATCAGGTCAACTCCCAGTCTTCCCTTTTCTAGAAAAAGTGGTCCTTAATTAACCCATGTCTTTCTAGCTGAGTATTAATTTTATTCCATATTACAGCCTTTAGAAGTTTACCCACCAGCGATGTTAGGCTGACTGGTCTATAGTAGCCTGGTCTGTCCCTTTCTCCCTTTTTGAACAGAAGTGTTGCATTGGCAACCCTCCAGTCTTCTAGTATAACTTCTCTTATTGCTCTAGCTCCTACTAACACTGAATTAATTAATTAATTAATTAATGCTTGCCCCCTTCACCCTTTCAGCCCACTGTACCCCATACAGAGAGGACAAGAGTCAACCTGTTCCCATGTTGCTGTAAACAACAGCAGAGAATTCAGGGTCACTTTCCCTCTCCATTCTCCTTCCCTACCTCTGCTCATTGCTTCCCCAAGCAATATCCAGAACGCCCTTTATGAAGAATCATAGCCTTTATTATTTTGCAGTTGCACCAATATGATTTTTTTCCTTTCCCCTGTCAAACCCCTTTCAGGAGTCTTTGGCCTAGAAATTCAGTTGGGCGCGCCAGCCATTAGCGCCTTAGGAGGAGTAGATCTCGAGCGCTAGGCGCTTAGCGCCCGGGCGCAGCGCGATCTGCGCCTCGCCCCAACTTCAGTAGACATTTAGCGCCGGCGCAAAGTCTTAGCGCGCGCCCTGCTGCGCGCGCAGATCATGACGTCATTTCGTCGTGCAACGCCCTTTGTGCGCCCGGAACCGGAACTTCACTCGCGCCGCCCCATTGTGCGCCGGGCGGCCCTAACGACTGTGAAGTGGAACGGTACACAGCCGAGGCAGGCCGCGGGGAGCGCAAATTAAAGGGCACTCCTGCAGTAGAAAAGGCAGCCGTTTTGCAACACTTTGTGAGAGACAAAGATGATGATGATGGAGGAGGGAGAGGAGGAGGGAGAGGAGGAGGAGGAGGAGGGAGAGGAGGAGGAGGAGGAGGAGGAGGAGGAGGAGGAGGAGGAGGAGGAGGAGGAGGAGGAGGAGGAGGTGGTGGTGGTGGTGGTGGTGGTGGTGGTGTGCCGGTACCACATAACAAACTGATGGAGAGAAGCCCTCCCCAACAACACAAATACAGCAGTCTCGGCCTTTCAAAGAACCAAATCCACCCTCCCCCTTTAAGAGCTCACCGGAGCCAGAGTGTCTGCCGTCAATCAGCAGCTCGCCGCACCTGCCCTGCGCCCACCTTCCGGTGTTAGCGCCCGGGCCGCCGGCTTAGCACCTAAAGAGAGCCGTGCATCGCCAGTTTTAGCGCTCGAGCAAACTCTTAGGGCGAAGCTAATGAATATCGGGGAAGTGGCCTCGAATTTGCGCCGGGCGCAAACTTTAGCGGCCTCCCGACTTTACCGCCCCAAAAGTGGCTATAATGAATTTCTAGGCCTTTATCTCCAAAAGGTCTCCTTGAACTGGATGAATGCAAAAAGACAAAATTGCAGATTGCTCTATCTGAGCACTGGGTTTTTTGGGGTCCACACTATTATATTACAGCAACTGTGTTAATACTGCCCATATTCATTTCACATGGGATCCTTAGAGTCAACAGAGAGGGGCGATTTTTATCCATCGGTCTAGACTGGAAGCCAACTTAAGTCCTGGGGGTCAAAGGACAATGTGCTAACCAGCTGCACTACCTTCCCCCCACCCCATGCACAATGTGATTTTACCTGTATGAAATGTATTATTGGTGCCAGGTATATCCTGAATACCAAACATGGTGGAATGGAGTAGGGTCCAGGAAATGAAACAGCCCAAAGTGGCCCCGTTGCAGTGACAGCTGCCCTTCGATGAAAGCTCTACGGGCTTGTATGTCTATTTAATTCTAATGTGTTACAATCCCATTTGAAGTGCAGATAAGCAGAACACTTGATACTGTGAGTGATGATCTCCATTCTTTAACGAATTCAGAGTGAACATTAACTCTCTTGTTGTTTCTTTTCTCTGCCCCTAGCTACACCAGACATTCTACGAGTCCCTCTTTGCTTTGGCCTCCAGTCCCCGCTCCTTGCAACACCAGTGTCGTTTCGCTGCCAGGAAGCTGATTGGTGACCAATGCTACGCCCTCATCCCCAGGCTGCCAATCCCAAAATGCTTGCGTGGATACCTACTCCTGGAGCCGGAGGACCTGGTATATTAATCCTTTGCTCTCGTTCTCCTGTCTTCTCTTTCACTACAAAACTTACCACTACAAGGAGCTTAAAGGACCATCTGGACTCTCCAATATTGGAACTGGGCTAAAAGGATTACATTATGAGGACAGTTTGCACAGACTAGGCTTGTATTTCCTTGAGTATAGAAGATTAAGGGGTGATCTGATTTAGGTGTTTAAGATGATTAAAGGAGTTGATATGTTGATAGGGAAGAACTATTTCCTCTGTGGGTGAGTCCAGAACAAGAGGCATAACCATACAATTAGAGCTATGGAATCAAGGTGGGTAAATGGAGTTAAGATACAGATCAGCCATGATCTAATTGAAAGGTGGAACAGACTCAAGGGGCTGAATGGCCTCCTCCTGTTCCTAGCTGCAGAAGAAGTGACTACTTCCAGTACAGCAGTCAGAATAATGAAGGCTTGGAGAGATCTTTAATTCAATGGAAGGAGGTTCCATGGGTAGGGTACATTGGCCAGAATTATTTCTAATGGTGCTGTCATTATCAGTGGGTCCATCCAAAAGTTTCTGCAATTGTGACAAACTTTATTTGCACCACCAGTGTAGCCCCCCCCCCCCTCACCCACCCCCCTGCAACCCCCATCTCTCCTGAAGGTGCAAACTCTTGCTGGGGATTAATTCCATTCCTGCTAGAAGTTCTCCCGCATCCAGCTCAAGTGGATGTTGCTCACTCTGAGTCTGGGCAGATTAAATATGGACGTTTCACATTAACTCAGTTCCTGTCCTCAGGAGAGGTTTAAAGAAAGTCTTGCATTTATATAGCACCTTTCACGTCCTCAGGACGTCCCAAAGCATTTACAGCCAATGAGGAACTTTTGAAATGTAATCACTGTTGTAATGTAGGAAACACGGCAGCCAATCTGCACACAGTAAGGTCCCGCAAACAGCAATGAGATAATGACTAGATAGACTGTTTTAGTGGTGTTGGTTGAGGGATCAACATTGACCAGGACACCAGGGAGAACTCTCCTGCTCGTCTTTGAAGAAGTGCCATAGGATTCCTTATATCCACCTGAGAGGACAGACGGGGTCTCGGTTTAACGTCTCATCCGAAAGACGGCACCTCCGACAGTGCAGCGCTCCCTCAGCACTGGGATATAAGCCTAGATTATGTGTGCAAGTCTCTGGAGTGGGGCTTCAACCCATGACCTTCTGACTCAGAGGCAAGATTGCTATCAGTGAGCCACAGCTGACACAGCTCCTTCTGGTAACCCCATCCTCAGATACAGTACCATAAGCATTAATATAGTAACTCACCGATAGCTGTCAAATAGGTGAGCAATTCAGTCATGCGGAAATCACAGCGAACTTTTTTCTGCAGCTGAGGTTAAGATGTTTATCAAGCTGATGTAGGGGAAGCATGCTCTGTGTTCGACTCTCCCGCTGTACCTGGCATGGGAGGGTTTGATGTGGTCACTCAGTGGAAAGAGGGAAATATTTTAAACTCAGCCTTTGTGGCACTTTAACAAGCATGAATGCGCCATGTCAAATCACACAATAATGTAGTGCCATGTGTGGGAGTATATGTATTGTATGTAGTGTATGTACTGACTGCGTGTATATAGAGTATGTAATGTCTGTGCATGTATGTAATGTATGTGTAGGAGCTGTCAAAAAATCAGTATTGAAATTAATTTCCAAGTGTCTTTTATAAGATGAATGACTCTTAAAAGTCAATGTATAGTTCTAAAGAAATGTAGAACTTCATATTGTGTGATTAAAAACACCATAAGATTTTTAACCCACGTTTTTTCTTAGAAAACATAAAGAAAATCATATTTTGTCTCCTTGTGTATTTTGTTATCTCTGCTGATTATTTCATTGTTCTCCCTAACCAAAGGTATTACTACCTTCCCGATTATAATCTTGTAATATTGCAACAACCTCTCCGGGCCCTGCTTTCCTATTCGTTCGGTGGTGTCCGTGCCCTGCACTGTCCGCCCTGCAGGGGGCGGTAGAGCCACAGGCGTTACAGTCGATGCCAGATGACCCTTGGAAAAGTCTCCCGAAGGACGGTGAATGTGGATAAGCCACCACATCTTTAATACAATTACATAATTTTTCACAACCTTATTTAAAAAAAAGATTTTCTATGTTACTGCAGGAAGTGGAGAGTATCTCCATTCTTGCCATATTGCAGTGACCTGTCCGGGCTCCTCTAGTTATCAGATTATTTATTTAGATCTATATACATTGACTTTTTAAAGTCCTTCATCTTATAAACACACACTTAAACACAAATTTCACTGGATCTTTGAAGAACCAATTGACAAGGCAAAATATTACTGCACATCCCTTATATATATATATATAATAATATACAATGCATGTCTGCACTATACAGACATGTGTTTACATCACTGTTAAGTAATGGATGGAAACGAAAATGGTGGAGTTAGCTGTAGATATTGACCGGATTAAAGAGTGATGTGACTGTGAAACTTCTTGCCCCCCCCCCCCCCCTCTCTCACAGCCGCAGCTTCCCAATGTGAGGTCACCTCTGTGGAATTCAAACATTTAATGGGCAGGTGTCACGATTTCTGTACAAATGTGTCAGAGAGAAAAGCTAACGGTTAGAATTCGAAGCTTTTGCTTCAAGCCCCAGCCTGTATATTTTCTCAACCTTTGTTTTAATGTACACGTGTAACGAACCTGGCTCCCTAATCCTGGTACATGATTTACAGGAGACAAGGCCACGAGGGAAGCAAACATCCCTCAGCCCGGGAATGGTCTGAGAAAAACAATTTATTCTGTTTTAAAATCTGCGAGAAGTATCGGATTGCCCCTCGTACAGTTCCATCGGCTCCCGTGTTTAAGTTAAGTGTCATTCACAGAGCCTTGTGAGATCAGTGCAAAGCTCAGGGAGATCGCCGCCTTGCCTCTCTTCGCATTTGCTTTTCCACGCCTTGCGTTGTTTTGCCCTTAATGTTTTCCCAACTGATTTCGAACAGACTCTTTTGGCAAAGAACTTGTGTGTTGCTTCCTGAAATGAGCCTGGCAAATTAGAATTTAGAAAAATGAAACATTAACAAGGCAATGTGTTTAATTGATAAGGGGATTTGCTGGATAATGATACGAAACGATGGGCAGTTTTATATCAAAAAATAATTCTATTTTACCCTCACCATCTCGTCTTTCTAATAATATTTAACACACCAAGCAAGAGGTAAAACACTTTGTCAATTTAAAATGCATTAGCATTAATATAAATTCGTCGTATTGCACAGAATGCAGCAAATTGCAAATATTTTGAGAGAGAATTTTTGATGAGAAAAAAAGCATATTCTCCTTGAACATTTTATAATGTTATCATAAATCATTAAGACTCCAGTTCCTATATTGATGCGTTTGGGGTAATGATTTACAATTTCAAAAGTGTCTGGTATACTATTTGTCTAATGACTGTGCGATTAAATTCACTTTTTAAATGACCCATGACTCATTTCATGGTAATATATCGAGTCTATGTGTTTCAATCCGTCAAATGTAATTGAATAACACTGCATTTAAAATGTCTCAGCCTGATTGTACCACAGCTTTTAAAAAGGTAATGCCCAACTTGGGAGTTTGCACTTTATTCTGCTTAAAACTTGAATTAATTCCGCATGTGACAAAAATAGAGCATCTCGAGTGTGGCGGTCGCGGCGTGGAACGATCTTGAAACACTCCACGTGTCTTATCAACCCCGTATCCAACGGGGCCAAATGGTCTTTTTTGGGGGGCTGGTTCTAAGAATGAATGAGAGTTTTCTGATAATAAAGAACAGTACGTGAGGTAACAAGGAAACAAGGACCTACCCTGCACATACAGTACAAGGGGAGACTGTTCATTAAACAATAAATCATTTAAAAGGTTAAAAAAAAGGCCAGGAACCTGTTCTATCTCCGGCCCAAAACCTTCTTTAAATGAGAGTATTAACCAGATTTCCTCACAATCGGTGCCGTTTACTCGCTGCCCCGATCAGTCCGGATACCACAAGGAGAGATCCTTGTTAAACTATCCCCTGTCCCTGTGTCACAAAAGACTATCACTCCGCTACAGTCTTCGACCTTTCCTCTACCCGTTCTGGCGGATGACCATTGTATTTTCGGTACTTGCAAGCCTGTCCCACCTGAAGACAATCCTGTTCCCCTATTTCCGAGCTTTAATAACGAGGCTTATTTCTGTACCCAATGCAGGCGTCCAATTGTTGCAATATTCTCCAGTTCTTTACGCTCGCAGTGCCACAGGAACTATATCATCGGGCAAGATTATTATAATCCTGGTGACACTCTGCCCGAAAGCAGCAAGAAATGTCAGAAAAGAAGAACACATTTTCTGCTGATGGAAGACATTAAAAAAAATAATAGATTGTCGATTATAAATTATTTGAATTTGAAGGGAAGGGGGCATCACGACTGACCACACGATTAATCAGGAGCAGCCGTACCTGTTGGGAAACACGGGCTGATTATAAATCGGACTCTTGGGCCGAGGCTGGGGGCTAAGTGTGGCCATTAACACTTTGAAGGTTCTGGGTTGAGGTTTTAATGTCCCTAGATGCTCATTCAGGCAGCGGTGTAAATAAATGCACCGCTCTGTGTAACCCTGAGCCTCAGTCTCTCCCTAGAAGTAACAGGTAGGCAAGAGGGTAACTGGGGGGGATAGGGGAGGGTTAACCCGCCTTGCAAGACATGTCCGGCACCGAAAAGGTTAATATGTATATAGCGATGTGAACACGGAACTCGATCTCTCAGAATGATCAAGACCCGTTAGATGGCGACTGGGAGATCCGGTGTCGGAACAATCTGGAGTTTATTACTAACATCACTTTTAGTGAGAGTTTGAGGCGACTGATAACTGCTCATTCGGCAATATCCATTGGTGTGTTTTATGATAACACTGCCCATATTTACCCACCCATTCATATTAAAGGCTGAATCGCAAACATCTACATAAGAAGTGAAATACATTTGCATGTTGAATAATGTACAATATTAAAATCGAATAACAATCGCCAAATAGCAGCGAGCGGTGAGAAGTTTCTCTATTCTGGGGTAGAGTCGACAATTGGTGGAAGTGCTGCTGTTCCAAAACGAGTTTTCTTTTATGAGATGCTGGGGTCGATTGGCGTGGATTTTATTCCCCGTTTCATTTCCCTCTTTAGACCTAAATGCAGGAGATGTTTTCGCGGGACCGTTTTAGAATGTAATGATTGTGCGATTCTCTGATTACAAGGGGCCCGGGATGGAATCTGTTTGATCCAGGCTGACTGTTTAAATGTGCTGAATTCACAGTAGCGGCGCTGTCCCTGGCAACTTTCCTGCACTTCAATGGTCTCACTGTCCTCTGGGATTTTTACAAGTATTACCCAGGATTGTTTTTAAAACTGGCAAACTTGTTTTTGTAGTTCTAGTGTGAGCAACTATGTTAGTTATTGTGTTTCTAAAGGATTGGAAATGGATGGGTGTAGCCATAGAATATATCAACATGGAAATATTGCTCACTGTTTGAGGAGAAATATCACAACATCTGCAAACTTGGTGTGTGCAGACATCACACCTGTTCATAACACCTGTCCCCAGGTACAAACAGGCGCAGCACTCACTGAAACCCACCCGGAATAGCACAATCGCTCGATCGGAGTTGTGATTTAAAAAGCAACAGATAGAAAATAACATCTTTGTGTTTTGTTAAAGGGCCCCTGCATTTTGAAACAATTAAACGCTACTCGATATCCTTAAACGAGAATCGTTTTACATTCAATTTGATCCCACAAACGCTGTTAAAGGTTTTTAAGCGGATAGGCGCCCTTGGATTCTGTACGTGTCTAATGTACCTCAGTGAAAGATCAGACCTGCGGCTCAACACCGATTGCCCTGAAACCAGACGTCAGTTTTATTGAAGCGCTATTTAAAAGAGATAAATAGAGTGTGTTTCAGCCAGTGCAACAAATCATTTTCTTAATTGCATCATAAATGCTTTTTTTGGGGTGGATCTCTGACCCGCCGCCATCTCCGGATCCTCACCCTTTAACCTGGCAATTGTCTCTTTTACAGCTGTTTGTAGTATTAGCATATCTCTGATCTTTCAAAACAATGAACTATAGAAATTTTAGATAAAGGTAACCCACAATTTCAAAACCCAGATTAAAGGCTTCAAGGGACACATGAAACGGCGAGCTGCCGGCCGATTAGGAGATCAGCAGATCTGTCCCATCCCCTGATAATCCACAACTTTTACAGTAGTTGCCTCTGTCTCAGTTTCGACATGCTTTTTCACCCGAAGATGGACGACCCTTCGAAGTAGTTAGAGAGTAAAAGCAACGAAAACATTCTCTCTCTCTCACACACACGCTCGCTCTATCCGCCTTATTTAATGGTTTGCTAGTTATGTAATTGTACCAATTTCTCAGTTAAATCAGAGTCTGTTTGATTTGCAATAATCGATTTAATGACGCTCCCTCCTCCCAATCGGCAGAGATCACTAATTAGTTCGATTGCCGATTTGGTAATTGACCTGAAACAACCGTATGGGTCAGTTTGGACTGGACTTCCAAGACACCTACCGGAGTTGTCCTTTAATACATTTACTTCATAAAACGCAACTGAAAGCTCTAATCTCAACAACCACAAATTACGACTTTTACAGCTATGACCTTTGGAGGTTTGGGATTTCCTTAACAGATGGCGGAGAAAGATCCAATATTGCATCCCTCACCCTTCCAGAGAGGAGAGGTGCTGGATTCAACCTGGCTTTAGGGGTGGAGACCGGCGATCTCCCGGAGGCTCACTCATCTCCCTCTAGGACTCCTCTTGGTTTGATATTTTAAAATTAGTCTCGCACCTAAGAGTACACCACCCACCCCCCCCCGAAATGAAATGTTACCAGCTCTCCACATGCCAAACTGCAATTGTACTTTTGCACCGATTATTAAGGGATCTGTCAAACGACATCTAACCACTAATCCGTAATTCTCCACCATTCCATCTTTTCACCGGCATTCACCAACGAGTTTCACTGACAATCGGTTAGTTCATTTCCAGTTTGCTGTGTGACAACTATTTCAGCTAAAAAAACACAATACGCTGTGTGTGTGTGTGGTGTGGGGGGGGGGGGGGGGGGTCGGTGTCATTCATTCACTCATTTAAGATAATTGGCAAAAGAACCAGAAGGGAGATGATTTTTTTTGACGCAGCGAGTTGTGATCTGGAATGCATTGCCTGAAAGGGTGTTGGAAGCAGATTCAATAGTAAATTTTAAAGGGGAATTGAATAAATATTTGAAAAGGAAAAAAAAATTGCAGGACACTGGGGAAAGAGCAGGGGGAGTGGAACTAATTGGAGAGCTCTTTCAAAGAGCCGGCACAGGCAGGATGGGCCGAATGGCTTCCTCGTGTGCTGTGTGATTCTATGAATTGGGGTTTTCATGCGTTTATGAAGACACGTGGACGGGTTTTAGTGCAGGGGCCGATCGTGTTTAATGAAAGTGGACTGTTACACACATTCATTCAGAATTGTATGAAACCGCTCAGAAGGGATCGTTCAGAACAAAGAATCATAAAAAATGAACAAACTTTAATTCTCGAACTTCACCCTACGCGCTATAACCCTGTCGGAAGTGGGCACCAGCAAAATAAGACTCAAACCACAAAGTCATCCAGCATTCAGAGCCTAGGTGCAGAACTAATAAAAGCGCTGAGATTGTGGATGAAACAATTCCCGGTGTCCTGGAACGGGGGGGGGGGAGGGGGATAAAACTGAGTTGGCGTTTTTTTTCCTTCCAAAATAGCACTTGTAAGAATGGTCTGTGACAAAATAATGAGACGCCATAAGAATACTGTCAACCCCTTGAATCCCACACATTGACAGGCTCGTTCTCCCATTCTGACTGATCACTCCGTGATCTGAATTACCGAGAGACTCCACCCCTGTCATTAGGAACCTGCACCAGGATCACACCCGCTAGATCACCAGAAACCTGGCACCGCCGGGGCACCGAGGGGGCAATCCCAATACACCAGATTCAAGGAAGTTTAGTATTGTGTTTATTTTTAAAGTGCGTTTCGTTATTAAACGATCGCCCTTTCCTGGGTATAAATGCACAATATTTTTGAGAAAATCTACTAGTTGCAAACGCCATTTGCTATTTGCTAATATTATTTTCCTTCAATGTGACTTTTTTTAGATTTGAGATTGAGTCTAACATTTCAGCTCGGCCATTACATCGCCGCCAATCTTTATTCTTCTAATCACAGTTCAAAAGACTCCCAGCACTGTGAGATTTCTTAAAGTGCAGGATTGAAATCAGTAACTAAGTGATGGAGCGGATGGAATTTTTGAAATTTCCTAATTACGTCCAGCATTTCTGGGAATGTCATAATAAAATCGGAGCTCATTAGAATGACTTTTACTCAAATACAGCAGAGTCGGGAGATTCTCAGAGCGCGGGAGAGATGCAGTTGACCCTCTCTCTTTCATCCAAGCCCACATTCCCTCTCTCTTAAATTCTCTGCTTCCTCCGTTCTCTGCCACAGACTCCTTCCATCTCTGCGTCTACTTTTTAAATCTCTACTTTCTCACTTTTCTCTCTCTCCCTGTTTTCTCTATTCTCAGACACTCTCCTCCCATGTCGCTGCCTCTTTTTCTCTATTCTCACTCTCCTCCCATCCACCCCTTTTTATTAATTATTCTCAATCGTTCTTCTTTCTCTCCGTCCTTTGTATTCTCTATTCTCACTCATTCCTTCCTTCTCTGTCCCTATTACATTATTCACTTAAGAAAAAAACCATTTTTCTCTCTAACACACTCTCCTTCATTCTCTTCTTAGTCTTTTTTTCTGACAGAAGCTCTCTCATCCTTCCTTCTCTCTCTCTTTTTCTCGAATTCTTCCTCTCACTTTCTTGGAGTCATGTTTTTCTCTCTTTTTAACATCATTCATTCGGGATTAAATCGTGTAAACCATCTGAATGATCCCACGGCGTTCATTTTACAATTTCTGTGGGGGTGGGGTTTTTTTTGGCTTTTTAATCCCGGAGAAATACATCGTGTTGAATTTGCTTTGGGAGCCTCACGAGAGATTCGCACAGAAAAGAGCAGCCCATATCGATTTAATGCCATCATGTTAGTGAATAACTCGTTTACATAATAGCTGGGCACTGATTTCAAAGCTAGCCAGGGGCTGACTTAGAACCACATGGAGCCTATTCTATCTTTCAGTTAAAAATGCAATGAATAAAAGTTTAACTCAGCCCTTCAGTGGTCCGCGTCTCGCAAATTAGTGGGTCTGATGCCCAAACTTTACACAACAAGCTCTTTGTAATCCTAATATCCCGGACACTGGGGCGATTCTTCTCTCCCAGCTCTGGCTGAATGGCAATTGCTTTCCTTTCCCCTAAATAAAATCATCCCAGCACATTTTTCCCAAACGCCTGCCAGCAGAGCGGTGATAATACTGTAATGAACACGACATCCAGGCTGTAAATAACCGCAATAATAAGGCAGGGCACTCTCTCTACACCATCAGGATTGGAGCTAACCCGCGATAAATGTACAGCCCCGATTTTAGGAGCTGATCATCTGGGCGCTTCACTCGTTTCCTCACTGCACAGTTTCGGGGGCTCGATGAAGCCCATCCCTCTGGGTTGTTGCTGATCTGACAGAATGTGAGACCTTTCATTTATTGAAATGTACCTAGGACAAGCTAAATACAACGGATTGGCACCCACATCCTTCACATGCCCTGGGTCAGGAGGTAATGGAGTGATACAGCCATGTCCAAAGGATTAGAAACTATTCAACAAATAGATTTAGCTCCCAAGGACTGTTCGATCGATGTTGCCCATTACCAGCGATTTACGGTTATTGTCCATTTAACTCAAAGCTCAGCTGCAAGTCTTGTGTGCTCTTAAACCAATCTATGTGCTTCCAGTTTGTTTCTGTGGTGCATATTTAATACATAAATAAATATTGAATAAATAAAATGTATTTAGATGTCAGGTTTTTGTTGTTTTTGGAGCAATTGCATGTCTGGAGAAAGGGCTCTCTCGGTGCCAGTCTGAGTGACTGTGACTGGAAGCAATCTTCCCTTTCAATGTGCAGTCAATGGAACTTGGGCCGCATGCGCCTCCCTCCCGGGGCACGGCGGGAGTTGTAGTTGCCCCGGGGCTCCCGAGGCCGGTGCGCATGTGCGCTCGAACTACAAGTCCCGATACGCTCTTCGCCGCCCTTCAGCCTTTAATACTGTCAAGTAATAATAATTGTATATAGTTTGATACAGAGTTTGACGCGATGCCACCAAGGCATTTGTTACAGACTGTGTAGAAGTTTGCTCTAAAATAATGTTTAAGTCTTCCCGTCCCTTTTATTTTAGCATTAAGGATAAATTAGATTATACTGTTCACCTGAGATGGAAGTGTGAAACCACCTTTAAATCACCATATTCAACTGCTGGGAACAGTGCAACATCCCATAATAATAACTCAGAGAGTACAAGGGAGACACGAGCAACATATAATTGAATATATACTTGAAAAGGAAATATCCGCAGAGCTGTGGGGAAAGAAACTTAACTGGACCAGCCACATAAATACTCTGGCTACAAGAGAAGGTCAGAGGCTAGGTATTCTGTGGCAAGTGTCTCATCTCCTGACTCCCCAAAGCCTTTCCACCATCTACAAGGCACAAGTAAGGAGTGTGATGGAATACTCTCCACTTACCTGGATGAGTGCAGCTCCAACAATACTCAAGAAGCTCGACACCACCCAGGACAAAGCAGCCAGCTTGATTGGCACCTCATCCACCACCTTAAACATTCACCCCCTCCGCCACCGGCGTACCGTGGCTGCAGTGTGTACCATCTACAAGATGCACTGCGACTTCTACCACCTAGATGGACAAGGGCAGCAGGCACATGGGAACACCACCACATCCAAGTTCCCCTCCAAATCACACACCATCCTGACTTGGAAATATATCACCGATCCTTCATCGTCGTTGGGTCAAAATCCTGGAACTCCCTCCCTAACAGCACTGTGGAAGTACCTTCACCACACAGACTGCAGCGATTCAAGAAGGTGGCTCACCACCACCTTCTCAAGGGCAACTAGGGATGGGCAATAAATGCTGGCTTTACCAGCGATGCCCACACCCCATAAAACGAATTTTTAAAAAATTGGACAGCTCGTTCAAAGAGCTGGCACAGGCACGATGGGCCGAATGGCCTCCTTCTGTGCTGTGTGATTCTAATAGTATATATTAAAAAAAGACTCACTTTACCCACTGTGACAATAACATAAAGTTTCCAATACAAATAAAATGAAGAGGAATGTTTACATGCGCTGGCTAAAGACGGCGTCCGTTAACGATATAGGGACATAACAGAGTGTGGAAAGTGTAATAGAGAGGGGATTAGGGGAATAATCCCACAATAATTCCAAGAGCACAAGGTTTGGGGAGGATGTTGTGGTGGGAGGGGCCAAGGAGTGAGATCTCAGGACCCCCCCCCTTCCGACCCGACCAATGAACGGGGAGAAGGCAGCGCCACGTGACCGAGGGTAGGTTGCAAGTTTCAGGAAAATGTGAATGAGAAAAAGCGGAGCGTAATTTGAAGCTGATGGATGTGACCCCTGGCTGGGAAACACCCCCACTAGAGCCTATTTCACACTCGGCACTTGAAGGAGCCCCCGGATCCGGAGAGCGATGATATCCAGGGGAAATCGGAGCCTCACACCATCGGGGAACTGACTTGAATCTTACACCTTGGACTTGCTGAGCTCTTTTCCTTCTCTATATCCACCCATACTGTGTCTATCTATCCTTTGCTTGTATGTGTGCCGACTTCAGCCCATTGACTGTGATGCAGCGACCACTGGGAACCAGCACCGCCTTCAGCATAGACTCCCTGATAGGCACCAGTCCTCAGCCCAGCACTGGCCATTTCGTCTACACCGGCTACCCCATGTTCATGCCCTACAGACCGGTGGTCCTACCTCCGCCAGCCCTTCCCCAGCCATCTCTCCAGCACAGCCTCCACGCCGTGCCACCTCCCCACCACCACCACCAAGTCAGCAACTTGGCCGGCTCCCTGTCCAACGGTTTCTGCACCAGCCTGGGCCAGGGCATGGCGGTCACCACTCTCATGGCCACACTGCCGGGCACCGGGGAAGGCAGCCGGAGCTTCCCGTCTTCCCAGCACCAGGAGCCGGCCAGGAAATTCATGCAGGCCCTGGTCACTCTCGACAAGGCTGAGGGCGGAATCCAACAGGAAGGCGAGGAAGCCAAGGCGTTTCTGTGCAAAGACAGCTCGGCTCTTTCTTTCCCGGTGTCTGAAGCGGTCCACGCAGTTATCGGTAAGTGAATCATTCCTAAAAACGTTCACGGCGCAATCGACATGTTTAACTGCGCGGATTTGTTAACAGTAGATATTTATTAATAATAATAACGACAAAGGCAGCACATCGCGGATTCCGGTTGCTAAATGTCTTATTTTAAGTTCAATCAGTTGCATGACAAAACCAGCCGGCAGCTCGCTCAAGTTTTGGATATCACCATGAAACAGACCGATCTTTGAAAAAGTTCCACATTGTTATGCGCCACTAACACGCTGAGTTAGTTCAACTACAATTAGAAGCCGCTACAATACAACTCTTGAAAGAGAGCATACAAACTGTCTTAGAGGTATTTGCGAAATTAAATGGAAATAAGGGACAATAGCCTTTGCGGATCAGGCATCTAACCCTATTACTGATCAGAGCATGTTTATTAACACATGAATTGCTAATCCGGGTTGTGTGTGTATTTGCATTGCTCCTGCACTGAAAATCCATGCTATTATTTTGAACCATTTTATCAGCGTGTCTTTAATAACTAATTCTAATACATTTAAATATTGATCATAAAAAGCTCTTCATTCAAATTTGGCGAACGGATAAGTGAAAGTGATGAATAACAAAACAGAATGTTCTGAACTTTAGAAAAATTAATTTTTAAATAATTAGTTGTAATCTAATTAGACGCATGTATTATTGATAGTTTGGGATTGAAAATTCTGTTGTATTTTCCCTCTCCCCCTCTCTCTCTCCCTCCAGGTGCTGTCACGTCTAACAGGGGCCAAGGGAAAGAAGATATAAAAGTGGACGAAGATCCCAAAAGCAAAGACGAAAGTTTTTCAATGGACAGTGATCTCGATTACAGTTCCGATGATAACATCACATCGCAGGCGGTACACAAGGGAGAGGAATCCGGCCCAGGGCTGGAGGAAAACAGCCACAGCAACACCAACCCAACGAATACAGCGACCGGCAAGAACCGCAGGAGGAGAACCGCCTTCACCAGCGAGCAACTGCTGGAGTTGGAGAAGGAATTTCACTGCAAGAAGTACCTGTCCCTGACCGAGAGATCCCAGATCGCCCACGCCCTCAAACTCAGCGAAGTGCAGGTCAAAATCTGGTTCCAGAACCGGAGGGCCAAGTGGAAACGAGTTAAAGCGGGCAACGCAAACTCCAAATCTGGAGAACCGTCCAGGAATCCCAAGATCGTGGTGCCCATCCCAGTCCACGTCAGTAGATTTGCGATCAGAAGTCAGCATCAGCAATTGGAGCAACCGAGACCCTAAAAACGAACAACAAAAAAACTTTCAAACACTTTACAAGATTAAAAAAAACACACATACACAAAAAGGACAAAAAAATCTTTTTGAGTGAAAATCGAAGACTTGCCAATGGACAGACCCCTATTTATTATAAATAAATAATTATACTTTGTTTGTATATAAGTACTGAGAAAATGCATCAGCTATATACAGTATTTTGACTGTTTTGTGGACCAAAACTTGTACAGTGAGAATTGCACGAACTTCGACATTCCTGGAGAGAAAGGGGACCGCGATACTAACCTTCACATTTAACCCATCTTAGATTGGTGTTTTCACCACTTTGCATTGTTTCATCATATTCCAAAAGGTAAATTCCGTAAAGTATTGCTATTTAATATCTTTTTTAAAAATTGTACATGCAGACATTGCCATTGTGATAGATCCTTTTTAATATATATTATTTTTTTTGGCGTAATTTGCTTTTCAAATTGCGGTTCCTGTTTTGAACGAGAAAAAAGGGAAATATGGCTATATAAAAACGAATGGTGTTAATTTATTTTACATTTTCTTTTTCGAAAAAAATGTAGCACATTTCTTATAAATGATGAAAATTCTCCAAAAAAAACCCACAGGAAAAATAGTGACTTGTGAATAAAACCGAGCGGCAGTCCCAGAAATAATGCAGTCAGCGTTTGCAGTTCCTGCCAAGTTACTGTCCTGAAGGTTTAAGGTTAAACATTTAAGGTACATTTTTTGGGTGGGAGGGGGAGGTGGGCATAAACAAAGTTGGCTTATTTTCCTGGGCGCAGGTATCGGATGTTCATTTGATCTTAACCGCTGCAGCTAAAAGGGGGGAAAGGGGAAAAAAAGCCCCGACTGGCGAGAAATGACACGGGTGATCTCTCAACATGAGAAAGTTTCACAGCAATCACGGATGGTAAATAGGGAGGTAATCAAATTGATCTGGTACGGTTCTGAATTAGCTGCAGTGGACATGTCCATTAAGATCGAATCTTTGTCCGCTTAAGTTTGTAAAATAACACTGCTTTTTTGCTACCTACATATTCACTGTAAGCTCACATCACGAATATAACATCTTCGGGTTTCTGGAATAGCTTAAATAAGATACGAGCTATATATATATAATATATATAAAAGGCTCAGGGATATATTATTGGGGCGATTCTGTGTGCCATGGGAATCGATTTAATACCAAAAATAAAACCGGGGAGCAATTAATCAGATGAACACTTTGTATAACATTTTTTTAAATCACCAGGAATAAAGGAACAGTTGTAATATTTCTTTCAATATAAAAAATGCAACCATTGGTGTACAACTACTTGAGATGTTATCGCACCACATGCAACAACCGACAAAATAGTCTGGATGAATTGTCAGAGTTCAACCTGCCGGCGATTTGGTTGAAAGAATTATTGTTAGACATCAGAATGAGCTGCGTCGGAGCTAATTCTGCATACGAGGCCACATCATCATGCAAATAAAAAGGGAAGGGAGATTTTGTGGTTTAAGGGTTGCACCTTACAAAGAATTCCATTCACACGGGACAGTGAGTGAGGGGGGACGCGATGCCCAAGTATTGGGAGAGCGGGGTGGGAATGCTTTAAATATTTCTTTGGAGGTTGATTTTTAACGTTGGGGGTTTTATTTCCCCCCCAAAAATATTATTTACAAATCCGGCAAGATGGTTGTTATAAAGGACACACACACAAAACCCCAGCGATCACTTGCCAAGCATCCGCTTGTGTTCCTGATGCCCCTGTGGCTAAATCAAACGTTACAGAAGGTCAAAACGATTGATGGCAGATCATTTACCCTGGCCACATATCATCTACTTCCCTCCCACCACAAAAAAAGCCAAAGTCGCCTCCACCACACCCCCCCCCCCTCCAAAATGTTAGCAGCGACGGTGACAGTGTTGTATTGTTGCTGACCCTGACCTCGAATAAACGATACACGACAGGATGTAGCGAGAACAAGATAAACAACTGGGCATTTGATGGCTGTCACCATCGCCATCATCAGCGCTTTAATTTGGCTGCCTAATGAGTCAGATCGCAGGGAGAGATAAAAATTGTCAATCGCCATGGCTTTTAATGAATTTTTTTGCAAATTGTAATCAAGCTCGAACGTCGCAGCCCAGTGATTAATGGGCCCCAGGAGAGACGGCTAGCACCTCGCTTTTCATTACATCTCATACACGCTGCACTAAATTAACAGCAACTTGTCTGCGCTTAAAATTAAGTCCCAATGATTAATTTTGATGGGGAGGCTAAAGAATAGCTCGTCCTAATAGTTACTGGCCCGCGAATGCTTTCTGAAATGGATAGAGCTCGGAGCTGAATATTTCCCCTCCCCCTTGTATAACTTGCCCATTTACATCGAACAAATCAGGGGCTTTCGTATTTGTTAAAGTCAAAATACTATTAAAAATGGTAACACTTGAGAATGCACATGGTGGCTGAAGTATTTTGATGGGGGTGTGGATTAATATATAATATATGATTAATAGACAAGTACATTCAAAACCGATTCTGTTCGCACTTTTAACAGAGTCCCCTCTCCTTCCCTGAAAATATTTCATAAATGAATATTCTTTTTCTGTGAGAGGGGTTAGCATCCGATCACAGAGCCATTGGCCAGTTTAAAAGGTTTATTAATCTCCATTAATATCACAATTACCTCGTTAAGTGGGACGGGGGGGGGGCAATAATTAGAGATTGAATATGATTAAACAACATTCATCCGCGCCCGTTTGTTTAGGGCCGGGAAATGCCAGAATAAACTCAGTCCATATCATATAAAGCTCCACTTTATGAAATCGTGTTCAGTTGTTGCAATGGTCAGAGCTTTCAAACTCCCTTATTGGTCGAGATTTGAAAATACCCCCTTTTGTGCGGTAACGGATACTGACAGCGGATTTTAATGACAGTAAAAGTTCAGCAATTCGCATAATCTTAAGAGGGAAAAATGTATTCCTCCTCTGAATATTAAGAGCAGAAATAGTGTATAGTTAAACCCCGCATAACAATGCCCAAGAATGCTTGATGACAGTGGGGAGCTCAACGCTGGGAATAAACAACCAACTGTTCAAAGGAAAGCATATTTACATAAGAATGCCTGAGAGGCATATTATACAATATTTGGAAGGTGCTTCACTTTACTGCACATGTCAGGTTGTTTGCGCCGCCGTTCTCCGGTTTAATAACAGCCGGTGTATGATTGGCAGCACTGTGCAGTGCCTCTGCCCTTTCTGAGTCTCCCCCAATAGGAAAGCTGACCCTCCATTTCCCAAATTGTCAAAAGGAGCGGAAACTAACTTCAGGGAAAGATACCATATTCTTTCTTCAATGAACTATAACACGAGTCTCTCTCCCCTCTCCTCCTGCCCCCCAGTAATGCACATTTCAAAACACCGGCCAATAGTTACCGCAATTACAGACCCGCTGGTTAAAAGAGATCGCAGTAAAATACACGTAACTGACACGGAGAAATTGGTTACAGAAATTAATCATTGTGAAGGAAAATAGAAGTGTACCCGACGTTAATATTACACATTGTGCACAAGGAAGAACGCTCGATTCCTTTTCTTACTACAACTTTTCCAAAGTGCAACATGGTCTTAATAATAATAGGATATAATGCGCAGTCTGATATTCTTTCATTAAAAAAACACAATATAGTTCCTTGAAGGTGCCCACGTAGTGTGGTCAGGGGTTAATAGAAGATGTCTAACTCTGACTTGGCATCAGCTGGGTGTGTTGCAAAGCGAGTTTTAATATATGTGCGGGTGATATTCACTCTTAAAATGAAGCGAGATAGAACCTAATAAAAACCTATTAGATAGATAATAATGGAGATCTGTTCTCCACCTCACATTGATTCGTGTCCTGAAATGACTGCACTACCCTCGAATGATCATAAAACTGGAGCCTGTCTATCTACATCTGGAGACTTATCTGGAACCCGTGCGGAACAATGTAATCCTTTGACAAGCTAACTTTACAACTCTTTAAAATCTTGAAGTACAAAAAAACTGCACACTGTTTATAGCCCTCGGAGCAAAATGAACAAGGGCTAATTCTCTCCTAATCCAGTCACTGATCCCTCACACCGAAGCGTACCGTACAGTCGCCACTTCTTAAAAGATTTGTGTCGCAGCAGCCAGTTAGTAAGCACAGTCTGTGTGTAAATGACAACTCGCGTCTGTTAAACTGTAATGTGCAAGGTTTGTAATGAACAATTCAGAGGTAACAAAACGCTTTGCACCCAGGCTCGATACTGAAAGTATTTATTTCAACACAGTCAAATCTCTGCAATATCGGAGCTAATAACGTTACCCAGAGGAAGAGGTGAGATAAATAGAATCATCTATTTCCCAAACAGCCTTGATACCGGAGCAGTTGTGCAGGGTTTATTCGTTAGGCTGGCGGGCACATAGTGTGGAGTTACAGTACTACAATTCCTCATATAACTAAAGTGTAAACACCTCAGTTAACTGCTAGTTAATGCTTTGGTATCTAATGCAAAGGGCATCGCGCCTGAACTACCGCCCAGCATTTAATAGCTACACGAATGATGGCTCAAATGAATACTAGATGGCTGCTATATTCAAAGGACGGTGTAATAATCTGAAATTATTGCATATATAAAAAGTTGAAGACCAAGCGTCCAGATACAAATTGTTGCAAGTACATTAACTATTGACAATGCAGGCTTCTACCAATGCACACTGACTATAGATGGTGAATGGCTGTTTAATTGGAGACTGCCTGTTACAGATACGGGTACCGGTATTGCGGAATCTCAGTGACTGTGACTGGAGATTACACAACACACATTGCCCGTTACAGATGCAGACTGATTGTTTCAGATGTGCTCTGTTACAGACACTCAGTGACTGTTACAGATGCTCAGTAGTCATCACTAATGCTCACAGACGCCTTGTGCCTTCACTAATTGTTAAAGATAGACATTGCCTGTTTCAGATGTTCACTGCCTTACTGATACTAATCGCAACAGATGTACCTTAACTGTAACACGTATTGACCGATACAGATGCGCAAAGCTATAGAAATTGACAGTCACAGATGCACACTGCTACCGAAATACACAAATTATTACTGATTTACACTAAGTGTCACACTGAATACTATTGATGTGCAGTGTGAAAGATTACACTGATATTGATTCACACTAAGTGTTACAGATGTACTTTGACTCTTATTACTGCACACTGATTATTGCTGATGTATAGTTACGGATGGATAGGGTTATGATGTACAGTAACTGTTGTGTACACTGACTATTACTGATGTGCAGTAACTGTTAAAGATGCAGGCTGTTATTGTAATAGATTACAGATGTACACTGACTGTTACAGATGTACACTGACTGTTACAGATGTACACTGTTACAGGTGTACACTGACTGTTACAGGTGTATACTGACTGTTACAGGTGTACACTGACTGTTACAGGTGTACACTGACTGTTACAGATGTACACTGACTGTAACAGATGTACACTGACTAACCGGTGTACACTGACTGTTACAGCTGTACACTGACTGTTACAGGTGTATGCTGACTGTTACAGATGTACACTGACTGTAACAGGTGTACACTGACTGTTGCAGGTGTACATTCACTGTTAATTATGTACACTGACTGATACAGTTGTACACTGACTGATACAGATGTATGCTGACTGTTACAGATGTACACTGACCGTAACAGGTGTACATTGACTGTAAATGATGTGCACTGTCTGTTACAGGTGTACACTGACTGATACAGATGTACACTGACTGTAACAGGTGTATGCTGACTGTTACAGATGTACACTGACTGTTAATGCTGAACACTGACAATTACTGATGTATTCTGACTGTTACAGGTGTACATTGACTGTTACAGGTATACACTGACTGTTACAGATGTACACTGACTGTTAATGATGTGCACTAATGGTTACAGATGTACACTGACTGTTAGAGGCATACACTGACTGTTACAGGTGTACACCGACTGTTAATGGTGTACACTGACTGTTACAGGTGTACACTGACTGTTACAGGTGTACACTGACTGTTAATGGTGTACACTGACTGTTATAGGTGTACACTGACTGTTACAGGCGCACACTAACTTTTAATGATGTACACTGACTGCTAATGATGTACACTGACTGTTACAGGTATACACTGATTGTTACAGATGTACACTGACTATTACAGGTGTGCATTGACTGTTACAGATGTACACTGACTGTTAGACATGTCCACTGGCTGTTACAGATGTACACTGCCTGTTACAGATGTACACTGACTGTTACAGATGTACACTGACTGTTACAGATGTACACTGACTGTTAGACATGTCCACTGGCTGTTACAGATGTACACTGCCTGTTACAGATGTACACTGCCTGTTACAGATGTACACTGACTGTTACAGATGTACACTGCCTGTTACAGATGTACACTGACTGTTACAGGTGTACACTGACTGTTACAGATGTACACTGACTGTTACAGATGTACACTGACTGTTACAGATGTACACTGACTGTTACAGATGTACACTGCCTGTTACAGATGTACACTGCCTGTTACAGATGTACACTGACTGTTACAGGTGTACACTGACTGTTACAGATGTACACTGACTGTTACAGATGTACACTGACTGTTACAGATGTACACTGACTGTTACAGATGTACACTGACTGCTATTGATATACATTGACTGTTACAGATGTAGAAACATAGAAACATAGAAGGTAGGAGCAGGAGTAGGCCATTTGGCCCCTCGAGCCTGCTCCACCATTCAATAAGATCATGGCTGATCATCCAAATTCAGTACCCTGTTCCTGCCTTCTCTCCATATCCCTTGATCCCTAGGAAATATATCTAACTCCTTCTTGAATATATTTAATGAATTGGCCTCAACTGCCTTTTGTGGTAGAGAATTCCACAGGTTCACCACTCTCTGGATGAAGAAATTCCTCCTCATCTCTGTCCTAAATGGCTTACCCCTTATCTTTAGACATGATCCCTGGGTCTGGCTGTTAGACTGACTGTTAATGATGTACACTAACTGTTAATGATGTACACTGACTTTTATTGGTGTACACTGACTGTTAATTATGAGCAGCAACCCCAACTGTCCCAGCCTACTCTCTCACCGACCTTCATGCCCAACGCTCCCCCGGGGGCAAATCTTGCCAATCTCCTCCCCATCCAACTTGAGTCAGCAGAGAGTGCTGTGAGTTTGGGTAAGTGTGAGAGTTCTTTAATTGTTATTTCTCTTTAAATCATTCTTGATAAGATTACTTAAGCAGTTTAAGTAAAGGGGAAAAGTTAAATATTTGGGATTCTGTTGGTTTAAGAAGAGTAAAACAAGGTTACACTGCAGTAGGAGTAAATTGGCACAGCAGGCAGTGGAAACCAGTTTTCTAACCAATCAGCAGGGGTGACTCATTTGGCTGTAAACAAACAAACAGTATAAAAAGACCAGTGCTAGTGTGAACAAGCACTGAGTGTGAGTCAGCAGAGAGTGCTATGAGTTTGGGTAAGTGTGAGATAGGGTAAGTGGGGTGTTAGGTGCTCTTTTCAAACTTTAACTCTGTGGGTTATAGTTAATAAGGCCTTTCTGGTGCAGAGTGACTGTTGGTAAACCATTTAACTGGTGTAATTAGAGGGATTGATTTAATTTAAATCCAATTAATTAAAGGGGATACTAGCATCTAAAATCGGGCAGAGGGTGTCCATAACTAACAATAAAAAATTTAATTAATTACATAGAATGGAGCAGGTGATGTGTTACTGTTGCAAGATGTGGGAGCCGGTGGACCCCATTGAGGCTCACGGTGATTACGTCTGTGACAAGTGTCTGCTGCTACAGGAACTCCAGCTCCGTGTTCATGAGCTGGAGTCTGAGCTTCAGACACAGCGACACATCAGGGAGGGGGAGAAGTACCTGGACTCTGTTTCAGGAGGTGGTCACATCTATGAAGTTAATTAATTCAGATGTAGCCCATGGTCAGGGACAGGACGGTGTGACTACGACTGAGGCAAGTACGGGGATTCAGGAGGTAGTGTTGGAGGAGCCGCAGCCCTTGCTCTTGTCCAACAGGTTCCAGGTTCTTAATCCCTGTGGGGACAGGAGCAGGGACTGCAGGGAGGATGAGCAACCTGGCCACAGCACCGTGGAACAGGGGGCCATTCAAGAGTGGGGAGTAAATAGAAATGTTGTAGTGGTAGGGGATAGTATTATTAGGGGGATAGATAGAGTTCTCTGCAGCCGAGAGCGAGAGTCCCGAAGGCTGTGTTGCCTACCCGGTGCCAGGGTTAAGGACATCTCCTCTGGGCTGGAAAGAAACTTGCAGTGGGAGGGGGTGGATCCAGTTGTCGCGGTCCATGTTAGTACAAATGACGTAGATAGGACTAGGAAGCCAGTTCTGCTAAAGGAGTATGAGCAGCTAGGGGTCAAATTAAAAAACAGAACCTCAAGGGTAATAATCTCAATTATTACCTGAGCCACGAGCGAATTTGGCTAGGACAAATAAAATTAGAGAGTTAAATGCGTGGCTCAAAGACTGGTGTGGGAGAAATGGGTTTTGCTTCCTGGGACACTGGCACCAGTACTGGGGCAGAAGGGAGCTGTTCCATTGGGATGGGCTTCACTTGGCCAGTGCTGGGACTAGAGTCCTGGCGGATCATATAACTAGGGCTGTAGAGAGGGCTTTAAACTAACTAGTGGGGGGGGAGGTTCCTAGAGAGCAAATAATAAAAATGACAACAGAGAAGGTCATAGACTTAGGTAGCAGTGGGGAAATTAAAAACCAGAGTGTGTCAGGAAGGGGCAGAAGGTATGGAGTAAAAGGTAAAGTAATAAAAAGGGCAAAAGCAGGAACTAAGTGTCACAAAACATCTTTGAAAGTTCTCTATCTGAATGCACGTAGCATTCGTAACAAAATAGATGAGTTAATGGCGCACGTAACTACATATGGGTATGATCTTGTGGCCATTACAGAAACATGGCTGCAGGGTGACAATGCCTGGGAATTAAACATACCAGGTTATTTAACGATCAGGAAGGACAGGCAGGAAGGAAGGGGAGGTGGGGTGGCTATGTTAATAAAGGAAGGAATCACTGTAATACAGAGAAATGATATTGGGTCAAAAGATCAGGATAATGAAACAGTTTGGGCGGAGGTAAGGAATAATAAGGGGAAAAAACACTAGTGGGCGTAGTCTATAGGCCTCCAAACAGTGGCAACTCTGTTGGATGGAGTATCAATCAGGAAATAGTTGAGGCTTGTAAAATGGGAACGTCTATAATTATGGGGGATTTTAACTATCATATTAATTGGACAAATCAAATTGGGCAGAGCTGCCTTGAGGATGAGTTCATTGAGTGTATTAGGGATGGGTTTCTTGAGCAGTATGTAACTGAACCGACCAGGGGGCAAGCAACCTTTGATCTGGTCCTGTGTAATGAGACAGGATTAATTAAAAATGTCCTAGTAAAGGATCCCCTTGGAATGAGTGACCATAACATGGTTGAATTCCATATTCAATTAGAGGGTGAGAAGGTTGGATCTCAAACAAGCATGCTAAGCTTGAATAAAGGAGACTATGAAGGTATGAGAGTGGAATTGAGTAGAGTGGATTGGGAAAATAGATTAAAGGGTAAGACGATACATGATCAGTGGTGTACATTTAAGGAGTTATTTTACAACTTCCAAAAAATATATATTCCACTGAGAAGAAAAGGGTGTAAAAGAAAAGACAGCCATCCATGACTAAGTAAAGAAATTAAGGATAGTATTTGACTAAAAACAAGGGCATATAAGGTAGCCGAATCTAGTGGGAGGATAGAGGATTGGGAAAACTTTAAAAGACAGCAAAAAATAACAAAAAGATTGATTAAGAAAGGGAAGATAGATTATGAAAGTAAATTAGCAAAAAATATAAAAACAGATAGTAAGAGTTTTTATAGTTATATAAAAAGAAAAAGGGTGGCTAAAGTAAATGTTGGTCCCTTAGAGGATGAGACCGGGAAATTAATGGTGGGAAATATGGAGATGGCAAAAACACTGAATGAATATTTTGTATCAGTCTTTACAGTAGAAGACACTAAGAATATCCCAACACTGGACAAACAGGGGGCTATAGGGGGGGAGGAGCTAAACACGATCAAAATCACTAAGGAAGTGGTACTCGGTAAAATAATGGGACTCAAGGTGGATAAATCACCTGGACCTGATGGCTTACATCCTAGGGTCTTGAGGGAAGTGACGGTAGGGATTGTGGATGCATTAGTAATAATTTTCCAAAACTCCCTGGACTCAGCAAAGTCCCGGCAGACTGGAAAACTGCTAATGTAACACCCTTATTTAAAAAGGGCAGTAGACAGAAGGCTGGAAACTATAGACCGGTTAGCCTAACATCTGTGGTAGGTAAAATTTTGGAGTCCATTATTAAGGAGACAGTAACAGGACATTTGGATAATCATTATTTAATAGGACAAAGTCAGCATGGTTTTATGAAGGGGAAGTCATGTTTGACAAATTTGCTGGAGTTCTTTGAGGAAGTAACATATAGGGTAGATAAAGGGGAACCAGTGGACGTAGTGTATTTAGACTTCCAAAAGGCATTTGACAAGGTGCCACACAAAAGATTATTGCTTAAGATAAAAAATCACGGGATTGGGGGTAATATTCTGGCATGGAAAGAGGATTGGCTATCTAACAGAAGACAGAGAGTTGGGATAAATGGCTCATTCTCAGACTGGCAATCAGTAACTAGTGGTGTTCCACAGGGGTCAGTGCTGCGTCCTCAACTCTTTACAATCTATATTAACGATTTGGAGGAGGGGACCGAGTGTAACATATCAAAGTTTGCAGATGATACTAAGATGGGAGGGAAAGTAGTGAGTGAGGAGGACATAAAAAACCTGTAAGGGGACATAGACAGGCTAAGTAAGTGGGCAGAGATTTGGCAGATGGAATACAATACTGGAAAGTGTGAGGTTATGCACTTTGGCAGGAAAAATCGTAGAGCAAGTTATTATCTTAATGGCAAGAAGCTGGAAAGTACTGAAGTACAAAGGGATCTGGGGGTCCTGGTGCACGAAACTCAAAAGTTTAGTATGCAGGTGCAGCAAGTGATTAAGAAGGCCAATGGAATGTTGGCTTTCATTGCTAGGGGGATAGAATATAAAAATAGGGAGGTATTGCTTCAGTTGTACAAGGTATTGGTGAGACCGCACCTGGAATACTGCATACAGTTTTGGTGTCCATACGTGCTCTCGAGTCAGTACAAAGAAGGTTCACTCGGTTAATCCCGAGGATGAGGGGATGGACATATGAGGAGAGGTTGAGTAGATTGGGACTCTACTCATTGGAGTTCAGAAGAATGAGAGGCGATCTTATTGGAACATATAAGATTGTGAAGGGGTTGGATTGGGTGGATGCGGGGAGGATGTTCCCGATGATGGGTGAAACTAGAACTAGGGGGCATAGTCTTAGAATAAGGGGCTGCTCTTTCAAAACTGAGATGAGGAGGAACTACTTCACTCAGAGGGTGGTAGGTCCATGAAATATGCTACCCCAAAAAGCTGTAGAAGCTACATTATTACATAAATTTAAAACAGAAGTAGACAGTTTCCTAGAAGTAAAGGGAATTAAGGGTTCCGGGGAGCGGGCAGGAATTTGGACATGAGTCTAGGTTCGGATCGGACATGGCCCTGTGGGTAGCGGAGCGGGCCCAGGGGCCGTGTAGCCTGATCCTGCTCCTATTTCGTGTGTCTAATTCTGTTAGATTCAGGAGATGGTTCTGTGATAGTAGATTGGCGGTTAGGATCAGATCAGCCATGATCTTATTGAATGGCGGAGCAGGCTTGAGGGGCCGATTGGCCTACTCCTGCTTCTATTTCTTATGTTCTTATGTTCTTATCCCCCCCCAGTGCTGACCCTGTGCATGCTGGCAGTGGGGCAGCCATCACTGACCCTCTCCGCATCTCCCTCCAGAATGTCTGTTCACTTGCGACAAGGCCCTTGCCATCCATGAGCTTATCGTGGATGATTGTAGCGACATCCTGGCCCTGATGGAAACTTGGTTGAGGAGTGATGACATCTTACCCTTAAATGAAGCCTCCCTGCCTGGCTACACCTTCCACCACTTGCCCCAGTAACAGACCGCCATGGTGGCGGTGTGGCTCTCATCACCAAATCACACCTTGGTCTGTCCCCCTACTCCTCCGGAACCTTCTCCTCTGAGCGTCTCACTTTATACCACCCCTCTCACCTCTCATTTAAATTCTAGTTCTCTACCACCCACCCAAGTACCATAAAAATTTTATCACTGACTTATCCACTGCTTTCCTCCCTCAGCCTCTGCACCGAGCGACTTCTCGTCCTCGGTGATTTCAACCTCCATCTCAATTCATCATGCTCTCTCTCCTCTGAGTTCTCTAGTTTCCTATCTTCCCTTAATATCTCCCTCCCCTCCATGTAAACTCCCCAATCCATATTCACGGCCACCCCTCGACCTTGCCATCTCTCGTGGCCTCACTACTCCCATTGTGTCAATCGCAGATAAGGCCATCTCTGACCATTTCCTCATATTGCTCTCCACCCACTTCCCCCCTTCCACCACCCCCACCCCACCCAACCCTACTTCCTTCTGTGTCCATCCCTGGAAAAAAACTCTCTCCCAACTGCACTAATGAAATCCCAACTGTCTAATCTTTGGCCCTCTAGTCACCATGACTTTTCTGCAGCTACCGATCTTCTCAACCATACCCTCACCACCACCTTTGATGCCTTAGTCCCTATTAAAACAATTACTCTCTATCACCCTGGCCGTTCACCCTGGATGCAGGGCCACAGACTTGAACAGATATGGCGGCCATTCACCGCCAGATCTGGCTGGACCACACAAAGCACTATCGGGTCCTATTCTCGTCTGCCAGAATTGCTCACTATTTCAGAATCATTCTGGAATGCAAAAATAAACCCTGGCTTCTATTTGCCACTGCTAACTGTCTTCTTAAACCCCTCGCCCCTGTCTCCTCCACCCTCACCTCCGACAACAAGTGTGAGGAGCTCATGGACTTCTTTGTTTCTAAGATTGAGTCCATCCGTTCAGCTGCCTCTGCCACTTCCCTTCCTTCTCCTAGCCCACCGGGCCAAACTTCCTCTAAGGTTCCCCCCTGCCCTGGCCCTGAACTCATATCTTTCTCCAGTTTCTCTCCAATTTCCCCTCATGACCTTTTCACGCTCATCTTGTCCATGAGACCCACTTCTTGCTCCCTCAACCCTATTCCCACCAAACTGCTGACCACTCAACTTCCTTTTCTGACTCCCATGTTAGCTGACATTGTTAACGGTTCTCTCTCCTCAGGTACTGTCCTCCTCTCCCTCAAATCTGCTGTCATCACCTCAAAAAAAAAACCTTGACCCCTCCATCCTTGCAAACTACCGCTCCTGGCTGGCCTCCCACATTCTACCCTACGTAAACTTGAGGTCATCCAAAACTCGGCTGCCTGTGTCCTAACTCGCACCAAGTCCCGTTCACCCATCATCCCTGTGCTCACAGACTGACATTGGCTTCCAGTTAAGCAAGGCCTTGATTTCAAAATTCTCATCATTGTTTTTAAATCCCTCCATGGCCTCGCCCCTCCCTATCTCTGTAATCTCCTCCAGCCTTACAACCCCCCGAGATATCTGTGCTCTTCTAATTCTGCCCTCTTGAACATCCCTGATTATAATCGCACAACCATCGGTGGCCGTGCCTTCTGTTGCCTAGGCCCTAAAGCTCTGGAATTCCCTGCCTAAACCTCTTCACCTTGCTACCTCTCTTTCCTCCTTTAAGACCTGCCTCTTTGACCAAGCTTTTGGTCATCTGCCCTAATTTCTCCTTATGTGGCTCAGTGTCAAATTTTTCATCTTATAATACACCTGTGAAGCGCCTTGTGAAGTTTTACTATGTTAAAGGCGCTATATAAATACAAGTTGTTGTTACACTGTTACTGGTGTACACTGTTACAAATGTACTCTGACTGTTAATGATGTGCACTGACACAGTATTGTCCACAGACTGCCATTTACTAATAGACGTGTGGGCTCTGGTGATACACTGGCTGGTGCAAGATATGACTTCGAACTAATGATCTAATGTTGGCAACAACAACTTACATTTATAATAAACGTTGCCTAGTAGAATGCAGAGGGCCGTACTGTAGCCGGTGAACCTAATTCTGATGTGCCAAACTAGATGGGAAAGGGTCAAAATCCTGGCATTCCCACCCAACACCATCACCACAAGCTTCATGCAGCCGTCCCACCACCGCCTCCTATCTACCGGCCTCACCAGCGAGCCCACATCCCAAGAACAGCTTAAAACAAGGAGAGCTGTAAATATGAAATAATTCTATCAACCAGAGGAGAAACAGGCTGGACTCGGTGAGCTTCTAGTCCATGGTCACAGGGTGGAGTGGAGAAGCTGGTCTATAAAGCAGACTTTGAAAGAGGCCGGTTTCTATAGGAATGCAAAACACACAACACGCACAGGGACACTGGGCGGTGCCAGGGCTGATCTCTCTCGCCTTTGCTCTTTTCGCCTGCCGGGAGTGCATTGGCCATGGATCACTCTAATCGGCTTTAGGACACTTGATGCAGTCCTGCTGCCTTTGTCCCACAGACAGCGCCGCCTTTGTGATGTGGCCGCCACTTGTTTAAGAATCCCTTCCCCTCTAGTTTGTGGCTGCGGGTATGTGAGGCATTGCCTGAATTACAATGGATAAAGCGGGATTACACTAAACTGATCCCCATTAATAGCTGGAATCAATCTGCATGATGTTCCACGCCTGATTTGCAGACTCACTTAAAAAAACTTTGTTTTGTCACAACGCAGGCGCACCTTTCAATGGGTTTTAGTGAGGGGCCCTTTGCACGACTTTTTTTTTTAAGTGTATGAAGGAATTCCGCTGCAGAATTTACCCAGCAAATGCTGTGAGCAGCGATTGCAACCCTCGACATTTTATTGTGCGTGTGGTTTGAGGAGGGTTTGAGGTTTGATTCACCTTGTCTGAGAATCACTGATCTACTTTCTGGAATTTAACAACCTTTCTGGGGTAATGGTCCTGCAGTCAGACACAGTGCTGTAAAATCAATGAACAAAGGACCAGGAGGAGGCCATTCAGCCCCTCGAGCCTGCTGCCATTCAATTAAATCATGGTTGATCTGTACCTCCACTCTACTGGCCTTTGATCCATATCCCTCGATACCCTTACCCAGCAAAAATCGGTGAAAAACGGTCTTGAAAGCTCCAATTGACCCAACATCCAGTGCATTTTGGGGGAGAGAGTCCAGATTTCCATGACCCTTTGTGTGAAGAAGTGCTTCCTGATTTCACTCCTAAATGGCCTAGCTCTAATTATAAGAACATAAGAACATAAAAACATAAGAAATAGGAGCAGGAGTAGGCCATACGGCCCCTCGGGCCTGCTCCGCCATTCAATAGGATCATGGCTGATCTGAATCTAGACTCACGTCCACTTCCCTGCCCTTGCCCCGTAACCCCTAATTCCCTTATCTGCTAGGAAAATGTCTATCTCCATTTTAAATTTACCCCTAATTCCCTTATCTGCTAGGAAAATGTCTATCTCCATTTTGAATTTATTTAATGTTGCCGCTTCCACAACTCTCTGGGGTAGCAAATTCCATAGATTGACTACCCTCTGAGTGAAGAAGTTTCTCCTCATCTCAGTTTTGAAAGGGCAGCCCCTTATTCTAAGATTATGCCCCCTAGTTCTAATCTCACCCATCAGTGGAAACATCCTCACTGCAACCACCCTATCAAGCCCCCTCACAATCTTATATGTTTCGATAAGATCGCCTCTCATTCTTCTGAACTCCAATGAGTAGAGTCTCAACCTACTCAACCTTTCCTCATACGTCAACCCCCTCATCTCTGGAATCAGCCGAGTGAACCTTCTCTGAACCGCCTCGAGAGCAAGTATATCTTTTCTTAAATATGGAAACCAAAACTGCACGCAGTATTCCAGGTGTGGCCTCACCAATACCCTGTATAACTGCAGCAAGACTTCCCTGTTTTTATACTCCATCCCCCTTGCAATAAAAGCCAAGATTCCATTGGCCTTCCTGATCACCTGCTGCACCTGCATACTAACTTTTTGTGTTTCATGCACCAGGATCCCCAGATCCCTTTGTACTGTAGCACTTTGCAGTTTCTCTCCATTTAGATAATAACTTGCTCTTTGATTTTTTCTGCCAAAGTGCATAACCTCACACTTTCCAACATTATATTGCATCTGCCAAATCTCTGCCCACTCACTTAGCCTGTCTATGTCCTTTTGCAGGTTTTTTATGTCCTCCTCACTCACTGCTTTCCCTCCCATCTTTGTATCGTCGGCAAACTTGGATATGTTGCACTTGGTCCCTTCCTCCAAATCGTTAATATAGATTGTAAAGAGTTGGGGTCCCAGCACTGACCCCTGCGGAACACCACTAGTTACTGATTGCCAGCCCGAGAATGAACCATTTATCCCAACTCTTTGTTTTCTGTTAGATAGCCAATCTTCCACCCATGCCAGTATATTACCCCCAATCCCGTGATTTTTTATCTTGATCAGTAATCTTTTGTGTGGAACCTTGTCAAATGCCTTTTGGAAGTCCAAATACACTACATCCACTGGTTCCCCTTTATCCACCCTGTATGTTACATCCTCAAAGAATTCGAGCAAATTTGTCAAACATGACTTCCCCTTCGTAAAACCATGCTGACTCTGTCATATTAAATTATGCTTATCCAAATGCTCTGTTACTGTTTCCTTAATAATGGACTCCAACGTTTTGCCAACCACAGATGTTAGGCTAACTGGTCTATAGTTTCCAGCTTTTTGTCTACTTCCCTTCTTAAATAAGGGTGTTACATTAGCAGTTTTCCAATCTGCCGGGACCTTTCCTGAGTCCAGGGAGTTCTGGAAAATGATCACCAATGCATCCATAATCCCTACCGCCACTTCTCTCAAGACCCTAGGATGTAGGCCATCAGGTCCGGGGGATTTATCCGCCTTAAGTCCCATTATTTTACTGAGTACCATCTCCTTAGTGATTTTAATCATGTTTAGCTCCTCCCCCCCCCCATTGCCCCCTGTTTGTCCAGTGTTGGGATATTTTTAGTGTCCTCTACTGTAAAGACTGATACAAAATATTTGTTCAGCATCTTTGCCATCTCCATGTTCCCCACCACTAGTTTCCCGGTCCCAACCTCTAAGGGACCAACGTTCACTTTAGCCACCCTTTTTCTTTTTATATAGCTGTAGAAACTCTTGCTATCTGTTTTTATATTTTTTGCTAGTTTACTTTCATAATCTATCTTCCCTTTCTTAATTAATCTTTTAGTTATTGTTTGCTGGCTTTTAAATGCTTCCCAATCTTCTATCCTCCCACTAGATTTGGCTAATTTATATGCCCTTGTTTTCAGTCGAATACTATCCTTTATTACTTTACTAAGCCACGGATGGCTGTCTTTTCTTTTATTCCCCTTTTTCCTCAGTGGAATATATTTATCTTGAAAGATGTGAAATATCTCCTTGAATGTAGACCACTGCTCTTGTACCGTCTTACACTTTAATCTGTTTTCCCAGTCCACTTTAGTCAATTCTACTCTCATACCTTCATAGTCTCCTTTATTTAAGCTTAGTACGCTGGTTTGAGATCCAACTCTCTCACCCTCAAACTGAATTTGGAATTCAACCATATTATGGTCACTCATTCCAAGGGGATCCTTTACTAGGACATTTTTTATTAATCCTGTCTCATTACACAGGACCAGATCTAAGATTGCCTGCCCCCTGGTTGGTTCAGTTACATACTGCTCAAGGAACCCGTCCCTAATACACTCTATGAACTCTTCCTCAATGCTGCCATGCCCAATTTGATTAGTCCAGTCAATATGAAAGTTAAAATCCCCCATGATTATAGCTGTTCCCTTATTACAAGCCCCAACTATTTCCTGATTTATACTCCAACCAACAGAGTTGCAACTGTTAGGAGGCCTATAGACTACGCCCACTAGTGACTTTTTCCCCTTATTATTTCTCATCTCCACCCAAACTGTTTCACTATCCTGATCCTTTGCAGTGATTCCATCCTTGATTAACATAGCAACCCCACCTCCCTTTCCTTCCTGTCTGTCCTTCCTAATTGTCAAATACCCTTGTATGTTTAGTTCCCAGTCATGATTATCTTGCAGCCATGTTTCCATAATGGCCACCAGATCATACCCATGTGTAGTTATTTGTACCGTCAACTCGTCTATTTTGTTATGAATACTGCGTGCATTCAGATAAAGAACTTTCAAATATGTTTTCTGACAATTTATTCTTGCTTTTACCCCTTTTACTACTTTACCTTTATCATTATACATTCTGTCCCTTCCTGACACGCTCTGGTTTTTAATTCCCCCACTGCTACCTTGCTCTATTGCCTTCTCCACTGTCATTTTTATTTTTCGCTCTCTTAAAACCTCCCCCCCACTAATTAGTTTAAAGCCCTCTCTACAGCCCTAGTTATTCGATTCGCCAGGATTCTAGTCCCAGCACTGGCCAAGTGAAGTCCGTCCCAACGGAACAGCTCTCTCCTGTCCCAGTACTGATGCCAGTGTCCCAGGAAGCAAAACCCATTTCTCCCACACCAGTCTTTGAGCCACGCATTTAACTCTCTAATTTTATTTACCCTAGCCAAATTTGCACGTGGCTCAGGTAGTAATCCAGAGATTATTACCCTTGTGGTTCTGCTTTTTAATTTGGCCCCTAGCTGCTCAAACTCCCTCAGCAGAACCTCCTTCCTTGTCCTATCTATGTCGTTCGTACCAGCATGGACCACGACAACTGGATCCTCCCCCTCCCACTCCAAGTTTCTCTCCAGCCCAGAGGAGATGTCCTTAACCCTGGCACCGGGCAGGCAACACAGCCATCGGGACTCTCGCTCTCGGCTGCAAAGAACTCTATCTATCCCCCTAACGATACTATCCCCTACCACTACAACATTTCTTTTAACTCCCCGCACTTGAATGGCCCCCCGCTCCACGGTACTGTGGCCAGGTTGCTCATCCTCCCCGCAGTCCCTGTTCCCATCCTCACAGGGAGTAAGAGCCTCAAACCTGTTGGACAAGAGCAAGGGCTGCTGCTCCTCCAACACTACCTCCTGGATCCCTGTACCTGCTTCACTTCTAGTCACACCATTCTGACCCTGGCCACGGACTACATCTGAATTAATTAATCTAATTGGTGTGACTACCTCCTGATACACAGAGTCCAGGTAACTCTCCCCCTCCCTGTTGTGTCTCAGTGTTTGAAGCTCGGACTCCAGCTCTTCAACGTGGAGCCGGAATTCCTCGAGCAGCCAACACTTACTGCAAATGTGATCACTGTGAGCATCAATGGTGGCCATTACAGAAACATGGCTGCAGGGTGACAATGCCTGGGAATTAAACATACCAGGTTATTTAATGATCAGGAAGGACAGGCAGGTAGGAAGGGGAAGTGGGGTGGCTATGTTAATAAAGGAAGGAATCACTGTAATACAGAGAAAAGATATTGGGTCAAAAGATCAGGATAATGAAACAGTTTGGGTGGAGGTAAGGAATAATAAGGGGAAAAAAACACTAGTGGGCGTAGTCTATAGGCCTCCGAACAGTGGCAACTCTGTTGGACGGAGTATCAATCAGGAAATAGTTGAGGCTTGTAATAAGGGAACATCTATAATTATGGGGGATTTTAATTATCATATTAATTGGACAAATCAAATTGGGCAGGGCTGCCTTGAGGATGAGTTCATTGAGTGTATTAGGGATGGGTTTCTTGAGCAGTTTGTAACTGAACCGACCAGGGGGCAAGCAACCTTAGATCTGGTCCTGTGTAACGAGACAGGATTAATTAAAAATGTCCTAGTAAAGGATCCCCTTGGAATGAGTGACCATAACATGGTTGAATTCCATATTCAATTAGAGGGTGAGAAGGTTGGATCTCAAACAAGCGTGCTAAGCTTGAATAAAGGAGACTATGAAGATATGAGAGCGGAATTGAGTAGAGTGGATTGGGAAAATAGATTAAAGGGTAAGACGATACATGATCAGTGGTGTACATTTAAGGAGTTATTTTACAACTTCCAAAAAATATATATTCCACTGCGAAGAAAGGGGTGTAAAAGAAAAGACAGCCATCCGTGGCTAAGTAAAGAAATTAAGGATAGCATTCGACTAAAAACAAGGGCATATAAGGTAGCCAAATCTAGTGGGAGGATAGAGGATTGGGAAAACTTTAAAAGACAGCAAAAAATAACAAAAAGATTGATTAAGAAAGGGAAATAGATTATGAAAGTAAATTAGCAAAAAATATAAAAACAGATAGTAAGAGTTTTTATAGTTATATAAAAAGAAAAAGGGTGGCTAAAGTAAATGTTGGTCCCTTAGAGGATGAGACTGGGAAATTAATGGTGGGAAATATGGAGATGGCAAAAACACTGAATGAATATTTTATATCAGTCTTTACAGTAGAAGACACTAAGAATATCCCAACACTGGACAAACAGGGGGCTATAGGGGGGGGAGGAGCTAAACACGATCAAAATCACTAAGGAAGTGGTACTCGGTAAAATAATGGGACTCAAGGTGGATAAATCACCTGGACCTGATGGCTTACATCCTAGGGTCTTGAGGAAAGTGGCGGTAGGGATTGTGGATGCATTGGTAATAATTTTCCAAAACTCCCTGGACTCGGCAAAGGTCCCGGCAGACTGGAAAACTGCTAATGTAACACCCTTATTTAAAAAGGGCAGTAGACAGAAGGCTGGAAACGATAGATCGGTTAGCCTAACATCTGTGGTAGGTAAAATTTTGGAGTCCATTATTAAGGAGACAGTAACAGGACATTTGGATAATCATAATTTAATAGGACAAAGTCAGCATGGTTTTATGAAGGGGAAGTCATGTTTGACAAATTTGCTGGAGTTCTTTGAGGAAGTAACATATAGGGTGGATAAAGGGGAACCAGTGGACGTATTGTATTTAGACTTCCAAAAGGCATTTGACAGGGTGCCACACAAAAGATTATTGCTTAAGATAAAAAATCACGGGATTGGGGGTAATATTCTGGCATGGGTAGAGGATTGGCTATCTAACAGAAGGCAGAGAGTCGGGATAAATGGTTCATTCTCAGACTGGCAATCAGTAACTAGTGGTGTTCCGCAGGGGTCAGTGCTGGGTCCCCAACTCTTTACAATCTATATTAACGATTTGGAGGAGGGGACCGAGTGTAACATATCAAAGTTTGCAGATGATACTTAGATAGGAGGGAAAGTAGTGAGTGAGGAGGACATAAAAAACCTGCAAGGGGACATAGACAGGCTAAGTAAGTGGGCAGAGATTTGGCAGATGGAATACAATACTGGAAAGTGTGAGGTTATGCACTTTGGCAGGAAAAATCGTAGAGCAAGTTATTATCTTAATGGCAAGAAGCTGGAAAGTACTGAAGTACAAAGGGATCTGGGGGTCCTGGTGCACGAAACTCAAAAGGTTAGTATGCAGGTGCAGCAAGTGATTAAGAAGGCCAATGGAATGTTGGCTTTCATTGCTAGGGGGATAGAATATAAAAATAGGGAGGTATTGCTTCAGTTGTACAAGGTATTGGTGAGACCGCACCTGGAATACTGCGTACAGTTTTGGTGTCCATACTTAAGAAAAGACATACTTGCTCTCGAGTCAGTACAAAGAAGGTTCACTCGGTTAATCCCGGGGATGAGGGGATGGACATATGAGGAGAGGTTGAGTAGATTGGGACTCTACTCATTGGAGTTCAGAAGAATGAGAGGCGATCTTATTGAAACATATAAGATTGTGAAGGGGTTGGATCGGGTGGATGCGGGGAAGATGTTCCCGATGATGGGTGAATCTAGAACTAGGGGGCATAGTCTTAGAATAAGGGGCTGCTCTTTCAAAACTGAGATGAGGAGGAACTACTTCACTCAGAGGGTGGTAGGTCCATGGAATATGCTGCCCCAAAAAGCTGTAGAAGCTACATCATTCAATAAGTTTAAAACAGAAATAGACAGTTTCCTAGAAGTAAAGGGAATTAAGGGTTACGGGGAGCGGGCAGGAATTTGGACATGAGTCTAGTTTTGGAATGGTCATGGCCTTGTGGGTAGCAGAGCGGGCCCAGGGGCCGTGTAGCCTGATCCTGCTCCTATTATTGTGTCTAATTCTGTTAGATTCAGGAGATGGTTCTGTGATAGTGGATTGGCGGTTAGGATCAGATCAGCCATGATCTTATTGAATGGCGGAGCAGGCTCGAGGGGCTGATTGGCCTACTCCTGCTCCTATTTCTTATGTTCTTATATTCTTACCTGGTCTCTGGGGCCTTTTATAGCCCTGCTCTGCCACTCGAGTTTCCTGCCGACACTGTGAGGCCTTACCTGGTCTGTGGGGCCTTTTATAGCCCCGCTCTGCCACTCGAGATTCCCGCCGACACTGTGAGGCCTTACCTGGTCTCTGGGGCCTTTTATAGCCCCGCTCTGCCACTCGAGATTCCCGCCGACACTGTGAGGCCTTACCTGGTCTCTGGGGCCTTTTATAGATTATGTCCCCTTGTTTTCAATTCTGCCACCAGAGGAAATAGCATCTACCCAATCGAATCATTTTAAACACCTCGATTAGATTATCTCTCAACTCAAGTGAACACAAACAAAGCTTATACAACCCGTCCTCATAATTTAACCCTGCAAGCTCTGGTTTCATTCTCACACAGGAAGTTTCCCCACACAGTATTGAGGTGGGATTTCCCCAATCTGTGTCGGTACCAATTAAGAACATGAGAAATAGGAGCAGGAGTAGGCCATTCAGCCCGCCGAGCCTGCTCCGCCATTCAATAAGATCTTCTACCTCATCTCCACTTTCCTGCACTATCCCCATAGCCCTTGATTCCATTAATATCAAAAAATCTATTGATCTCCATCTTGAATATACTCAATAACTGAGCCTCCACAGCCCTCTAGGGTAGAGAATTCCAAAGATTCACCACCCTCTGAGAGAAGAAATTTCTCCTCATCTCAGTCCTAAATGGCCGACCCCTTATTCTGAGACGGTGGCCTCTGGTTCTAGACTCCCCAGCCAGGGAAAGAAAAACATTCTCCCTGCATCTACCCTGTCAAGCCCTGTAAGAATTTTGTATGTTTCAATGAGATCACCCCTCATTCTTCTAAACTCGAGAAAAAAAAGGCCTAGAAAGGCCTAGTTTACTCAATCTCTCCTCATAGGACAATCCCCCCATCCCAGGAATCAGTCTGGTGAACCTTCGTTGCACTCCCTCTAAGACAAGTATATCCTTCCTTATGTAAGGAGACCAAAACTGTACATAATACTCCAGGTGTGGTCTCACCAGGGCCCTATATAATTGCAGTAAGACGTCTTTACTCTTATACTTAATTCAGTAAGTGAGCCCAGTTGACCACTCATAGCTAAGTTTGTGCTTTTTACACTTGTGTCCCTGGAATAAGTAGCTCCCCACACCATCATCAAAAATCAGTGACTATTCCAGGATAAGCACAGAGCTCCGACAAAAGGGCCAACATGCTCATGGAGGCAAGACACTGTTGTGTATGTAATATGTGTGCTACTTTGAACCTATGGACAGGACTGCACTACTTGTTGGGCGTAGTGATACGCAGTACCACTCCTGGCCATAGGGGTATAAATAGTACTGTGGGTACTGATCTCCCCTCAGTTCCCACCTGTGGGCATGAAGTAAAGACCTACGTATAGTCCCTACCTCCAACCAGTAAAGACCTGTTTTATTGTTACTGATTAAGTCTGAGTATTAATTACTTGAACAACTCACAGATTTAACACTGGCGACGAGTCTGATTCGGACCCTGCGGCAGTCACTCCACGGCAGCTTCGTCCACAGCCAGGACGTTGCAGAGAGGTTTCCACCCTCTCCACCCCACTGGAAGACATCCTGACCTCGGAGCCTCCATCGGCGACCGTCAGTTTCTTCTCCAGCTTGGTGGTGGGTAAGCCGTTGTCTGAGCCGGGCAGCGACGCGACAGGCAGTCGACCGCGTTGGCCGCACGAACGGGGCTGGGGGAGCTGGAGGAATAGGGCGCGAGAGCCGCTTCGAGCGGGAGGCGTTTCAACAGAGCGATCGCATCTCCTGATAAGAGCCGAGAGCCGCTTCGCGATCCAGCGATCGCATCCGCTGATAAGGGCCGCACTCGGGCGATCGCGGCGAAGATAAGGGCCGCACTCGGGGGCTGAAGGGAGACGGCGTTGGGGGACGGGTGAAGACCGCCAAGCGCGGGAAAACCGCCATTTTGTGGGCGGAGGACGACGGCAAGAGCGGGAAGCCGCCATCTTGGATAGCAGTAAAAAAAAAAAATCTGAGAAATTGCAAATCTACAATGCCTAAACACGGGAATATTAGCACCTTTGATAGTGACCTCGAAGATTGGGCCATATATGTTGAAAGAGTAAAAAATTATTGTAAGGCCAATAAAATTCGTGACCAAGATAAAGCTCTAACATTATTAAATTTAATGGGTGCGAAGACATATGGGCAATTGAAACACCTGTTATCACCAGATCAACCGGCGGATAAGACGTTCGATGAGATTGTTACTGTCCTGAAAGATCATCTAAACCCCACGCCGCTGATGCTAGCGGAACGATTTAAATTTTATGACAGAAGGCAGCTACAGCATGAAAGCAATGCTGATTATTTGCTGGAATTGCGTAAATTAGCGAAATATTGCCAGTTTGGAACGGGACTGACAGAGGCACTTCGAGACAAATTTGTGTGTGGTTTATTTAAACAGGATACACAAAAGCGACTGCTCGAGGAGAATGAGCTGACGCTTGAGAAGGCGGTCACTATGGCAGCAGCATACGAAGCCGCAGCGAGAGGCACGGCAGTAATGCAGCTACGGTCACCGGAGCTCAGTGCACACAAATTGGGTGTGAGTTCTGGCAAATGTTATCGTTGTGGAAAGACAACGCATGATCAGAACCAGTGTTGGTTTAAAAACCAAGAATGTAGAACTTGTGGTAGGCTTGGACATATAGCTAGAGTATGCAGGTCAGGGAAGAAGACCAGCAACAAGAAGTCACCGCAAGGAAAATACGCAAAGGTACACAAGGTGACCGAACAGGAGTCCGATTCAGACGCTAGCAGTAATGAACTGGCTAGCTTAAGCTGTAATGAACTGGCTAGCTTAAGAGTACTCAACGCTGGTAAGGGTGCAGACCTCCAGACAATTTGGGTCACTCTTCAGATAGAAGGAGTCCAAGTAAAACTGGAATTGGACACTGGATCGGCATTGACGGTCATAAATAAGAAAGATTACGGAAAGTTATTCCAACATATTCCCCTACAGGATACGGGGATTATATTGAAAACATACACGGGGCAAAGAGTGTACCCCATCGGGAAAATAGAGGTTGCAGTGGTCCACAAGGGCGAAGACAGTCAAATAATGGACTTATATGTGATATCTGAAGGAGGTCCTCCACTACTAGGACGGGAGTGGATTAGGAAAATGAATATGGACTGGCATTTCCTACAAACAATAACGAGTGAGAACTCGGTGAAGATAGTCGGCCCAGACTCTGGAACGGATGATGGTAAGCCCAACTCAGGTGCAAAAGACAAAGTTTCAGCACAGAATTCCACTGAGCAACAACAACATAGTTTAACTGTGGATTCTGAGTCTGGCAAGTCTACTGATGTGCCCATTTCTGAGGGACACCGGGCTCGAACTCAACTCCATTTCAAACTACAACAGCAATTAGAACAAATGCTTCGCCGTTGTGAGCAAGAGTTGAATGCAACGAAAGAGTTCTTTGATATAGAGTTGGAGAATCTGGAAAGACAACAGAAGCAGCTGATGGAGAAAATGGAGCAGGAGCACACAAAACGTCTGATGTCAGAGGAGTTAACGGTCAGCCAACTCCTGCATATGCTGAAGGACAGGACTCTGAAATGGGAAAAACTTGAACACGAGCTTCAATATTCAAACGAAAGGGGTTCGGAGCTCTCAAAGGTTATTGGAAGAGCTGAGGTGGCAACACAGACTGAGATGACTGCAACAGAGCAGCCCTTGGATGCCAAAAGTACGCTGACTCACGTCAACGTAGAACAACAGACCGCTGAAACAGCTGCTCCGGTAGAGGGATTGAATAGTCCGATCAATCAATCTCCAAAAGAAGTTGAAGTAGTAAAATCTCAAATGAGGTCATTAGTAAACGACTTGCTGAAAGCCCAGAAAAAGCTGGATGAAGAGGTACGCATGAAGAGGTCTCTTCAGGAAAGATGTCTGGACTTGGAACAAAAGCTGGCTAACGCCCAGCTGGGTATGGAGGAAATAGAAGACCCTCTCGCTGGCCTAGATCAGGACGACACCGAATATTACTATGTCCTGTCCTGCCCAACTTGTAACTTCGACTCCCACCATACAGAAATCATGGAGGAGCACCGAAAGTCTACGGAACATCGGGAGAAGGTGGCTCTACTACGGAAAAAGGAGGGAGAGAAGGAGGAACTGCGCATGCAGCTGGCAGCTGACAGTGGAGCCCAGAGAGTCTCCAAGAAGCAGAAAAGGAAAAGTCGAAACAGAAGATGACCCATCTGAACCATTATTACCTCTACCAGATCACACACGTGGTCCCTCCGAACGGAGCCAATTCAGTTCGGAAGTTCAAACTGTTAAATCCATGGAAGGACTATTGAATGAGTCACTCCAGCAACGTGAACCGACTCCACCACAGAGATTGAATCTGTGAACTGTTTTCCGCAGAGACTGAATCTGTGATCTGTTTTGACATGAAGTTATCTATGTATCTATGTTATTCTGTTATGTAAACCTGAAGTTATATATGTATATATGTTATTACGTTATGTTAAATGGGGAGATGACTGTAAAGCTAGGAAGGGAGGAATGTTGTGTATGTAATATGTGTGCTACTTTGAACCTATGGACAGGACTGCACTACTTGTTGGGCGTAGTGATACGCAGTACCACTCCTGGCCATAGGGGTATAAATAGTACTGTGGGTACTGATCTCCCCTCAGTTCCCGCCTGTGGGCATGAAGTAAAGACCTACGTATAGTCCCTACCTCCAACCAGTAAAGACCTGTTTTATTGTTACTGATTAAGTCTGAGTATTAATTACTTGAACAACTCACAGATTTAACAGACACCATCAAAGGCACAGGTGAAAATGGCTGCTACTGGCACTGCCCACTGCCAGCTCTGCTACTTAGAGCCAGCTGCAGGTAAGGCTGAGTCTTTGAGGTGTCAGCCGTGGCTCTGTAGCACTCTCTAGGTGGGAGGGACTAGGACTGAGCAGGTGCTGCTGGATGCTTGATTGCTGCAGGGAGTTGGAGTGAGTTTGTAAAAAGTTGGTGGTGGGTTTTTGGAGGATTTTTTCAGGTTTTAGGGCCTTTTTGGTCCTTAAACAGCAGCCAGGTGGCTGCTGAGGGGCCCCTCAGAGGACAATGGATGAATTTAATCAGGGGAGAAAATGTTGAGGGAAGGGAGAAAAAAAGGTCCAAAAATTTGGGCCAGGACCCCAGGAGCTTTGGAAAAGAAAACACGGTGGTGGTTCAGTGTGAGGATAAGGAGATACGAGCTTGATATATTATCCAGACAATACATGAGGACTGTGGGGAGGGAAGCAGCGCTGCCTGCTGACCAAAGCCGAATGTTGGGTTCGAGGTGACGGTCAGTGGCCGAGAGGAGGTGGAAAGACTTTTACTGAGTTTGAAGGTTGGAGGTAAGTTCTTGGAGGTATCTCTGCTATATTCGGAAGAGGTGGTGGTTTCATTCTTAAACCTGCCAGTTTATATTGAGGACGATGTGCTAATAAAAAAGTTGGAGTCATGGGACATTAAAATTTGCTCGGCAATAAAGAGGAGATACTATCCAGGAACATGTGTAGCAGATGGAACCTGTTATGTAAAGGTGCGGTTCCCAGAAGGGGTGAAGTCATTGCCGTATAGCATGAAATTCGAGACAATGGAAGGAGTGCAGTACTTCCGGCTCCTGCATGATAACCAGGTGAAGGTTTGTTATTATTGTCTTGAACATGACCACCTTGTAAGAAGCTCTCCAGACTTGCACAGTTGTAACTGCAGCAAGTCTGGACACATCACTCGGAGCTGCAAGGCGGAGAACTTTGGGGTGTGTTACAAAGGCCCCACCCACTGTGAGTGACAAGGAGATGGGAGCAGGAGAAGGAGCAGGAGGTGTGAGTGGAGTGGCTGAAGGAGCGGAGCAGGCGGAGGACACAGCTGGTGAATGGAAGGAGAAAAGAGCGCAGGAAGCGGCAGAGAATTGCGGAGCAGCGAAGAGGATGGAGATAGTAGAAAACACACCAAGTATGGTGGAAAAGGACAAAGACAGGTGCAGGCAGCACGGGTTGAGGGCAGAGTCGAAGCATAATAAGGCTCGGCTCTCCCTAAAGAATGTGGTGTCCGTGTGGGTGAGGTGGCAGGTGTGGGGTGTGGAGTAAGTGTAAGTACTCCAAAGAAAGACAGGGAATCGGACATCTCGGGGAGCAGGAGGGGGGCAAGACAAGGAGAGGGTGCAAGAGGCAGGAGCCTTAAAGGGGCAGCAGGACGGGAGCGGGGAGACAAAGATGCCAGAAGGGAGTAAGATAGGTGCAGATGCGCCATTGTCCCAGAGAGAGAAGAAACAAGGAGCAAGGGTCAGCGTGTAAGGGGTTTTCCTCGAGAGGTTTCCTTGAGGTTTCTCTCTCTAGAGGCCTCTCTCTCTTGCACAGTAAACCTTGAGTGGTTCGACCCACTCGCCCCTTAGACTCTGTACTCTGGACTTAGGCGCAGGAACTACAATGTAGAGAAAACTCATGTAGACCAAGTTTGATGAAACAAAATGAAATTTTATTGCAAATGGAAAAATATCAAATCAAATGCAACACAGATAAGAGTACGGTACATGGGAGGGAAAAACAAACACAAACAAATCATAACGACATTATACTAACTAAGGCAAATACAGGCATCTTATATTCTACAAAGATCATCATGAAATAAGGAAACACACGGAACATCGAGGGACAACAACTCATGTTAATTGTACCCTTAAATACACCCCCTTATTAAACCTATCTAGATCTGATTGTGAAGGGCCAGAAACATGCTCACCAATCCCATTAGGAAGTGCAAGGTTTTGAAAACGAGTCTGTGTTTGGTCCTTTCAGGCGTCTCGTCTCCATGTGGATCATGGAGCCCCTGCGAACTGCGCCACACCTCTCTCCTGAGGTGGGGGTCGGGGGCGGCTGGACACCGGCGGGCCTGGATGTTGGCGGGGTTGAGGATCGTCGGCTCGACCCTGGTTAGAGGAGCTTTGGGCTGGTGTGGCCCCTTCTACCTTCAGCTACGGCCCGGGGATGGTCGATGATCTCCCGATAGTCTTCCCCGGGGCGGGACGCTGGTTCCGAAATTACTCTTTATACAGTCAGAATTGTCCTTCTGATTTCTCCAACGGTGGAGCAGAGTCCGCTGATCTTTCCCCAAGCCAGCTCCTCTTTGCCCAGCTCAAAAGCTGGACAGGCTGCTGGGGCTGCAACGACTGTCCGATTTTAAACTGTCCATTTTCTCGGCTCTCTTTGTGACTGTCCGAGCTTGTTGATTCAAGCTTCCTCCAGCGTCTTCTTCCAAGCTGTTTCTTCCTCCTCAAGCTGCGTGTCCGGGGTGCTGCGCTCCGTGCTTCAACTGCTGAAAGGTCTCTTCAGTTATACCTTTCTTCCCGAGGCTTCACTTCCCGCCCAAAATCAGGTTAGTCTTTGTTTTAACTTTGGCGGGCTTTGAGCACAGCGGGGCAGTTATTATATTTAAAATCATTTTAAGCGGCTGGTAACGGGCCCATCTCTGGTTGGAAATGGCTTTCATTGTTTTGAATGTCCTGCTGATCTCGTTATCTAGTCCTGGGTGCTGTTCTCATGAATATGAAATTGTCCCCTTTTGTCTGGGGCAGCATCTTGATGGCCTCTGTCTCCAGGCCGATCTTGAGTGGATCTGCATCTAATCCATATGCATACCTGTGGGTCTGGTTTCGTTCTCTCAGGAACGGCTTCCAGAACTTACTGTGGATTGAATCCACAAAACTGGCTGAGGTTGCGCAGGAACCATTTTAAAGTGTCCCAATAAGTTGGTCACATGGTATGGCGGTCATTTTGTATGCCCCTTTTTCTGGGCTTCTTTTAAAACAGTCTTAGAATCACGGCCTCTTCTGCCATTTAACCCTTATTAATATGAAATCCAATTTTGCGAATCCTACACTCCCCCCTGATGATACTGTAACTTGCTTAGAGTATCATAATTCTGGGTGAGCAAAATTTTCTGTCCTCCCACAATCTAACCATCCCCAGTATTTACCTATCTATGACCCCATGACACATGCATTTCCCATTTCAGAAAAATCTAATGTACATTAAGCATCTATAGATGGCAATACCTTGGAGTTAAAAATCTAACAACTTACTCCCAGGCGTGGAGGGGGTCCTTATACCCCTACATCACCTAGTGCATACACATTACCTTCTAATAATGACATCACATCTAATTAAACTTCGATAATAAAATTAAATACATATGAAAATCCCCAAAACAAATGAATACACATCAAAAATAATACAGAGGAGGGAGGGAAAACTTTAACTTTATACAAAGCATCATAAATCTAAACGGGTGTCTCTTCTTCTACCCGCACATAATGCTCCCTCCATTCCCCTCTTTTCTCATACTTTTGCGAATGTTTGACCTTTTTACAGTGTACAAACAACAAATACACTACAATGACAACCTGGCACACTACAAGAATGTGGGAGGCTATCCTAATCCAGGAAGGGACTTCTATATTAGTGAACAGGTCCCACCATGGTGGGGTCACTATATCCAATATGTCTGCCCCTATCTCTAAAGTCTTCTGCTCCAGTGTGTAGAAGTGTTTCTGTGAAATAACAACGGCTTTTAATATCTTGGTGAGGTGTTCAGGGAGAGGGGGAATGATATATCCAAAATGTGCAATGAATCGCTGAAAAGCTGTGAAAATATCATTTACTGTACCCCTTCTTTGTCTCCCCACTCTGTCCAAGACCTCATGTGGTGTGGTGTACAATTCGGCTCTGTCGACATCGGCAAAGTCGAATTCGTAAAACTGTTTAAACATGTTTGTTAACAGGACCTGGTATAATTGCTCCGTTTCCTTGGGGCACCACGCTAGCAATCTTACCTCGGTGAGGTTTAAAATCACCGAAGCCACCGCGTAGTGGACCCCTTGGTACAGTACCTAACCTGTGGGTACTGTGGTGTATGTAACCTGTACCACCTTAAGAGAACTACCTTAAGAAGATGGACTACTTTCTCTTGCTACTGTATATTGTAGTACCGGTGGTGACAACACCGGTATATAAGCTCTGTGTAGTAATTTGTAAAGCAGTTCAGCCCTGACCTTCAAGTAGTAAAGACCTGTTTAAGTTTTTCCTGTTGTCTGTGTCCAGTTATTTAAAATAAGTATATCTGGAACACACAGACTCAACAGTGGCGACGAGTCGATCTTACCCAGTGGCAATTGCATCCAAGGCAGCTTCGTCCCCAGAACGGGCGTCGAGAAGAGGCATCCGCCCTCATCATCCTGCTGAGCACCGCATTCGCACGGGAGGCATCGAGAACCCGGGTTGGAATTGCTGACCACGAAGTCCACCATCAGCGACAGGCAGTGATCATCCTTCTTCCACGGCAGTGGGTAAGCCGATCTAGCGACACGGGCAGAAAGTCGGCCGCGTTGTCAGTGGACAAGGGGGCCGAGACCAGAGGAAAAAGGGCGGAGAACTCGACCGCAGCTGGTGTAAAGGGCCGGGCTGCAATCGGAATAGACGCGCAGCAAGAAAGGAAGCGCTAATACCCATGAGGACAGCGGGGAGTAAAAGCAGCAGCGTCGGGGGAAATTAAGGACCGCTGGGAGGCGAGAACGGCAACAGCGCGGTAATCGCCATTGTAGCCAGCGGGGGAAGAAGCCAAGCACGGGAAGCCGCCATTTTAGTCGGCGCAGGAAGAAGACAAGCGCGGGAAAAGCCGCCAAGCGCGGGAAGCCGCCATTTTGGAAAAAGAAAAAAATAATAAAATAAAATACTTAAAGAAACTTACAAGGATGCCTAAAAACGGTAACATCACTGCTTTTGATAGCGATGTCGAAGATTGGGTCACTTATGTGGAGCGTATTGAAGTTTATTGTACAGCAAATGAGATACCAGCTGAAAAGAAAGCACTAACCCTATTAAAATCGATGGGTGCGAAGACGTACGGGTTATTAAGGCACCTTGTAACACCAGATAAACCGGCAGATAAGACTTTCGCGAATATTGTTACTATCCTGCAAGAGCATTTAAACCCCACGCCGCTGCTGATAGCGGAACGATTTAAATTTTACAGAAGAACGCAGCTGAAAGAGGAAAGCAACGCTGAATTCTTAATTGAACTGCGAAAGCTATCAAAGTACTGTCAGTTTGGTACAGGACTAGCAGATGCTCTGAGAGATAAGTTCGTGTGTGGACTATTAAAAGAAGGAACTCAGAAGCGACTGCTAGAGGAAAAGGACCTTACGCTAGATAAAGCTGTCACCATTGCAGCATCGCACGAGGCGGCAGCACGAGGCACCGCGGAAATGCAGCTAAGGCCATCGGAACTCAGCACCAATCAAATGGCATTGGGTGCAGTAAAGTGCTATCGTTGCGGAAGGACAACGCGCGATCAGAACCAGTGCTGGTTCAAAGATCAAGAATGCAGAAAATGTGGCAGACTCGGTCACATAGCGAAAGTATGCCGGTCAGGAAAGAAGACCAGCAACAAAAAGTCACCACAGAAGAAGTACAAAAAAGTACACAAGGTGACAGAGAACAGTTCGGATGAACAGAAGACGGATTCAGACTCCAGCAGTAAGGAACTGGGTTGTCTAAGAATACATAATGTGGGTAACACAGCAGACCACCAAACTATTTGGGTTACACTCCAGATAGCAGGAGTCCAAGTGAAGATGGAATTGGACACGGGATCGGCATTGACGGTCATGAATAAGCAAGATTACAAAAGGTTATTCTCACACATTCCCCTAAGGGATACGGAGATTGTATTAAAAACATACACGGGGCAAACAGTGTACCCCATCGGAAAGATAAAAGTAAAGGTGGTCCACAAGGGTAAAGAAAGCAAAGGAATGGACTTGTATGTGTTGCCTGAGGGAGGTCCACCACTACTGGGACGGGAATGGATCAGGAGAATAAATATGGACTGGCATTCCTTAAAAGCACTAACTGTAGATTCCGGTAAAAAGGACGATGTCAAACCTAAACGACTGTCCAGAATATTGGACGATGCTAAGGAGGTGTTCCAACAGGGACTGGGAACACTGAAAGGAATTACGGCAAACATCAAGGTTGAAGAACATGCAAACCCAAAATTTAAACGACCTGCTGTGGAAGCTGAGCTGGAAGGGCTAGAACGTTCAGGAGTACTGTCAAAGGTGGACTGGAGTGAATGGGCCACGCCCATTGTTCCCGTCATGAAGCGTTCATTGAACAACAAGCCGGGGGAACCGGGGAAGGTTCGCATCTGTGGCGATTTCAAGATCACTGTTAATCCGGTTCTTCACACGGTGCAATATCCGCTTCCGCGGATTGAGGATGTCTTCGCTTCGTTGTCTGGCGGGAAACACTTCACCAAGATAGACCTGGCGCAGGCGTACTTACAGATGGAAGTTGATGAAGCGTCACGCCAGTATCTCACGATCAACACGCATAAGGGCTTATATCGGTATAATAGACTGGTTTTTGGAGTGGCATCGGCTCCAGCGATTTGGCAAAGGGCCATGGAGCAGGTATTACAGGGAATTCCTGGCACACAATGCTATCTGGACGACATTCTTATTACAGGAGATGAGGAGGAGGAACACCGTGCTAATTTGGAACAGGTGCTCACCAGATTGAAAGAGTACGGACATCGAGTTAATCACCAGAAATGTGAGTTCTTTCAGAAGCGAATCTCGTACTGTGGTCACGTCATTGACCAGGAGGGGCTTCACAAGTCACCTGACAAGATCGAAGCTGTTGTGAAGGCTCCCGCTCTGGAAAATGTATCCCAGTTGAGGTCGTTCCTAGGGTTGATTAACTATTACCATAAGTTTCTGCCAAATTTATCCACGGTGCTACACCCGCTGAACGCTCTTTTACAAAAGGGAGTGCCATGGAAGTGGAGCGAGGACTGTAAGCGGGCTTTTCACAAAAGCAAGGCATTGATCACCTCTAAGGAAGTGTTGGCTCACTTTAACCCAACGCTGCCTATTCGTTTAGCTTGTGATGCTTCTCCATATGGTATCGGGGCAGTGCTCTCACATAAGTTGCCAAATGGCTTGGAAAGACCAGTTGCGTTCGCATCCAGATCATTGACCTCCGCTGAGCGCAACTATGCTCAGATAGATAGGGAGGCTCTCAGCCTCGTGTGGGGAGTAAAAAAATTTAATCATTACCTGCAAGGCCAAAAGTTTACGCTGCTGACAGACCACCAGCCGTTGGTTTCCATTTTTAACCCTAAGAAGGGTGTTTCGGTGATGACAGCGCAGAGGCTCCAGAGATGGTCCCTTTTCCTAGGGGCACATCAATATGAGATCGAATTCAAAGGTACAAAGCAACATGGTAATGCTGATGGGCTGTCGCGCCTGCCACTACCTACAGCGGAAGAGGCACCGACAGTTGACCCTGTTGAGTTATTTCACTCGACCATCATCGAATGTTTGCCAGTCACCAATGCGAGTATTGAGAGAGAGACCAGGAACGACCCGACACTGTCTTGGGTCTACGAATTGACAGTGAAGGGATGGCCAGCACATGGCGAACCACTGTTACCGGCATTCTCAGCCAGACGAGAACAGCTGTCCGTTTGTCAAGGAACATTGATGTATGGAACAAGGGTGATTATTCCTCCTAAATTAAGGGAGAGAGTTCTAAAGGAACTGCATGAAGGTCATCTGGGGGGAGTCAAGATGAAAAGCCTTGCTAGGGCTTATGTGTGGTGGCCAGGTATCGACAAACAAATAGAGGATCTGACTAAAAGCTGCTCAGGGTGCCAAAAAGTTCAAAATGCACCTCCAATTGCACCGCTGCATCCATGGGAATGGCCTTCAACCCCATGGCAGCGCATACATATCGACTTTGCAGGTCCATTCATGGATTCCATGTTTTTGATAGCGGTAGACGCACATTCTAAATGGCCAGAAGTGATTAAGATGGCGACCACTACCTCGGAAAAGACGATCGCAGTTCTAAGAACCATATTTGCAAGAAATGGATTGCCAGAACAGATATGTTCAGACAACGGACCGCAGTTCGTGTCAGAAGAATTCCAGAAATTCATGAAGAAGAATGGGGTGAAACACTATACATCTGCCCCATATCGTCCGGCTACAAATGGGTTGGCCGAGAGATTTGTACAAACGTTCAAAAAGGCGATAAAGGCCATGAGCGAAGACCATATTCCACTACAACACAAGGTGGACAATTTCCTAATGGCATATCGAAACGCCACACATGCAGTGACAAATCAAAGTCCTGCCATGATGTTTTATAACAGGAGGTTGCGGTCCAGGTTGGATTTGTTAAAACCAAATGTGCGTAGGGAAGTCGAAAACAAACAGTTCCAGCATGTAAATAACAAGACCACTCGGAGTTTCGAAATAGGACAACCAGTGTTAGCCCGGGACTATAAGAATGAGAAATGGCAATCTGGAACAATTCGTGCCAGACAAGGACCCCTGATGTACACGGTAGAGATTGGTGAAAACGTAATACGACGTCATGCTGACCAACTTGTAGAATCGAGAACAAGGGTCGAACCCATGGCTACGGCAGAGACACCAGTGGAAGAAATTATTGAACCTGTAGCATCTACCTCAAACACGAACGTACATGAGGATGTTCAATCCATAAGAGATCAATTAGAGGAGTCACCCCAGCAACCAGAATCAGAGACCCCTGAAAGGCATTATCCAACTCGGATCAGGAGGCCTCCTCAGAGACTGAATCTTTGAACAGTTGCATGAAAGTTGTATATATGTTATCCATGTTATGTTTAAATTGGGGTGTACACTGTTAAGCTAAAAAGGGAGGAATTGTGGTGTATGTAACCTGTACCACCTTAAGAGAACTACCTTAAGAAGATGGACTACTTTCTCTTGCTACTGTATATTGTAGTACCGGTGGTGACCACACCGGTATATAAGCTCTGTGTAGTAATTTGTAAAGCAGTTCAGCCCTGACCTTCAAGTAGTAAAGACCTGTTTAAGTTTTTCCTGTTGTCTGTGTCCAGTTATTTAAAATAAGTATATCTGGAACACACAGACTCAACAGGTACCAATACCAATCCGTGCCCGGGTCCCTTTGTCGTGGTGGGGCACCCTTCCTTGAGGGCTTTAGCTACCGGAACTGTGGGCAGGGGCTTGCGGGGTCGGGTGATGAGCTCAGTGGCGTTCACTGGGATCTGTGAGTATGGGACTCCGCACGCCCGTGAGCTGACGTCCCACCTCATTCCTTGCCCAGCGTCCTGCCACTGTCTTTGGAAAAAGATGGAGACGCCTGTGGGGCAAGCGCTTTCTGAACCCCACATACAGATGTAGATCCCCTCATCTGGCTCCCACCATTTGTCCCAACAGACACTCAACCCCCCCGTGTGTCCCCGTAATTGTCCGATGGGTGTTATTACCCAATCTTTCCCACTCCACAGTGGAGTTCTTCATGGTACTGCTCAACTTACGCAGCCACCACCATCGATCCAAGGGTACGTGGCCGTTGCAAACAAGGCAGATCTTCTTGCCCACGGTGACACTTATCCAGGGTGCAATGATCCGCACCCTGGGGCACATCAGAGACGTTTCTCTGCATGCAAACCCCGTCTGGCTGGAGTATTCAGAGGAGTTCGACCCCAGCCAGCCTGGCCATCTCCCTTCATGGAAGTAGGCCGCAGTCTCTTCAGCGTCCCGTGAGCCGGTTCCATCAGTCACGATGGGGCCTCTATTTCCAGAGCACCCATAAATGGTGGAGTCCTTGGTGTGGCCCCGATAGGCCCAGCTCCATCCAGCCATCGCGATCGCGACGAGGATCCCTCTCTTCTTTACTGGCTTCTGCAACAAACCACACAAATATAGCCAGGCTCCCGAGAGATTCTGGCTTAGGTGACGGCATGATCGGGTCTTTCGACCTCGATCCAAAACAACACACATACACTGGGCAGATTTAAAACTACTTAATTATCTTAATATTTACACTTAAAACTTAAACTTAAACTAAACTTATGTACAGCGCCACCCGTCCCCGGGCGGCTTGCCTAATCCCTGATTGGACTGCAGCTTGCCACTCCCTGTGGCAGGGCTGCAGTGACCGGTGGCTCTGGACTGCAGCTCGCCGCTCCGTGTGGCGGGGCCGCAGTGACTTGTGTCTCTGGTTCCCCGCAGCCTTTTGCTGTTAATCGGGGACTGTGTTTTTTCAAGGATTTCTGAAGTCGGCGTCTACTGGGAGTGGGTGGCTCGGGCCAAGACTTTACAGGCTGAGGCGTTCGGGTCGACCTGCGAGAAGGTACTTTGGGCGTGGCTCCCTTAGCGAGTGGACCTTCGGGTGGGACCTCAGCTCTCACAGCCCGTGGCTTTTCCACGACTGTGGGCTTCGGCTCCCTCCCCTCAGGCTCCGCCCCTTCGGGAATTGGGTCTGTGGCAGACGGCTCCTCCCCACCTGTTCCTACAGGTGGAGGATCTCTGCCCCCAACTTCTACCTCCCCCACGCTCGAGTCGAGGGCGGGATCTCCATCCTCCGACTCCTCCTCCTCCAGAATCATGTCGAGGGCGGGACCTTGCTGTTCGGGTCCCTCCTCGTCCGAGTCCCAGGCCATCGGAGAAGGCTCCCCCCAGGTGGGCGGGACCTCTTCTCCTTCCAAGCAGGCTACAATGCCAGCTTGTGTGGTCTGTGACTCATCGCGCGCCTCAGGCCGAGGATCTTTACCCTCAGACCTGGCTTCAGTTGCTGGTACTCTTGCACCCGGTTTGAACAGTTTGCACTGATTGATGTGAAACCACTTACAAGCCCTTAGCTGACCGTCTAAACTGCCAGCCCTCGCTGTTAACCTAGCGTTCTCCTCCCTTAAAACCTGCTCAACGAACTTAGCCTCCGCAACCTGGCACCGCAGGTATTCCTCCATTTTACAGGAGGTCTCTTCCTGTGCATGTCTTTCTAGAGGACACAGGGCGACAGGCTGCGCTGGCTCTAGTCACTTGGGCACAGCGGTCGGGGTTTCGGGAGCGACAAGACCAGTGGTGACGGCTATGTTCCCCTGCAAAATCATCAGAGACCGCATTGTCTCTAAAATCGATTCAATCGCAGCGGGATCCATAACCGCACCAGCTCCTTGCGCTGGGGCAGGAGCTACGGCTTGGGTTTGGGCTGGTGCTGGGGCAGCGGTCTGGGCTTGGGCTTGGACAGCGGGAAATCTCCCTTTATTATCCTTCCACGGATTTCTACAGTCCTTGCACCCGTAGCAATTGAGCTTGGCTTGGACAGGGCGATTCCCTTCCTGCCTCCACTCCTTCTTGCTTGGGGCTGCGGGTTTTGCCTCATGCACCTTTCCTTTCTGGGGAGGTGTTTCCTGACCTCTCCAATTCTTATACGCCACATTTAACTGACGGAGCACCGTCTCTTCCGTGACACCGGGACCTTGGGGATCAAACCAAGATCTGGCTAGGGCCCGTATCTCTGGCAAGCTGTTGGTAACCACGCAACGGAGCCAATGAACCCGCTGTTCGTCGCTCATTTGAGCCCGTTCAGGCATACCCGGAGAGCTGCATCGATACACTGGCCACAGCCTTTCTGCGAAAACCTGTGGGGGTTCTCCAGATAGCTGCAGGGTCCCTTCCACACGGTCGAACGGACTACCGTCGTCCACTCCCATTACTTCTAAAACTTTCTCCTTGAGATCCGTATACCCTTTCCGTCTCCTCTTGCCATCCTCTGAGAGGCACTGAAGGATTGTAGGATCCAGGGAGAAAAGCAACAGTGTTGCCTGTTCCTGATCATCACAGTCATTTATGGCCGCTGTTTCCTCTATCTCCCTGAAATGAATCGAGGGATCACCCTTTACTGTGAGTCGTGTGAGGTGGCTCACCATGGACCTTAAGTGCGGGCCAGCGTAGGGGACCACGAGCTAGTTCTGGTGGGGTCCGATACTGCCATCGGCAGCGTTAGGACCGAACCTCTGGTGCCGAGCGGGGCACATTGGTGCCGGTCCCGGCTTTGCTACCAGTGGTTCTTCCTCACCCTCCATCTCGGCTACCTCCTCTTTCGCTACCCCCTCCTTTTCCGACCAAGTCTCACTATAGCTCAGTGGTGCTGAGGGTTCGGTGGCTGGTACCACAATTACCTCAGCTGGAATCGGCTGTTTAGATTCCTTTAAAAAGTCCATGTGACTGGCTTTCGGGCTGACGAGACACACCATGCCTCTTGCCTTTACCAGGGCCGTTCTTAGGTCCTCTATGGTCTTTTGGCAGGGGCCGTGGTCTGTGCTCTCAAACCCGTACTCGAGGGCTAGCTTGTAAGCTGCCTTAACCTCCACTACTCTCTCCTCCTGCGCTCTTAGCTGTTGTGCGAGGCGGGCGCTTTTCTCCCGTATTCTCGTTTCATTGATCTTTGCCTCAGTAACCTGGCACTCCAGGTACTCTATCCTAGCCTGATGTTGACTAGCTACCACTTGGCATTCCTGATTCAGCGCGTGAAGCGCTGTGATGAGTTTTTCCCCACCCATGGCCTTTTCCTCTATCTCTGCTACCTGGGTTGTGATTCTGGCTGCCTGTGCTGCAACGACTCGGTCCAAGATCTGGACCTGCTTCTTGTAACACATCAGCCACACTGCCTTTTCCACTGACTTCTTATGCTCTTTGCTCTCTGTCCACCTGATGGCTGCGTCCACCGGACGCCCATCCAGCAAGAGACCGGAAATCCACTGTTTAGTGAGATTTACCTTGCCAAAGACATAATCTGCTATCCTCTCATCCATTGCATTTCGACCATTCAAACTTGGATCTACTACATTGCAATCCTGCTGCCAGAGTCCTGCCGCGGTCGCCATTTTCTGTAAGGGGTTTTCCTCGAGAGGTTTCCCTGAGGTTTCTCTCTCTAGAGGCCTCTCTCTCTTGCACAGTAAACCTTGAGTGGTTCGACCCACTCGCCCCTTAGATTCTGTACTCTGGACTTAGGTGCAGGAACTACAATGTAGAGAAAACTCGTGTAGACCAAGTTTGATGAAACAAAATGAAATTTTATTGCAAATGGAAAAATATCAAATCAAATGCAACACAGATAAGAGTACGGTACATGGGAGGGAAAAACAAACACAAACAAATCATAACGACATTATGCTAACTAAGGCAAATACAGGCATCTTATATTCTACAAAGATCATCATGAAATAAGGAAACACACGGAACATCGAGGGACAACAACTCATGTTAATTGTACCCTTAAATCCACCCCCTTATTAAACTTATCTAGATCTGATTGTGAAGGGCCAGAAACATGCTCACCAATCCCATTAGGAAGTGCAAGGTTTTGAAAACGAGTCTGTGTTTGGTCCTTTCAGGCGTCTCGTCTCCACGTGGATCGTGGAGCCCTGCGAACTGCGCCACACCTCTCTCCTGAGGTGGGGGTCGGGGGCGGCTGGACACTGGCGGGCCTGGATGTCGGCAGGGTCGAGGATCGTCGGCTCGACCCTGGTTAGAGGAGCTTTGGGCTGGTGTGGTCCCTTCTACCTTCAGCTACGGCCCGTGGATGGTCGATGATCTCCCGATAGTCTTCCCCGGGGCGGGACGCTGGTTCCGAAATGATTCTTTATGCAGTCAGAATTGTCCTTCTGATTTCTCCAACGGTGGAGCAGAGTCCGCTGATCTTTCCCCAAGCCAGCTCCTCTTTGCCCAGCTCAAACGCTGGACAGGCTGCTGGGGCTGCAACGACTGTCCGATTTTAAACTGTCCATTTTCTCGGCTCTCTTTGTGACTGTCCGAGCTTGTTGATTCAAGCTTCCTCCAGCGTCTTCTTCCAAGCTGTTTCTTCCTCCTCAAGCTGCATGTCCGGGGTGCTGCGCTCCGTGCTTCAACTGCTGAAAGGTCTCTTCAGTTATACCTTTCTTCCCGAGGCTTCACTTCCCGCCCAAAATCAGGTTAGTCTTTGTTTTAACTTTGGTGGGCTTTGAGCACAGCGGGGCAGTTATTATATTTAAAATCATTTTAAGCAGCTGGGAACAGGCCCATCTCTGGTTGGAAATGGCTTTCATTGTTTTGAATGTCCTGCTGATCTCGTTATCTAGTCCTGGGTGCTGTTCTCATGAATATGAAATTGTCCCCTTTTGTCTGGGGCAGCATCTTGATGGCCTCTGTCTCCAGGCCGATCTTGAGTGGATCTGCATCTAATCCATATGCATACCTGTGGGTCTGGTTTCGTTCTCTCAGGAACGGCTTCCAGAACTTACTGTGGATTGAATCCACAAAACTGGCTGAGGTTGCACAGGAACCATTTTAAAGTGTCCCAATAAGTTGGTCACATGGTATGGCGGCCATTTTGTATGCCCCTTTTTCTGGGCTTCTTTTAAAACAGTCTTTAAAATCACGGCCTCTTCTGCCATTTAACCCTTATTAATATGAAATCCAATTTTGTGAATCCTACAAGCGGTGGAGAAGAGGCCGAAGGGAGTGGCACTGTTGGAGAAACTGTGATAGCAAGAAGACTCTCTAAGGGAGATTATGAATCTGACGGGGAGCAGGGACGGGAGGTTAGAGAAGAGCTCGAGAGTGAGGAGTCAGAGGGGGACAGAGACATGGAAGTGGGGGATAGGGTGGCATCGTGGGGAAAGGGAAAGGTTAGTGAGGAGCAGAAGGAGGGAGAAGGGGCAGCTCCTCGGCCCAAACCTAATGTAAGGAAGAGGCTGAAACTGCAGGGAAGGTTCAAACAGGAGGTGAAAAAGAGCCGGAGGCTGCAGGAGAAAGCAACAGCTGCCCGAAAAGTTGGGAAGGAGCATGAGGTTAAATGATGGGGGGATTATCAGACACACTTCCCTTATTCGGAGCCATGATTACTGATCAATTTTTAAAGTACAATAGATTAGTATATGTTATGGGAGATAAATTAAACTTCAGATTTTGATGTTAATATGTGGTGGAGGAATGGCTGTGCAGAGCGGCGGAATGGATTTGTATGATACAATGGAGTGATCATGATGTTGTAAAAGTTTTTAGTGTTTAATAAATATTGGGGCAGAAATTTGGATCAGGGGCTTGCCGCGCGTGCAAGCCCCCGATCTGCACTTACCCGACGCGCCTGCCGTTCACCTCCAGGGATGCCTGGAATTCCTTTTTGAAAGAGAAGAATCCCGGGCAGCGTCTGACGTCACGCCGCCCAGGAGTGCAGCCAGCGCGAAGCCTGGAGCGCGTTGTGCAACTGAGACACGCCCCTTGAGGTCGCAGTTTAATAGGACACGCCCCCAATGTTGCAAAGCATTTTTACATGCAGAGCAGCATTTCAAATAGGTTTTTGGTATTTTTATGAAGCTTTTGGTAACTTTTATAAACTTTTAAAAACGTTTACATTATTTTGAAGAATCTGAAGTAGTTTAAAACAGAATTAAAGCAATTTAAAGACTTTTAAAAGCCCTGAAAGAATTTTTTCATTCCATTTATTTATTTAGCAACGTCGTCGTCATACGTGTCTTCACACTGTTCCCTTTGGGGAACTGTATGAAGTAGTGGAAGGATTTATGGCCGTGATTAACGCTCCTTCCGTGACCGTAACCATCTTTGTACCAGCCATTAGGGTGGTTAGTCCTATGGCGGGAGGGTTTTACGGGCTCCCACAAGCTATACGAGGAGGGGGGGCCACCCACACCCACGGACGCAAATATCCCACTGGATGTCAACCCAGAATTTAGAGCCGGAGCTCCGACTCCACTTGCCGGGACTGTCTGGAGCGGGGTTCGAAACCCTACCCCGTCTGGCCCAGCGGCGGGGATCCTACCGCTACGCCAAAGGCCCACTCCGATTAGCAACGTGAAATGGCTGGAATGAGCACAATTCGCGGCATTAAAAGAACTCACAATTGAACTGATGATGACCTCAGCAATCTCCTCAACGAGGTGGAGGCGCAGCGCCTGCTCATCATTGGTAATGAGAAGTCCAAGGCGCCGCAAAAAGGACAGATGATAGCTTGGTCTTTCAAGTGGCAGCATAGGGCTCCAGTCACGGGGAGGGAAAAGGCGCAGGAAACGTATGGGTGTCACCTTTTGCGCAGAGTGGGCCTTTTGCGTAGCGGTAAGCATCCCTGCCGCTGGGCCAGAAGGAGTAGGGTTTCGAACCCCGCTCCAGACAGTCCCGGCAAGTGGAGTCGGAGCTCCAACTATAAATTCTGGGTGGACATCCAGCAGGATACTTGCGTCCGCGGGTGTGGGTGGCCCCCCCCTCAGATGGGTTGTGGGAGCCCGTAAAACCCTCACGCCATAGGACTAACCACCCTAATGGCTGGTATGAAGATGGTTATGGTCACGGAAGGAGCGTTAACGTGGCCAGGAATCCTTCCACCACTTCATACAGTTCCCGAAAGGGAACAGTGTGAGGATACGTACGACGATGACCTCTTGCGCAATGCACCTCCTTGGACCCTCAGTCGCAGATGCGAGGGGGCAAATCGTGCAATTGTTAAATTTTTCATTTTATTGACATGTAAAATGTTGGCCCAGTAATTCCGTTCCAAACGCATGAGTACGGTTGGGGTACTCACGCATCTGGCCGGAGGAAATGCCGGTTTTCAGCATGCACAGCGCATGCGGGGAAAACCGGCATTTCCTGTCCTCTGAACGAAGGGGTTCAGAAGCAGAACGCGTGCGACTGCACAGGCAGCGCATGCGCAGTAAAATTCGCCGGTTTCATTCATGCTTTCAGTGAGGTTAAGTCCTTACAACTTACACATGAAAAAAGCATGAGTACAGTTGCTCCAGAGGCTGCGGAGGAAGATATATTTTATCATGGAGCTTCTGAAAGGCAATATTTTTGTTTGGGAAAGGGAGGAAAGTTATTTTAAGAAATGCTGAGGTAAGTTTTAAAGTTTATTTTTGTTTTTTAAAACGGGTTTTCAGTACTGTAGGTAGGAGGAGCAATTGTGGCTATGTGAATTGAATTTGCTGTGTTTATTAAATGTGAAAATGGCTCCAACATTTTTAAGAAAGAAACTTTTCATCAGTAATATATTCTTTTAAGTAATTATGTATGTATGTCTGTATATATTCCTTTGCGTATATGTATGTATGTATATATTCCTTTACGTATGTGTATGAATGTATGTATTTAATTATGGCTTTCAGAGAAAGTAACTTATTGGAAAATCATAATTAAATACATACATTCATACACATAAGTAAAGGAATATATACATACATACATATACGTAAAGGAATATATACGGACATACATACATAATTACTTAAAAGAATATATTACTGATGAAAAGTTTCTTTCTTAAAAATGTTGGAAATGTTACATTACTCATTTTAGAACAGTCATTTTCACATTTAATAAACACAGCAAATTCAATTCACACAGCCACAATTGCTCCTTCTACCTACAGTACTGAAAACCCGTTTAAAAAAAAAAATTAAACTTTAAAACTTACCTCAGCATTTCTTAAAATAACTTTCCTCCCTTTCCCAAACAAAAATATTGCCTTTCAGAAGCTCCACGATAAAATATATCTTCCTCCGCAGCCTCTGGAGCAACTGTACTCATGCTTTTTTCATGTGTAAGTTGTAAGGACTTAACCTCACTGAATCCATGAATGAAATCGACAAAGTTCACTGCGCATGCGCTGCCTGTGCAGTCGCACGCGCTGTGCCTCTGAACCCCTTCGTTCAGAGGACAGGAAATGCCGGTTTTCCCCACATGCGTTGTGCATGCTGAAAACCGGCATTTCCTCCGGCCAGACGCGTGAGTACCCCGACCGTACTCACGCATTTGGAACGGAATTACTGGGCCAATATATTTTTTAAAAGTGGTAGCACTCTTGCCTCTGAGTCAGCAGGTTTTGGGTTCAAATTCCACTCCAGTGGCCTGAGCACAAAATCCAGGCTGACACTAGATTGAGCACTGGGGAGTTGCTGTCTTTTGGATGAGACGTTAAACTGAGGCTCCGTCTGCCCTCTTGGGTGGATGTAAAAAATCCCATGGCACTATTTTGAAGAAGAGCAGGAGAGTTCTCCCCAGTGTTGTAGTGTATGTACCTTTAAGAGGAACTATGTTTTTGAAGCCCCTGTATACTGTAGTACCAGTAGAGACCACTCGGGTATATAAGCCTGTGTAGTGTCCTGTGTTGTTAGTTCACCTCCAGACTTTGTTCAGTAAACACTTGTTAAATCAACTCCTGCATTCCGTGTCTCCATTAACACATGGATCTAACAGTGGCGACGAGTTAGAAACGAACTTACCTGCAATTCGGCAGCACCTCAAGGGGATCGATTCCTCAGACGAAGGTCGAAGCCAGAAGCAAGGAAAAAAAAATAACTCGAAGAAACTCGAAAACGAGGGCCAGGCTTGGTCTCCAGTCTATGGTTTCCCCAGCTAAATGGGCTGGTGGCAGGTAGTGCACTGATCCTTCCTGGGCTGCGGCGGGCTAGAGCTCGATCGGGTGGCTCTGCAACGGAGCCGGGCAGCGAGTCGGGAAGCAGAAGCAAAGAGAGAGAGAGGGTGGAGCACTCAGGGCGCGGTCGGCGTTCGGACCGAGCAGAGGGAGGGGAAAGTCCCAGAGGGTCCGCTCCACGACGGGAACGGTTCTCCAAGTAATGGAGAAACTATTGAAGCGCTATAATAAAAAAAGACGCAGAGGGTCCGCTCCATGATGGGAACGGTTCTTCAATTACGGAGAGAATATTGAAGCGATATATAAAAAAAATAGAAATACCGCGAAAAGCTGCAGGTCGCAACAGGAACCGCGGATAACAGCGTTGGCAGCAGCGGCAGCGGTGGGAAAGTGCGTGAGGCGCCATTTTGATCCATCGGGGACGGAGGAAAAGCGCGGGAAGCGCCATTTTAGATTTTCAAGATGCCGAAGACTGGCAATATTACTGCTTTCGATAGTGATATAGAAGATTGGACCACATATGTGGAAAGAGTGGAGGTATATTGCAAGGCGAATGAAGTAACGGATGATAAAAAGGCATCGGTACTTCTAAATCTGATGGGCGCAAGGACATACGGGCTGTTAGGAAACTTGATCACTCCAGCCAAACCGATGGACAAGAATTTTAATGAGATTGTTGATACCTTACAGGAGCACTTAAACCCAACACCGCTGCTGATAGCGGAACGATTTAAATTCTTCAGGAGGAATCAGCACAAGAATGAAAGTAACGCTGATTACCTCACCGAATTACGAAAGCTGTCAAAGCACTGCCAATTCAGGGCAGGACTGGCAGATTCTCTACGAGACAAATTCGTCTGCGGGCTCCTAAGCGAAGGAACACAGAAAAGACTACTTTCTGAGAAAGATTTGACACTGGACAAGGCTTTCAGTGTGGCTGTATCATACGAAGCAGCAGCAAGAGCAGCTGCAGAGATACAGCAAAAGCCACAGGACTTCGGCACCCATGAAATGACACGGGGTTTCGAGAGATGTTATCGCTGCGGCAGATCCACCCATGACCAGAAGGACTGCTGGTTCAAGGACAAAGCATGCAGGCAATGCGGAAAGATGGGACACATTGCACGTGTATGCAGATCTGGAAAGAAATCCGCTGACAGTAAAAAGGTCAATAAGGAAAAGTACAGAAAGGTACAAATGATGACGGGCAGTAGCTCCGAAGACCAGAAGAGCGATAGCGACTCCAAAAACAAGAGACTAAGCTGTCTCAAATTACATAATGTAATTGCCAAAGAAGATTACCAGGCCATTTGGGTTACCCTCACGATAGCGGGGTCCCCAGTCAAAATGGAGCTAGATACAGGATCAGCTCTGACCATCATGAGTCGACGGGATTACGAGCGGCTATTTCCGCATATACCTTTGAAAGACACATCCATTGTCTTGAAGACATATACGGGGCAGAAAGTATACCCCAGAGGGAAAATAAGGGTGCCTGTTGTATACAACGGCAAGGAAATACAGAAGTTGTATTTATACGTTCTGCAAGATGGTGGTCCACCGTTGTTGGGACGTGAATGGATCAGAAAGATACATTTAGACTGGCACTCCATTCAGACACTGACGGTGAACAGTAAGAAAAAAAACGATGATGACGTCATACCTGGACGATTAAAAGAAATCTTGGCTAACGCCAAAGAAGTGTTTCAACAGGAACTAGGAACCCTGAAAGGCGCCACTGCCGCAATAAAAGTGGAAGATGCGGCAATTCCCAAGTTTTTTAAGGCAAGGCCGGTGCCATACGCAATTCATCCAGCCGTCGAGGCAGAGCTGGAGAATTTGGAAAAAGCAGGCGTGTTATCCAAGGTAGATTGGAGCGAGTGGGCAACACCCATCATCCCGGTCATGAAGAAAACGTTGAATAATGATAAATCTGAAGAACAGAGAAAAGTTCGCATCTGTGGGGACTTCAAGGTGACTGTAAACCCGGTTCTTCACACGGTACAGTATCCTCTTCTGAGGATAGAAGATATTTTCGCCTCACTATCCGGAGGGAAACGTTTCACCAAAATTGACTTAGCACAGGCATATCTACAGATGGAGGTTGAGGAGGCCTCTAAAAAGTATCTCACGATAAACACACACAAAGGCCTGTACCAGTACAATTGACTGGTTTTCGGAGTGGCATCAGCTCCGACTATCTGGCAAAGAGCTATGGAGCAAGTCCTGCAAGGGATTCCGGGGACTCAATGCTACCGAGACGACATCCTTGTAACAGGAGAAAATGACAACGAGCACCTTGCCAACTTGGAGCAGATGCTCACGAGGCTGAGAGAACAGGGCCTACGAGCAAATCGCCCCAAGTGCGAATTTTTCCAGAAACAAATATCATATTGTGGCCATGTCATTAATGAAGAAGGGTTGCATAAGTCACCTGAAAAAATTGAAGCGGTCGTAAAGGCCCCAGTGCCTGAAAATGTCTCACAATTAAGGTCGTTCCTGGGATTAGTAAATTACTATCATAAATTTTTACCAAACTTGTCAACGGTTCTGCACCCGCTTAACGCACTGCTACAAACGGGAGTAGTTTGGAAATGGAGCGAAGACTGTAAACGTGCCTTCCATAAATGCAAAGGCTTGATCACGTCCAGGGAAGTGTTGGCTCATTACAACCCATCACTGCCAATCAGACTGGCGTGCGATGCATCCCCTTACGGCGTGGGAGCGGTGTTATCGCATAGATTCCCTGACGGCTCGGAGCAGCCGATAGCTTTTGCGTCATGCTCATTGAACTCAGCTGAGTGTAGCTATGCCCAGATCGACAGGGAGGCACTCAGCCTGGTATGGGGAGTGAAGAAATTCAACCATTACCTACACGGACAAAAATTTACCTTGTTGACTGACCATCAACCCCTCGTCTCCATATTCAACCCTAAAAAGGGTGTTCCCATTATGACAGCGCAAAGGCTACAGAGGTGGTCCCTTTTTCTAGGGGCACACCAATACAACATAGAATACAAAGGATCAAAACAGCATGGGAATGCTGATGGTTTATCGCGCCTACCATTGCCAACGCTAGAAGAGGCACCTACAGTAGACCCAGTGGAGATGTTCCACTCAACCATAGTGGAATGTCTACCAGTAACAAATTCTGCTATTGAAAAGGAAACGCAAAATGACCCGACTCTCTCACGAGTCTACGATTTAACGGTGAAGGGATGGCCAGCACATGGCGAACCACTGTTGCCAGCATTCTCGCAAAGAAGAGAACAGCTGTCAGTGTGCCGAGGAACCTTGATGTGTGGATCCAGAGTGGTGATTCCACCCAAACTCAAGGATAGAGTGCTAAAGGAGCTTCACGAGGGGCATCTGGGTGGAGTGAAAATGAAGAACTTAGCCAGAGCGTTTGTGTGGTGGCCAGGTATCGATGGAGACATCGAAGAAATGACCAAGAGCTGTCTAGGATGCCAGAAAGTCCAAAACGCCCCACCACAAGCCCCTCTACATCCATGGGAGTGGCCCTCATCTCCATGGCAAAGGGTACATATCGACTTTGCTGGTCCATTTATGGACTCAATGTTCTTAATCGTGGTGGATGCACACTCCAAGTGGCCGGAGGTAATAAAGATGTCCTCCACCACCACGGAAAAAACCATCACAGTATTAAGGACCATATTCGTCAGGAATGGGCTGCCTGAACAGATCTGTTCTGATAATGGACCGCAATTTGTATCCGAAGAATTCAGGAAGTTCTTAAAAAACAATGGGGTTAAGCACTACACGTCCGCCCCATACCATCCCGCCACCAATGGATTGGCTGAAAGGTTTGTCCAGACCTTCAAGAAGGCCATAAAGGCCATGGGTAATGAAGACATAAATCTACAACATAAGGTAGATAACTTCTTGTTTGCGTACAGGAATGCAACACATGTGGTTACAAACCAAACCCCCGCCATGATGTTTTTCAATAGAAGACTAAGATGCTGGCTGGATTTGGTCAAGCCAAACGTCAGAAGGGATGTAGAGAACCGGCAATTTCAAAGCATGAATGAAAGGCCAACTAGAACCTTCCAGATAGGTCAACCAGTTTTGGCCCGGGACTACCGTACTGAGAAATGGCAGCCTGGAACTATTTGCACACGACTAGGACTGCTGATGTATACTGTGGACATTGGAGAAAGCATAATAAGGCGCCATGCTGACCAGATCATAGAGTCATCTGAAAAAGGACAACCTACACCACAACTCTATACGCCTAGTGATGAAGCAGAGATACCCATAGTATCTACCTCCGATCCGGTGATGCTGGAACCAGATGAACCCGACACTGGCATTGAAGCCAAATCGACCTTGCCAAAAGAACCTACTACACCACCGAGGCGTTATCCGGACCGAGTCAGGAAGCCTCCAGAGAGACTGAATTTGTAATTGATTAACTTCCGCAAATGTGTATATTATTGTTCTTGTAAAAATGTTATTTCATGATTACTTAAAATGTTATGTACTATTTATCTAAAAGGGGAGGAATTGTAGTGTATGTACCTTTAAGAGGAACTATGTTTTTGAAGCCCCTGTATACTGTAGTACCAGTAGTGACCACTCGGGTATATAAGCCTGTGTAGTGTCTTGTGTTGTTAGTTCACCTCCAGACTTTGTTCAGTAAACACTTGTTAAATCAACTCCTGCATTCCGTGTCTCCATTAACACACGGATCTAACAGGTGTCCTGGCCAATATTTATCCCACAACCAACATCACTAAAAATAGATCTGGTCATTTATCACACTGCTGTTTGTGGGAGCTTGCTGTGTGCAAATTGGCTGTCACGTTTCTTACATTACAACAGTGACTACACTTTAACTGTACAGCGCTTTGGGACTTCCTGAGGTTGTATAAGACCCTGTATAAGTGTTAGTCTATCTTTTTTTCTTTGGCCCTCCGATACAAGGCAAAAATGTGATTTATAGATTGTGGGGTTTGCTGGACATTCCCTCGCCATCAGCAGCCAAACCATAAAGCTGTGACTCTGACATCCTAACAACCCCGAACGTTCAGGCATTGTGCGCCTGCCTTTCTCGGAGGTTCCCAAATCTGTCGCATGGCATGATCTGTGGCAGGAAGTAATGTAACATGGGAGTTCTGTCGTATTGTGGGACCACAAAACTTAAAGCACCTCCACGATACTCGATTCCAAGAGTCATGTGGCCAACTACACCCACCCTGACCATGTACAGGTTGTGCATATTAATGTCCCTGCAACCCCTTCACAACTCCCACTAAAACTGATACCGACCCGCCGGTAAACCAACATTAAAAGTGATATCAACCCACTACTAAACCACCATTAAAACATATACTGACACACCACTAAACCACCATTAAAACTGATACTGACCCGCCATTAAACCACCGTTAAAACTGATACCGACGCACAACTAAACCACCAATTAAATTGATACCGACCCAACACTAAACCACCGTTAAAACTGATATCGACCCACCACTAAACCACCATTAAAACTGATACCAACACACTACTAAACCACCATTAAAACTGATATTGACCCACCACTAAACCAGCATTAAAACTGATATTGAACTACCACTAAACCACCATTAAAACTGATACCGACACACCACTAAACCACCATTAAAACTGATACCGACACACCACTAAACCACCATTAAAGCTGATACCGACACACCACTAAACCACCATTAAAGCTGATACCGACACACCACTAAACCACCATTAAAGCTGATACCGACACACCACTAAACCACGATTAAAACTGATACCGACACACCACTAAACCACCAATTAAATTGATACCGACCCAACACTAAACCACCGTTAAAACTGATATCGACCCACCACTAAACCACCATTAAAACTGATACCGACACACCACTAAACCACCATTAAAACTGATACCGACACACCACTAAACCACCATTAAAGCTGATACCGACACACCACTAAACCACGATTAAAACTGATACCGACACACCACTAAACCACCCTTAAAACTGATACTGACCCACCACTAAACCACCGTTAAAACTGATACTGACCCACCACTAAACCACCATTAAAACTAATACCGACACACCACTAAACCACCCTTAAAACTGATACTGACCCACCACTAAACCACCATTAAAACTGATACTGACCCACCACTAAACCACCATTAAAACTAAGACCGACACACCACTAAACCACCATTAAAATTGATACTGACCCGCCACTAAACCACCATTAAAACTGATACTGACCCACCACTAAACCACCATTAAAACTGATACCGACACACCACTAAACCAGCATTAACACTGACAGCGACACACCACTAAACCACCATTAAAGCTGATACCGACACACCACTAAACCACGATTAAAACTGATACTGACCCACCACTAAACCACGATTAAAACTGATACTGACCCACCACTAAACCACGATTAAAACTGATGCTGACACACCACTAAACCACGATTAAAACTGATGCTGACACACCACTAAACCACCATTAAAACTGATACGGACACACCACTAAACCACCATTAAAACTGATACTGACCCACCACTAAATCACCATTAAAACTGATACCGACACACCACTAAACCACCGTTAAAACTGATACTGACACACCACTAAACCACCGTTAAAACTGATACTGACCCACCACTAAACCAGCATTAAAACTGATACCGACACACCACTAAACCACCGTTAAAACTGATACTGACACACCACTAAACCACCATTAAAACCGATACTGACCCACCACTAAACCACCATTAAAACTGATACCGACCCACCACTAAATCACCATTAAAACTGATACTGACACACCACTAAACCACCGTTAAAACTGACACTGACCCACCACTAAACCACCGTTAAAACTGATACCGACCCACCACTAAATCACCATTAAAACTGATACTGACACACCACTAAACCACCATTAAAACTGATACCGACCCACCACTAAACCACCGTTAAAACTGATACTGACCCACCACTAAACCACCGTTAAAACTGATACTGACACACCACTAAACCACCCTTAAAACTGATACCAACTGTAGGATTCTCAAAATTAACAGATACCCCAAAACGAAAGAAAACCCTATTAAAAATGACTTTGGACCCTTGCTAAAAAACTTCAGGAGGATATAAAACATGTTGGGCCTAACAGGGAGATTCAAGGTCAAAACCAGACTCAGCATTTTAAAAGGGGGCATGTTTGGGCCTTCAATGGAAGAAAAAAGGCTGCAACAAAGATTTGGGATCAACCTCTGTAATATACAGTTTGAGTATTGGAGTGAATCAGTTAATCAAACTGTTTGGGGAACTGTAAACGTCACTCAGCCCCTATCAGACAATTTTCATTATAACAATAGACCCACGGAAGAGCAGTCTCCACCCAAATTACAGGACCCATCCAAAAACATGCATAAAACAAATCGCTTCACCAACCTACAAAGAATCTCAGACCCCACAGGAAACCCAAACACTGAGGACATTTCACTACAATTAAATAAGAGCTCAACAGCTCAGGAAACCATCCTGAAACCACATCTCACATTCTTAAACAACTTCAACAGCTCAGGGAGCCATCCCGAAACTACTTAAACAAATTACACAACTAAATGTTAAATTGAGCCCGCCAAAATCTAACAATGAACCGAGACTGATTTGGCATGCAGATTAGCAGGCCTCGATTAGTATAGTTGGAGGCCTGTTCAAGAAGTGAAAAACAGTTCCAAGTACAAGTTGAAGAAAGGAGTTCAAGAAGAGCCATCATCGAGTAACATCAAGATCAAGGAGCAAGCATCTTGAAGCAGTTCTCTCTCTTGAAGAAGTAACACACCATCGGACACCTCACAGCACCAAGGGCCCCACGAAACAACCAACTGAATATTACCCCCAGCCAACCAGGTAATATTGGGCCACCGCGATCAACGGAAAACCAACTCGGAAGAAACCGAAGATCCGCAAGTTTTTTTTCCCACTCTACAAGCTATTCTGTCTTACCCCTGGGTAAGATTTCATTCAAAAAGACTCTAAGCCCTATTTCTAACCAAAGACACATCCATTGTCTTGAAGACATATACGGGGCAGAAAGTCCTCACAGAACTTATGGTAATAGTTTACCAGCCCGAGGAACGACCTCAGTTGTGACACATTTTCCGGTGCTGGAGCCTTGACTACTGCCTCAATCTTGTCAGCGGACTTATGTAACCCCTCTTCATCGATGACATGGCCGCAATACGAGATCTGTTTCTGGAAAAACTCGCACTTGTGGCGATTAGCTCGTAGCCCATATTCCTTTAATCTGGCGAGCACCTTCTCCAAGTTAGCGAGGTGATCACCGTCATTTTCGCCCGTGACCAAGATGTCGTCCAAATAACACTGGGTCCCTGGAATCCATTGCAGGACCTGATCCATTGCCCTTTGCCAGATAGCCGGAGCCGAGGCTACTCCAAACACCAGCCGGTTGTATTGATAGAGACCTTTATGGGTGTTGATCGTAAGGTAATGTTTCGAAGCTTCCTCTACCTCCATTTGCAAGTACGCCTGGGCTAGATCAATTTTGGTGAAGAGTTTACCACCAGATAGCGAGGCGAAAATATCCTCAATTCGTGGAAGCGGATATTGCACCGTGTGAAGGACTGGGTTCACTGTCACCTTAAAATCCCCACAGATGCGGATCTTCTTTGGTTCCCCAGGCGTATTACTCAACGACCTCTTCATTACAGGGACGATGGGTGTAGCCCACTCACTCCAGTCCACTTTGGACAGTACTCCTGAACGTTCCAACCCTTCCAGCTCTGCTTCAACCGTTGGTCTGATCCCATAAGGCATTGGTCTGGCCTTCAGAAACTTTGGGCTTGCATTATCCTCTATTTTAATTGTTGCTGTTATTCCTTTTAGTGTTCCTAGTCCCTTCTGGAACACTTCTTTTGCGTCAGTTAGCATTTTTGACAGTCGTCCAGGTGTGACGTCGTCATCCTTTTTGGCCTCCACCTTCAGTGCCTGTATGGAATGCCAATCTAAATGTATCTTCCGGATCCACTCACATCCTAGCAGTGGTGGTCCTCCATTTGGCAATACATATATATCCATTTTAGGTATTTCCTGACCATTATATGTCACTTTCACCCTTATTTTTCCTTTGGGGTAGACTTTTTGCCCGTATACGTCTTCAAGACAATCTCTGTAGCTTTCAAGGGTATGTGTGAAAATAGCTGCTTGTAGTCTCTTTGATTTATGACTGTTAGAGCTGACCCTGTGTCCAATTCCATTTCCACTTGGACTCCGTCTATCTTGAGTGTAACCCAGATAGTCTGGTGATCCTCTATTTCGGTTACATTATGTAGTTTCAGACAACCCAGCTCCTTGCTTCCGGAGTCTGTGTCACTTTTCTGTTCGTCTGAACCACTGTCCATCACCTGGTGTACCTTTTTGTACTTCTCCTGTGGAGATTTCTTACTGTTGGTTTTCTTCCCAGACCTGCAGACTCTTGCTATGTGTCCTGCTTTCCCACACTGTCTGCACACTTGGTCCTTGAACCAACAATCTTTCTGGTCATGTGTTGTTCTGCCTCAGCGATAGCACTTCCCTGTTCCATAGGTCATTTTGTTGGTGCCGTATTCTTGCGGTCTCCATTGTATCTCTGCAGCGCCCCTTGCGGCTGCTTCGTGTGATACTGCCATATTGAAAGCTTTGTCCAGCGTAAGGTCCTTTTCTGATAGAAGCCGTTTCTGGATTCCTTCACTTTGTAGCCCACACACAAACTTGTCCCTTAACGTGTCTGCTAGTCCCGCTCCAAACTGGCAGTATTTCGATAGCTTGCGCAGTTCCGTTAGGTACTCAGCATTGCTTTCGTCTTTGTGTTGGTTCCTTTAATGGAACTTAAATCGTTCTGCTATCAGCAGCGGTGTGGGGCTTAAGTGGTCCTGTAGGATTTCTACTATGCTTCCAAAATCCTTGTTTACCAGCTTCTCTGGGGTTATTAGATTTCGCAGTAACCCATAAGTTTTTGCACCCATGGAATTTAACAGAACCAGTGCTTTATTAGCATCTGGCACTTCATTCGCCCTGCAGTACACCTCAATATGTTCCACATATGTCGCCCAATCTTCGACTTCATTGTCGAACGTAGAGATACTGCCACTCTTCGGCATCCTTGGTTGTGCGTTAACTATCCCCAATGGTGCCTCCCGCGCTTCCCCTTCTTCTCCGCTGGCACAAAATGGTGTCTCCCGCGCTCTTCCTTCTTCTCCGCGGCTCAATGGCATCTCCCGTGCTCTTCCTTCTTCTCCGCGGCTCGATGGCGCCTCCCCTTGCTTTGTCCCGCGGACCCTGATCAGCCCGTGATCCCTGGCTGTGCTCTGCGCGTTCTTCTCTTGATATTTGTCGATGCCGCTCAGTCTAGAACCCGGCTGTTTCTTACCCTCTCTCCGGTTAGCAGTATTTTCCCTCGACGCCCCTCGGTGATCAATCCCCGGCTGCGCCCTGCTCTCTTCACCCTCTTTCTTACCCCATCGACGCTGCCCAGCTCTCTCTCTCTGCCGTCGGTCGGCTCCAGCCGCCGCTGCTCGGGAAGGGTCTGCTCAGGACCTGTCGTCGGTCTCTTACTGCTTGTTGTGGCTGGGGAACCAAGCCCGGCTCTCCACAGCCTCCCCAGCGATGTTGGATCTCTGCCTGACTGCTGGGCGGTTGCTCACGGTCGACGCCCGTGTTCCTGGACTCGACTATTTTTTTTGTTTTTTTTTTGTTTAATGTTGCAGGTAGATTCGCATCAACACTCGTCGCCACTGTTAGATCCGTGGTTCCGTGGATAAAGAATTACACGGATGCTGTACATAAACAAACAACAGGTCTTTACTGGAGGAGGGTCATCTCTAGACTGGAGTACAGAGGCATGCGCACAGCTTATATACCGGTGTGGTTACTGTCGGTACTACAGTATACAGGAGCTGTTAAAAGTAGTTCTGACTTAAAGCACATACACTACAATACCGACTCACCAATAAACCATCGTTAAAACTGATATCAACACACCACTAACCAACCATTACAACTGATACTGACACACCACTAAACCACCAATAAAACTGATATCAACGCACTTGTAGTAACCTGGTAGGTTATGAGTAACCTGATCCATCAGGTGGTGCTGTGGCAATTGGTCTCCTGAGTTAAGTCTGGTCTGTACTGTTGTACTCTTTGTTTTTGCTGCCTCATGGCAGAAGCTTTTATGTGCAAGTGTTGATTAAACCATGTTACGGAGTTAACCTGTGTCCGTCTCCATCTATGGCCACCTCAAGATACCACATATGGCGACGAGAATAAAGGACGGAAAAGTTTTGGTGGATCGGTCATAGTTAGGGAGTATTCGGAAGAGGTGCTCGGGTTGGTTAGCAAATGAGTCGGAAAAGCACGAGGCTAGGCCGCAGGAGTCGAAACGGAGTTTGATTTTTTGGCTGAAGTGACCGGACTCCAAGGATGGTAGGAACGGTAGGCTCCGTGGCACCTTTTGACAGCAAGTCGCAGTCTTGGGAGGAGTATATTGAAATACTGAGCCATTTCTTTATGGCAAACGAGGTGGACAGTGCTGAAAAGAAAAGGGCCATTTTACTGAGTTGTGTGGGAGCGCAAACCTATACACGGATGAGGAATCTGCTGAGCCCGGAGCGGCCAGGAGAAAAATCTTTTGACAAGTTGGTGAGTCTACTAAAGAATCATTTCAATCCGAAACCTAGTGAAATAGTACAGAGATGGAAATTCAATTCGAGGATTAGGAGGCCAGAAGAAAGCGATACTGAGTATGTGGAGGAGCTTCGGAAGCTCGCACAGGACTGTAATTTTGGAAATGCGCTCACAGTCATGTTAAGGGACAGACTAGTATGCGGAGTTAACGACGACAGTATACAGCAAAGGTTGCTGTCAGAAGAAGGATTAACATTTGAGACGGCACTTAAAAAAGCACAAGCCATGGAGACAGCTAACAAGGACATTAAGGACTTAAACAGTATGAGCAAGGAGAAATGGAGTAAACCAGTGGGAGGAGCTGTTTTCAAGATGGAAGCTGGTGCGAAAAGTCCACCAGTCGGGGTTGGGGATTGCTACCGATGTGGCGGGACGAGCCATTATGCAAAGGACTGCAGGTTTGCAAAGGCAAAGTGCCACAATTGTGGAAAGATAGGGCACTTAAAGAAAGTCTGTAAAAGGTAAGTGAGTGAGAGAAGCAGTGCTAAAGGGGCAAAGCATGCTAAAGGGGGGAGGGAGAAGTACTCAAAGCGGGGAAATTACATACAAGAGGAGGAAGAGTCTAGTGAGTCTAGTGAGGAGGTTTTCACTATATACAGTATAGACACTTCAAGGCCCAACGTACCCCCTCTCACTCAGTATTTGATAGTGAACGGAGGTCAATTAAAGTTTGAGATTGACACCGGATGTAGTGTAACCATAATGTCGCAGACTGAGTACGCCAAGCTATGGGGGGAAGCAAAAGTATCAGAGCTAGGTACATGCCCCATTAGTCTCAAAACCTACACAGGACAGAAGGTGGACATTTTGGGTGCGGCCAAAGTACAAGTGGAACACAAAGGAGTCACCAAAGAGCTTACGGTGGTAGTGGTAGCAGGGTCAGGGCCAAACCTGTTAGGGCGAGGGTGGATCAGTGAGTTGAGTGTGGACTGGCAGGCAATGAATAAAATGGAGGACAGTACAGAGGCACTGCAAGAAGTGCTGATGAAGCATGAGTTAGTGTTCAAGGACGAACTGGGCACCTTAAGGGGAGCCACAGCCAAGATTCATGTAGCCAGTGATGCCACGCCTCATTTCTTTAAACCAAGGTCGGTACCTTTTGCAATGAAAACCAAGGTTGAGGCGGAAGTAGATCGCCTGCTAAAGGACAAAGTAATAGAACCAGTGAAATTTTCAGACTGGGTGGCACCAATAGTCCTGGTATTGAAGCCCGACGGTAACGTAAGGGTGTGTGGTGACTATAAGTTAACAGTGAACAGAGTATCATCACTGGAACAGTACCCCATTCCGAGAATGGAGGACATGTTAACATCGCTCGCTGGGGGAGAAAGATTCAGCAAACTGGACATGAGTCATGCGTATCAGCAGATATTGCTAGATGAAGAATCAAAAAAGTTTGTCACGGTGAACACGCACAAGGGGCTGTTCACGTATGCCAGGTTACCATTTGGTGTCAGTTCTAGCCCAGCAATATTCCAACGGACTATGGAGGGCATTCTGCAGGGCATTCCAAAGGTGGCCGTGTACTTAGATGATATTCTGCTAACAGGAAGTGATGATCAGGATCACGTAAAAACACTGGACAAAGTGCTACAGCGGCTGGAAGAGGCGGGGCTACGCCTGAAACGGAGTAAGTGTAGTTTCATGGAGAAGGAAGTTACATTCCTGGGACATCGGGTGGATGCCACAGGCCTCCATCCATTACCAGGGAAAGTGCGGGCAGTGCAGGATGCACCTGCACCCACCTCAGTGACTGAACTGAAAGCCTATCTAGGGCTCCTGAATTATTATAACCGGTTTCTTCTAAACTTATCGATGCTGCTGGCACCCCTGCACAAACTGCTGAGAAAGGAGGAGCCATGGCGTTGGGGGCCAGAGCAAGCGAAAGCGTTTCAGCAGTCAAAGGAGCTACTTCAGTCCAGCAGGGTGTTAGTGCATTACGACGAGAAGAAGGAGCTGATAATTTCCTGCGACGCATCACCCTATGGAGTGGGGGCAGTGTTGGCCCACCGCATGCCAGATGGAGCGGAAAGGCCCATCGGGTTTGTTTCACGCACGCTCACAGCTGTGGAAAAGAACTATTCACACCCTGATAAAGAGGGGTTAGCCATTATATTTGGAGTAAAGAAATTCCATAAGTACATGTATGGGAGGAAGTTTGTAATCAGTACTGACCACAAGCCTCTTATTAGCTTAATGAATGAGATGAAAGCTGTTAAGTCTGTGTGTTCTAGTTATTGTTAATAAGAATCACTGCACACAGACCACAAGAGTAAATTCAACAGGTCTTTACTAGTCGGAGGTCAGGCTGAACTGCCCAATAAATCATTACACAGCACTTATATACCGGTGTGGTCACCACCGGTATTACAGTATACAGCAGCCAAGATAAAGTAGTGCATCTCTTAAAATAGTTCTCTTAAAGGTGGAACGGTTACATACACCACAATCCTCCCTTTTTAGCTTAACAGTATATATTCCCCATTAAACATAACATATATACACAACTTCATGTAAAAACAGTTCACAGATTCAGTCTCTGAGGAGGCCTCCTGATCCGAGACGGATAACGCCTTTCAGGGGTCTCTGGTTCTCGTTGCTGGGGTGACTCATCTAGTTGATCCCCTATGGATAGGACATCATCATCAGGTATATTCACTTCTGAGGTAGGTGCTTCAGGTTCACTAACTTCCTCCACGGTTGTCTCTGTCGTAACCATGGGCTCGACCCTTGTTCTCGATCCCACCAGTTGGTCAGCATGACGTCGCATTACATTTTCACCAACATCTACCGTGTACATCAGGGGTCCTTGTCTGGCCCGAATTGTTCCAGATTGCCATTTCTCGTTTTTATAGTCCCTGGCTAACACTGGTTGTCTTATTTCAAAACTCCGAGTGGGCTTGTTATTGATATGCTGGAACTGTTTGTTTTCGACTTCCCTCCGCACATTTGGTTTTAACAAGTCCAACCTGGACCGCAACCTCCTGTTATAGAACATCATGGCAGGACTTTGGTTTGTTGTTGCATGGGTGGCGTTTCGATATGCCAGTAGGAAATTGCCCACCTTGTGTTGCAGTGGAATCTGATCTTCGCTCATGGCCTTTATTGCCTTTTTGAACATCTGTACAAACCTCTCGGCCAGCCCATTCATAGCTGGATGATATGGGGCAGAGGTATAATGTTTCACCCCATTCTTCTTCAGGAATTTCTGGAATTCCTCTGACACGAACTGTGGTCCGTTGTCTGAACATATTTGCTCTGGCAATCCATTTCTTGCAAATATCGCTCTTAGCACCGCGATCGTCTTCTCCGAGGTAGTGGTAGTCATTTTAATCACTTCTGGCCATTTAGAATGTGCGTCCACCGCAATTAAAAACATGGAATCCATGAATGGACCAGCAAAGTCAATATGTACACGTTGCCATGGGGTTGAAGGCCATTCCCATGGATGCAGCGGTGCAATTGGAGGTGCATTTTGGACTTTTTGGCACCCTGAGCAGCTTTTCGTCAGATCCTCTATCTGTTGGTCGATACCCGGCCACCACACATAAGCCCTAGCAAGGCTTTTCATCTTGACTCCCCCCAGATGACCTTCATGTAGTTCTTTTAGAACTCTCTCTCTTAACTTAGGAGGGATAATCACCCTTGTTCCATACATCAATGTTCCCTGACAGATGGACAGCTGTTCTCGTCTTGCTGAGAATGCCGGTAACAGTGGATCACCATGGGCTGGCCATCCCTTTACTGTCAATTCATAGACCCGGGACAGTGTCGGGTCATTCCTAGTCTCTCTTTCAATATTTGCATTGGTGACAGGTAAACATTCGATGATGGTCGAGTGAAATAGCTCCACCGGGTCAACCGTCGGTGCCTCCTCCTCAGTAGGTAGTGGCAGGCGCGACAGCCCATCAGCATTACCATGCTGCTTTGTACCTTTGAATTCTATCTGATATTGATGTGCCCCTAGGAAAAGGGACCATCTCTGGAGCCTCTGTGCTGTCATCACCGAAACACCCTTCTTAGGGTTAAAAATGGATACCAACGGCTGGTGGTCTGTCAGCAGTGTAAACTTCTGGCCCTGCAGGTAATGATTAAACTTCTTTACTCCCCACACAAGGCTGAGAGCCTCCCTATCTATCTGAGCATAGTTGCGCTCAGCGGAGGTCAATGATCTGGATGCAAATGCGACTGGCCTTTCCAAGCCATTTGGCAACTTGTGTGAGAGTACTGCTCCAATACCATAAGGAGAAGCATCACAAGCTAAACGAATAGGTAGCGTTGGGTTGAAGTGAGCCAACACTTCCTGAGGTGATCAATGCCTTGCTTTTGCGAAAGGCCTTCTTACAGTCCTCGCTCCACTTCCATGGTACTTCTTTCTGCAAAAGAGCATTCAGCGGGTGCAGCACCGTGGATAGATTTGGCAGAAACTTATGGTAATAGTTAATCAACCCTAGGAACGACCTCAACTGGGATACATTTTCCGGAGCGGGAGCCTTCACAACAGCTTCGATCTTGTCAGATGACTTGTGCAGCCCCTCCTGGTCAATGACATGACCACAGTACGAGATCCGTTTCTGAAAGAACTCACATTTCTGGCGATTAACTTGAAGTCCATATTCCTTCAATCTGGTGAGCACCAGTTTCAAATTTGCAAGGTGTTCCTCATCGTCATCTCCTGTAATCAGGATATCGTCCAAGTAACATTGAGTGCTTGGAATTCCCTGTAATACCTGCTCCATGGCCCTCTGCCAAATTGCTGGAGTCGAAGCCACTCCAAAAACCAGTCTATTATATCGATACAAGCCTCTGTGCGTGTTGATTGTGAGATACTGGCGTGACTCTTCCTCAACTTCCATCTGTAAGTACGCTTGCGCCAGGTCTATCTTGGTGAAGTGTTTCCCGCCAGACAATGAAGCAAAGATATCCTCAATCCGCGGAAGCGGATATTGCACCGTGTGAAGCACCGGATTAACCGTGATCTTGAAGTCTCCACAGATGCGGACCTTCCCCGGTTCCCCTGGCTTGTTACTCAATGAACGCTTCATGACGGGAACAATGGGCATGGCCCACTCACTCCAGTCCACCTTAGACAGTACTCCTGAACGTTCTAGCCCTTCCAGCTCAGCTTCCACAGCAGGTCGTATCGCATAAGGTACCGGTCTGGCTTTGAAAAATTTTGGGTTTGCATGTTCTGCAATCTTGATTTTTGCCGTAATTCCTCTCAGTGTTCCCAGTCCCTGTTGGAACACCTCTTTAGCCTCATCCAATATTCTGGACAATCGTTCAGGTTTGACATCTTTTTTTCCGGAATCTACCGTTATTGCTTTTAGGGAGTGCCAGTCCATATTTATTTTCGTGATCCACTCCCGTCCCAGAAGTGGTGGACCTCCCTCAGGTAGTACATATAAGTCCATTCCTTGGTGTTCTTTGCCCTTGTGTACCACCTTGACTTTTATCTTTCCGATGGGGTATACTCTTTGCCCCGTGTATGTCTGCAATACTATCTCCGTATCCCATAGGGGAATATGTGTGAATAACCTTTTGTAATCTTGCTTATTCATGACCGTCAACACCGATCCGGTGTCCAATTCCATCTTCACTTGGACTCCTGCTATCTGAAGTGTGACCCAGATAGTTTGTAGGTCAGCTTCCTTACTCACATTGTGAATTCTCAGACTACCCAGTTCCTTGCTGTTGGAGTCTGAATCCGAATTCTGTTCATCCGAACTCTTCTCAGCCACCTTATGTACCTTTCTGCACTTTTCCTGCAGTGACTTTTTGTTGCTGGTCTTCTTTCCTGACCGGCATACTTTAGCTATGTGACCAAGCTTGCCACATTTTCTACATTCCTGATTTTTAAACCAGCATTGGTTCTGATCGTGTGTTGTCTTTCCACAACGATAACATTTCGCTGTACCCAAAACCATTTGATCTACGCTGAGTACCGCTGCCTTCAGCTGCATTTCCGCAGTGCCTCTCGCTGCGGCTTCGTGCGATGCTGCAATAGTGACAGCCTTATCAAGTGTAAGATCACTCTCTTCAAGCAGCCGCTTTTGTGTTCCTTCTTTCGACAATCCACACACGAATTTGTCTCTCAGTGCCTCTGTCAGTCTTTCCCCAAACTGACAGTATTTCGCTAGCTTACGCAGTTCAATTAAATACTCTGCGTTGCTTTCCTCTTTCAGTTGCGTTCTCGCATAAAATTTAAATTGTTCCGCTAACATCAGCGGTGTGGGGTTCAAATGATTTCTCAGGACAGCAACAATATTAGCGAAAGCCTGATCCGCCGGTTTAGCTGGTGATAGAAGTTGCTTCAATAGCCCGTATGTCTTCGCACCCATTGAGTTTAGTAAGGTTAGTGCTTTATCTTCATCTGATATTTTATTTGCCTTACAATAAATCTCTATGCGTTCTACATACGTGGCCCAATCTTCAACATTGGGATTGAAATCGTTGATGTTACCATGCTTAGGCATCCTCGCAATCTTCTTGAGAAACAAAAAGAATTTTTTTTTTTTTTTCAAAATGGCGGTTTCCCGCGCTTGTCTTCTTCCCCCGCCTACGAAAATGGCGGCTTCCCGCGTTTGCCTTGCTCCCCCGCTGGCTGTAATGGTGATTGCCGTATTGCTGTGTTCGCCCTCCCCAGCGGTTCTCAAATCGTGCCTCCCAGCCCCTCTTGCAGTCTGGTCCTTTCCCCCGGCTGCGGCTGAGTTCTCCGCGTTTTTTTGTTTTTTTTAAATTTTATCCCGCGCCTCGCAGCCTCGGTAGCTGCCCGGCCTTTTTCCCCGGTCGCGGTCGAGCTCTCTCTCGACGCTGTTGCGTCTCCCAGCCCGCTTGCAGCCCGGTCTTTTACACTGGCTGCGTTTGCATTCACCACGGCTCCCGTGCCTTACGCTGCCCCAGTCTCAGCGCCTCTGGCCCCGACTTCTGTCCGGCTCTTTTCCCCGGCCGTGGTCGAGTTCTCTGCCCTTATATCCTCCGTTTTTCCCTCCCCTACTTCACAGCCAACGTGGCCGACTTGCTGCTCGTCGCTGATCGGCTTACCCACCACCGTGATAGAAGGGATGATCACTGCCTGTTGCTGATAGAAGGCTTCGTGTCAGGATTCTTCCTTGCTCTTCAGACCCGAGTCTTTTCTCAGCAGGATGATGAGGGCGGATGCCTCTTCTCGACGCCCGTTAAACTGCCTTGGATATATCTCTGCCGCAGGGTAAGATCATCATCGTCGCCACTGTTAAGTCTGTGTGTTCTAGTTATTGTTAATAAGAATCACTGCACACAGACCACAAGAGTAAATTCAACAGGTCTTTACTAGTCGGAGGTCAGGCTGAACTGCCCAATAAATCATTACACAGCACTTATATACCGGTGTGGTCACCACCGGTATTACAGTATACAGCAGCCAAGATAAAGTAGTGCATCTCTTAAAATAGTTCTCTTAAAGGTGGAACGGTTACATACACCACAAAAGCGGTGCCTCAAATGGCATCACAGAGAATAATGAGATGGGCAGTAATACTAAGAGCCTATGAATATGTGATCACGTACAGAGCCGGCAAGGAAAACGGGAACGCTGATGCTCTCAGCCGCCTGCCCCTCTCAAAATCTCCTCGCAGCACTTCCCCTGAGGAGCACGTCCTGATGCTGGATCAGGAGATCAGTCCCCTGATGACTTCAGTGCAAATCCAGGGCTGGACAGCCAAGGACCCCGTTCTGTCAAGGGTCCGTGAGTATGTGTTGAAAGGCTGGCCAGATCACCGTGAGGGACCGGAGTTCGCGCCGTACAGACAGAGACAGCACGAGCTCAGTGTCCAAGATGGATGTGTGCTATGGGGAGCACGCATCATAGTCCCAGAGCGGGGACGCTCTACTTTGATGGAACAGTTGCATCAATCGCACCCAGGAATGACTAGAATGAAAGGACTGGCTAGGAACTACCTGTGGTGGCCTAGCTTGGATGCTGAAATTGAGTCAAAGGTAAAGTCATGCACTTATATGTCAGGAACAGAGGAAAGCACCTGCCAGGGCACCACTCCATTCCTGGGAGTGGCCCAGCAAACCCTGGAGGAGAATTCACATAGACTATGCGGGACCTTTTATGGGCAAAATGTTTTTGGTGCTGGTAGACGCTCACTCAAAGTGGATCGACGTTTATCCAGTGAGCTCTGCAACGACTGATGCCACACTGGATTGTCTCAGGAACAGCTTCAGCATGCATGGTATTCCAGAAATGATTGTATCCGACAATGCACAGTGTTTTGTTAGTGAAGGGAGCAAAGAATTCATGGTAAGGAATGGAATCACCCATGTCACCTCGGCTCCATATCACCCAGCCTCAAATGGGTTAGCCGAGCGAGCCGTGCAGACTTTTAAGGAGCTCATGAGGAAGAGCTCAGGTGACACCCTGGAGACCAAGCTCAATAGAGCCTTGTTTAGTTATCGTATAACACCCCAAGCTACCACGGGGCTTTCTCCGGCTGAGTTGATGATGGGGAGAAAGTTGCGGTGCACGTTAGACCTGATACACCCAGATCTCAAAAGCAAGGTTGAGACAAAGCAAACAAACCAAAAAGCGTACCATGACAAACATAGTAAAGCTCACCATTTCGCCATAGGGGACTCTGTGTACACCCGGAACTTCGGCTATGGACCTAAATAGATACCAGGGCTAATCCAGGACATTACAACACCTGTGTCGTACTCCATGTTACTAGGGGATGGTCGAGGGGTTCGTCGACATGTGAATCAGCTTTTCAGCCGGCAGCAGGGGGAACTGCCTCAGATGGAACAAAGGGCAGTAGAGAAGGCTGTTCCAGGACCCAGCATGGCTTATAAGGTGCCAGTGGACACTGGTACTGCCAGGCCACAGTGGGACAGAGTAAAACCAACATCAGAGACTACTGCAATCTCAAGTGCGAGTGAATCTGAGAATCCACCACAAGTGGAATTAAGACGTTCACAAAGGATTCGCAAGCAACCAGAAAGACTTATACAAACCTATTAAATTAATCAGGGGTTAACCATGGTTAGAGCATACTTGTTAATTTAAATGTAGTACCTAGTAAGGGTTATTGTTTAAGAATTGCATACAGCAATCTTAAGGGGGGAGGAGTGTAGTAACCTGGGAGGTTATGAGTAACCTGATCCACCAGGTGGTGTTGTGGCAATTGGTCTCCTGAGTTAAGTCTGGTCTGTACTGTTGTACTCTTTGTTTTTGCTGCCTCATGGCAGAAGCTTTTATGTGCAAGTGTTGATTAAACCATGTTACGGAGTTAACCTGTGTCCGTCTCCATCTATGGCCACCTCAAGATACCACAGCACTACTAAAACACCATTAAAGCTGATACTGACTCACCACTAAAGCACCATTAAAACGGATATCGACCCACCACTAAACCACCATTAAAACTGATATTGACCCACCACTAAACCACCATTAAAACTGATATCGACCCACCACTAAACCACCATTAAAACTGATATTGACCCACCACTAAACCACCATTAAAACTGATACTGATACACCACTAAACCACCATTAAAACTGATACTGACACACCACTAAACCACCATTAAAACTGATACTGACTCACCACTAAACCACTGTTAAAACTGATACCGACCCACCACTAAACCACCATTAAAACTGATACTGACCCACCACTAAACCACCATTAAAACTGATACCGACCCACCACTAAACCAGTATTAAAACTGACACCGACCCACCACTAAACCACCATTAAAACAGATACTGACCCACCACTAAACCACCATTAAAACTGATACCGACCCACCACTAAACCACCATTAAAACTGACACTGACCCACCACTAAACCACTGTTAAAACTGATACCGACACACCACTAAACCACCATTAAAACTGATACTGACCCACCACTAAACCACCGTTAAAACTGATACTGACCCACCACTAAACCACCATTAAAACTGATACTGACTCACCACTAAACCACCATTAAAACTGATATTGACCCACCACTAAACCACCATTAAAACTGATACCAACACACCACTAAACCACCATTAAAACTGATACTGACCCACCACTAAACCACCATTAAAACTGATATTGACCCACCACTAAACCACCGTTAAAATTGATACTGACCCACCACTAAACCACCATTAAAACTGATACTGACCCACCACTAAACCACCATTAAAACTGATATTGACCCACCACTAAACCACCGTTAAAACAGATACTGACCCACCACTAAACCACCATTAAAACTGATACTGACCCACCACTTGTCTTGTTTTGCACACTTTGTACAAAAATAATAAATTGCAGAACAACGGAGTATTACAGTTTGAACTCTTTTAATGAAGCATCAGGTCTGTAAGCTTCCATACAGCACCGTGTGGACAAAATGGAGTCAGGGCTCTGGGTCCTCTAAAACAATAGCAGTCCTTACAGATGCCTGCAAGCCAATGACAACTCAGCATGTGATCACATGTGAATATAATAGGTATTCCTTACAGATGCCTGCGGGCCAATGATAAATCAATATGCAAATGTTACATCCCCTTTCTTTTAAAAGAAAAATGTTATGCATTACTTTTGAACCTTTCTTCTACATAATGTTCTCAGTAGCATCAACATATAAGTAAACTCAACATTTAACTAGCACTGAAAACATCTCAATGTTTCAATAACGATGTACAGTTTTTTTAGGGCAGCGATCCGCCTGCACCCTTTGGCAGTTCACAAGTCAAGGATAACTCTAGGCTTGACCTCTCATCCCGACCTTGTGTGGTATGGAACTGAGCATGCTCCTGAATCGGTCAACAAATCAGGTTCAGGTTTAGGTTCAGGTAAGTGTGATGTGTTTTGTGTATTGCTCTGTTCATCACACTCTGTTGCACTGATCCTCTCGTCGGAATGACGGTGTTGTTCCTTGGCGTTCAGGAGGTGCCTGCGATTGTGGCGGTACACCTGTCCTTCTGGGGTGCGGACATGATACGATTGCTCAGTTTCAGCTGGCTGGATGACAACTGCTGGCTTCCAGTAGTCATGCTCCTGGATTCTGATGGATTCTCCATTGTGCAGCGGCGGCAGTAGTCTAGCTGACCTGTCATAGTATCTCTTTTGGTGTTGCTGTCTCTGTACACGTTTTGCATGCACTTGCTTGCAGCTGATGACCTCTGGCTGCAGCTGCTGGTTGGTGCTTGGAAGGATTGAGCGAAGTCTGCGGCTCATCAACAGCTGTGCTGGTGACTTGAAGTTGTCAACCGGAGCGTTGCGGTACTCAAGGAGGCAGATGTAGGGGTCTCTTTTGTCCGCTTTGGCTTTGTCCATTAATGTTTTTGCAATCTGGACAGTTTTTTCAGCAAGGCCATTACTTTGAGGGTAATGTGAGCTTGATGTGACATGTGTGAAATCCCATGCCTTGGCAAACGACTCGAACTCTTTTGATTTGTATTGGGGGCCATTGTCTGAGACTAAAGTCTCTACAATGCCATACCTGGCAAAGGCTGCCTTTAGCTTGTGGATCACAACTGCAGATGTGGTGCTGTGAAGCTTGTCCAATTCAAAAAATCTGCTGTAGTAATCAACAGTCACTATGTAGTCCTCGTTGTTCCATGTGAACAGATCCATTGCCGTGACCTGCCAGGGCCTGTCTGGGATGCGGTGAGGTATCATGGGCTCATTGACATTTGATGGACGGCATTCTAGACAAATGGAACATTTTCCGAAAATGTCCTCAATGTGTTTGCACATTCTGGGCCAAAACATAAAGTCACGTGCTCTTTGTTTGCATTTTTCCATGCCCATATGTCCAGCATGAATTTTTGTCAACATCTCTTCTCTGAGACTGGTAGGAATGATGATTTTCTCCCCTTTGAAGATGATTCCGTTGATTTGTGACAGTTTTTCTCTGTGGTTCCAGAATTCAGATATGCTCTGAGGGCATTTCCTCCTTTCCTCAGGCCATCCTTCATGTGTGACTTTGTTCAGCAGTGTGAGTTGTGCATCTTTCTCTGTTCCTGCTCGGATCTCCTTCAGTTTTAAGTCACTCACAGGTAAGCTGTTGCACACCATGTGCACCTGCACATCCATGCCTTCACTGAGGCTGCTGTCCTGGTAGCTAAGAGACTTTCTGGAGAGCATGTCTGCAACAGGAATGTCTTTGCCTGGACGGTGAATGATTGTGAAGTCATACTTCTGTAGCTGAAGGATCATTCTCTGTAGCCTTGGCGAGGCTGTGGCTAGTGGTTTCCTCATGATTGACTCGAGGGGCTTGTGGTCGGATTCCACAATGACTTGTTGGCCATAGACGTAGTACTGGTGGAAACGCTTACATCCAAACAGAATTGCATATAGCTCTTTCTCGATTTGAGCATAGTTGATTTCACTGTCTGAGAGAGATCTGGTAGCGTAGCCGATGGGCTTTCCTTCTTGCAGTAATACTGTGCCTAGTCCGTACTTTGACGCATCCACTTGTAGTCTGAGCTCTTTGTTGGGGTCGAAGTCGGCAAGAACTGGTCCTGGTTCTCTGGTGATTAGGTCTTTCATTTTCTGAAATGCTGTGTCATGTTGTTTGTCCCACATGCGTTGATTTCGGAGAGGCTCGGGGCAAACTTTGGCTAAGTAGTTAACTATGCCTAGTACTGTCACTAGCTCTGCGTGGTTCTTCGGTGGCTCCATTTTCTTGATGGCGGAGATTTTCTCTGGATCCGGCTTAATGCCATCAGTTGAGAGGTGATGCCCGAAATAACTGATCTCGGTGGATCCGATTATGCTTTTCTCGGGGTTGAGCCAGATACCTTTCTCCCGTGATCTTTGTAGCATCGCACGGAGGTTCCTGTAATGTTCCTCTCTATTCCTGCCATAGATGAGGATGTCGTCTACGATTGCGACTAATCCGTCGAGGCCTTCATAGGTTTCGTCGATCTTCCGCTGGAATTCATCCTGAGCTGAGATAAGACCAAATGGTAAATGCAGAAATCGGTAGCGTCCAAATGGTGTGTTGAATGTTGTTATCTTAGATAACTCTTCCGTGAGCTTGATAGTCCAGTATCCTGATTGTGCGTCCATTACACTGAAGTAACGTGCTCCCACTAGCTTGGGTGTGATGTCATCTAGCGTTGGTAGAGGGTAGTGAGGGCGTTTGATAGCCTTGTTCAAATCTCTGGGGTCGAGACAGACTCTGAGCTTGCCTGTATGTGGTTTCTCAACCACTACTAATGCGTTGACCCACTCTGTCGGTTCTGTTTCCCGGACGATGATTTCTGTATTCTCCAGGCTCTGCAGCTCCTCCTTCAGGCGACTACATAGAGCAAGGGGTATCCTTCTCGGTGGGCAAACCACAGGGGTTGCTGCTGGGTCAAGGTGAATAGTGCATTCACCTGGGAATAGTCAGATTCCTTTGAAAACGTCAGCAAACTCCTCCATGACTGTCTGCTTCTCAACTGGTGCTGTCAATGATAGCACTAGCTTGACGAGGTCCATGTCTAAACATGCCTTTAGACCTAGCACTGGAAGTGCTCGAGTGTCAACAATGTAAAAATCCAGCATCATGTCGCTTTCTTTGTACTTGCATTTCATCACGCATGTGCCTTTTACAATGAGCTGCTCACCCCCATAGCTGGTCAGTCTGCGTGATGTGGGCTGTAGCTCACACTCATCCTTCAAGCTGTGATACTCACTCAGAGGAATTACATTAACCTGAGATCCAGTGTCTAGTTTAAACCTAAGCTCTGTGCCCTATTTTCCTATCTCAATATCGGCATAGGCTTGCTCAGTCCCTGAAATCATAGACTTAGGTAGCAGTGGGGAAATTAAAAACCAGAGTATGTGAGGAAGGGGCAGAAGGTATGGAGTAAAAGGTAAAGTAATAAAAAGGGCAAAAGCAGGAACTAAGTGTCACAAAACATATTTGAAAATTCTCTATCTGAATGCACGTAGCATTCGTAACAAAATAGACGAGTTAATGGCACAAATAACTACATATGGGTATGATCTTGTGGCCATTACAGAAACATGGCTGCAGGGTGACAATGCCTGGGAATTAAACATACCAGGTTATTTAACGATCAGGAAGGACAGGCAGGAAGGGAGGGGAGGTGGGGTGGCTATGTTAATAAAGGAAGGAATCACTGTAATACAGAGAAATGATATTGGGTCAAAAGATCAGGATAATGAAACAGTTTGGGTGGAGGTAAGGAATAATAAGGGGAAAAAAACACTAGTGGGCGTAGTCTATAGGCCTCCGAACAGTTGCAACTCTGTTGGACGGAGTATCAATCAGGAAATAGTTGAGGCTTGTAATAAGGGAACATCTATAATTATGGGGGATTTTAACTATCATATTAATTGGACAAATCAAATTGGGCAGGGCTGCCTTGAGGATGAGTTCATTGAGTGTATTAGGGATGGGTTTCTTGAGCAGTATGTAACTGAACCGACCAGGGGGCAAGCAACCTTAGATCTGGTCCTGTGTAACGAGACAGGATTAATTAAAAATGTCCTAGTAAAGGATCCCCTTGGAATGAGTGACCATAACATGGTTGAATTCCATATTCAATTAGAGGGTGAGAAGGTTGGATCTCAAACAAGCGTGCTGAGCTTGAATAAAGGAGACTATGAAGGTATGAGAGCGGAATTGAGTAGAGTGGATTGGGAAAATAGATTAAAGGGTAAGACGATACATGATCAGTGGTGTACATTTAAGGAGTTATTTTACAACTTCCAAAAAATATATATTGCACTGAGAAGAAAAGGGTGTAAAAGAAAAGACAGCCATCCGTGGCTAAGTAAAGAAATTAAGGATAGTATTCGACTAAAAACAAGGGCATATAAGGTAGCCAAATCTAGAGGGAGGATAGAGGAATGGGAAAACTTTAAAAGACAGCAAAAAATAACAAAAAGATTGATTAAGAAAGGGAAGATAGATTATGAAAGTAAATTAGCAAAAAATATAAAAACAGATAGTAAGAGCTTTTATAGTTATATAAAAAGAAAAAGGGTGGCTAAAGTAAATGTTGGTCCCTTAGAGGATGAGACCGGGAAATTAATGGTGGGAAATATGGAGATGGCAAAAACACTGAATGAATATTTTGTATCAGTCTTAACAGTAGAGGACACTAAGAATATCCCAACACTGGACAAACAGGGGGCTATGGGGGGGGGGGGGGAGGAGCTAAACACGATCAAAATCACTAAGGAAGTGGTAAAATAATGGGTCTAAAGGCGGATAAATCACCTGAACCTGATGGCTTACATCCTAGGGTCTTGAGGGAAGTGGCAGTAGGGATTGTGGATGCATTAGTAATAATTTCCCAAAACTCCCTGGACTCAGCAAAGGTCCCGGCAGACTGGAAAACTGCTAATGTAACACCCTTATTTAAAAAGGGCAGTAGACAGAAGGCTGGAAACTATAGACCGGTTAGCCTAACATCTGTGGTAGGTAAAATTTTGGAGTCCATTATTAAGGAGACAGTAACAGGACATTTGGATAATCATAATTTAATAGGACAAAGTCAGCATGGTTTTATGAAGGGGAAGTCATGTTTGACAAATTTGCTGGAGTTCTTTGAGGAAGTAACATATAGGGTGGATAAAGGGGAACCAGTGGACGTAGTGTATTTAGACTTCCAAAAGGCATTTGACAAGGTGCCACACAAAAGATTATTGCTTAAGATAAAAAATCACGGGATTGGGGGTAATATTCTGGCATGGATAGAGGATTGGCTATCTAACAGAAGGCAGAGAGTTGGGATAAATGGTTCATTCTCAGACTGGCAATCAGTAACTAGTGGTGTTCCGCAGGGGTCAGTGCTGGGTCCCCAACTCTTTACAATCTATATTAACAATTTGGAGGAGGGGACCGAGTGTAACATATCAAAGTTTGCAGATGATACTAAGATGGGAGGGAAAGTAGTGAGTGAGGAGGACATAAAAAACCTGCAAGGGGACATAGACAGGCTAAGTAAGTGGGTAGAGATTTGGCAGATGGAATACAATACTGGAAAGTGTGAGGTTATGCACTTTGGCAGGAAAAATCGCAGAGCAAGTTATTATCTTAATGGCAAGAAACTGGAAAGTACTGAAGTACAAAGGGATCTGGGGGTCCTGGTGCACGAAACTCAAAAGGTTAGTATGCAGGTGCAGCAAGTGATTAAGAAGGCCAATGGAATGTTGGCTTTCATTGCTAGGGGGATAGAATATAAAAATAGGGAGGTATTGCTTCAGTTGTACAAGGTATTGGTGAGACCGCACCTGGAATACTGCATACAGTTTTGGTGTCCATACGTAAGAAAAGACATACTTGCTCTCGAGTCAGTACAAAGAAGGTTCACTCGGTTAATCCCGGGGATGAGGGGATGGGCATATGAGGAGAGGTTGAATAGATTGGGACACTACTCATTGGAGTTCAGAAGAATGAGAGGCGATCTTATTGAAACATATAAGATTGTGAAGGGGTTGGATCGGGTGGATGCGGGGAGGATGTTCCCGATGATGGGTGAAACTAGAACTAGGGGGCATAGTCTTAGAATAAGGGGCTGCTCTTTCAAAACTGAGATGAAGAGGAACTACTTCAGTCAGAGGGTGGTAGGTCCATGGAATATGCTGCCCCAAAAAGCTGTAGAATCCACATCATTACATAAATTTAAAACAGAAATAGACAGTTTCCTAGAAGTAAAGAGAATTAAGGGTTACGGGGAGCGGGCAGGAATTTGGACATGAGTCTAGGTTCGGATCGGACATGGCCCTGTGGGTAGCGGAGCGGGCCCAGTGACCATGTAGCCTGATCCTGCTCCTATTTCGTGTGTCTAATTCTGTTAGATTCAGGAGATGGTTCTGTGATAGTAGATTGGCGGTTAGGATCAGATCAGCCATGATCTTATTGAATGGCGGAGCAGGCTCGAGGGGCCGATTGGCCTACTCCTGCTCCTATTTCTTATGTTCTTATGTTCTTATGAAATCTGTTTTTTCTGTGACACAGAATCAATAAACAGTTCCTCTGCATTTGGCTCTCTATCTGGCATTTGGCTGTCACTCACTGTGTGTACTGTTTTTCCGAAAACAGTCTTGCAAACTTTAGCAAAGTGGTTCCGTTTACCACATTTAGTACATTGCCTTCCTTTGGCAGGGCAGTACTCCTTTTCTCCATGCCAGTTGTTTCCACAATATCCACAGTTTTTGAAGCGTTTTATGTCTGTGTCGCTCATTTTTAGAACTCTGAAACACGCTCTCTGGGTGGTGTTCTTTGGTGTGTGTCTATTAACTGCGTTCACTGTCTGTTCACTCGAGCTGTTCGTGGTGCCAGTTATGGTTTTCAACTGTGCTTGGGCTATCTCGTGCGATCTAGCTATGTCCATAGCTTTGTCCAGCGTTAGCCCGGACCCAACATTCAAAAGTTTCTCTCTCACTTTAGCTGAATGTATTCCAAACACGATGCGGCCTCTGACCACCTCATCATTATCTGCATATACACAGTCTTTTACCAGCAGTTTTAACTCAGTCACAAACTGTTCAAACGACTCACTAGCTCCTTGTACTTTCTCCTGAAACTTGTACCTAGCGAATATCGTATTTGTCTTGGGCATCACATATGCTTCAAAACAGTCAAAATAACTTTTCAGTACCTTTGCTTCATCCGCAGTGAGAGACCATGTGTTAAAAATGTCCCTCCCTTTTTCTCCGATCCACAGGAGTTGATAGCTGCATCTTTCTTCCTCCCCTTTGCTTTTCAACGGACCCGAGAACATTAATTCCACGTGTTGCTTGAACTTGCACCATTCTCTATGTAAGTTCAAAGATTCCCAATTCATTCGAGGTAAGGAAGCTCCAACGATGTCCATTTCAAATCCCCGTTCTGACACCATGTCTTGTTTTGCACACTTTGGACAAAAATAATCAATTGCAGAACAACGGAGTATTACAGTTTAAACTCTTTTAATGAAGCATCAGGTCTGTAAGCTTTCATACAGCACCGTGTGGACAAAATGGAGTCAGGACCCTGGGTCCTCTAAAACAACAGCAGTCCTTACAGATGCCTGCTGGCCAATGACAACTCAGCATGTGATCACATGTGAATATAATAGGTATTCCTTACAGATGCCTGCGGGCCAATGATAAATCAATATGCAAATGTTACACACTAAACCACCATTAAAACTGATATCGATACTGTAGTGTCCGAGTATAAATAATACACGGACTGCAGGAGAACAATAAAACAGGCATTTACTGAACAGAGGGTACTCTTTTATTTGGACCCAAAAAAAAAACCAATTCAACTGTAAATAAACAAAAGTTCAACTAAAGCTTAACAAATCAAATTAAAATTTGGTTTTCCGTGTTGATGATGCACTCCAGTCCCCGCGGCGCCCACCGGTCGCGGAAATACTCAAGCACACTGGCGGACACCGCGTGCTCCATCTCCAGGGCCACCCGGGCGCGAACATGGCCGCGGAAGAGAGGCAGGCAATCCGGCTGGACGACCCCCTCGACCGCCCGCTGCCTGGACCAATTGATGGCTCTTTTAGCCAGGCCCAGGAGCAGGCTCACAAGGAGGTCCTCCAACCTGTCCGCTCCCCTCCGCACCGGGTGACCGTAGATCAAGAGCGTGGGACTGAAGTGCAACCAAAAATTGAGGAGCAGCCCCTTCAAGTAGTGAAAGAGGGGCTGCAACCTCTCACAATCCATATAAACGTGAAACACGGACACCGCCAGGCCGCAAAAAATGCAGGCGGCCTGGGAGTCCGTGAACCTACTTAAAACCTTATTGCATGGGACCGCTCCGTGCAACAACCTCCAGGCCAAGTCCCCGATGGAACAAGGGAGGACTCCCGCATAGAGAGCCCTCCATTGGGGACCTCCGCCACCGCCGGTCGGCAAGACGCCACGCCAAGGCGTGTCCGGACGGTAGACGAAGATGGCAAAGTGGAGAGTGTGCAGGAGCAGCCCGTACAGGAAACCCCTCCGCGCGGAATGAAAAGGCACGGAGGGTATTTCCTCGAGACGGCTCAAGTTGTGAGGCGCCGGTTCCCGAGGGGAGTTTCGGGGCCAGGCGCCGATGAGGAATTCCGTCCGAACGGGGGTAAGCTCGGACGGGATTGCCCCACGTGCTTGAGTCGCCTCGATACACCTAGTGGAGTCGGGGCCCAGTGCCGCTTTTACCGATTCGATGGTTTCGACCGCGAGCCGGACGTTGGCCCAGGACAGGCGCTGCGCCAGCTCCTCCGGCGCCATCCAGCCCGCTCCTCCGCCATCGAGCAGGTCCCCGACTCTGGTCACCTTGCCAGCCACAGCCCTACCCTCCGCCAGCCGCCTGAACCCGTGTTCGTGGAGGTGCGGATTCCTGAGCAGCGGCTCCCGAAGGAGAGCCGCCGCTCCTGACGGGGGAGAGCTCCGCCTGGAAGCGACGTGGTTCCAAACCCATAGTAGTTCCTGGTAGAAGACAGGCAGCTCCCGCAGGCCGGCACGCCTGCTGCCCACTTTCGCAAACAGGAGCTGCGTGTCGTAATTGAGGCCGTGCAGCTGGCGGAAGAAAAACGTCGCCAGCGCACACCATCTCGGAGGATTCTCGACGTACAGGTATCTCTGCAGCGTCTGAAGAGGGAAAGTCGCAGCCTGGGTGCGAAGGCACACCAGCGCCTGACCGCCCTCCCTAAGCGGGAGACACAGAACCGCGGCAGAGACCCAGTGCTTCCTTTTGTCCCAGAAGAAGTCGATGAGCTTCTTCTGAATCTTGGCGACAAACGCAGGGGGAGGGATCAAAGTGACCAACCGGTACCACAACATGGCTGCCACCAGCTGGTTTATGACCAGCGCTCGACCCCTGTAGGACAACACTCGGAGCAGTCCTGTCCAGCGTCCTAGGCGAGCGGTGACTTTGGCCTCCAGCTCTTGCCAGTTCGCTGGGCAGGCGTCCTCGGCAGGGCTAAGGTAGACTCCCAAACAGAGGAGGTGCGTGGTGCTCCAGGCGAAAGGCCTGAACTCCTCCGGCAGGGAGTCCACCCGCCACTGACCCACCAGGAGTCCGGAACATTTCTCCCAGTTGATCTTGGCGGAGGATGCGTCCGAGTAAATCTGCTGGCATTCCCGCATCCTCCGCAAGTCAGCGGGATCCGTGACCGTGAGGAGCACGTCATCGGCGTAAGCCGAGAGGACCACCTCCACGCCCGGCCCTTGCAGAGCCAGTCCCGTCAACCTCTTCCGCAAGAGGCGCAGGAAAGGCTCCACGCAAATGGCATATAACTGACCGGACATGGGGCATCCCTGACGCACCCCCCTCCCGAAGTGAAGGGGCGCCGTCAAGGACCCGTTAACTTTAATCAGACACTCCGCGGCGGCGTACAGAAGTCGGATCCGGGCGACGAAATGTGTCCCGAACCCGAATGCGCGCAGAGTCCCGAAGAGATACTCGTGATCCACCCTGTCGAACGCCTTCTCCTGATCCAGGGAAAGGAAGGCGACCGACAGACCAGCCCTCTGGGAGTGGTGGACCAGGTCCCGGAGCAGATGGATGTTATCGTGGATGGTCCGGCCCGGGACCGTGTAGGACTGGTCGGGGTGGATCATGTGGGCCAGCACGGTGCCAAGGCGAGCAGACATGGCCCTGGCAAAGATTTTATAGTCCGTGCTGAGGAGGGAGACCAGGCGCCAGTTCTTAAGGGGGCGGAGATCGCCCTTCTTAGGCAGCAGGACAATGACCGCCCTGCGCCAAGAGAGGGGCATCTCCCCGGTCGCCAAACTTTCCCCCAGGACCCGCGCGTAGTCACCCCCCAAGACCTCCCAGAACGTCCTGTGGAACTCCACGGTCAGCCCGTCCAGCCCCGGGGACTTTCCCCTAGAGAGCTGGCGGAGGGCGCCGGTCAGCTCCGCCAGACTTAGCGGAGCGTCCAATTTTTCGGCGCCCTCCGGGCCAACCTTCGTCAGGTCCTCCCACAAAACTCTGCGCGCATCCTCGCTGGACGGATCCGGAGAGAACAGAGCCCCGTAATAGGCGCGGGTCTCCGCGCTGATTCCCTCCGGATCCGAGACCAGATATCCGTCGTCGGCCAGCAGCCCCAAGAGCTGCTTACGGACCCCCCGTCTTTTTTCCAGCGAGTAGAAGAAGGGGGAGCCGCGGTCCAGGTCCCGCAGGAGCTGGATCCGCGACCTCACGTATGCGCCTCGGGACCCGACGAGCTGCAGGTCCTTCAGCGCGCCCTTCTTCTCTTCGTACACCTTCCGCAGGGCCGGGTCCTCGACGACCTGACCGAGACGGGACTCCAGGTCGAGCACCTCCTTCTCCAACCGCCCGACCCGGGCCTCCCGCCTCTTGGTCGACCCCTTCGCGTACTCCTGACAGAAGAGACGGATGTGAGCCTTGCCCACATCCCACCATAGCCTCAAGGAGGGGAAGCCCCCCTGCTTCCTTCTCCAGTCGGCCCAGAATCGACGAAACGAATCCCGGAACCGTGCGTCCTCCAGCAGCAGGTTGTTAAAATGCCAGTACACGGACCCCCCCCGCGCGCGCAGCGGAGCGAGCTCCGCCCACACCAGGTGGTGGTCCGTGCACGGCACCGGCCGCATGGAAGCTGCCGGAACGCAGGAGACGAACGCCCGGGAAATGTAGAGGCGGTCGATTCTGGACCTTCCTCCCCCAGACCTCACGCTAGTGAAGGCGCTGGAGTCGGGGTGGAGATTTCGCCAGACGTCCACCAAGTCGAAGGACCCAACCAGGTCCCTCAACTTCTCCATCGCCGCCGGGCTTCGCGGGGCACCCGAACGGTCCCTCGCCTCGAGGGTGCAGTTAAAATCCCCCCCGAGGATGACGCACTCGCCCACGTCGATGGAGCCCAAGAGAGCGGACACTTCTTCGAAGAAGCGCACTTGCTGCGCACTGGTCTGAGGGGCGTACACGTTCACTAGATGGAGCGGCACGCCCCCCAGGCGAACAGTGACCTGGAGCAAGCGGCCCGGCACGTGCTCCTTGACCCCCAAGATCTCCGGCTGAAAATGCGGGGCCAGCAAGATAGCCACCCCGCTGGAATTGTTGGAGAGGTGACTCATGCTGACCCCTCCTTGCCACTCCAGGAGCCACGTGGCTTCGTCTCCCGGAACGGTGTGGGTTTCTTGCAGGAAGCACACCGCATACTTCCCGTCCCGAAGGACCGAGAAGTTATTGAATCTGCGGCGCGCCTCCCTGCTGCCGTTGATGTTGAGGCTGGCTATGGTTATCTTCATGTCAGAAGCATAGTGCAACCTCTACCTCCACCTAACGGGGGGAGGAAGCGCAGCCGCTGGTCAGCCGCCACTTCCTCAGCAGCCCAGTGAGAAACATTGTGAGCCGACACAGCTCGAGCGGGTTCACACCCTCGTCCGCGCCCATGATCTTAACGGCGGCGCGGACGGAATCGATGAGCAGCGCCAGCTCCGACCACCCGTCGAGGGCCAGCCGGACCTTATTGCGCTGACCCAGGCACGTGGCCATAAAATCCCAGAGTTCCCTTACGGAAATGAGGGGAGACTCGGCAAGGGGCACGAGGTCATCCATCGCCACGTCGGCGCTGGAGTCCGAATCGTCCTCCGTGCCCATCACCGAGTCCCCATCCTCCTCCAGGGGGTCGTCACCAGCGGCTGACCCGTCCGCCGCGCAGTGCGAAGCGAACGACTCGGCCGCGCCAGCCAGCCCTGCCTCCACCCGGATCCCACCCTCAGGATCGGCGGCAGAGGATTTCTCCCTGGGCTCCTCTAGGGGTGCCGGGTCAGAAGACGGCAGCGGTTCAGAGCCCCCCTCCGCCTCAGATGCTGGAACGACCGGAGAAACCGGGGAGAGAACAATTTCCAGCTCCTCCAGTACGTCCGGCACCAGAGACGCAGCCAGGGGGCCATCCTCCTCCCCGCCACCAACCTCCGACCCAGCGGACGGGGGGTTTTGAATTAAAAGCTCTACCAGGACGAGCATCCCCTGGGAGACGTCCGGGTCGCATTGGGCGAGCTCATTATCCTCGAGCTCGCCCGACCCAGCCCCCAGGCTGCCCGACCCGGCGAACGGCACCGATAAAAGGTCAATTTCAATTACTGCCGCGGGTTGTTCCGCAACCCCCCCCACGGGCAGGGTCTCATCCCCATCCACGGGAGGCACGTGCTGGACAGACACATCTGCCTCAGCCTCCCGAGGGACAGGCGACCCCTGCCGATTGCTGGTGATGACGACAGCGCTGGGGGGGGGGCGCAGTACCCGCGGCCGGCGACGACTCCCCCTGCTCGGAGGGACCTTCCTCCTCCCGGTCCTCCTCCTCATCCAGGGGGTCGCGCCTTCTTTTTAGCACGGAGGGAGCAAGGGAGACCTCCATGTCTGCAAAGGCCTCCTCCTCAACTCCCTCCGGCGGAGCAGGTTTATCGGGTTCCTCGGGCCCGAGCCCGGCCGCAGGTATTGGCATTACCGCTGCGGCGGTTGCGGCCACAGGCTCGGGCACGAGGCCCCTCCCGCTCACATCTGCCCTGATCAACTCCGCGAGGAGCGCGGGTGTAAGGGGCTCAAGTGGCAAGGGCTCGCCATCCACGGGGGGACCCGCCCTAAGGTGCTTCTTTTTTCCCCGCGCCTTCTTTCCGGCTGGACACGCTCCCTCCCCCCCGCCGGAGGCCTTGGTGGCATCGGCCCCCGACGTCAACCGCGCATCAGACGTACTTGACGCGTGGGCAGATCCGGGGGGAAGGGCGGCGGCGGCGGCGCCAGCCTCGGCCGCACAAGATGATCCAGCGGCCTTGGAGGCAGGGCAGTTCCTCCTGATGTGCCCCACCTCCCTGCAGGCATGGCACCTCACACCGTCCGACGTCCAAAAGGCGCGGTAGGCGGTCCCCTCGTGGAGGACGACGAACGCCCCGTCAGTGTCCTCCTCCCGCGCCAGCTGGATAAACAGCTGGCGCCGGAAGGAGAAGACGTGGCGAAGGCTGGCCTCCCGGAAGCCGAGCAGGATGGGTGTGATCCCCGACCTCACCTCCCCAAGTTGTCGCAAATGGGGAAGGAGGAGCTCACCAGGAACATAGGGCGGGACGTTGGAAATAATGATCCTCTGCGCGGTGGCCTCGAGAGGATCCACCGGCAGAAAGGTCCCGCCCACGGTGAGCCCCTTGGCGACAGCCAGGGACACCGCCCGCTCCGACCCCAGGAAGAACAAAGCCTTCCCATACATTTTCGAGGCCGCGACGATGGCTGAGGGGCCGACAACCCCAGCCATGGCCTTGACGCAGGCCTCGATGGTCATAGTGGGGTGAGTGTAGCTCTTCACCCCAAGCTTTTTTGTTATTAATCGAAAAGGTGACGGGGCAGCAGGAACAGCGGGAGCAGCTGTGGCTGTGGCTACCACTCTCGCATAGGTCCCGGCTGGCCCCGCCACCGGCGAAGACGCAGTCGCCATTCTGGGGTGCTTTTTTTAAGGGCTACACTCACCCCAAGTCACAGGCCTGAAGGTGTTAATGGCCTCGGTGTATATATATATTTTTTGTCCTCTATTGAGCAGAGGGAGCTGATTAAAATGAGGACACACCTCTCTCCTTATTGATTTAAATTGGGAGAGGGGCCCTCTCCCCTCTGCTCAATTGGCAATTAATAAAATAGATGAAACTAAGGTGCCTTAGAAAGACAGGCAGAGAGAGACAAAGAGAGAGAGAGAGGTGGGGGGTGGGAAGGAGGGAGGCCGCAAAGGGCAGTGTTGCCACTCAGGATGGTGGGTGGGTGTTGGCAGGGTTGCACTCTCCGATGGAAAAAGTCTTTGGTGGTGGTGGTCTTCTGGCAGGGGGAGAAGACATCTTCACCTGGAAAAGCTGGAGAAGCCCAGGCTCAGTCCTGCAACAGGTCTTAACGATGTAATTAAATTAAATTAAGGACTTCACCTTGGGCAGCTCCAAGCTCTCCCAGGGCAGGCAACAGAAGGGATGCTAATTAGTGGTGTGTGTGGCCTAGCTTTTAACAAGAGCACACACACTACACCCCTTGATGATCCGGCCTTGCTTCTTCTTTTCTCCCCCCACCTAAAATACAAAGTCTTGGGAGAGTGCCCCAAATAACACCCACCTGTAGATGTTCCGGATGAAGTTTTCTTCCCTCCTTTCAAGCAATTGGTTTCTCTCCCCTCTCTCCCTCTCCTGAAGTGGAGGCCAATTTGGGGAGGCAGTGATAGAAAGGCCTCTCCCCTGGTTGATGTTGATGTAGGCCTCCTTTCTCCTTCTCCTCCTCTGTCCTCTCTCTCCAGGCACCTCAGTTGATGTAATGATGGTGGAGTTGGTGGTGGTGGTCCAACGTTCTCCTCCTCTTCCTGGTCAGGGGACCACCACTTTAATCCACTCTCCAAAGTCTGGCTGCTCCCTCTGCTCGTGCTTGCAGCTGAACAGAGGGTACTCTTTTATTTGGACCCAAAAAAAACCAATTCGACTGTAAATAAACAAAAGTTCAACTAAAGCTTAACAAATCAAATTAAAATTTGGTTTTCCGTGTTGATGATGCACTCCAGTCCCCGCGGCGCCCACCGGTCGCGGAAATACTCAAGCGCACCGGCGGACACCGCGTGCTCCATCTCCAGGGCCACCCGGGCGCGAACATGGCCGCGGAAGAGATGCAGGCAATCCGGCTGGACGACCCCCTCGACCGCCCGCTGCCTGGACCAATTGATGGCTCTTTTAGCCAGGCCCAGGAGCAGGCCCACAAGGAGGTCCTCCAACCTGTCCGCTCCCCTCCGCACCGGGTGACCGTAGATCAAGAGCGTGGGACTGAAGTGCAACCAAAAATCGAGGAGCAGCCCCTTCAAGTAGTGAAAGAGGGGCTGCAACCTCTCACAATCCATATAAACGTGAAACACGGACTCCTCCAGGCCGCAAAAAATGCAGGCGGCCTGGGAGTCCGTGAACCTACTTAAAACCTTATTGCACGGGACCGATCCGTGCAACACCCTCCAGGCCAAGTCCCCGATGGAACAAGGGAGGACTCCCGCATAGAGAGCCCTCCATTGGGGACCTCCGCTACCGCCGGTCGGCAAAACGCCACGCCAAGGCGTGTCCGGACGGTAGAAGAAGATGGCAAAGTGGAGAGTGTGCAGGAGCAGCCCGTACAGGAAACCCCTCCGCGCGGAATGAAAAGGCACGGAGGGTATTTCCTCGAGACGGCTCAAGTTGTGAGGCGCCGGTTCCCGAGGGGAGTTTCGGGGCCGGGCGCCGATGAGGAATTCCGTCCGAACGGGGGTAAGCTCGGACGGGATCGCCCCACGTGCTTGAGCTGCCTCGATACACCTAGTGGAGTCGGGGCCCAGTGCCGCTTTTACCGATTCGATGGTTTCGACCGCGAGCTGAACGTTGGCCCAGGACAGGCACCGCGCCAGCTCCTCCGGCGCCACCCAGCCCGCTCCTCCGCCATCGAGCAGGTCCCCGACTCTGGTCACCTTGCCAGCCACAGCCCTACCCTCCGCCAGCCGCCCGAACCCGTGTTCGTGGAGGTGCGGATTCCTGAGCAGCGGCTCCCGAAGGAGAGCCGCCGCTCCTGACGGGGGAGAGCTCCGCCTGGAAGCGACGTAGTTCCAAACCCATAGTAGTTCCTGGTAGAAGACAGGCAGCTCCCGCAGGCCGGCACGCCTGCTGCCCACTTTCGCAAACAGGAGCTGCGTGTCGTAATTGAGGCCGTGCAGCTGGCGGAAGAAAAACGTCGCCAGCGCACACCATCTCGGAGGATTCTCGACGTACAGGTATCTCTGCAGCGTCTGAAGACGGAAAGTCGCAGCCTGGGTGCGAAGGCACACCAGCGCCTGACCGCCCTCCCTAAGCGGGAGACACAGAACCGCGGCAGAGACCCAGTGCTTCCTTTTGTCCCAGAAGAAGTCGATGAGCTTCTTCTGAATCTTGGCGACAAACGCAGGGGGAGGGATCAAAGTGACCAACCGGTACCACAACATGGCGGCCACCAGCTGGTTTATGACCAGCGCTCGACCCCTGTAGGACAACACTCGGAGCAGTCCTGTCCAGCGTCCTAGGCGAGCGGTGACTTTGGCCTCCAGCTCTTGCCAGTTCACCGGCCAAGCGTCCTCGGCAGGGCTAAGGTAGACTCCCAAATAGAGGAGGTGCGTGGTGCTCCAGGCGAAAGGCCTGAACTCCTCCGGCAGGGAGTCCACCCGCCACTGACCCACCAGGAGTCCGGAACATTTCTCCCAGTTGATCTTGGCGGAGGATGCGTCCGAGTAAATCTGCTGGCATTCCCGCATCCTCCGCAAGTCAGCGGGATCCGTGACCGTGAGGAGCACGTCATCGGCGTAAGCCGAGAGGACCACCTCCACGCCCGGCCCTTGCAGAGCCAGTCCCGTCAACCTCTTCCGCAAGAGGCGCAGGAAAGGCTCCACGCAAATGGCATATAACTGACCGGACATGGGGCATCCCTGACGCACCCCCCTCCCGAAGCGAAGGGGCGCCGTCAAGGACCCGTTAACTTTAATCAGACACTCCGCGGCGGCGTACAGAAGTCGGATCCGGGCGACGAAATGCGTCCCGAACCCGAATGCGCGCAGAGTCCCGAAGAGATACTCGTGATCCACCCTGTCGAACGCCTTCTCCTGATCCAGGGAAAGGAAGGCGACCGACAGACCAGCCCTCTGGGAGTGGTGGACCAGGTCCCGGACCAGATGGATGTTATCGTGGATGGTCCGGCCCGGGACCGTGTAGGACTGGTCGGGGTGGATCATGTGGGCCAGCACGGTGCCAAGGCGAGCAGACATGGCCCTGGCAAAGATTTTATAGTCCGTGCTGAGGAGGGAGACCGGGCGCCAGTTCTTAAGGAGGCGGAGATCGCCCTTCTTAGGCAGCAGGACAATGACCGCCCTGCGCCAAGAGAGGGGCATCTCCCCGGTCGCCAAACTTTCCCCCAGGACCCGCGCGTAGTCGCCCCCCAAGACGTCCCAGAACGCCCTGTGGAACTCCACGGTCAGCCCGTCCAGCCCCGGGGACTTTCCCCTAGAGAGCTGGCGGAGGGCGCCGGTCAGCTCCGCCAGACTTAGCGGAGCGTCCAATTTTTCGGCGCCCTCCGGGCCAACCTTCGTCAGGTCCTCCCACAAAACTCTGCGCGCATCCTCGCTGGACGGATCCGGAGAGAACAGAGCCCCGTAATAGGCGCGGGTCTCCGCGCTGATTCCCTCCGGATCTGAGACCAGAGATCCGTCGTCGGCCAGCAGCCCCAAGAGCTGCTTACGGACCCCCCGTCTTTTTTCCAGCGAGTAGAAGAAGGGGGAGCCGCGGTCCAGGTCCCGCAGGAGCTGGATCCGCGACCTCACGTACGCGCCTCGGGACCCGACGAGCTGCAGGTCCTTCAGCGCGCCCTTCTTCTCTTCGTACACCTTCCGCAGGGCCGGGTCCTCGACGACCTGACCGAGACGGGACTCCAGGTCGAGCACCTCCTTCTCCAACCGCCCGACCCGGGCCTCCCGCCTCTTGGTCGACCCCTTCGCGTACTCCTGACAGAAGAGACGGATGTGAGCCTTGCCCACATCCCACCATAGCCTCAAGGAGGGGAAGCCCCCCTGCTTCCTTCTCCAGTCGGCCCAGAATCGACGAAACGAATCCCGGAACCGTGCGTCCTCCAGCAGCAGGTTGTTAAAATGCCAGTACGCGGACCCCCCCCGCGCGCGCAGCGGAGCGAGCTCCGCCCACACCAGGTGGTGGTCCGTGCACGGCACCGGCCGCATGGAAGCTGCCGGAACGCAGGAGACGAACGCCCGGGAAATGTAGAGGCGGTCGATTCTGGACCTTCCTCCCCCAGACCTCACGCTAGTGAAGGCGCTGGAGTCGGGGTGGAGATTTCGCCAGACGTCCACCAAGTCGAAGGACCCAACCAGGTCCCTCAACTTCTCCAACGCCGCCGGGCTTCGCGGGGGACCCGAACGGTCCCTCGCCTCGAGGGTGCAGTTAAAATCCCCCCCGAGGATGACGCACTCGCCCACGTCGATGGAGCCCAAGAGAGCGGACACTTCTTCGAAGAAGCGCACTTGCTGCGCACTGGTCTGAGGGGCGTACACGTTCACTAGATGGAGCGGCACGCCCCCCAGGCGAACAGTGACATGGAGCAAGCGGCCCGGCACGTGCTCCTTGACCCCCAAGATCTCCGGCTGAAAATGCGGGGCCAGCAAGATAGCCACCCCGCTGGAATTGTTGGAGAGGTGACTCATGCTGACCCCTCCTTGCCACTCCAGGAGCCACGTGGCTTCGTCTCCCGGAACGGTGTGGGTTTCTTGCAGGAAGCACACCGCATACTTCCCGTCCCGAAGGACCGAGAAGTTATTGAATCTGCGGCGCGCCTCCCTGCTGCCGTTGATGTTGAGGCTGGCTATGGTTATCTTCATGTCAGAAGCATAGTGCAACCTCTACCTACACCTAACGGGGCGAGGAAGCGCAGCCGCTGCTCCGCCGCCACTTCCTCAGCAGCCCAGTGAGAAACGTTGTGAGCCGACGCAGCTCGAGCGGGTTCACACCCTCGTCCGCGCCCAAGATCTTAACGGCGGCGCGGACGGAATCGATGAGCAGCGCCAGCTCCGACCACCTGTCGAGGGCCAGCCGGACCTTATTGCGCTGACCCAGGCACGTGGCCATAAAATCCCGGAGTTCCCTTACGGAAATGAGGGGAGACTCGGCAAGGGGCACGAGGTCATCCATCGCCACGTCGGCGCTGGAGTCCGAATCGTCCTCCGTGCCCATCACCGAGTCCCCATCCTCCTCCAGGGGGTCGTCACCAGCGGCCGACCCGTCCGCCGCGCAGTGCGAAGCGAACAACTCGGCCGCGCCAGCCAGCCCCGCCTCCGCCCGGATCCCACCCCCAGGATCGGCGGCAGAGGATTTCTCCCTGGGCTCCTCTAGGGGTGCCGGGCCAGAAGACGGCGGCGGTTCAGAGCTCCCCTCCGCCTCAGACGCCGGAACGACCGGAGAAACCGGGGAGAGAACAATTTCCAGCTCCTCCAGTACGTCCGGCACCAGAGACGCAGCCAGGGGGCCATCCTCCTCCCCGCCACCAACCTCCGACCCAGCGGACGGGGGGTTTTGAATTAAAAGCTCTACCAGGACGAGCATCCCCTGGGAGACGTCCGGGTCGCATTGGGCGAGCTCATTATCCTCGAGCTCGCCCGACCCAGCCCCCAGGCTGCCCGACCCGGCGAGGGGTAACGACACCGATAAAAGGTCAACTTCAATTACTGCCGCGGGTTGTTCCGCAACCCCCCCCACGGGCAGGGTCTCATCCCCATCCCCGGGAGGCACGTGCTGGACAGACACATCTGCCTCAGCCTCCCGAGGGACAGACGACCCCTGCCGATCGCTGGTGATGACGACAGCGCTGGGGGGGCGGGGGGGCGCAGTACCCGCGGCGGGCGACGACTCCCCCTGCTCGGAGGGACCTTCCTCCTCCCGGTCCTCCTCCTCATCCAGGGGGTCGCGCCTTCTTTTTAGCACGGAGGGAGCGAGGGAGACCTCCATGTCTGCAAAGGCCTCCTCCTCGACTCCCTCCGGCGGAGCAGGTTTGTCGGGTTCCTCGGGCCCGAGCCCGGCCGCAGGTATTGGCATTACCGCTGCGGCGGTTGCGGCCACAGGCTCGGGCACGGGGCCCCTCCCGCTCACATCTGCTCTGATCAACTCCGCGAGGAGCGCGGTTGTAAGGGGCTCAAGGGGCAAGGGCTCACCATCCACGGGGGGACCTGCCCTAAGGTGCTTCTTTTTTCCCCGCGCCTTCATTCCGGCCAGACACGCTCCCTCCCCCCCGCCGGAGGCCTTGGTGGCATCGACCCCGACGTCAACCGCGCATCAGACGTACTTGACGCGCGGGCAGATCCGGGGGGAAGGGCGGCGGCGGCGGCGCCAGCCTCGGCCGCACGAGATGATCCGGCGGCCTTGGAGGCAGGGCAGTTCCTCCTGATGTGCCCCACCTCCCTGCAGGCATGGCACCTCACACCGTCCGACGTCCAAAAGGCGCGGTAGGCGGTCCCCTCGTGGAGGACGACGAACGCCCCTTCAGTGTCCTCCTCCCGCGCCAGCTGGATAAACAGCTGGCGCCGGAAGGAGAAGACGTGGCGAAGGCTGGCCTCCCGGAAGCCGAGCGGGATGGGCGTGATCCCCGACCTCACCTCCCCAAGTTGTCGCAAAAGGGGAAGGAGGAGCTCACCAGGAACATAGGGCGGGACGTTGGAAATAATGATCCTCTGCGCGGTGGCCTCGAGAGGATCCACCGGCAGGAAGGTCCCGCCCACGGTGAGCCCCTTGGCGACAGCCAGGGACACCGCCCGCTCCGACCCCAGGAAGAACACAGCCTTCCCATACATTTTCGAGGCCGCGACGATGGCTGAGGGGCCGACAACCCCAGCCATGGCCTTGACGCAGGCCTCGATGGTCATAGTGGGGTGAGTGTAGCTCTTCACCCCAAGCTTTTTTGTTATTAATCGAAAAGGTGACGGGGCAGCAGGAACAGCGGGAGCAGCTGTGGCTGTGGCTACCACTCTCGCATAGGTCCCGGCTGGCCCCGCCACCGGCGAAGATGCAGTCGCCATTCTGGGGTGCTTTTTTTAAGGGCTACACTCACCCCAAGTCACAGGCCTGAAGGTGTTAATGGCCTCGGTGTATATATATATTTTTTTGTCCTCTATTGAGCAGAGGGAGCTGATTAAAATGAGGACACACCTCTCTCCTTATTGATTTAAATTGGGAGAGGAGCCCTCGCCCCTCTGCTCAATTGGCAATTAATAAAATAGATGAAACTGAGGTGCCTTAGAAAGACAGGCAGAGAGAGACAAAGAGAGAGAGAGAGGTGGGAGGGTGGGAAGGAGGGAGGCCGCAAAGGGCAGTGTTGCCACTCAGGATGGTGGGTGGGTGTAGGCAGGGTTGCACTCTCCGATGGAAAAAGTCTTTGGTGATGGTGGTCTTCTGGCAGGGGGAGAAGACGTCTTCACCTGGAAAAGCTGGAGAAGCCCAGGCTTAGTCCTGCAACAGGTCTTAACGATATAATTAAATTAAATTAAGGACTTCACCTTGGGCAGCTCCAAGCTCTCCCAGGGCAGGCAATAGAAGGGATGCTAATTAGTGGTGTGTGTGGCCTAGCTTTTAACAAGAGCACACACACACACACACTACACCCCTTGATGATCCGGCCTTGCTTCTTCTTTTCTCCCCCCACCTAAAATACAAAGTCTTGGGAGAGTGCCCCAAATAACACCCACCTGTAGATGTTCCGGATGAAGTTTTCTTCCCTCCTTTCAAGCAGTTGGTTTCTCTCCCCTCTCTCCCTCTCCTGAAGTGGAGGCCAAATTGGGGAGGCAGTGATAGAAAGGCCTCTCCCCTGGTTGATGTTGATGTAGGCCTCCTTTCTCCTTCTCCTCCTCTGTCCTCTCTCTCCAGGCACCTCAGTTGATGTAATGATGGTGGAGTTGGTGGTGGTGGTCCAACGTTCTCCTCCTCTTCCTGGTCAGGGGACCACCACTTTAATCCACTCTCCAAAGTCTGGCTGCTCCCTCTGCTCGTGCTTGCAGCTGAACAGAGGGTACTCTTTTATTTGGACCGAAAAAAACCCAATTCGACTGTAAATAAACAAAAGTTCAACTAAAACTTAACAAATCAAATTAAAATTTGGTTTTCCGTGTTGATGATGCACTCCAGTCCCCGCGGCGCCCACCGATCGCGGAAATACTCAAGCGCACCGGCGGACACCGCGTGCTCCATCTCCAGGGCCACCCGGGCGCGAACATGGCCGCGGAAGAGATGCAGGCAATCCGGCTGGACGACCCCCTCGACCGCCCGCTGCCTGGACCAATTGATGGCTCTTTTAGCCAGGCCCAGGAGCAGGCCCACAAGGAGGTCCTCCAACCTGTCCGCTCCCCTCCGCACCGGGTGACCGTAGATCAAGAGCGTGGGACTGAAGTGCAACCAAAAATCGAGGAGCAGCCCCTTCAAGTAGTGAAAGAGGGGCTGCAACCTCTCACAATCCATATAAACGTGAAACACGGACTCCTCCAGGCCGCAAAAAATGCAGGCGGCCTGGGAGTCCGTGAACCTACTTAAAACCTTATTGCACGGGACCGCTCCATGCAACACCCTCCAGGCCAAGTCCCCGATGGAACAAGGGAGGACTCCCGCATAGAGAGCCCTCCATTGGGGACCTCCGCTACCACCGGTCGGCAAAACGCCACGCCAAGGCGTGTCCGGACGGTAGACGAAGATGGCAAAGTGGAGAGTGTGCAGGAGCAGCCCGTACAGGAAACCCCTCCGCGCGGAATGAAAAGGCACGGAGGGTATTTCCTCGAGACGGCTCAAGTTGTGAGGCGCCGGTTCCCGAGGGGAGTTTCGGGGCCGGGCGCCGATGAAGAATTCCGTCCGAACGGGGGTAAGCTCGGACGGGATCGCCCCACGTGCTTGAGCCGCCTCGATACACCTAGTGGAGTCGGGGCCCAGTGCCGCTTTTACCGATTCGATGGTTTCGACCGCGAGCCGGACGTTGGCCCAGGACAGGCGCCGCGCCAGCTCCTCCGGCGCCATCCAGCCCGCTCCTCCGCCATCGAGCAGGTCCCCGACTCTGGTCACCTTGCCAGCCACAGCCCTACCCTCCGCCAGCCGCCCGAACCCGTGTTCGTGGAGGTGCGGATTCCTGAGCAGCGGCTCCCGAAGGAGAGCCGCCGCTCCTGACGGGGGAGAGCTCCGCCTGGAAGCGACGTAGTTCCAAACCCATAGTAGTTCCTGGTAGAAGACAGGCAGCTCCCGCAGGCCGGCACGCCTGCTGCCCACTTTCGCAAACAGGAGCTGCGTGTCGTAATTGAGGCCATGCAGCTGGCGGAAGAAAAACGTCGCCAGCGCACACCATCTCGGAGGATTCTCGACGTACAGGTATCTCTGCAGCGTCTGAAGACGGAAAGTCGCAGCCTGGGTGCGAAGGCACACCAGCGCCTGACCGCCCTCCCTAAGCGGGAGACACAGAACCGCGGCAGAGACCCAGTGCTTCCTTTTGTCCCAGAAGAAGTCGATGAGCTTCTTCTGAATCTTGGCGACAAACGCAGGGGGAGGGATCAAAGTGACCAACCGGTACCACAACATGGCGGCCACCAGCTGGTTTATGACCAGCGCTCGACCCCTGTAGGACAACACTCGGAGCAGTCCTGTCCAGCGTCCTAGGCGAGCGGTGACTTTGGCCTCCAGCTCTTGCCAGTTCGCCGGCCAAGCGTCCTCGGCAGGGCTAAGGTAGACTCCCAAATAGAGGAGGTGCGTGGTGCTCCAGGCGAAAGGCCTGAACTCCTCCGGCAGGGAGTCCACCCGCCACTGACCCACCAGGAGTCCGGAACATTTCTCCCAGTTGATCTTGGCGGAGGATGCGTCCGAGTAAATCTGCTGGCATTCCCGCATCCTCCGCAAGTCAGCGGGATCCGTGACCGTGAGGAGCACGTCATCGGCGTAAGCCGAGAGGACCACCTCCACGCCCGGCCCTTGCAGAGCCAGTCCCGTCAACCTCTTCCGCAAGAGGCGCAGGAAAGGCTCCACGCAAACGGCATATAACTGACCGGACATGGGGCATCCCTGACGCACCCCCCTCCCGAAGCGAAGGGGCGCCGTCAAGGACCCGTTAACTTTAATCAGACACTCCGCGGCGGCGTACAGAAGTCGGATCCGGGCGACGAAATGCGTCCCGAACCCGAATGCGCGCAGAGTCCCGAAGAGATACTCGTGATCCACCCTGTCGAACGCCTTCTCCTGATCCAGGGAAAGGAAGGCGACCGACAGACCAGCCCTCTGGGAGTGGTGGACCAGGTCCCGGACCAGATGGATGTTATCGTGGATGGTCCGGCCCGGGACCGTGTAGGACTGGTCGGGGTGGATCATGTGGGCCAGCACGGTGCCAAGGCGAGCAGACATGGCCCTGGCAAAGATTTTATAGTCCGTGCTGAGGAGGGAGACCGGGCACCAGTTCTTAAGGAGGCGGAGATCGCCCTTCTTAGGCAGCAGGACAATGACCGCCCTGCGCCAAGAGAGGGGCATCTCCCCGGTCGCCAAACTTTCCCCCAGGAACCGCGCGTAGTCGCCCCCCAAGACGTCCCAGAACGCCCTGTGGAACTCCACGGTCAGCCCGTCCAGCCCCGGGGACTTTCCCCTAGAGAGCTGGCGGAGGGCGCCGGTCAGCTCCGCCAGACTTAGCGGAGCGTCCAATTTTTCGGCGCCCTCCGGGCCAACCTTCGTCAGGTCCTCCCACAAAACTCTGCACGCATCCTCGCTGGACGGATCCGGAGAGAACAGAGCCCCGTAATAGGCGCGGGTCTCCGCGCTGATTCCCTCCGGATCCGAGACCAGAGATCCGTCGTCGGCCAGCAGCCCCAAGAGCTGCTTACGGACACCCCGTCTTTTTTCCAGCGAGTAGAAGAAGGGGGAGCCGCGGTCCAGGTCCCGCAGGAGCTGGATCCGCGACCTCACGTACGCGCCTCGGGACCCGACGAGCTGCAGGTCCTTCAGCGCGCCCTTCTTCTCTTCGTACACCTTCCGCAGGGCCGGGTCCTCGACGACCTGACCGAGACGGGACTCCAGGTCGAGCACCTCCTTCTCCAACCGCCCGACCCGGGCCTCCCGCCTCTTGGTCGACCCCTTCGCGTACTCCTGACAGAAGAGACGGATGTGAGCCTTGCCCACATCCCACCATAGCCTCAAGGAGGGGAAGCCCCCCTGCTTCCTTCTCCAGTCGGCCCAGAATCGACGAAACGAATCCCGGAACCGTGCGTCCTCCAGCAGCAGGTTGTTAAAATGCCAGTACACGGACCCCCCCCGTGCGCGCAGCGGAGCGAGCTCCGCCCACACCAGGTGGTGGTCCGTGCACGGCACCGGCCGCATGGAAGCTGCCGGAACGCAGGAGACGAACGCCCGGGAAATGTAGAGGCGGTCGATTCTGGACCTTCCTCCCCCAGACCTCACGCTAGTGAAGGCGCTGGAGTCGGGGTGGAGATTTCGCCAGACGTCCACCAAGTCGAAGGACCCAACCAGGTCCCCCAACTTCTCCATCGCCGCCGGGCTTCGCGGGGGACCCGAACGGTCCCTCGCCTCGAGGGTGCAGTTAAAATCCCCCCCGAGGATGACGCACTCGCCCACATCGATGGAGCCCAAGAGAGCGGACACTTCTTCGAAGAAGCGCACTTGCTGCGCACTGGTCTGAGGGGCGTACACGTTCACTAGATGGAGCGGCACGCCCCCCAGGCGAACAGTGACATGGAGCAAGCGGCCCGGCACGTGCTCCTTGACCCCCAAGATCTCCGGCTGAAAATGCGGGGCCAGCAAGATAGCCACCCCGCTGGAATTGTTGGAGAGGTGACTCATGCTGACCCCTCCTTGCCACTCCAGGAGCCACGTAGCTTCGTCTCCCGGAACGGTGTGGGTTTCTTGCAGGAAGCACACCGCATACTTCCCGTCCCGAAGGATCGAGAAGTTATTGAATCTGCGGCGCGCCTCCCTGCTGCCGTTGATGTTGAGGCTGGCTATGGTTATCTTCATGTCAGAAGCATAGTGCAACCTCTACCTACACCTAAAGGGGCGAGGAAGCGCAGCCGCTGGTCCGCCGCCACTTCCTCAGCAGCCCAGTGAGAAACGTTGTGAGCCGACGCAGCTCGAGCGGGTTCACACCTTCGTCCGCGCCCAAGATCTTAACGGCGGCGCGGACGGAATCGATGAGCAGCGCCAGCTCCGACCACCTGTCGAGGGCCAGCCGGACCTTATTGCGCTGACCCAGGCACGTGGCCATAAAATCCCGGAGTTCCCTTACGGAAATGAGGGGAGACTCGGCAAGGGGCACGAGGTCATCCATCGCCACGTCGGCGCTGGAGTCCGAATCGTCCTCCGTGCCCATCACCGAGTCCCCATCCTCCTCCAGGGGGTCTTCACCAGCGGTCGACCCGTCCGCCGCGCAGTGCGAAGCGAACGACTCGGCCGCGCCAGCCAGCCCCGCCTCCGCCCGGATCCCACCCCCAGGATCGGCGGCAGAGGATTTCTCCCTGGGCTCCTCTAGGGGTGCCGGGCCAGAAGACGACGGCGGTTCAGAGCTCCCCTCCGCCTCAGACGCCGGAACGACCGGAGAAACCGGGGAGAGAACAATTTCCAGCTCCTCCAGTACGTCCGGCACCAGAGACGCAGCCAGGGGGCCATCCTCCTCCCCGCCACCAACCTCCGACCCAGCGGACGGGGGGTTTTGAATTAAAAGCTCTACCAGGACGAGCATCCCCTGGGAGACGTCCGGGTCGCATTGGGCGAGCTCATTATCCTCGAGCTCGCCCGACCCAGCCCCCAGGCTGCCCGACCCGGCGAGGGGTAACGACACCGATAAAAGGTCAACTTCAATTACTGCCGCGGGTTGTTCCGCAACCCCCCCCACGGGCAGGGTCTCATCCCCATCCCCGGGAGGCACGTGCTGGACAGACACATCTGCCTCAGCCTCCCGAGGGACAGGCGACCCCTGCCGATCGCTGGTGATGACGACAGCGCTGGGGGGGCGGGGGGGCGCAGTACCCGCGGCGGGCGACGACTCCCCCTGCTCGGAGGGACCTTCCTCCTCCCGGTCCTCCTCCTCATCCAGGGGGTCGCGCCTTCTTTTTAGCACGGAGGGAGCGAGGGAGACCTCCATGTCTGCAAAGGCCTCCTCCTCGACTCCCTCCGGCGGAGCAGGTTTGTCGGGTTCCTCGGGCCCGAGCCCGGCCGCAGGTATTGGCATTACCGCTGCGGCGGTTGCGGCCACAGGCTCGGGCACGGGGCCCCTCCCGCTCACATCTGCTCTGATCAACTCCGCGAGGAGCGCGGTTGTAAGGGGCTCAAGGGGCAAGGGCTCACCATCCACGGGGGGACCTGCCCTAAGGTGCTTCTTTTTTCCCCGCGCCTTCATTCCGGCCGGACACGCTCCCTCCCCCCCGCCGGAGGCCTTGGTGGCATCGGCCCCCGACGTCAACCGCGCATCAGACGTACTTGACGCGCGGGCAGATCCGGGGGGAAGGGCGGCGGCGGCGGCGCCAGCCTCGGCCGCACGAGATGATCCGGCGGCCTTGGAGGCAGGGCAGTTCCTCCTGATGTGCCCCACCTCCCTGCAGGCATGGCACCTCACACCGTCCGACGTCCAAAAGGCGCGGTAGGCGGTCCCCTCGTGGAGGACGACGAACGCCCCTTCAGTGTCCTCCTCCCGCGCCAGCTGGATAAACAGCTGGCGCCGGAAGGAGAAGACGTGGCGAAGGCTGGCCTCCCGGAAGCCGAGCGGGATGGGCGTGATCCCCGACCTCACCTCCCCAAGTTGTCGCAAAAGGGGAAGGAGGAGCTCACCAGGAACATAGGGCGGGACGTTGGAAATAATGATCCTCTGCGCGGTGGCCTCGAGAGGATCCACCGGCAGGAAGGTCCCGCCCACGGTGAGCCCCTTGGCGACAGCCAGGGACACCGCCCGCTCCGACCCCAGGAAGAACACAGCCTTCCCATACATTTTCGAGGCCGCGACGATGGCTGAGGGGCCGACAACCCCAGCCATGGCCTTGACGCAGGCCTCGATGGTCATAGTGGGGTGAGTGTAGCTCTTCACCCCAAGCTTTTTTGTTATTAATCGAAAAGGTGACGGGGCAGCAGGAACAGCGGGAGCAGCTGTGGCTGTGGCTACCACTCTCGCATAGGTCCCGGCTGGCCCCGCCACCGGCGAAGATGCAGTCGCCATTCTGGGGTGCTTTTTTTAAGGGCTACACTCACCCCAAGTCACAGGCCTGAAGGTGTTAATGGCCTCGGTGTATATATATATTTTTTTGTCCTCTATTGAGCAGAGGGAGCTGATTAAAATGAGGACACACCTCTCTCCTTATTGATTTAAATTGGGAGAGGAGCCCTCGCCCCTCTGCTCAATTGGCAATTAATAAAATAGATGAAACTGAGGTGCCTTAGAAAGACAGGCAGAGAGAGACAAAGAGAGAGAGAGAGGTGGGAGGGTGGGAAGGAGGGAGGCCGCAAAGGGCAGTGTTGCCACTCAGGATGGTGGGTGGGTGTAGGCAGGGTTGCACTCTCCGATGGAAAAAGTCTTTGGTGATGGTGGTCTTCTGGCAGGGGGAGAAGACGTCTTCACCTGGAAAAGCTGGAGAAGCCCAGGCTTAGTCCTGCAACAGGTCTTAACGATATAATTAAATTAAATTAAGGACTTCACCTTGGGCAGCTCCAAGCTCTCCCAGGGCAGGCAATAGAAGGGATGCTAATTAGTGGTGTGTGTGGCCTAGCTTTTAACAAGAGCACACACACACTACACCCCTTGATGATCCGGCCTTGCTTCTTCTTTTCTCCCCCCACCTAAAATACAAAGTCTTGGGAGAGTGCCCCAAATAACACCCACCTGTAGATGTTCCGGATGAAGTTTTCTTCCCTCCTTTCAAGCAGTTGGTTTCTCTCCCCTCTCTCCCTCTCCTGAAGTGGAGGCCAAATTGGGGAGGCAGTGATAGAAAGGCCTCTCCCCTGGTTGATGTTGATGTAGGCCTCCTTTCTCCTTCTCCTCCTCTGTCCTCTCTCTCCAGGCACCTCAGTTGATGTAATGATGGTGGAGTTGGTGGTGGTGGTCCAACGTTCTCCTCCTCTTCCTGGTCAGGGGACCACCACTTTAATCCACTCTCCAAAGTCTGGCTGCTCCCTCTGCTCGTGCTTGCATCTGAACAGAGGGTACTCTTTTATTTGGACCGAAAAAAAAACAATTCGACTCTAAATAAACAAAAGTTCAACTAAAACTTAACAAATCAAATTAAAATTTGGTTTTCCGTGTTGATGATGCACTCCAGTCCCCGCGGCGCCCACCGATCGCGGAAATACTCAAGCGCACCGGCGGACACCGCGTGCTCCATCTCCAGGGCCACCCGGGCGCGAACATGGCCGCGGAAGAGATGCAGGCAATCCGGCTGGACGACCCCCTCGACCGCCCGCTGCCTGGACCAATTGATGGCTCTTTTAGCCAGGCCCAGGAGCAGGCCCACAAGGAGGTCCTCCAACCTGTCCGCTCCCCTCCGCACCGGGTGACCGTAGATCAAGAGCGTGGGACTGAAGTGCAACCAAAAATCGAGGAGCAGCCCCTTCAAGTAGTGAAAGAGGGGCTGCAACCTCTCACAATCCATATAAACGTGAAACACGGACTCCTCCAGGCCGCAAAAAATGCAGGCGGCCTGGGAGTCCGTGAACCTACTTAAAACCTTATTGCACGGGACCGCTCCGTGCAACACCCTCCAGGCCAAGTCCCCGATGGAACAAGGGAGGACTCCCGCATAGAGAGCCCTCCATTGGGGACCTCCGCTACCGCCGGTCGGCAAAACGCCACGCCAAGGCGTGTCCGGACGGTAGACGAAGATGGCAAAGTGGAGAGTGTGCAGGAGCAGCCCGTACAGGAAACCCCTCCGCGCGGAATGAAAAGGCACGGAGGGTATTTCCTCGAGACGGCTCAAGTTGTGAGGCGCCGGTTCCCGAGGGGAGTTTCGGGGCCGGGCGCCGATGAGGAATTCCGTCCGAACGGGGGTAAGCTCGGACGGGATCGCCCCACGTGCTTGAGCCGCCTCGATACACCTAGTGGAGTCGGGGCCCAGTGCCGCTTTTACCGATTCGATGGTTTCGACCGCGAGCCGGACGTTGGCCCAGGACAGGCGCCGCGCCAGCTCCTCCGGCGCCATCCAGCCCGCTCCTCCGCCATCGAGCAGGTCCCCGACTCTGGTCACCTTGCCAGCCACAGCCCTACCCTCCGCCAGCCGCCCGAACCCGTGTTCGTGGAGGTGCGGATTCCTGAGCAGCGGCTCCCGAAGGAGAGCCGCCGCTCCTGACGGGGGAGAGCTCCGCCTGGAAGCGACGTAGTTCCAAACCCATAGTAGTTCCTGGTAGAAGACAGGCAGCTCCCGCAGGCCGGCACGCCTGCTGCCCACTTTCGCAAACAGGAGCTGCGTGTCGTAATTGAGGCCATGCAGCTGGCGGAAGAAAAACGTCGCCAGCGCACACCATCTCGGAGGATTCTCGACGTACAGGTATCTCTGCAGCGTCTGAAGACGGAAAGTCGCAGCCTGGGTGCGAAGGCACACCAGCGCCTGACCGCCCTCCCTAAGCGGGAGACACAGAACCGCGGCAGAGACCCAGTGCTTCCTTTTGTCCCAGAAGAAGTCGATGAGCTTCTTCTGAATCTTGGCGACAAACGCAGGGGGAGGGATCAAAGTGACCAACCGGTACCACAACATGGCGGCCACCAGCTGGTTTATGACCAGCGCTCGACCCCTGTAGGACAACACTCGGAGCAGTCCTGTCCAGCATCCTAGGCGAGCGGTGACTTTGGCCTCCAGCTCTTGCCAGTTCGCCGGCCAAGCGTCCTCGGCAGGGCTAAGGTAGACTCCCAAATAGAGGAGGTGCGTGGTGCTCCAGGCGAAAGGCCTGAACTCCTTCGGCAGGGAGTCCACCCGCCACTGACCCACCAGGAGTCCGGAACATTTCTCCCAGTTGATCTTGGCGGAGGATGCGTCCGAGTAAATCTGCTGGCATTCCCGCATCCTCCGCAAGTCAGCGGGATCCGTGACCGTGAGGAGCACGTCATCGGCGTAAGCCGAGAGGACCACCTCCACGCCCGGCCCTTGCAGAGCCAGTCCCGTCAACCTCTTCCGCAAGAGGCGCAGGAAAGGCTCCACGCAAATGGCATATAACTGGCCGGACATGGGGCATCCCTGACGCACCCCCCTCCCGAAGCGAAGGGGCGCCGTCAAGGACCCGTTAACTTTAATCAGACACTCCGCGGTGGCGTACAGAAGTCGGATCCGGGCGACGAAATGCGTCCCGAACCCGAATGCGCGCAGAGTCCCGAAGAGATACTCGTGATCCACCCTGTCGAACGCCTTCTCCTGATCCAGGGAAAGGAAGGCGACCGACAGACCAGCCCTCTGGGAGTGGTGGACCAGGTCCCGGACCAGATGGATGTTATCGTGGATGGTCCGGCCCGGGACCGTGTAGGACTGGTCGGGGTGGATCATGTGGGCCAGCACGGTGCCAAGGCGAGCAGACATGGCCCTGGCAAAGATTTTATAGTCCGTGCTGAGGAGGGAGACCGGGCGCCAGTTCTTAAGGAGGCGGAGATCGCCCTTCTTAGGCAGCAGGACAATGACCGCCCTGCGCCAAGAGAGGGGCATCTCCCCGGTCGCCAAACTTTCCCCCAGGACCCGCGCGTAGTCGCCCCCCAAGACGTCCCAGAACGCCCTGTGGAACTCCACGGTCAGCCCGTCCAGCCCCGGGGACTTTCCCCTAGAGAGCTGGCGGAGGGCGCCGGTCAGCTCCGCCAGACTTAGCGGAGCGTCCAATTTTTCGGCGCCCTCCGGGCCAACCTTCGGCAGGTCCTCCCACAAAACTCTGCGCGCATCCTCGCTGGACGGATCCGGAGAGAACAGAGCCCCGTAATAGGCACGGGTCTCCACGCTGATTCCCTCCGGATCCGAGACCAGAGATCCGTCGTCGGCCAGCAGCCCCAAGAGCTGCTTACGGACCCCCCGTCTTTTTTCCAGCGAGTAGAAGAAGGGGGAGCCGCGGTCCAGGTCCCGCAGGAGCTGGATCCGCGACCTCACGTACGCGCCTCGGGACCCGACGAGCTGCAGGTCCTTCAGCGCGCCCTTCTTCTCTTCGTACACCTTCCGCAGGGCCGGGTCCTCGACGACCTGACCGAGACGGGACTCCAGGTCGAGCACCTCCTTCTCCAACCGCCCGACCCGGGCCTCCCGCCTCTTGGTCGACCCCTTCGCGTACTCCTGACAGAAGAGATGGATGTGAGCCTTGCCCACATCCCACCATAGCCTCAAGGAGGGGAAGCCCCCCTGCTTCCTTCTCCAGTCGGCCCAGAATCGACGAAACGAATCCCGGAACCGTGCGTCCTCCAGCAGCAGGTTGTTAAAATGCCAGTACACGGACCCCCCCCGCGCGCGCAGCGGAGCGAGCTCCGCCCACACCAGGTGGTGGTCCGTGCACGGCACCGGCCGCATGGAAGCTGCCGGAACGCAGGAGACGAACGCCCGGGAAATGTAGAGGCGGTCGATTCTGGACCTTCCTCCCCCAGACCTCACACTAGTGAAGGCGCTGGAGTCGGGGTGGAGATTTCGCCAGACGTCCACCAAGTCGAAGGACCCAACCAGGTCCCTCAACTTCTCCATCGCCGCCGGGCTTCGCGGGGGACCCGAACGGTCCCTCGCCTCGAGGGTGCAGTTAAAATCCCCCCCGAGGATGACGCACTCGCCCACGTCGATGGAGCCCAAGAGAGCGGACACTTCTTCGAAGAAGCGCACTTGCTGCGCACTGGTCTGAGGGGCGTACACGTTCACTAGATGGAGCGGCACGCCCCCCAGGCGAACAGTGACATGGAGCAAGCGGCCCGGCACGTGCTCCTTGACCCCCAAGATCTCCGGCTGAAAATGCGGGGCCAGCAAGATAGCCACCCCGCTGGAATTGTTGGAGAGGTGACTCATGCTGACCCCTCCTTGCCACTCCAGGAGCCACGTGGCTTCGTCTCCCGGAACGGTGTGGGTTTCTTGCAGGAAGCACACCGCATACTTCCCGTCCCGAAGGACCGAGAAGTTATTGAATCTGCGGCGCGCCTCCCTGCTGCCGTTGATGTTGAGGCTGGCTATGGTTATCTTCATGTCAGAAGCATAGTGCAACCTCTACCTACACCTAACGGGGCGAGGAAGCGCAGCCGCTGGTCCGCCGCCACTTCCTCAGCAGCCCAGTGAGAAACGTTGTGAGCCGACGCAGCTCGAGCGGGTTCACACCCTCGTCCGCGCCCAAGATCTTAACGGCGGCGCGGACGGAATCGATGAGCAGCGCCAGCTCCGACCACCTGTCGAGGGCCAGCCGGACCTTATTGCGCTGACCCAGGCACGTGGCCATAAAATCCCGGAGTTCCCTTACGGAAATGAGGGGAGACTTGGCAAGGGGCACGAGGTCATCCATCGCCACGTCGGCGCTGGAGTCCGAATCGTCCTCCGTGCCCATCACCGAGTCCCCATCCTCCTCCAGGGGGTCGTCACCAGCGGCCAACCCGTCCGCCGCGCAGTGCGAAGCGAACGACTCGGCCGCGCCAGCCAGCCCCGCCTCCGCCCGGATCCCACCCCCAGGATCGGCGGCAGAGGATTTCTCCCTGGGCTCCTCTAGGGGTGCCGGGCCAGAAGACGGCGGCGGTTCAGAGCTCCCCTCCGCCTCAGACGCCGGAACGACCGGAGAAACCGGGGAGAGAACAATTTCCAGCTCCTCCAGTACGTCCGGCACCAGAGACGCAGCCAGGGGGCCATCCTCCTCCCCGCCACCAACCTCCGACCCAGCGGACGGGGGGTTTTGAATTAAAAGCTCTACCAGGACGAGCATCCCCTGGGAGACGTCCGGGTCGCATTGGGCAAGCTCATTATCCTCGAGCTCGCCCGACCCAACCCCCAGGCTGCCCGACCCGGCGAGGGGTAACAACACCGATAAAAGGTCAACTTCAATTACTGCCGCGGGTTGTTCCGCAACCCCCCCCACGGGCAGGGTCTCATCCCCATCCCCGGGAGGCACGTGCTGGACAGACACATCTGCCTCAGCCTCCCGAGGGACAGGCGACCCCTGCCGATCGCTGGTGATGACGACAGCGCTGGGGGGGCGGGGGGGCGCAGTGCCCGCGGCGGGCGACGACTCCCCCTGCTCGGAGGGACCTTCCTCCTCCCGGTCCTCCTCCTCATCCAGGGGGTCGCGCCTTCTTTTTAGCACGGAGGGAGCGAGGGAGACCTCCATATCTGCAAAGGCCTCCTCCTCGACTCCCTCCGGCGGAGCAGGTTTGTCGGGTTCCTCGGGCCCGAGCCCGGCCGCAGGTATTGGCATTACTGCTGCGGCGGTTGCGGCCACAGGCTCGGGCACGGGGCCCCTCCCGCTCACATCTGCCCTGATCAACTCCGCGAGGAGCGCGGGTGTAAGGGGCTCAAGGGGCAAGGGCTCACCATCCACGGGGGGACCTGCCCTAAGGTGCTTCTTTTTTCCCCGCGCCTTCTTTCCGGCCGGACACGCTCCCTCCCCCCCGCCGGAGGCCTTGGTGGCATCGGCCCCCGACGTCAACCGCGCATCAGACGTACTTGACGCGTGGGCAGATCCGGGGGGGAAGGGCGGCGGCGGCGGCGCCAGCCTCGGCCGCACGAGATGATCTGGCGGCCTTGGAGGCAGGGCAGTTCCTCCTGATGTGCCCCACCTCCCTGCAGGCATGGCACCTCACACCGTCCGACGTCCAAAAGGCGCGGTAGGCGGTCCCCTCGTGGAGGACGACGAACGCCCCTTCAGTGTCCTCCTCCCGCGCCAGCTGGATAAACAGCTGGCGCCGGAAGGAGAAGACGTGGCGAAGGCTGGCCTCCCGGAAGCCGAGCGGGATGGGCGTGATCCCCGACCTCACCTCCCCAAGTTGTCGCAAATGGGGAAGGAGGAGCTCACCAGGAACATAGGGCGGGACGTTGGAAATAATGATCCTCTGCGCGGTGGCCTCGAGAGGATCCACCGGCAGGAAGGTCCCGCCCACGGTGAGCCCCTTGGCGACAGCCAGGGACACCGCCCGCTCCGACCCCAGGAAGAACACAGCCTTCCCATACATTTTCGAGGCCGCGACGATGGCTGAGGGGCCGACAACCCCAGCCATGGCCTTGACGCAGGCCTCGATGGTCATAGTGGGGTGAGTGTAGCTCTTCACCCCAAGCTTTTTTGTTATTAATCGAAAAGGTGACGGGGCAGCAGGAACAGCGGGAGCAGCTGTGGCCGTGGCTACCACTCTCGCATAGGTCCCGGCTGGCCCCGCCACCGGCGAAGACGCAGTCGCCATTCTGGGGTGCTTTTTTTAAGGGCTACACTCACCCCAAGTCACAGGCCTGAAGGTGTTAATGGCCTCGGTGTATATATATTTTTTTTGTCCTCTATTGAGCAGAGGGAGCTGATTAAAATGAGGACACACCTCTCTCCTTATTGATTTAAATTGGGAGAGTGGCCTCTCCCCTCTGCTCAATTGGCAATTAATAAAATAGATGAAACTAAGGTGCCTTAGAAAGACAGGCAGAGAGAGACAAAGAGAGAGAGAGAGGTGGGGGGGTGGGAAGGAGGGAGGCCGCAAAGGGCAGTGTTGCCACTCAGGATGGTGGGTGGGTGTAGGCAGGGTTGCACTCTCCGATGGAAAAAGTCTTTGGTGATGGTGGTCTTCTGGCAGGGGGAGAAGACGTCTTCACCTGGAAAAGCTGGAGAAGCCCAGGCTTAGTCCTGCAACAGGTCTTAACGATGTAATTAAATTAAATTAAAGACTTCACCTTGGGCAGCTCCAAGCTCTCCCAGGGCAGGCAATAGAAGGGATGCTAATTAGTGGTGTGTGTGGCCTAGCTTTTAACAAGAGCACACACACACTACACCCCTTGATGATCCGGCCTTGCTTCTTCTTTTCTCCCCCCACCTAAAATACAAAGTCTTGGGAGAGTGCCCCAAATAACACCCACCTGTAGATGTTCCGGATGAAGTTTTCTTCCCTCCTTTCAAGCAGTTGGTTTCTCTCCCCTCTCTCCCTCTCCTGAAGTGGAGGCCAAATTGGGGAGGCAGTGATAGAAAGGCCTCTCCCCTGGTTGATGTTGATGTAGGCCTCCTTTCTCCTTCTCCTCCTCTGTCCTCTCTCTCCAGGCACCTCAGTTGATGTAATGATGGTGGAGTTGGTGGTGGTGGTCCAACGTTCTCCTCCTCTTCCTGGTCAGGGGACCACCACTTTAATCCACTCTCCAAAGTCTGGCTGCTCCCTCTGCTCGTGCTTGCAGCTGAACAGAGGGTACTCTTTTATTTGGACCCAAAAAAACACCAATTCGACTGTAAATAAACAAAAGTTCAACTAAAGCTTAACAAATCAAATTAAAATTCGGTTTTCCGTGTTGATGATGCACTCCAGTCCCCGCGGCGCCCACCGGTCGCGGAAATACTCAAGCGCACCGGCGGACACCGCGTGCTCCATCTCCAGGGCCACCCGGGCGCGAACATGGCCGCGGAAGAGATGCAGGCAATCCGGCTGGACGACCCCCTCGACCGCCCGCTGCCTGGACCAATTGATGGCTCTTTTAGCCAGGCCCAGGAGCAGGCCCACAAGGAGGTCCTCCAACCTGTCCGCTCCCCTCCGCACCGGGTGACCGTAGATCAAGAGCGTGGGACTGAAGTGCAACCAAAAATTGAGGAGCAGCCCCTTCAAGTAGTGAAAGAGGTGCTGCAACCTCTCACAATCCATATAAACGTGAAACACGGACTCCTCCAGGCCGCAAAAAATGCAGGCGTCCGAACGGGGGTAAGCTCGGACGGGATCGCCCCACGTGCTTGAGCCGCCTCGATACACCTAGTGGAGTCGGGGCCCAGTGCCGCTTTTACCGATTCGATGGTTTCGACCGCGAGCCGGACGTTGGCCCAGGACAGGCGCCGCGCCAGCTCCTCCGGCGCCATCCAGCCCGCTCCTCCGCCATCGAGCAGGTCCCCGACTCTGGTCACCTTGCCAGCCACAGCCCTACCCTCCGCCAGCCGCCCGAACCCGTGTTCGTGGAGGTGCGGATTCCTGAGCAGCGGCTCCCGAAGGAGAGCCGCCGCTCCTGACGGGGGAGAGCTCCGCCTGGAAGCGACGTAGTTCCAAACCCATAGTAGTTCCTGGTAGAAGACAGGCAGCTCCCGCAGGCCGACACGCCTGCTGCCCACTTTCGCAAACAGGAGCTGCGTGTCGTAATTGAGGCCATGCAGCTGGTGGAAGAAAAATGTCGCCAGCGCACACCATCTCGGAGGATTCTCGACGTACAGGTATCTCTGCAGCGTCTGAAGACGGAAAGTCGCAGCCTGGGTGCGAAGGCACACCAGCGCCTGACCGCCCTCCCTAAGCGGGAGACACAGAACCGCGGCAGAGACCCAGTGCTTCCTTTTGTCCCAGAAGAAGTCGATGAGCTTCTTCTGAATCTTGGCGACAAACGCAGGGGGAGGGATCAAAGTGACCAACCGGTACCACAACATGGCGGCCACCAGCTGGTTTATGACCAGCGCTCGACCCCTGTAGGACAACACTCGGAGCAGTCCTGTCCAGCGTCCTAGGCGAGCGGTGACTTTGGCCTCCAGCTCTTGCCAGTTCGCCGGCCAAGCGTCCTCGGCAGGGCTAAGGTAGACTCCCAAATAGAGGAGGTGCGTGGTGCTCCAGGCGAAAGGCCTGAACTCCTCCGGCAGGGAGTCCACCCGCCACTGACCCACCAGGAGTCCGGAACATTTCTCCCAGTTGATCTTGGCGGAGGATGCGTCCGAGTAAATCTGCTGGCATTCCCGCATCCTCCGCAAGTCAGCGGGATCCGTGACCGTGAGGAGCACGTCATCGGCGTAAGCCGAGAGGACCACCTCCACGCCCGGCCCTTGCAGAGCCAGTCCCGTCAACCTCTTCCGCAAGAGGCGCAGGAAAGGCTCCACGCAAATGGCATATAACTGACCGGACATGGGGCATCCCTGACGCACCCCCCTCCCGAAGCGAAGGGGCGCCGTCAAGGACCCGTTAACTTTAATCAGACACTCCGCGGCGGCGTACAGAAGTCGGATCCGGGCGACGAAATGCGTCCCGAACCCGAATGCGCGCAGAGTCCCGAAGAGATACTCGTGATCCACCCTGTCGAACGCCTTCTCCTGATCCAGGGAAAGGAAGGCGACCGACAGACCAGCCCTCTGGGAGTGGTGGACCAGGTCCCGGACCAGATGGATGTTATCGTGGATGGTCCGGCCCGGGACCGTGTAGGACTGGTCGGGGTGGATCATGTGGGCCAGCACGGTGCCAAGGCGAGCAGACATGGCCCTGGCAAAGATTTTATAGTCCGTGCTGAGGAGGGAGACCGGGCGCCAGTTCTTAAGGAGGCGGAGATCGCCCTTCTTAGGCAGCAGGACAATGACCGCCCTGCGCCAAGAGAGGGGCATCTCCCCGGTCGCCAAACTTTCCCCCAGGACCCGCGCGTAGTCGCCCCCCAAGACGTCCCAGAACGCCCTGTGGAACTCCACGGTCAGCCCGTCCAGCCCCGGGGACTTTCCCCTAGAGAGCTGGCGGAGGGCGCCGGTCAGCTCCGCCAGACTTAGCGGAGCGTCCAATTTTTCGGCGCCCTCCGGGCCAACCTTCGTCAGGTCCTCCCACAAAACTCTGCGCGCATCCTCGCTGGACGGATCCGGAGAGAACAAAGCCCCGTAATAGGCGCGGGTCTCCGCGCTGATTCCCTCCGGATCCGAGACCAGAGATCCGTCGTCGGCCAGCAGCCCCAAGAGCTGCTTACGGACCCCCCGTCTTTTTTCCAGCGAGTAGAAGAAGGGGGAGCCGCGGTCCAGGTCCCGCAGGAGCTGGATCCGCGACCTCACGTACGCGCCTCGGGACCCGACGAGCTGCAGGTCCTTCAGCGCGCCCTTCTTCTCTTCGTACACCTTCCGCAGGGCCGGGTCCTCGACGACCTGACCGAGACGGGACTCCAGGTCGAGCACCTCCTTCTCCAACCGCCCGACCCGGGCCTCCCGCCTCTTGGTCGACCCCTTCGCGTACTCCTGACAGAAGAGACGGATGTGAGCCTTGCCCACATCCCACCATAGCCTCAAGGAGGGGAAGCCCCCCTGCTTCCTTCTCCAGTCGGCCCAGAATCGACGAAACGAATCCCGGAACCGTGCGTCCTCCAGCAGCAGGTTGTTAAAATGCCAGTACACGGACCCCCCCCCGCGCGCGCAGCGGAGCGAGCTCCGCCCATACCAGGTGGTGGTCCGTGCACGGCACCGGCCACATGGAAGCTGCCGGAACGCAGGAGACGAACGCCCGGGAAATGTAGAGGCGGTCGATTCTGGACCTTCCTCCCCCAGACCTCACGCTAGTGAAGGCGCTGGAGTCGGGGTGGAGATTTCGCCAGACGTCCACCAAGTCGAAGGACCCAACCAGGTCCCTCAACTTCTCCATCGCCGCCGGGCTTCGCGGGGGACCCGAACGGTCCCTCGCCTCGAGGGTGCAGTTAAAATCCCCCCCGAGGATGACGCACTCGCCCACGTCGATGGAGCCCAAGAGAGCGGACACTTCTTCGAAGAAGCGCACTTGCTGCGCACTGGTCTGAGGGGCGTACACGTTCACTAGATGGAGCGGCACGCCCCCCAGGCGAACAGTGACATGGAGCAAGCGGCCCGGCACGTGCTCCTTGACCCCCAAGATCTCCGGCTGAAAATGCGGGGCCAGCAAGATAGCCACCCCGCTGGAATTGTTGGAGAGGTGACTCATGCTGACCCCTCCTTGCCACTCCAGGAGCCACGTGGCTTCGTCTCCCGGAACGGTGTGGGTTTCTTGCAGGAAGCACACCGCATACTTCCCGTCCCGAAGGACCGAGAAGTTATTGAATCTGCGGCGCGCCTCCCTGCTGCCGTTGATGTTGAGGCTGGCTATGGTTATCTTCATGTCAGAAGCATAGTGCAACCTCTACCTACACCTAACGGGGCGAGGAAGCGCAGCCGCTGGTCCGCCGCCACTTCCTCAGCAGCCCAGTGAGAAACGTTGTGAGCCGACGCAGCTCGAGCGGGTTCACACCCTCGTCCGCGCCCAAGATCTTAACGGCGGCGCGGACGGAATCGATGAGCAGCGCCAGCTCCGACCACCTGTCGAGGGCCAGCCGGACCTTATTGCGCTGACCCAGGCACGTGGCCATAAAATCCCGGAGTTCCCTTACGGAAATGAGGGGAGACTCGGCACGGGGCACGAGGTCATCCATCGCCACGTCGGCGCTGGAGTCCGAATCGTCCTCCGTGCCCATCACCGAGTCCCCATCCTCCTCCAGGGGGTCGTCACCAGCGGCCGACCCGTCCGCCGCGCAGTGCGAAGCGAACGACTCGGCCGCGCCAGCCAGCCCCGCCTCCGCCCGGATCCCACCCCCAGGATCGACGGCAGAGGATTTCTCCCTGGGCTCCTCTAGGGGTGCCGGGCCAGAAGACGGCGGCGGTTCAGAGCTCCCCTCCGCCTCAGACGCCGGAACGACCGGAGAAACCGGGGAGAGAACAATTTCCAGCTCCTCCAGTACGTCCGGCACCAGAGACGCAGCCAGGGGGCCATCCTCCTCCCCGCCACCAACCTCCGACCCAGCGGACGGGGGGTTTTGAATTAAAAGCTCTACCAGGACGAGCATCCCCTGGGAGACGTCCGGGTCGCATTGGGCGAGCTCATTATCTTCGAGCTCGCCCGACCCAGCCCCCAGGCTGCCCGACCCGGCGAGGGGTAACGACACCGATAAAAGGTCAACTTCAATTACTGCCGCGGGTTGTTCCGCAACCCCCCCCACGGGCAGGGTCTCATCCCCATCCCCGGGAGGCACGTGCTGGACAGACACATCTGCCTCAGCCTCCCGAGGGACAGGCGACCCCTGCCGATCGCTGGTGATGACGACAGCGCTGGGGGGGCGGGGGGCCGCAGTACCCGCGGCGGGCGACGACTCCCCCTGCTCGGAGGGACCTTCCTCCTCCCGGTCCTCCTCCTCATCCAGGGGGTCGCGCCTTCTTTTTAGCACGGAGGGAGCGAGGGAGACCTCCATGTCTGCAAAGGCCTCCTCCTCGACTCCCTCCGGCGGAGCAGGTTTGTCGGGTTCCTCGGGCCCGAGCCCGGCCGCAGGTATTGGCATTACCGCTGCGGCGGTTGCGGCCACAGGCTCGGGCACGGGGCCCCTCCCGCTCACATCTGCCCTGATCAACTCCGCGAGGAGCGCGGGTGTAAGGGGCTCAAGGGGCAAGGGCTCACCATCCACGGGGGGGCCTGCCCTAAGGTGCTTCTTTTTTCCCCGCGCCTTCTTTCCGGCCGGACACGCTCCCTCCCCCCCGCCGGAGGCCTTGGTGGCATCGGCCCCCGACGTCAACCGCGCATCAGACGTACTTGACGCGCGGGCAGATCCGGGGGGAAGGGCGGCGGCGGCGGCGCCAGCCTCGGCCGCACGAGATGATCCGGCGGCCATGGAGGCAGGGCAGTTCCTCCTGATGTGCCCCACCTCCCTGCAGGCATGGCACCTCACACCGTCCGACGTCCAAAAGGCGCGGTAGGCGGTCCCCTCGTGGAGGACGACGAACGCCCCTTCAGTGTCCTCCTCCCGCGCCAGCTGGATAAACAGCTGGCGCCGGAAGGAGAAGACGTGGCGAAGGCTGGCCTCCCGGAAGCCGAGCGGGATGGGCGTGATCCCCGACCTCACCTCCCCAAGTTGTCGCAAATGGGGAAGGAGGAGCTCACCAGGAACATAGGGCGGGACGTTGGAAATAATGATCCTCTGCGCGGTGGCCTCGAGAGGATCCACCGGCAGGAAGGTCCCGCCCACGGTGAGCCCCTTGGCGACAGCCAGGGACACCGCCCGCTCCGACCCCAGGAAGAACACAGCCTTCCCATACATTTTCGAGGCCGCGACGATGGCTGAGGGGCCGACAACCCCAGCCATGGCCTTGACGCAGGCCTCGATGGTCATAGTGGGGTGAGTGTAGCTCTTCACCCCAAGCTTTTTTGTTATTAATCGAAAAGGTGACGGGGCAGCAGGAACAGCGGGAGCAGCTGTGGCTGTGGCTACCACTCTCGCATAGGTCCCGGCTGGCCCCGCCACCGGCGAAGATGCAGTCGCCATTCTGGGGTGCTTTTTTTAAGGGCTACACTCACCCCAAGTCACAGGCCTGAAGGTGTTAATGGCCTCGGTGTATATATATATTTTTTTGTCCTCTATTGAGCAGAGGGAGCGGATTAGAATGAGGACACACCTCTCTCCTTATTGATTTAAATTGGGAGAGGAGCCCTCGCCCCTCTGCTCAATTGGCAATTAATAAAATAGATGAAACTAAGGTGCCTTAGAAAGACAGGCAGAGAGAGACAAAGAGAGAGAGAGAGAGGTGGGGGGGTGGGAAGGAGGGAGGCCGCAAAGGGCAGTGTTGCCACTCAGGATGGTGGGTGGGTGTAGGCAGGGTTGCACTCTCCGATGGAAAAAGTCTTTGGTGATGGTGGTCTTCTGGCAGGGGGAGAAGACGTCTTCACCTGGAAAAGCTGGAGAAGCCCAGGCTTAGTCCTGCAACAGGTCTTAACGATGTAATTAAATTAAATTAAGGACTTCACCTTGGGCAGCTCCAAGCTCTCCCAGGGCAGGCAATAGAAGGGATGCTAATTAGTGGTGTGTGTGGCCTAGCTTTTAACAAGAGCACACACACTACACCCCTTGATGATCCGGCCTTGCTTCTTCTTTTCTCCCCCCACCTAAAATACAAAGTCTTGGGAGAGTGCCCCAAATAACACCCACCTGTAGATGTTCCGGATGAAGTTTTCTTCCCTCCTTTCAAGCAATTGGTTTCTCTCCCCTCTCTCCCTCTCCTGAAGTGGAGGCCAATTTGGGGAGGCAGTGATAGAAAGGCCTCTCCCCTGGTTGATGTTGATGTAGGCCTCCTTTCTCCTTCTCCTCCTCTGTCCTCTCTCTCCAGGCACCTCAGTTGATGTAATGATGGTGGAGTTGGTGGTGGTGGTCCAACGTTCTCCTCCTCTTCCTGGTCAGGGGACCACCACTTTAATCCACTCTCCAAAGTCTGGCTGCTCCCTCTGCTCGTGCTTGCAGCTGAACAGAGGGTACTCTTTTATTTGGACCCAAAAAAAACCAATTCGACTGTAAATAAACAAAAGTTCAACTAAAGCTTAACAAATCAAATTAAAATTTGGTTTTCTGTGTTGATGATGCACTCCAGTCCCCGCGGCGCCCACCGGTCGCGGAAATACTCAAGCGCACCGGCGGACACCGCGTGCTCCATCTCCAGGGCCACCCGGGCGCGAACATGGCCGCGGAAGAGATGCAGGCAATCCGGCTGGACGACCCCCTCGACCGCCCGCTGCCTGGACCAATTGATGGCTCTTTTAGCCAGGCCCAGGAGCAGGCCCACAAGGAGGTCCTCCAACCTGTCCGCTCCCCTCCGCACCGGGTGACCGTAGATCAAGAGCGTGGGACTGAAGTGCAACCAAAAATCGAGGAGCAGCCCCTTCAAGTAGTGAAAGAGGGGCTGCAACCTCTCACAATCCATATAAACGTGAAACACGGACTCCTCCAGGCCGCAAAAAATGCAGGCGGCCTGGGAGTCCGTGAACCTACTTAAAACCTTATTGCACGGGACCGCTCCGTGCAACACCCTCCAGGCCAAGTCCCCGATGGAACAAGGGAGGACTCCCGCATAGAGAGCCCTCCATTGGGGACCTCCGCTACCGCCGGTCGGCAAAACGCCACGCCAAGGCGTGTCCGGACGGTAGACGAAGATGGCAAAGTGGAGAGTGTGCAGGAGCAGCCCGTACAGGAAACCCCTCCGCGCGGAATGAAAAGGCACGGAGGGTATTTCCTCGAGACGGCTCAAGTTGTGAGGCGCCGGTTCCCGAGGGGAGTTTCGGGGCCGGGCGCCGATGAGGAATTCCGTCCGAACGGGGGTAAGCTCGGACGGGATCGCCCCACGTGCTTGAGCCGCCTCGATACACCTAGTGGAGTCGGGGCCCAGTGCCGCTTTTACCGATTCGATGGTTTCGACCGCGAGCCGGACGTTGGCCCAGGACAGGCGCCGCGCCAGCTCCTCCGGCGCCATCCAGCCCGCTCCTCCGCCATCGAGCAGGTCCCCGACTCTGGTCACCTTGCCAGCCACAGCCCTACCCTCCGCCAGCCGCCCGAACCCGTGTTCGTGGAGGTGCGGATTCCTGAGCAGCGGCTCCCGAAGGAGAGCCGCCGCTCCTGACGGGGGAGAGCTCCGCCTGGAAGCGACGTAGTTCCAAACCCATAGTAGTTCCTGGTAGAAGACAGGCAGCTCCCGCAGGCCGGCACGCCTGCTGCCCACTTTCGCAAACAGGAGCTGCGTGTCGTAATTGAGGCCATGCAGCTGGCGGAAGAAAAACGTCGCCAGCGCACACCATCTCGGAGGATTCTCGACGTACAGGTATCTCTGCAGCGTCTGAAGACGGAAAGTCGCAGCCTGGGTGCGAAGGCACACCAGCGCCTGACCGCCCTCCCTAAGCGGGAGACACAGAACCGCGGCAGAGACCCAGTGCTTCCTTTTGTCCCAGAAGAAGTCGATGAGCTTCTTCTGAATCTTGGCGACAAACGCAGGGGGAGGGATCAAAGTGACCAACCGGTACCACAACATGGCGGCCACCAGCTGGTTTATGACCAGCGCTCGACCCCTGTAGGACAACACTCGGAGCAGTCCTGTCCAGCGTCCTAGGCGAGCGGTGACTTTGGCCTCCAGCTCTTGCCAGTTCGCCGGCCAAGCGTCCTCGGCAGGGCTAAGGTAGACTCCCAAATAGAGGAGGTGCGTGGTGCTCCAGGCGAAAGGCCTGAACTCCTCCGGCAGGGAGTCCACCCGCCACTGACCCACCAGGAGTCCGGAACATTTCTCCCAGTTGATCTTGGCGGAGGATGCGTCCGAGTAAATCTGCTGGCATTCCCGCATCCTCCGCAAGTCAGCGGGATCCGTGACCGTGAGGAGCACGTCATCGGCGTAAGCCGAGAGGACCACCTCCACGCCCGGCCCTTGCAGAGCCAGTCCCGTCAACCTCTTCCGCAAGAGGCGCAGGAAAGGCTCCACGCAAATGGCATATAACTGGCCGGACATGGGGCATCCCTGACGCACCCCCCTCCCGAAGCGAAGGGGCGCCGTCAAGGACCCGTTAACTTTAATCAGACACTCCGCGGCGGCGTACAGAAGTCGGATCCGGGCGACGAAATGCGTCCCGAACCCGAATGCGCGCAGAGTCCCGAAGAGATACTCGTGATCCACCCTGTCGAACGCCTTCTCCTGATCCAGGGAAAGGAAGGCGACCGACAGACCAGCCCTCTGGGAGTGGTGGACCAGGTCCCGGACCAGATGGATGTTATCGTGGATGGTCCGGCCCGGGACCGTGTAGGACTGGTCGGGGTGGATCATGTGGGCCAGCACGGTGCCAAGGCGAGCAGACATGGCCCTGGCAAAGATTTTATAGTCCGTGCTGAGGAGGGAGACCGGGCGCCAGTTCTTAAGGAGGCGGAGATCGCCCTTCTTAGGCAGCAGGACAATGACCGCCCTGCGCCAAGAGAGGGGCATCTCCCCGGTCGCCAAACTTTCCCCCAGGACCCGCGCGTAGTCGCCCCCCAAGACGTCCCAGAACGCCCTGTGGAACTCCACGGTCAGCCCGTCCAGCCCCGGGGACTTTCCCCTAGAGAGCTGGCGGAGGGCGCCGGTCAGCTCCGCCAGACTTAGCGGAGCGTCCAATTTTTCGGCGCCCTCCGGGCCAACCTTCGGCAGGTCCTCCCACAAAACTCTGCGCGCATCCTCGCTGGACGGATCCGGAGAGAACAGAGCCCCGTAATAGGCGCGGGTCTCCGCGCTGATTCCCTCCGGATCCGAGACCAGAGATCCGTCGTCGGCCAGCAGCCCCAAGAGCTGCTTACGGACCCCCCGTCTTTTTTCCAGCGAGTAGAAGAAGGGGGAGCCGCGGTCCAGGTCCCGCAGGAGCTGGATCCGCGACCTCACGTACGCGCCTCGGGACCCGACGAGCTGCAGGTCCATCAGCGCGCCCTTCTTCTCTTCGTACACCTTCCGCAGGGCCGGGTCCTCGACGACCTGACCGAGACGGGACTCCAGGTCGAGCACCTCCTTCTCCAACCGCCCGACCCGGGCCTCCCGCCTCTTGGTCGACCCCTTCGCGTACTCCTGACAGAAGAGACGGATGTGAGCCTTGCCCACATCCCACCATAGCCTCAAGGAGGGGAAGCCCCCCTGCTTCCTTCTCCAGTCGGCCCAGAATCGACGAAACGAATCCCGGAACCGTGCGTCCTCCAGCAGCAGGTTGTTAAAATGCCAGTACACGGACCCCCCCCGCGCGCGCAGCGGAGCGAGCTCCGCCCACACCAGGTGGTGGTCCGTGCACGGCACCGGCCGCATGGAAGCTGCCGGAACGCAGGAGACGAACGCCCGGGAAATGTAGAGGCGGTCGATTCTGGACCTTCCTCCCCCAGACCTCACGCTAGTGAAGGCGCTGGAGTCGGGGTGGAGATTTCGCCAGACGTCCACCAAGTCGAAGGACCCAACCAGGTCCCTCAACTTCTCCATCGCCGCCGGGCTTCGCGGGGGACCCGAACGGTCCCTCGCCTCGAGGGTGCAGTTAAAATCCCCCCCGAGGATGACGCACTCGCCCACGTCGATGGAGCCCAAGAGAGCGGACACTTCTTCGAAGAAGCGCACTTGCTGCGCACTGGTCTGAGGGGCGTACACGTTCACTAGATGGAGCGGCACGCCCCCCAGGCGAACAGTGACATGGAGCAAGCGGCCCGGCACGTGCTCCTTGACCCCCAAGATCTCCGGCTGAAAATGCGGGGCCAGCAAGATAGCCACCCCGCTGGAATTGTTGGAGAGGTGACTCATGCTGACCCCTCCTTGCCACTCCAGGAGCCACGTGGCTTCGTCTCCCGGAACGGTGTGGGTTTCTTGCAGGAAGCACACCGCATACTTCCCGTCCCGAAGGACCGAGAAGTTATTGAATCTGCGGCGCGCCTCCCTGCTGCCGTTGATGTTGAGGCTGGCTATGGTTATCTTCATGTCAGAAGCATAGTGCAACCTCTACCTACACCTAACGGGGCGAGGAAGCGCAGCCGCTGGTCAGCCGCCACTTCCTCAGCAGCCCAGTGAGAAACGTTGTGAGCCGACGCAGCTCGAGCGGGTTCACACCCTCATCCGCGCCCAAGATCTTAACGGCGGCGCGGACGGAATCGATGAGCAGCGCCAGCTCCGACCACCTGTCGAGGGCCAGCCGGACCTTATTGCGCTGACCCAGGCACGTGGCCATAAAATCCCGGAGTTCCCTTACGGAAATGAGGGGAGACTCGGCAAGGGGCACGAGGTCATCCATCGCCACGTCGGCGCTGGAGTCCGAATCGTCCTCCGTGCCCATCACCGAGTCCCCATCCTCCTCCAGGGGGTCGTCACCAGCGGCCGACCCGTCCGCCGCGCAGTGCGAAGCGAACGACTCGGCCGCGCCAGCCAGCCCCGCCTCCGCCCGGATCCCACCCCCAGGATCGGCGGCAGAGGATTTCTCCCTGGGCTCCTCTAGGGGTGCCGGGCCAGAAGACGGCGGCGGTTCAGAGCTCCCCTCCGCCTCAGACGCCGGAACGACCGGAGAAACCGGGGAGAGAACAATTTCCAGCTCCTCCAGTACGTCCGGCACCAGAGACGCAGCCAGGGGGCCATCCTCCTCCCCGCCACCAACCTCCGACCCAGCGGACGGGGGGTTTTGAATTAAAAGCTCCACCAGGACGAGCATCCCCTGGGAGACATCCGGGTCGCATTGGGCGAGCTCATTATCCTCGAGCTCGCCCGACCCAGCCCCCAGGCTGCCCGACCCGGCGAGGGGTAACGACACCGATAAAAGGTCAACTTCAATTACTGCCGCGGGTTGTTCCGCAACCCCCCCCACGGGCAGGGTCTCATCCCCATCCCCGGGAGGCACGTGCTGGACAGACACATCTGCCTCAGCCTCCCGAGGGACAGGCGACCCCTGCCGATCGCTGGTGATGACGACAGCGCTGGGGGGGCGGGGGGGCGCAGTACCCGCGGCGGGCGACGACTCCCCCTGCTCGGAGGGACCTTCCTCCTCCCGGTCCTCCTCCTCATCCAGGGGGTCGCGCCTTCTTTTTAGCACGGAGGGAGCGAGGGAGACCTCCATGTCTGCAAAGGCCTCCTCCTCGACTCCCTCCGGCGGAGCAGGTTTGTCGGGTTCCTCGGGCCCGAGCCCGGCCGCAGGTATTGGCATTACCGCTGCGGCGGTTGCGGCCACAGGCTCGGGCACGGGGCCCCTCCCGCTCACATCTGCCCTGATCAACTCCGCGAGGAGCGCGGGTGTAAGGGGCTCAAGGGGCAAGGGCTCACCATCCACGGGCGGACCTGCCCTAAGGTGCTTCTTTTTTCCCCGCGCCTTCTTTCCGGCCGGACACGCTCCCTCCCCCCCGCCGGAGGCCTTGGTGGCATCGGCCCCCGACGTCAACCGCGCATCAGACGTACTTGACGCGCGGGCAGATCCGGGGGGAAGGGCGGCGGCGGCGGCGCCAGCCTCGGCCGCACGAGACGGTCCGGCGGCCTTGGAGGCAGGGCAGTTCCTCCTGATGTGCCCCACCTCCCTGCAGGCATGGCACCTCACACCGTCCGACGTCCAAAAGGCGCGGTAGGCGGTCCCCTCGTGGAGGACGACGAACGCCCCTTCAGTGTCCTCCTCCCGCGCCAGCTGGATAAACAGCTGGCGCCGGAAGGAGAAGACGTGGCGAAGGCTGGCCTCCCGGAAGCCGAGCGGGATGGGCGTGATCCCCGACCTCACCTCCCCAAGTTGTCGCAAATGGGGAAGGAGGAGCTCACCAGGAACATAGGGCGGGACGTTGGAAATAATGATCCTCTGCGCGGTGGCCTCGAGAGGATCCACCGGCAGGAAAGTCCCGCCCACGGTGAGCCCCTTGGCGACAGCCAGGGACACCGCCCGCTCCGACCCCAGGAAGAACACAGCCTTCCCATACATTTTCGAGGCCGCGACGATGGCTGAGGGGCCGACAACCCCAGCCATGGCCTTGACGCAGGCCTCGATGGTCATAGTGGGGTGAGTGTAGCTCTTCACCCCAAGCTTTTTTGTTATTAATCGAAAAGGTGACGGGGCAGCAGGAACAGCGGGAGCAGCTGTGGCTGTGGCTACCACTCTCGCATAGGTCCCGGCTGGCCCCGCCACCGGCGAAGATGCAGTCGCCATTCTGGGGTGCTTTTTTTAAGGGCTACACTCACCCCAAGTCACAGGCCTGAAGGTGTTAATGGCCTCGGTGTATATATATATTTTTTTGTCCTCTATTGAGCAGAGGGAGCTGATTAAAATGAGGACACACCTCTCTCCTTATTGATTTAAATTGGGAGAGGAGCCCTCGCCCCTCTGCTTCAATTGGCAATTAATAAAATAGATGAAACTAAGGTGCCTTAGAAAGACAGGCAGAGAGAGACAAAGAGAGAGAGAGAGAGAGGTGGGGGGGGTGGGAAGGAGGGAGGCCGCAAAGGGCAGTGTTGCCACTCAGGATGGTGGGTGGGTGTAGGCAGGGTTGCACTCTCCGATGGAAAAAGTCTTTGGTGATGGTGGTCTTCTGGCAGGGGGAGAAGACGTCTTCACCTGGAAAAGCTGGAGAAGCCCAAGCTTAGTCCTGCAACAGGTCTTAACGAGGTAATTAAATTAAATTAAGGACTTCACCTTGGGCAGCTCCAAGCTCTCCCAGGGCAGGCAATAGAAGGGATGCTAATTAGTGGTGTGTGTGGCCTAGCTTTTAACAAGAGCACACACACTACACCCCTTGATGATCCGGCCTTGCTTCTTCTTTTCTCCCCCCACCTAAAATACAAAGTCTTGGGAGAGTGCCCCAAATAACACCCACCTGTAGATGTTCCGGATGAAGTTTTCTTCCCTCCTTTCAAGCAGTTGGTTTCTCTCCCCTCTCTCCCTCTCCTGAAGTGGAGGCCAAATTGGGGAGGCAGTGATAGAAAGGCCTCTCCCCTGGTTGATGTTGATGTAGGCCTCCTTTCTCCTTCTCCTCCTCTGTCCTCTCTCTCCAGGCACCTCAGTTGATGTAATGATGGTGGAGTTGGTGGTGGTGGTCCAACGTTCTCCTCCTCTTCCTGGTCAGGGGACCACCACTTTAATCCACTCTCCAAAGTCTGGCTGCTCCCTCTGCTCGTGCTTGCAGCTGAACAGAGGGTACTCTTTTATTTGGACCCAAAAAAAACCAATTCGACTGTAAATAAACAAAAGTTCAACTAAAGCTTAACAAATCAAATTAAAATTTGGTTATCCGTGTTGATGATGCACTCCAGTCCCCGCGGCGCCCACCGGTCGCGGAAATACTCAAGCGCACCGGCGGACACCGCGTGCTCCATCTCCAGGGCCACCCGGGCGCGAACATGGCCGCGGAAGAGATGCAGGCAATCCGGCTGGACGACCCCCTCGACCGCCCGCTGCCTGGACCAATTGATGGCTCTTTTAGCCAGGCCCAGGAGCAGGCCCACAAGGAGGTCCTCCAACCTGTCCGCTCCCCTCCGCACCGGGTGACCGTAGATCAAGAGCGTGGGACTGAAGTGCAACCAAAAATCGAGGAGCAGCCCCTTCAAGTAGTGAAAGAGGGGCTGCAACCTCTCACAATCCATATAAACGTGAAACACGGACTCCTCCAGGCCGCAAAAAATGCAGGCGGCCTGGGAGTCCGTGAACCTACTTAAAACCTTATTGCACGGGACCGCTCCGTGCAACACCCTCCAGGCCAAGTCCCCGATGGAACAAGGGAGGACTCCCGCATAGAGAGCCCTCCATTGGGGACCTCCGCTACCGCCGGTCGGCAAAACGCCACGCCAAGGCGTGTCCGGACGGTAGACGAAGATGGCAAAGTGGAGAGTGTGCAGGAGCAGCCCGTACAGGAAACCCCTCCGCGCGGAATGAAAAGGCACGGAGGGTATTTCCTCGAGACGGCTCAAGTTGTGAGGCGCCGGTTCCCGAGGGGAGTTTCGGGGCCGGGCGCCGATGAGGAATTCCGTCCGAACGGGGGTAAGCTCGGACGGGATCGCCCCACGTGCTTGAGCCGCCTCGATACACCTAGTGGAGTCGGGGCCCAGCGCCGCTTTTACCGATTCGATGGTTTCGACCGCGAGCTGGACGTTGGCCCAGGACAGGCGCCGCGCCAGCTCCTCCGGCGCCATCCAGCCCGCTCCTCCGCCATCGAGCAGGTCCCCGACTCTGGTCACCTTGCCAGCCACAGCCCTACCCTCCGCCAGCCGCCCGAACCCGTGTTCGTGGAGGTGCGGATTCCTGAGCAGCGGCTCCCGAAGGAGAGCCGCCGCTCCTGACGGGGGAGAGCTCCGCCTGGAAGCGACGTAGTTCCAAACCCATAGTAGTTCCTGGTAGAAGACAGGCAGCTCCCGCAGGCCGGCACGCCTGCTGCCCACTTTCGCAAACAGGAGCTGCGTGTCGTAATTGAGGCCATGCAGCTGGCGGAAGAAAAACGTCGCCAGCGCACACCATCTCGGAGGATTCTCGACGTACAGGTATCTCTGCAGCGTCTGAAGACGGAAAGTCGCAGCCTGGGTGCGAAGGCACACCAGCGCCTGACCGCCCTCCCTAAGCGGGAGACACAGAACCGCGGCAGAGACCCAGTGCTTCCTTTTGTCCCAGAAGAAGTCGATGAGCTTCTTCTGAATCTTGGCGACAAACGCAGGGGGAGGGATCAAAGTGACCAACCGGTACCACAGCATGGCGGCCACCAGCTGGTTTATGACCAGCGCTCGACCCCTGTAGGACAACACTCGGAGCAGTCCTGTCCAGCGTCCTAGGCGAGCGGTGACTTTGGCCTCCAGCTCTTGCCAGTTCGCCGGCCAAGCGTCCTCGGCAGGGCTAAGGTAGACTCCCAAATAGAGGAGGTGCGTGGTGCTCCAGGCGAAAGGCCTGAACTCCTCCGGCAGGGAGTCCACCCGCCACTGACCCACCAGGAGTCCGGAACATTTCTCCCAGTTGATCTTGGCGGAGGATGCGTCCGAGTAAATCTGCTGGCATTCCCGCATCCTCCGCAAGTCAGCGGGATCCGTGACCGTGAGGAGCACGTCATCGGCGTAAGCCGAGAGGACCACCTCCACGCCCGGCCCTTGCAGAGCCAGTCCCGTCAACCTCTTCCGCAAGAGGCGCAGGAAAGGCTCCACGCAAATGGCATATAACTGACCGGACATGGGGCATCCCTGACGCACCCCCCTCCCGAAGCGAAGGGGCGCCGTCAAGGACCCGTTAACTTTAATCAGACACTCCGCGGCGGCGTACAGAAGTCGGATCCGGGCGACGAAATGCGTCCCGAACCCGAATGCGCGCAGAGTCCCGAAGAGATACTCGTGATCCACCCTGTCGAACGCCTTCTCCTGATCCAGGGAAAGGAAGGCGACCGACAGACCAGCCCTCTGGGAGTGGTGGACCAGGTCCCGGACCAGATGGATGTTATCGTGGATGGTCCGGCCCGGGACCGTGTAGGACTGGTCGGGGTGGATCATGTGGGCCAGCACGGTGCCAAGGCGAGCAGACATGGCCCTGGCAAAGATTTTATAGTCCGTGCTGAGGAGGGAGACCGGGCGCCAGTTCTTAAGGAGGCGGAGATCGCCCTTCTTAGGCAGCAGGACAATGACCGCCCTGCGCCAAGAGAGGGGCATCTCCCCGGTCGCCAAACTTTCCCCCAGGACCCGCGCGTAGTCGCCCCCCAAGACGTCCCAGAACGCCCTGTGGAACTCCACGGTCAGCCCGTCCAGCCCCGGGGACTTTCCCCTAGAGAGCTGGCGGAGGGCGCCGGTCAGCTCCGCCAGACTTAGCGGAGCGTCCAATTTTTCGGCGCCCTCCGGGCCAACCTTCGGCAGGTCCTCCCACAAAACTCTGCGCGCATCCTCGCTGGACGGATCCGGAGAGAACAGAGCCCCGTAATAGGCGCGGCTCTCCACGCTGATTCCCTCCGGATCCGAGACCAGAGATCCGTCGTCGGCCAGCAGCCCCAAGAGCTGCTTACGGACCCCCCGTCTTTTTTCCAGCGAGTAGAAGAAGGGGGAGCCGCGGTCCAGGTCCCGCAGGAGCTGGATCCGCGACCTCACGTACGCGCCTCGGGACCCGACGAGCTGCAGGTCCTTCAGCGCGCCCTTCTTCTCTTCGTACACCTTCCGCAGGGCCGGGTCCTCGACGACCTGACCGAGACGGGACTCCAGGTCGAGCACCTCCTTCTCCAACCGCCCGACCCGGGCCTCCCGCCTCTTGGTCGACCCCTTCGCGTACTCCTGACAGAAGAGACGGATGTGAGCCTTGCCCACATCCCACCATAGCCTCAAGGAGGGGAAGCCCCCCTGCTTCCTTCTCCAGTCGGCCCAGAATCGACGAAACGAATCCCGGAACCGTGCGTCCTCCAGCAGCAGGTTGTTAAAATGCCAGTACACGGACCCCCCCCGCGCGCGCAGCGGAGCGAGCTCCGCCCACACCAGGTGGTGGTCCGTGCACGGCACCGGCCGCATGGAAGCTGCCGGAACGCAGGAGACGAACGCCCGGGAAATGTAGAGGCGGTCGATTCTGGACCTTCCTCCCCCAGACCTCACACTAGTGAAGGCGCTGGAGTCGGGGTGGAGATTTCGCCAGACGTCCACCAAGTCGAAGGACCCAACCAGGTCCCTCAACTTCTCCATCGCCGCCGGGCTTCGCGGGGGACCCGAACGGTCCCTCGCCTCGAGGGTGCAGTTAAAATCCCCCCCGAGGATGACGCACTCGCCCACGTCGATGGAGCCCAAGAGAGCGGACACTTCTTCGAAGAAGCGCACTTGCTGCGCACTGGTCTGAGGGGCGTACACGTTCACTAGATGGAGCGGCACGCCCCCCAGGCGAACAGTGACATGGAGCAAGCGGCCCGGCACGTGCTCCTTGACCCCCAAGATCTCCGGCTGAAAATGCGGGGCCAGCAAGATAGCCACCCCGCTGGAATTGTTGGAGAGGTGACTCATGCTGACCCCTCCTTGCCACTCCAGGAGCCACGTGGCTTCGTCTCCCGGAACGGTGTGGGTTTCTTGCAGGAAGCACACCGCATACTTCCCGTCCCGAAGGACCGAGAAGTTATTGAATCTGCGGCACGCCTCCCTGCTGCCGTTGATGTTGAGGCTGGCTATGGTTATCTTCATGTCAGAAGCATAGTGCAACCTCTACCTACACCTAACGGGGCGAGGAAGCGCAGCCGCTGGTCCGCCGCCACTTCCTCAGCAGCCCAGTGAGAAACGTTGTGAGCCGACGCAGCTCGAGCGGGTTCACACCCTCGTCCGCGCCCAAGATCTTAACGGCGGCGCGGACGGAATCGATGAGCAGCGCCAGCTCCGACCACCTGTCGAGGGCCAGCCGGACCTTATTGCGCTGACCCAGGCACGTGGCCATAAAATCCCGGAGTTCCCTTACGGAAATGAGGGGAGACTTGGCAAGGGGCACGAGGTCATCCATCGCCACGTCGGCGCTGGAGTCCGAATCGTCCTCCGTGCCCATCACCGAGTCCCCATCCTCCTCCAGGGGGTCGTCACCAGCGGCCAACCCGTCCGCCGCGCAGTGCGAAGCGAACGACTCGGCCGCGCCAGCCAGCCCCGCCTCCGCCCGGATCCCACCCCCAGGATCGGCGGCAGAGGATTTCTCCCTGGGCTCCTCTAGGGGTGCCGGGCCAGAAGACGGCGGCGGTTCAGAGCTCCCCTCCGCTTCAGACGCCGGAACGACCGGAGAAACCGGGGAGAGAACAATTTCCAGCTCCTCCAGTACGTCCGGCACCAGAGACGCAGCCAGGGGGCCATCCTCCTCCCCGCCACCAACCTCCGACCCAGCGGACGGGGGGTTTTGAATTAAAAGCTCTACCAGGACGAGCATCCCCTGGGAGACGTCCGGGTCGCATTGGGCGAGCTCATTATCCTCGAGCTCGCCCGACCCAACCCCCAGGCTGCCCGACCCGGCGAGGGGTAACGACACCGATAAAAGGTCAACTTCAATTACTGCCGCGGGTTGTTCCGCAACCCCCCCCACGGGCAGGGTCTCATCCCCATCCCCGGGAGGCACGTGCTGGACAGACACATCTGCCTCAGCCTCCCGAGGGACAGGCGACCCCTGCCGATCGCTGGTGATGACGACAGCGCTGGGGGGGCGGGGGGGCGCAGTACCCGCGGCGGGCGACGACTCCCCCTGCTCGGAGGGACCTTCCTCCTCCCGGTCCTCCTCCTCATCCAGGGGGTCGCGCCTTCTTTTTAGCACGGAGGGAGCGAGGGAGACCTCCATGTCTGCAAAGGCCTCCTCCTCGACTCCCTCCGGCGGAGCAGGTTTGTCGGGTTCCTCGGGCCCGAGCCCGGCCGCAGGTATTGGCATTACCGCTGTGGCGGTTGCGGCCACAGGCTCGGGCACGGGGCCCCTCCCGCTCACATCTGCCCTGATCAACTCCGCGAGGAGCGCGGGTGTAAGGGGCTCAAGGGGCAAGGGCTCACCATCCACGGGGGGGCCTGCCCCAAGGTGCTTCTTTTTTCCCCGCGCCTTCTTTCCGGCCGGACATGCTCCCTCCCCCCCGCCGGAGGCCTTGGTGGCATCGGCCCCCGACGTCAACCGCGCATCAGACGTACTTGACGCGCGGGCAGATCCGGGGGGAAGGGCGGCGGCGGCGGCGCCAGCCTCGGCCGCACGAGACGGTCCGGCGGCCTTGGAGGCAGGGCAGTTCCTCCTGATGTGCCCCACCTCCCTGCAGGCATGGCACCTCACACCGTCCGACGTCCAAAAGGCGCGGTAGGCGGTCCCCTCGTGGAGGACGACGAACGCCCCTTCAGTGTCCTCCTCCCGCGCCAGCTGGATAAACAGCTGGTGCCGGAAGGAGAAGACGTGGCGAAGGCTGGCCTCCCGGAAGCCGAGCGGGATGGGCGTGATCCCCGACCTCACCTCCCCAAGTTGTCGCAAATGGGGAAGGAGGAGCTCACCAGGAACATAGGGCGGGACGTTGGAAATAATGATCCTCTGCGCGGTGGCCTCGAGAGGATCCACCGGCAGGAAAGTCCCGCCCACGGTGAGCCCCTTGGCGACAGCCAGGGACACCGCCCGCTCCGACCCCAGGAAGAACACAGCCTTCCCATACATTTTCGAGGCCGCGACGATGGCTGAGGGGCCGACAACCCCAGCCATGGCCTTGACGCAGGCCTCGATGGTCATAGTGGGGTGAGTGTAGCTCTTCACCCCAAGCTTTTTTGTTATTAATCGAAAAGGTGACGGGGCAGCAGGAACAGCGGGAGCAGCTGTGGCTGTGGCTACCACTCTCGCATAGGTCCCGGCTGGCCCCGCCACCGGCGAAGATGCAGTCGCCATTCTGGGGTGCTTTTTTTAAGGGCTACACTCACCCCAAGTCACAGGCCTGAAGGTGTTAATGGCCTCGGTGTATATATATATTTTTTTGTCCTCTATTGAGCAGAGGGAGCTGATTAAAATGAGGACACACCTCTCTCCTTATTGATTTAAATTGGGAGAGGAGCCCTCGCCCCTCTGCTTCAATTGGCAATTAATAAAATAGATGAAACTAAGGTGCCTTAGAAAGACAGGCAGAGAGAGACAAAGAGAGAGAGAGAGAGAGGTGGGGGGGGGTGGGAAGGAGGGAGGCCGCAAAGGGCAGTGTTGCCACTCAGGATGGTGGGTGGGTGTAGGCAGGGTTGCACTCTCCGATGGAAAAAGTCTTTGGTGATGGTGGTCTTCTGGCAGGGGGAGAAGACGTCTTCACCTGGAAAAGCTGGAGAAGCCCAAGCTTAGTCCTGCAACAGGTCTTAACGAGGTAATTAAATTAAATTAAGGACTTCACCTTGGGCAGCTCCAAGCTCTCCCAGGGCAGGCAATAGAAGGGATGCTAATTAGTGGTGTGTGTGGCCTAGCTTTTAACAAGAGCACACACACTACACCCCTTGATGATCCGGCCTTGCTTCTTCTTTTCTCCCCCCACCTAAAATACAAAGTCTTGGGAGAGTGCCCCAAATAACACCCACCTGTAGATGTTCCGGATGAAGTTTTCTTCCCTCCTTTCAAGCAGTTGGTTTCTCTCCCCTCTCTCCCTCTCCTGAAGTGGAGGCCAAATTGGGGAGGCAGTGATAGAAAGGCCTCTCCCCTGGTTGATGTTGATGTAGGCCTCCTTTCTCCTTCTCCTCCTCTGTCCTCTCTCTCCAGGCACCTCAGTTGATGTAATGATGGTGGAGTTGGTGGTGGTGGTCCAACGTTCTCCTCCTCTTCCTGGTCAGGGGACCACCACTTTAATCCACTCTCCAAAGTCTGGCTGCTCCCTCTGCTCGTGCTTGCAGCTGAACAGAGGGTAACTTAAGACTGAAGTACAGAAGCCTGCTATGGCTTTATATACAGGGGTGGTCACTGCCGGTACTGCAGTATAGAATCAGTTCTTCTCTTAAAGGTACATACACAACAGATACACCACTAAACCACCATATAAACTGATACTGCGACACAACTAAAGCACCATTAAAACCGATATCGACCCACAACTAAACCAACCTTAAAACTGATACTGACACACCACTAAACCACCTTTAAAACGGATAATGACACACCACTAAATCACCATTAAAACTGATACTGGCCCACCACCAAACAACCATAAAAACTAATCCTGACCCACCAGTAAACCACTATTAAAAGTGATCCTGACACACAACTAAACCACCCTTAAAACTGATACCAAACCACCGTTAAATCTGATACTGACCCACCACGAAACCACCATTAAAACTGATACTGACCCACCACTAAACCACCATTTAAACTGATATCGACCCACCAATAAACCACCATTAAAACTGATGGTGACACAACATTAAACCACCATTAAAGCTAATACTGACCGACCACTAAACCACCATTAAAACTGATACCGACACACCACTAAATCACCATTAAAACTGATATCGACCAACCACTAAACCGCCATTAAAACTGATATTGACCCACCACTAAACCACCATTTAAACTGATAGTGACCCACCACTAAATCACCGTTAAAATTGATTCCGACACACCACTAAACCACCATTAAAGCTGATACTGACCCATCACTAAACCACCATTAAAACAGTTACTGGCACACCACTAAACCACCATTAAAACTGATGCCGACCCTCCACTACACCACCATTAAAACTGATACTGACACACCACTAAACCACCATTAAAACTGATACTGACACACCACTAAACCACCATTAAAACTGATACTGACCCTCCACTAAACCACCATTAAAACTGATACTGACCCTCCACTACACCACCATTAAAACTGATACTGACACACCACTAAACCACCATTAAAACTGATACTGACACACCACTAAACCACCATTAAAACTGATACTGACCCTCCACTACACCACCATTAAAACTGATACTGACACACCACTAAACCACCATTAAAACTGATACTGACACACCACTAAACCACCATTAAAACTGATACTGACCCTCCACTAAACCACCATTAAAACTGATACTGACACACCACTAAACCACCATTTAAACTGATAATGACACAACATTAAACCACCATTAAAGCTAATTCTGACTGACCTCTAAACCACCATTAAAACTGATACTGACCCACCACTAAACCACCATAAAAACTGGTACTGACCGGCCATTAAACCACCTTTTAAACTGACACTGACCCACCACTAAACCACCGTTAAAACTGATACTGACTGTAGAAAATACAGGGGGTGTTTTTGGTGTAATGGGGTTATTGTCTCTGGCCAGTCAGAAGTATCTGAGCTGCTCCAGAGCCCCGTGCGGTTTTGAATCGCTCCCCTTTTCTGGTTCTGACCGCCGGACTTATTTCAGTAGCAATGTAGACAAAACGAGACTCATGGTTGGGTGCAAAGAAGACCAGTATTTATTGAAAATAAGAATAAATTGAAAATAATGATGAATACAGCACTCTTTTATTTAATACAGCACACCTTTGCTTAATACAGCACACCTTTGCTTAATACAGCACACTTTTGCTTAATACAGCACACTTTTGCTTAATACAGCACACTTTTACTTAATAGGGGAGGAGAAACGGACACATTGAGGGAAAATTGACTAAAATTACAATTTAACAAAATCCCCATTTAATTCCCACCCCTAATACCTATCTAGGTTGCCTTGTAAAGGGCCAGAAAGTTTTATGCTCACCAGTAAACGCCTGCTCCATGCCCCTGCGGTCTGCCTTGGATTCTTCACTGCCCCGAAGTAGAGATACCCCAGTAATTCAAAAGTAACTGCTGGTATTCCACTTCTTTGGGCGGGCTGTTGAGCTGTTCCCCTTGTAGGCAGAGCACGGAGGTGAGGCAGCAGAGAGAGAGAATGGCTTCCTGAAGGGCTATCTTTATACCCCATTGGGAGCCGTTGTCTTCGCGCCCAAATCTGGATGTATCTGGGCTATACAAAAGGGACTGAACTGTCCCCATTGACTGTAATGGGTTTGAATGTGTTACCCATTCATTTTAACTGGTTTGCGACCAGTTTGAAATGTCTCACTGAATCCCTAAGTGTTCAGTCAACAGCACTCAAGTGGTTTGTAAACAATCCATTGTCCTGCGGTCACCGCCCAACGCAACTGATTGACAGCTTTAAGTACTTAAGCCCTTGAGTCAATATTGTAGAGGGCTTATAAACAAACAACTCTTTGTCCTGTGAGTGAAACTTCCTAAACTGCAGTTGATTCACAGTTTCAAGTACTTCAACATATTCACACAGGCTGGTGTTTTCAAATCCTTTTGTCAGCCAGCGATGGGAGATATTCAGGCAGGCTGCCTTTGTCTTCTGCCACGAGGCCTGACAGCCATTTTGATACCCTGGGTTTTTAAGGTATATTCCACCCAGGTTTTCTTTAATCAAAAAAAATAATCTTCCGGGGCTGTAGAAAATTTCCGAAATTCTTGCAAACCTTACATGACCTACCACTAAACCACCATTATAAGTGATACTGACACACCACTAAACCACAATTAAAACTGATACCGACACAGCACTAAACCACCATGAAAACTGATACCGACCCTCAACTAAACCACCATTAAAACCGATACCGACACACCACTAAACCAACGTTAAAACTGATACAGAACCACCACTAAACCACCATTAAAAGTGATACTGACCGACCACTAAACCACCATTAAAACTGATACTGAGACACCACTAAAGCACCATTAAAACTGATATCGACGCACCACTAAACCAACCTTAAAACTGATACTGACACACCACTAAACCACCATTAAAACTGATACTGACCCACCACTAAACCACCATTAAAACTGATACTGACACACCACTAAACCACTGTTAAAACTGATACTGGCCCACCGCTAAACCACCATTAAAACTGATCCTGACCCACCAGTAAACCACTATTAAAACTGATCCTGACACACAACTAAACCACCATTAAAACTGATACCAAACCACTGTTAAAACTGATACTGACCCAAAACTAAACCAACATTAAAACTGATACCAAACCATCGTTAAAACTGATATCGACCCATTAAAATTGATGCTGACCCACCACTAAACCACCATTGAAATTGATACCAAACCACCATTAAACCACCATTAAAACTGATACTGACACACACTAAACCACCATTAAAACTGAAACTTACACACCACTAAACCACCATTAAAACTGATACTGACCCACCACTAAACCACCATTAAAACTGATACTGACCCACCACTAAACCACCATTAAAACTGATATTGACACACCACTAAACCACCATTAAAACTGATACTGACTGTGATAAAAATGATAACATCCGGGAAGTTATGTCATCACTTCCTGTGAACTATGAACTATGAACTGTGTACATACCTCACTTCCTGTCATATGTCACTTCCTGTTGGACTGGTATAAATACTGGTCTGTTCAGTATTGTAAGAGGCTTCTACCAGAGGCATGGTAAAGACCTCTCTTGTGTATATAGTGTGTTTATAAGTTACTTGAAGCTTACTTTAAAGTTACTTGATGGTAAGTCTCCATTTTCTTACATCAATTTAAGTAACTTAGTATTTACACTGACAAATACTAGACCTTCAGACAAACTCGGAAGTTAAGGATCCAGGGAACCACCCATCATGGAGAAAATCCTTCGACCTATTCGTCTGGACTTGGACCCGAATACACCAGCAGCTGGCAGGGTATGGAAGCATTGGTATCGTACTTTTGAGAATTTTCTGGATGAATGTAAAGCGGATGCTCCTGCTAAATTGAAGATACTTGTCAATTATGTGACCCCAAAAGTGTTCGAATATGTTGATGACTGGGATAATTACGAAGAGGTGATTCGGGCACTTAAGAAACTGTATGCGAAGACCCCAAATGAGGTCTATGCTAGACATCTACTGGCCACAGCCCGACAAGGGCCAGGGGAATCAATTGACGAATTCCTGCAAGAACTTCGCAGGCTCAGCGTAGATTGTAACTTTCAGGCAGCCTCAGCTGAGCTGTACCGCCAAGAAATGATTCGTGATGCTTTCATCTGCGGGATTGCCTCTCCATTTATACGCCAGCGTCTACTGGAAAGTAAAACACTTGAGCTACAAAAAGCTTTTGACCTAGCTTGTTCACTGGATTTGGCAAAGAGAAATGCAGACCTCTATCAGCTGCCCAGATCTCGATCTGCTGCTGTAGCTGCAACCAGACAATTCAAGCGGTCTCAGGTGAACCCTATCATGGGGGAATCTAATTCTGATAATTCTGATGAAGAAGAGGAGGACGACCCCACTTTAGCAGCCTCTTGGCAATCTAGGAAGGAATGCTTCTTTTGTGGAGATGCTTTTCACCCTAGGAAAACCTGCCCTGCTCGCAATGCAATCTGCAGTTATTGCGGGAAAAAAGGACACTTTGCTAAAGTTTGCCTATCAAGGGCCTCTACGAGGGCCAATCCAGCTAAGGCCTACCGAACTGCCCCAATTAGGGCCTATCAAGATGCTCCAGCTAGGACCTATCAAGCTTCCTCTCGAGCTCTCTCCCGAAGAAGCACACCGAGAGTTTTAGCCACTCTCTGTGCAACGACACCAATTACAGCTGCTTGCCCACAGAACCTGTCTCATGCAGCCACAAAAATTTCAATTAAAGGGCATACCTTAGATGCCTTAATTGACTCAGGAAGTACTGATAGTTTCATTAAGGAACAGATTGTTGCGAAATTGAAACTACATGTCTTCCCATCGGACCAGGCAATTGCGATGGCCCAGTCATCACTTAATACCAGAATCTCCGGCTTTTGTGTTGTTGATATGACACTTCATGGTCGTATGTATCCCTCCACCCGACTTTCGGTGCTCAAGGACTTATGTAGTGATCTCCTCTTAGGGCTGGACTTCCAAAAACAGCATAAGAAACTCACCATTGAGTTTGGTGGATCCAAACCCGGACTTACTATTTCTAATATGCCGTCTAAATTACCATTTTGTGCATTATCAGCAGCTTCACTTGATGAACCCTCATTATTTGCCAGTATTCCGCCTCAATGCCAACCGATAATAACGAAATCGCGGCGCTTTAATCAGGAAGACCAATCTTTTATTGCAGCTGAAATCTCTCGACTTCTAGCAGAGGATATCATTGAACCATGTTCGTCGCCCTGGCGGGCTCAAGTCGTCATTGTCAAGAACCCTCTCAAACCTCACAAACAGCGACTATGCATTGATTATTCGCAAACCATCAATCAATATACCGACTTGGATGCCTACCCATTGCCACGCATTGATGATATGGTTAATAAACTGGCCGAATACAAAGTGTTCTCAACTTACGATTTAAAAAGTGCCTATCATCAGTTACCCTTGAAGGTCTCAGATAAGCAGTACACAGCCTTTGAGGCTAATGGACGGCTGTACCAATTTCGTCGCCTCCCATTCGGGGTTACTAATGGAGTGGCTGTCTTTCAACGGGCAATGGATGGCCTGGTTAAGCAGGAAAACCTAAGGGACACTTTTCCCTATCTTGATAACATTACCATTGCAGGTCACGATCAACAGGAACACGACTCCAACCTCCAAAAATTTCGGGATGCCCTCCACCACCGTAATTTGACCCTGAATGAATCCAAATCTGTTGAGTCGCAACCGACCATCAACATCCTTGGCTACTGCGTAGGCAATGGTATCATTAAGCCAGACCCAGAAAGACTTCGCCCGCTCCAAGAGCTCCCGTCACCTAAGAATCCGGCTTCTTTACGTCGGGCTCTCGGTCTGTTTGCATACTACGCTAAATGGATTCCTCATTTTTCGGACAAAATCCAACCCTTGCTGCATGCTAGATCATTTCCACTGGGAACAGCGGCTGTTGCAGCCTTTAACCTTCTCAAAAAACAGTTGGAGAAAGCGGCTCTTCACTCCATTGATGAGAATCTCCCTTTCGTGGTTGAATGTGATGCCTCGGAGGTGGCGATCTCGGCTACTCTGAATCAGGAAGGTCGTCCTGTAGCATTTATGTCCAGGACCTTACAAGGTGCCGAGCTACATTATCCTCCGGTTGAGAAAGAAGCCACAGCCATCATAGAGGCAGTACGGAAGTGGAACCATTTTCTAGCTCGCCAGCACTTTACATTGATCACGGACCAACGATCAGTCGCCTTCATGCTCGATAATCGAAAACGAACCAAAATTAAGAATAATAAAATACAACTTTGGAGGATGGAACTGGCCTCTTTTGGTTATACCATTCTCTATCGGCCTGGCAAGGAGAATGTGGCCCCGGACACCCTCACACGGGCATTCTGCTCCACTATGTCATCCTCCACTCTCATGGATGTCCACAATGGTTTGTGTCATCCTGGCGTTACGCGCATGCTACATTTCGTACGATCACGGAATCTCCCTTTTTCCACTGGCGATGTAAAGAAAATATGCTCAGAATGCCGGCTTTGTGCGGAATTAAAACCTCAGTTCTTCCGCCCCTCAGATGGTATACTCATACATGCCACCCAACCGATGCAACGACTTAGCATCGATTTTAAGGGCCCAGTGCCCTCTTCAACTCGGAACACATATTTGCTCACCATGATCGACGAATATTCACGTTTTCCGTTTGCCTTCCCCTGCTCCAATATGCTGGCGTCCACAGTAATCTGCTGCCTTGAGCAGGTATTTTCTCTCTGTGGCATGCCGGCTTATATTCACTCAGATCGGGGTCCATCCTTTATGTCAAGGGAACTCAAGGACTACCTCTCAGAACGGGGAATTGCTACAAGCAAAACAACACCATACCATCCCATCGGAAATGGGCAGGTAGAGAGGTATAACGGTATCATCTGGAATTCCGTACGTCTCACTTTAAGATCTCGGGGCCTACCAGACCAGCAATGGGAAACAGTGATTCCGGATGCATTGCACTCTATACGGTCCCTGCTTTCTACAGCCACAAATACTACACCTCATGAGCGGTTCTTTGGATTCCAGCGTCGCTCATCTCATGGGACATTACTCCCGTCGTGGCTAACTACTCCTGGACCTGTATTACTCCGAAGATACGTTCGGACGTCTAAAAATGACCCTCTTGTAGACGAGGTCGAACTAACCAATGCCAACCCCACCTATGCAAACATACGATATTCCAACGGCCGAGAATCTACCGTATCATTACGGGATCTGGCTCCCTGCCCACCAGGACCTAGTGGGACATCGGGTGATGGCATTTCACCAGGAAACTCTTGGGACCTATCGGGTACCCCTCTCCAGGATCCTGATCGGACACCAACTAGCTTGGTGCCGGTAGAACCCCGTGCTCAAGGTTGCGACCCTCCCAGTACCGTGCATGAAAGTACTGATCCGCCATAGACCAGCTCTGCACCTCCCTCTGAACAGAGGCAGTCCGACTTTGAACCTATTGGGGCTCATACTCGAAGCCATGATCTCCCCGACCCTTCACAGGGCAATCCAGGCCACACAGACTCTGACCAATGGCCAACCGCATGTAAGCGGACCAGCGACCCTCTACGATGGGAATCCAAACGGGTGCGACTCTTCCTTGTTCGGCGGCTGCGGACCAAAAGGTAGACCACAGCCTCCTAATCCTGCAGGAGGGAAGAATGTGATAAAAATGATAACATCCGGGAAGTTATGTCATCACTTCCTGTGAACTATGAACTATGAACTGTGTACATACCTCACTTCCTGTCATATGTCACTTCCTGTTGGACTGGTATAAATACTGGTCTGTTCAGTATTGTAAGAGGCTTCTACCAGAGGCATGGTAAAGACCTCTCTTGTGTATATAGTGTGTTTATAAGTTACTTAAAGCTTACTTTAAAGTTACTTGATGGTAAGTCTCCATTTTCTTACATCACTGACCGACCACTAAACCACCATTAAAACAGTTACTGGCACACCACTAAACCACCATTAAAACTGATGCCGACCCTCCACTACACCACCATTAAAACTGATACTGACACACCACTAAACCACCATTAAAACTGATACTGACACACCACTAAACCACCATTAAAACTGATACTGACACACCAATAAACCACCATTAAAATTGATGCCGACCCTCCACTAAACCACCATTAAAACTGATACTGACACACCACTAAACCACCATTAAAACTGATACCGACCCACCACTAAACCACCATTAAAACTGATACTGACACACCACTAAACCACTGTTAAAACTGATACTGGCCCACTGCTAAACCACCATTAAAACTGATCCTGACCCACCAGTAAACCACTATTAAAACTGATCCTGACACACAACTAAACCACCATTAAAACTGATACCAAACCACTGTTAAAACTGATACTGACCCAAAACTAAACCACCATTAAAACTGATACCAAACCATCGTTAAAACTGATATCGACCCATTAAAATTGATGCTGACCCACCACTAAACCACCATTGAAATTGATACCAAACCACCATTAAACCACCATTAAAACTGATACTGACACACACTAAACCACCATTAAAACTGAAACTTACACACCACTAAACCACCATTAAAACTGACACTGACCCACCACTAAACCACTGTTAAAACTGATACCGACACACCACTAAACCACCATTAAAACTGATACTGACCCACCACTAAACCACCGTTAAAACTGATACTGACCCACCACTAAACCACCATTAAAACTGATACTGACTCACCACTAAACCACCATTAAAACTGATATTGACCCACCACTAAACCACCATTAAAACTGATACCAACACACCACTAAACCACCATTAAAACTGATACTGACCCACCACTAAACCACCATTAAAACTGATATTGACCCACCACTAAACCACCGTTAAAATTGATACTGACCCACCACTAAACCACCATTAAAACTGATACTGACCCACCACTAAACCACCATTAAAACTGATATTGACCCACCACTAAACCACCGTTAAAACAGATACTGACCCACCACTAAACCACCATTAAAACTGATACTGACCCACCACTTGTCTTGTTTTGCACACTTTGTACAAAAATAATAAATTGCAGAACAACGGAGTATTACAGTTTGAACTCTTTTAATGAAGCATCAGGTCTGTAAGCTTCCATACAGCACCGTGTGGACAAAATGGAGTCAGGGCTCTGGGTCCTCTAAAACAATAGCAGTCCTTACAGATGCCTGCAAGCCAATGACAACTCAGCATGTGATCACATGTGAATATAATAGGTATTCCTTACAGATGCCTGCGGGCCAATGATAAATCAATATGCAAATGTTACATCCCCTTTCTTTTAAAAGAAAAATGTTATGCATTACTTTTGAACCTTTCTTCTACATAATGTTCTCAGTAGCATCAACATATAAGTAAACTCAACATTTAACTAGCACTGAAAACATCTCAATGTTTCAATAACGATGTACAGTTTTTTTAGGGCAGCGATCCGCCTGCACCCTTTGGCAGTTCACAAGTCAAGGATAACTCTAGGCTTGACCTCTCATCCCGACCTTGTGTGGTATGGAACTGAGCATGCTCCTGAATCGGTCAACAAATCAGGTTCAGGTTTAGGTTCAGGTAAGTGTGATGTGTTTTGTGTATTGCTCTGTTCATCACACTCTGTTGCACTGATCCTCTCGTCGGAATGACGGTGTTGTTCCTTGGCGTTCAGGAGGTGCCTGCGATTGTGGCGGTACACCTGTCCTTCTGGGGTGCGGACATGATACGATTGCTCAGTTTCAGCTGGCTGGATGACAACTGCTGGCTTCCAGTAGTCATGCTCCTGGATTCTGACGGATTCTCCATTGTGCAGCGGCGGCAGTAGTCTAGCTGACCTGTCATAGTATCTCTTTTGGTGTTGCTGTCTCTGTACACGTTTTGCATGCACTTGCTTGCAGCTGATGACCTCTGGCTGCAGCTGCTGGTTGGTGCTTGGAAGGATTGAGCGAAGTCTGCGGCTCATCAACAGCTGTGCTGGTGACTTGAAGTTGTCAACCGGAGCGTTGCGGTACTCAAGGAGGCAGATGTAGGGGTCTCTTTTGTCCGCTTTGGCTTTGTCCATTAATGTTTTTGCAATCTGGACAGTTTTTTCAGCAAGGCCATTACTTTGAGGGTAATGTGGGCTTGATGTGACATGTGTGAAATCCCATGCCTTGGCAAACGACTCGAACTCTTTTGATTTGTATTGGGGGCCATTGTCTGAGACTAAAGTCTCTACAATGCCATACCTGGCAAAGGCTGCCTTTAGCTTGTGGATCACAACTGCAGATGTGGTGCTGTGAAGCTTGTCCAATTCAAAAAATCTGCTGTAGTAATCAACAGTCACTATGTAGTCCTCGTTGTTCCATGTGAACAGATCCATTGCCGTGACCTGCCAGGGCCTGTCTGGGATGCGGTGAGGTATCATGGGCTCATTGACATTTGATGGACGGCATTCTAGACAAATGGAACATTTTCCGAAAATGTCCTCAATGTGTTTGCACATTCTGGGCCAAAACATAAAGTCACGTGCTCTTTGTTTGCATTTTTCCATGCCCATATGTCCAGCATGAATTTTTGTCAACATCTCTTCTCTGAGACTGGTAGGAATGATGATTTTCTCCCCTTTGAAGATGATTCCGTTGATTTGTGACAGTTTTTCTCTGTGGTTCCAGAATTCAGATATGCTCTGAGGGCATTTCCTCCTTTCCTCAGGCCATCCTTCATGTGTGACTTTGTTCAGCAGTGTGAGTTGTGCATCTTTCTCTGTTCCTGCTCGGATCTCCTTCAGTTTTAAGTCACTCACAGGTAAGCTGTTGCACACCATGTGCACCTGCACATCCATGCCTTCACTGAGGCTGCTGTCCTGGTAGCTAAGAGACTTTCTGGAGAGCATGTCTGCAACAGGAATGTCTTTGCCTGGACGGTGAATGATTGTGAAGTCATACTTCTGTAGCTGAAGGATCATTCTCTGTAGCCTTGGCGAGGCTGTGGCTAGTGGTTTCCTCATGATTGACTCGAGGGGCTTGTGGTCGGATTCCACAATGACTTGTTGGCCATAGACGTAGTACTGGTGGAAACGCTTACATCCAAACAGAATTGCATATAGCTCTTTCTCGATTTGAGCATAGTTGATTTCACTGTCTGAGAGAGATCTGGTAGCGTAGCCGATGGGCTTTCCTTCTTGCAGTAATACTGTGCCTAGTCCGTACTTTGACGCATCCACTTGTAGTCTGAGCTCTTTGTTGGGGTCGAAGTCGGCAAGAACTGGTCCTGGTTCTCTGGTGATTAGGTCTTTCATTTTCTGAAATGCTGTGTCATGTTGTTTGTCCCACATGCGTTGATTTCGGAGAGGCTCGGGGCAAACTTTGGCTAAGTAGTTAACTATGCCTAGTACTGTCACTAGCTCTGCGTGGTTCTTCGGTGGCTCCATTTTCTTGATGGCGGAGATTTTCTCTGGATCCGGCTTAATGCCATCAGTTGAGAGGTGATGCCCGAAATAACTGATCTCGGTGGATCCGATTATGCTTTTCTCGGGGTTGAGCCAGATACCTTTCTGACGTGATCTTTGTAGCATCGCACGGAGGTTCCTGTAATGTTCCTCTCTATTCCTGCCATAGATGAGGATGTCGTCTACGATTGCGACTAATCCGTCGAGGCCTTCATAGGTTTCGTCGATCTTCCGCTGGAATTCATCCTGAGCTGAGATAAGACCAAATGGTAAATGCAGAAATCGGTAGCGTCCAAATGGTGTGTTGAATGTTGTTATCTTAGATAACTCTTCCGTGAGCTTGATAGTCCAGTATCCTGATTGTGCGTCCATTACACTGAAGTAACGTGCTCCCACTAGCTTGGGTGTGATGTCATCTAGCGTTGGTAGAGGGTAGTGAGGGCGTTTGATAGCCTTGTTCAAATCTCTGGGGTCGAGACAGACTCTGAGCTTGCCTGTATGTGGTTTCTCAACCATTACTAATGCGTTGACCCACTCTGTCGGTTCTGTTTCCCGGACGATGATTTTTGTATTCTCCAGGCTCTGCAGCTCCTCCTTCAGGCGACTACATAGAGCAAGGGGTATCCTTCTCGGTGGGCAAACCACAGGGGTTGCTGCTGGGTCAAGGTGAATAGTGCATTCACCTGGGAATAGTCAGATTCCTTTGAAAACGTCAGCAAACTCCTCCATGACTGTCTGCTTCTCAACTGGTGCTGTCAATGATAGCACTAGCTTGACGAGGTCCATGTCTAAACATGCCTTTAGACCTAGCACTGGAAGTGCTCGAGTGTCAACAATGTAAAAATCCAGCATCATGTCGCTTTCTTTGTACTTGCATTTCATCACGCATGTGCCTTTTACAATGAGCTGCTCACCCCCATAGCTGGTCAGTCTGCGTGATGTGGGCTGTAGCTCACACTCATCCTTCAAGCTGTGATACTCACTCAGAGGAATTACATTAACCTGAGATCCAGTGTCTAGTTTAAACCTAAGCTCTGTGCCCTATTTTCCTATCTCAATATCGGCATAGGCTTGCTCAGTCCCTGAAATCATAGACTTAGGTAGCAGTGGGGAAATTAAAAACCAGAGTATGTGAGGAAGGGGCAGAAGGTATGGAGTAAAAGGTAAAGTAATAAAAAGGGCAAAAGCAGGAACTAAGTGTCACAAAACATATTTGAAAATTCTCTATCTGAATGCACGTAGCATTCGTAACAAAATAGACGAGTTAATGGCACAAATAACTACATATGGGTATGATCTTGTGGCCATTACAGAAACATGGCTGCAGGGTGACAATGCCTGGGAATTAAACATACCAGGTTATTTAACGATCAGGAAGGACAGGCAGGAAGGGAGGGGAGGTGGGGTGGCTATGTTAATAAAGGAAGGAATCACTGTAATACAGAGAAATGATATTGGGTCAAAAGATCAGGATAATGAAACAGTTTGGGTGGAGGTAAGGAATAATAAGGGGAAAAAAACACTAGTGGGCGTAGTCTATAGGCCTCCGAACAGTTGCAACTCTGTTGGACGGAGTATCAATCAGGAAATAGTTGAGGCTTGTAATAAGGGAACATCTATAATTATGGGGGATTTTAACTATCATATTAATTGGACAAATCAAATTGGGCAGGGCTGCCTTGAGGATGAGTTCATTGAGTGTATTAGGGATGGGTTTCTTGAGCAGTATGTAACTGAACCGACCAGGGGGCAAGCAACCTTAGATCTGGTCCTGTGTAACGAGACAGGATTAATTAAAAATGTCCTAGTAAAGGATCCCCTTGGAATGAGTGACCATAACATGGTTGAATTCCATATTCAATTAGAGGGTGAGAAGGTTGGATCTCAAACAAGCGTGCTGAGCTTGAATAAAGGAGACTATGAAGGTATGAGAGCGGAATTGAGTAGAGTGGATTGGGAAAATAGATTAAAGGGTAAGACGATACATGATCAGTGGTGTACATTTAAGGAGTTATTTTACAACTTCCAAAAAATATATATTGCACTGAGAAGAAAAGGGTGTAAAAGAAAAGACAGCCATCCGTGGCTAAGTAAAGAAATTAAGGATAGTATTCGACTAAAAACAAGGGCATATAAGGTAGCCAAATCTAGAGGGAGGATAGAGGAATGGGAAAACTTTAAAAGACAGCAAAAAATAACAAAAAGATTGATTAAGAAAGGGAAGATAGATTATGAAAGTAAATTAGCAAAAAATATAAAAACAGATAGTAAGAGCTTTTATAGTTATATAAAAAGAAAAAGGGTGGCTAAAGTAAATGTTGGTCCCTTAGAGGATGAGACCGGGAAATTAATGGTGGGAAATATGGAGATGGCAAAAACACTGAATGAATATTTTGTATCAGTCTTAACAGTAGAGGACACTAAGAATATCCCAACACTGGACAAACAGGGGGCTATGGGGGGGGGGGGAGGAGCTAAACACGATCAAAATCACTAAGGAAGTGGTAAAATAATGGGTCTAAAGGCGGATAAATCACCTGGACCTGATGGCTTACATCCTAGGGTCTTGAGGGAAGTGGCAGTAGGGATTGTGGATGCATTAGTAATAATTTCCCAAAACTCCCTGGACTCAGCAAAGGTCCCGGCAGACTGGAAAACTGCTAATGTAACACCCTTATTTAAAAAGGGCAGTAGACAGAAGGCTGGAAACTATAGACCGGTTAGCCTAACATCTGTGGTAGGTAAAATTTTGGAGTCCATTATTAAGGAGACAGTAACAGGACATTTGGATAATCATAATTTAATAGGACAAAGTCAGCATGGTTTTATGAAGGGGAAGTCATGTTTGACAAATTTGCTGGAGTTCTTTGAGGAAGTAACATATAGGGTGGATAAAGGGGAACCAGTGGACGTAGTGTATTTAGACTTCCAAAAGGCATTTGACAAGGTGCCACACAAAAGATTATTGCTTAAGATAAAAAATCACGGGATTGGGGGTAATATTCTGGCATGGATAGAGGATTGGCTATCTAACAGAAGGCAGAGAGTTGGGATAAATGGTTCATTCTCAGACTGGCAATCAGTAACTAGTGGTGTTCCGCAGGGGTCAGTGCTGGGTCCCCAACTCTTTACAATCTATATTAACAATTTGGAGGAGGGGACCGAGTGTAACATATCAAAGTTTGCAGATGATACTAAGATGGGAGGGAAAGTAGTGAGTGAGGAGGACATAAAAAACCTGCAAGGGGACATAGACAGGCTAAGTAAGTGGGTAGAGATTTGGCAGATGGAATACAATACTGGAAAGTGTGAGGTTATGCACTTTGGCAGGAAAAATCGCAGAGCAAGTTATTATCTTAATGGCAAGAAACTGGAAAGTACTGAAGTACAAAGGGATCTGGGGGTCCTGGTGCACGAAACTCAAAAGGTTAGTATGCAGGTGCAGCAAGTGATTAAGAAGGCAAATGGAATGTTGGCTTTCATTGCTAGGGGGATAGAATATAAAAATAGGGAGGTATTGCTTCAGTTGTACAAGGTATTGGTGAGACCGCACCTGGAATACTGCATACAGTTTTGGTGTCCATACGTAAGAAAAGACATACTTGCTCTCGAGTCAGTACAAAGAAGGTTCACTCGGTTAATCCCGGGGATGAGGGGATGGGCATATGAGGAGAGGTTGAATAGATTGGGACACTACTCATTGGAGTTCAGAAGAATGAGAGGCGATCTTATTGAAACATATAAGATTGTGAAGGGGTTGGATCGGGTGGATGCGGGGAGGATGTTCCCGATGATGGGTGAAACTAGAACTAGGGGGCATAGTCTTAGAATAAGGGGCTGCTCTTTCAAAACTGAGATGAAGAGGAACTACTTCAGTCAGAGGGTGGTAGGTCCATGGAATATGCTGCCCCAAAAAGCTGTAGAATCCACATCATTACATAAATTTAAAACAGAAATAGACAGTTTCCTAGAAGTAAAGAGAATTAAGGGTTACGGGGAGCGGGCAGGAATTTGGACATGAGTCTAGGTTCGGATCGGACATGGCCCTGTGGGTAGCGGAGCGGGCCCAGTGACCATGTAGCCTGATCCTGCTCCTATTTCGTGTGTCTAATTCTGTTAGATTCAGGAGATGGTTCTGTGATAGTAGATTGGCGGTTAGGATCAGATCAGCCATGATCTTATTGAATGGCGGAGCAGGCTCGAGGGGCCGATTGGCCTACTCCTGCTCCTATTTCTTATGTTCTTATGTTCTTATGAAATCTGTTTTTTCTGTGACACAGAATCAATAAACAGTTCCTCTGCATTTGGCTCTCTATCTGGCATTTGGCTGTCACTCACTGTGTGTACTGTTTTTCCGAAAACAGTCTTGCAAACTTTAGCAAAGTGGTTCCGTTTACCACATTTAGTACATTGCCTTCCTTTGGCAGGGCAGTACTCCTTTTCTCCATGCCAGTTGTTTCCACAATATCCACAGTTTTTGAAGCGTTTTATGTCTGTGTCGCTCATTTTTAGAACTCTGAAACACGCTCTCTGGGTGGTGTTCTTTGGTGTGTGTCTATTAACTGCGTTCACTGTCTGTTCACTCGAGCTGTTCGTGGTGCCAGTTATGGTTTTCAACTGTGCTTGGGCTATCTCGTGCGATCTAGCTATGTCCATAGCTTTGTCCAGCGTTAGCCCGGACCCAACATTCAAAAGTTTCTCTCTCACTTTAGCTGAATGTATTCCAAACACGATGCGGCCTCTGACCACCTCATCATTATCTGCATATACACAGTCTTTTACCAGCAGTTTTAACTCAGTCACAAACTGTTCAAACGACTCACTAGCTCCTTGTACTTTCTCCTGAAACTTGTACCTAGCGAATATCGTATTTGTCTTGGGCATCACATATGCTTCAAAACAGTCAAAATAACTTTTCAGTACCTTTGCTTCATCCGCAGTGAGAGACCATGTGTTAAAAATGTCCCTCCCTTTTTCTCCGATCCACAGGAGTTGATAGCTGCATCTTTCTTCCTCCCCTTTGCTTTTCAACGGACCCGAGAACATTAATTCCACGTGTTGCTTGAACTTGCACCATTCTCTATGTAAGTTCAAAGATTCCCAATTCATTCGAGGTAAGGAAGCTCCAACGATGTCCATTTCAAATCCCCGTTCTGACACCATGTCTTGTTTTGCACACTTTGGACAAAAATAATCAATTGCAGAACAACGGAGTATTACAGTTTAAACTCTTTTAATGAAGCATCAGGTCTGTAAGCTTTCATACAGCACCATGTGGACAAAATGGAGTCAGGACCCTGGGTCCTCTAAAACAACAGCAGTCCTTACAGATGCCTGCTGGCCAATGACAACTCAGCATGTGATCACATGTGAATATAATAGGTATTCCTTACAGATGCCTGCGGGCCAATGATAAATCAATATGCAAATGTTACACACTAAACCACCATTAAAACTGATATCGATACTGTAGTGTCCGAGTATAAATAATACACGGACTGCAGGAGAACAATAAAACAGGCATTTACTGAACAGAGGGTACTCTTTTATTTGGACCCAAAAAAAAAACCAATTCAACTGTAAATAAACAAAAGTTCAACTAAAGCTTAACAAATCAAATTAAAATTTGGTTTTCCGTGTTGATGATGCACTGCAGTCCCCGCGGCGCCCACCGGTCGCGGAAATACTCAAGCACACTGGCGGACACCGCGTGCTCCATCTCCAGGGCCACCCGGGCGCGAACATGGCCGCGGAAGAGAGGCAGGCAATCCGGCTGGACGACCCCCTCGACCGCCCGCTGCCTGGACCAATTGATGGCTCTTTTAGCCAGGCCCAGGAGCAGGCTCACAAGGAGGTCCTCCAACCTGTCCGCTCCCCTCCGCACCGGGTGACCGTAGATCAAGAGCGTGGGACTGAAGTGCAACCAAAAATTGAGGAGCAGCCCCTTCAAGTAGTGAAAGAGGGGCTGCAACCTCTCACAATCCATATAAACGTGAAACACGGACACCGCCAGGCCGCAAAAAATGCAGGCGGCCTGGGAGTCCGTGAACCTACTTAAAACCTTATTGCATGGGACCGCTCCGTGCAACAACCTCCAGGCCAAGTCCCCGATGGAACAAGGGAGGACTCCCGCATAGAGAGCCCTCCATTGGGGACCTCCGCCACCGCCGGTCGGCAAGACGCCACGCCAAGGCGTGTCCGGACGGTAGACGAAGATGGCAAAGTGGAGAGTGTGCAGGAGCAGCCCGTACAGGAAACCCCTCCGCGCGGAATGAAAAGGCACGGAGGGTATTTCCTCGAGACGGCTCAAGTTGTGAGGCGCCGGTTCCCGAGGGGAGTTTCGGGGCCAGGCGCCGATGAGGAATTCCGTCCGAACGGGGGTAAGCTCGGACGGGATTGCCCCACGTGCTTGAGTCGCCTCGATACACCTAGTGGAGTCGGGGCCCAGTGCCGCTTTTACCGATTCGATGGTTTCGACCGCGAGCCGGACGTTGGCCCAGGACAGGCGCTGCGCCAGCTCCTCCGGCGCCATCCAGCCCGCTCCTCCACCATCGAGCAGGTCCCCGACTCTGGTCACCTTGCCAGCCACAGCCCTACCCTCCGCCAGCCGCCTGAACCCGTGTTCGTGGAGGTGCGGATTCCTGAGCAGCGGCTCCCGAAGGAGAGCCGCCGCTCCTGACGGGGGAGAGCTCCGCCTGGAAGCGACGTGGTTCCAAACCCATAGTAGTTCCTGGTAGAAGACAGGCAGCTCCCGCAGGCCGGCACGCCTGCTGCCCACTTTCGCAAACAGGAGCTGCGTGTCGTAATTGAGGCCGTGCAGCTGGCGGAAGAAAAACGTCGCCAGCGCACACCATCTCGGAGGATTCTCGACGTTCAGGTATCTCTGCAGCGTCTGAAGAGGGAAAGTCGCAGCCTGGGTGCGAAGGCACACCAGCGCCTGACCGCCCTCCCTAAGCGGGAGACACAGAACCGCGGCAGAGACCCAGTGCTTCCTTTTGTCCCAGAAGAAGTCGATGAGCTTCTTCTGAATCTTGGCGACAAACGCAGGGGGAGGGATCAAAGTGACCAACCGGTACCACAACATGGCTGCCACCAGCTGGTTTATGACCAGCGCTCGACCCCTGTAGGACAACACTCGGAGCAGTCCTGTCCAGCGTCCTAGGCGAGCGGTGACTTTGGCCTCCAGCTCTTGCCAGTTCGCTGGGCAGGCGTCCTCGGCAGGGCTAAGGTAGACTCCCAAACAGAGGAGGTGCGTGGTGCTCCAGGCGAAAGGCCTGAACTCCTCCGGCAGGGAGTCCACCCGCCACTGACCCACCAGGAGTCCGGAACATTTCTCCCAGTTGATCTTGGCGGAGGATGCGTCCGAGTAAATCTGCTGGCATTCCCGCATCCTCCGCAAGTCAGCGGGATCCGTGACCGTGAGGAGCACGTCATCGGCGTAAGCCGAGAGGACCACCTCCACGCCCGGCCCTTGCAGAGCCAGTCCCGTCAACCTCTTCCGCAAGAGGCGCAGGAAAGGCTCCACGCAAATGGCATATAACTGACCGGACATGGGGCATCCCTGACGCACCCCCCTCCCGAAGTGAAGGGGCGCCGTCAAGGACCCGTTAACTTTAATCAGACACTCCGCGGCGGCGTACAGAAGTCGGATCCGGGCGACGAAATGTGTCCCGAACCCGAATGCGCGCAGAGTCCCGAAGAGATACTCGTGATCCACCCTGTCGAACGCCTTCTCCTGATCCAGGGAAAGGAAGGCGACCGACAGACCAGCCCTCTGGGAGTGGTGGACCAGGTCCCGGAGCAGATGGATGTTATCGTGGATGGTCCGGCCCGGGACCGTGTAGGACTGGTCGGGGTGGATCATGTGGGCCAGCACGGTGCCAAGGCGAGCAGACATGGCCCTGGCAAAGATTTTATAGTCCGTGCTGAGGAGGGAGACCAGGCGCCAGTTCTTAAGGGGGCGGAGATCGCCCTTCTTAGGCAGCAGGACAATGACCGCCCTGCGCCAAGAGAGGGGCATCTCCCCGGTCGCCAAACTTTCCCCCAGGACCCGCGCGTAGTCACCCCCCAAGACCTCCCAGAACGCCCTGTGGAACTCCACGGTCAGCCCGTCCAGCCCCGGGGACTTTCCCCTAGAGAGCTGGCGGAGGGCGCCGGTCAGCTCCGCCAGACTTAGCGGAGCGTCCAATTTTTCGGCGCCCTCCGGGCCAACCTTCGTCAGGTCCTCCCACAAAACTCTGCGCGCATCCTCGCTGGACGGATCCGGAGAGAACAGAGCCCCGTAATAGGCGCGGGTCTCCGCGCTGATTCCCTCCGGATCCGAGACCAGATATCCGTCGTCGGCCAGCAGCCCCAAGAGCTGCTTACGGACCCCCCGTCTTTTTTCCAGCGAGTAGAAGAAGGGGGAGCCGCGGTCCAGGTCCCGCAGGAGCTGGATCCGCGACCTCACGTACGCGCCTCGGGACCCGACGAGCTGCAGGTCCTTCAGCGCGCCCTTCTTCTCTTCGTACACCTTCCGCAGGGCCGGGTCCTCGACGACCTGACCGAGACGGGACTCCAGGTCGAGCACCTCCTTCTCCAACCGCCCGACCCGGGCCTCCCGCCTCTTGGTCGACCCCTTCGCGTACTCCTGACAGAAGAGACGGATGTGAGCCTTGCCCACATCCCACCATAGCCTCAAGGAGGGGAAGCCCCCCTGCTTCCTTCTCCAGTCGGCCCAGAATCGACGAAACGAATCCCGGAACCGTGCGTCCTCCAGCAGCAGGTTGTTAAAATGCCAGTACGCGGACCCCCCCCGCGCGCGCAGCGGAGCGAGCTCCGCCCACACCAGGTGGTGGTCCGTGCACGGCACCGGCCGCATGGAAGCTGCCGGAACGCAGGAGACGAACGCCCGGGAAATGTAGAGGCGGTCGATTCTGGACCTTCCTCCCCCAGACCTCACGCTAGTGAAGGCGCTGGAGTCGGGGTGGAGATTTCGCCAGACGTCCACCAAGTCGAAGGACCCAACCAGGTCCCTCAACTTCTCCATCGCCGCCGGGCTTCGCGGGGCACCCGAACGGTCCCTCGCCTCGAGGGTGCAGTTAAAATCCCCCCCGAGGATGACGCACTCGCCCACGTCGATGGAGCCCAAGAGAGCGGACACTTCTTCGAAGAAGCGCACTTGCTGCGCACTGGTCTGAGGGGCGTACACGTTCACTAGATGGAGCGGCACGCCCCCCAGGCGAACAGTGACCTGGAGCAAGCGGCCCGGCACGTGCTCCTTGACCCCCAAGATCTCCGGCTGAAAATGCGGGGCCAGCAAGATAGCCACCCCGCTGGAATTGTTGGAGAGGTGACTCATGCTGACCCCTCCTTGCCACTCCAGGAGCCACGTGGCTTCGTCTCTCGGAACGGTGTGGGTTTCTTGCAGGAAGCACACCGCATACTTCCCGTCCCGAAGGACCGAGAAGTTATTGAATCTGCGGCGCGCCTCCCTGCTGCCGTTGATGTTGAGGCTGGCTATGGTTATCTTCATGTCAGAAGCATAGTGCAACCTCTACCTCCACCTAACGGGGGGAGGAAGCGCAGCCGCTGGTCAGCCGCCACTTCCTCAGCAGCCCAGTGAGAAACATTGTGAGCCGACGCAGCTCGAGCGGGTTCACACCCTCGTCCTCGCCCATGATCTTAACGGCGGCGCGGACGGAATCGATGAGCAGCGCCAGCTCCGACCACCCGTCGAGGGCCAGCCGGACCTTATTGCGCTGACCCAGGCACGTGGCCATAAAATCCCAGAGTTCCCTTACGGAAATGAGGGGAGACTCGGCAAGGGGCACGAGGTCATCCATCGCCACGTCGGCGCTGGAGTCCGAATCGTCCTCCGTGCCCATCACCGAGTCCCCATCCTCCTCCAGGGGGTCGTCACCAGCGGCCGACCCGTCCGCCGCGCAGTGCGAAGCGAACGACTCGGCCGCGCCAGCCAGCCCTGCCTCCACCCGGATCCCACCCCCAGGATCGGCGGCAGAGGATTTCTCCCTGGGCTCCTCTAGGGGTGCCGGGTCAGAAGACGGCAGCGGTTCAGAGCCCCCCTCCGCCTCAGATGCCGGAACGACTGGAGAAACCGGGGAGAGAACAATTTCCAGCTCCTCCAGTACGTCCGGCACCAGAGACGCAGCCAGGGGGCCATCCTCCTCCCCGCCACCAACCTCCGACCCAGCGGACGGGGGGTTTTGAATTAAAAGCTCTACCAGGACGAGCATCCCCTGGGAGACGTCCGGGTCGCATTGGGCGAGCTCATTATCCTCGAGCTCGCCCGACCCAGCCCCCAGGCTGCCCGACCCGGCGAACGGCACCGATAAAAGGTCAATTTCAATTACTGCCGCGGGTTGTTCCGCAACCCCCCCCACGGGCAGGGTCTCATCCCCATCCACGGGAGGCACGTGCTGGACAGACACATCTGCCTCAGCCTCCCGAGGGACAGGCGACCCCTGCCGATCGCTGGTGATGACGACAGCGCTGGGGGGGGGGCGCAGTACCCGCGGCCGGCGACGACTCCCCCTGCTCGGAGGGACCTTCCTCCTCCCGGTCCTCCTCCTCATCCAGGGGGTCGCGCCTTCTTTTTAGCACGGAGGGAGCAAGGGAGACCTCCATGTCTGCAAAGGCCTCCTCCTCAACTCCCTCCGGCGGAGCAGGTTTATCGGGTTCCTCGGGCCCGAGCCCGGCCGCAGGTATTGGCATTACCGCTGCGGCGGTTGCGGCCACAGGCTCGGGCACGAGGCCCCTCCCGCTCACATCTGCCCTGATCAACTCCGCGAGGAGCGCGGGTGTAAGGGGCTCAAGTGGCAAGGGCTCGCCATCCACGGGGGGACCCGCCCTAAGGTGCTTCTTTTTTCCCCGCGCCTTCTTTCCGGCTGGACACGCTCCCTCCCCCCCGCCGGAGGCCTTGGTGGCATCGGCCCCCGACGTCAACCGCGCATCAGACGTACTTGACGCGTGGGCAGATCCGGGGGGAAGGGCGGCGGCGGCGGCGCCAGCCTCGGCCGCACAAGATGATCCGGCGGCCTTGGAGGCAGGGCAGTTCCTCCTGATGTGCCCCACCTCCCTGCAGGCATGGCACCTCACACCGTCCGACGTCCAAAAGGCGCGGTAGGCGGTCCCCTCGTGGAGGACGACGAACGCCCCGTCAGTGTCCTCCTCCCGCGCCAGCTGGATAAACAGCTGGCGCCGGAAGGAGAAGACGTGGCGAAGGCTGGCCTCCCGGAAGCCGAGCAGGATGGGTGTGATCCCCGACCTCACCTCCCCAAGTTGTCGCAAATGGGGAAGGAGGAGCTCACCAGGAACATAGGGCGGGACGTTGGAAATAATGATCCTCTGCGCGGTGGCCTCGAGAGGATCCACCGGCAGAAAGGTCCCGCCCACGGTGAGCCCCTTGGCGACAGCCAGGGACACCGCCCGCTCCGACCCCAGGAAGAACAAAGCCTTCCCATACATTTTCGAGGCCGCGACGATGGCTGAGGGGCCGACAACCCCAGCCATGGCCTTGACGCAGGCCTCGATGGTCATAGTGGGGTGAGTGTAGCTCTTCACCCCAAGCTTTTTTGTTATTAATCGAAAAGGTGACGGGGCAGCAGGAACAGCGGGAGCAGCTGTGGCTGTGGCTACCACTCTCGCATAGGTCCCGGCTGGCCCCGCCACCGGCGAAGATGCAGTCGCCATTCTGGGGTGCTTTTTTTAAGGGCTACACTCACCCCAAGTCACAGGCCTGAAGGTGTTAATGGCCTCGGTGTATATATATATTTTTTTGTCCTCTATTGAGCAGAGGGAGCTGATTAAAATGAGGACACACCTCTCTCCTTATTGATTTAAATTGGGAGAGGAGCCCTCGCCCCTCTGCTTCAATTGGCAATTAATAAAATAGATGAAACTAAGGTGCCTTAGAAAGACAGGCAGAGAGAGACAAAGAGAGAGAGAGAGAGAGGTGGGGGGGGTGGGAAGGAGGGAGGCCGCAAAGGGCAGTGTTGCCACTCAGGATGGTGGGTGGGTGTAGGCAGGGTTGCACTCTCCGATGGAAAAAGTCTTTGGTGATGGTGGTCTTCTGGCAGGGGGAGAAGACGTCTTCACCTGGAAAAGCTGGAGAAGCCCAAGCTTAGTCCTGCAACAGGTCTTAACGAGGTAATTAAATTAAATTAAGGACTTCACCTTGGGCAGCTCCAAGCTCTCCCAGGGCAGGCAATAGAAGGGATGCTAATTAGTGGTGTGTGTGGCCTAGCTTTTAACAAGAGCACACACACTACACCCCTTGATGATCCGGCCTTGCTTCTTCTTTTCTCCCCCCACCTAAAATACAAAGTCTTGGGAGAGTGCCCCAAATAACACCCACCTGTAGATGTTCCGGATGAAGTTTTCTTCCCTCCTTTCAAGCAGTTGGTTTCTCTCCCCTCTCTCCCTCTCCTGAAGTGGAGGCCAAATTGGGGAGGCAGTGATAGAAAGGCCTCTCCCCTGGTTGATGTTGATGTAGGCCTCCTTTCTCCTTCTCCTCCTCTGTCCTCTCTCTCCAGGCACCTCAGTTGATGTAATGATGGTGGAGTTGGTGGTGGTGGTCCAACGTTCTCCTCCTCTTCCTGGTCAGGGGACCACCACTTTAATCCACTCTCCAAAGTCTGGCTGCTCCCTCTGCTCGTGCTTGCAGCTGAACAGAGGGTACTCTTTTATTTGGACCCAAAAAAAAACCAATTCGACTGTAAATAAACAAAAGTTCAACTAAAGCTTAACAAATCAAATTAAAATTTGGTTTTCCGTGTTGATGATGCACTCCAGTCCCCGCGGCGCCCACCGGTCGCGGAAATACTCAAGCGCACCGGCGGACACCGCGTGCTCCATCTCCAGGGCCACCCGGGCGCGAACATGGCCGCGGAAGAGATGCAGGCAATCCGGCTGGACGACCCCCTCGACCGCCCGCTGCCTGGACCAATTGATGGCTCTTTTAGCCAGGCCCAGGAGCAGGCCCACAAGGAGGTCCTCCAACCTGTCCGCTCCCCTCCGCACCGGGTGACCGTAGATCAAGAGCGTGGGACTGAAGTGCAACCAAAAATCGAGGAGCAGCCCCTTCAAGTAGTGAAAGAGGGGCTGCAACCTCTCACAATCCATATAAACGTGAAACACGGACTCCTCCAGGCCGCAAAAAATGCAGGCGGCCTGGGAGTCCGTGAACCTACTTAAAACCTTATTGCACGGGACCGCTCCGTGCAACACCCTCCAGGCCAAGTCCCCGATGGAACAAGGGAGGACTCCCGCATAGAGAGCCCTCCATTGGGGACCTCCGCTACCGCCGGTCGGCAAAACGCCACGCCAAGGCGTGTCCGGACGGTAGACGAAGATGGCAAAGTGGAGAGTGTGCAGGAGCAGCCCGTACAGGAAACCCCTCCGCGCGGAATGAAAAGGCACGGAGGGTATTTCCTCGAGACGGCTCAAGTTGTGAGGCGCCGGTTCCCGAGGGGAGTTTCGGGGCCGGGCGCCGATGAGGAATTCCGTCCGAACGGGGGTAAGCTCGGACGGGATCGCCCCACGTGCTTGAGCCGCCTCGATACACCTAGTGGAGTCGGGGCCCAGTGCCGCTTTTACCGATTCGATGGTTTCGACCGCGAGCTGGACGTTGGCCCAGGACAGGCGCCGCGCCAGCTCCTCTGGCGCCATCCAGCCCGCTCCTCCGCCATCGAGCAGGTCCCCGACTCTGGTCACCTTGCCAGCCACAGCCCTACCCTCCGCCAGCCGCCCGAACCCGTGTTCGTGGAGGTGCGGATTCCTGAGCAGCGGCTCCCGAAGGAGAGCCGCCGCTCCTGACGGGGGAGAGCTCCGCCTGGAAGCGACGTAGTTCCAAACCCATAGTAGTTCCTGGTAGAAGACAGGCAGCTCCCGCAGGCCGGCACGCCTGCTGCCCACTTTCGCAAACAGGAGCTGCGTGTCGTAATTGAGGCCATGCAGCTGGCGGAAGAAAAACGTCGCCAGCGCACACCATCTCGGAGGATTCTCGACGTACAGGTATCTCTGCAGCGTCTGAAGACGGAAAGTCGCAGCCTGGGTGCGAAGGCACACCAGCGCCTGACCGCCCTCCCTAAGCGGGAGACACAGAACCGCGGCAGAGACCCAGTGCTTCCTTTTGTCCCAGAAGAAGTCGATGAGCTTCTTCTGAATCTTGGCGACAAACGCAGGGGGAGGGATCAAAGTGACCAACCGGTACCACAACATGGCGGCCACCAGCTGGTTTATGACTAGCGCTCGACCCCTGTAGGACAACACTCGGAGCAGTCCTGTCCAGCGTCCTAGGCGAGCGGTGACTTTGGCCTCCAGCTCTTGCCAGTTCGCCGGCCAAGCGTCCTCGGCAGGGCTAAGGTAGACTCCCAAATAGAGGAGGTGCGTGGTGCTCCAGGCGAAAGGCCTGAACTCCTCCGGCAGGGAGTCCACCCGCCACTGACCCACCAGGAGTCCGGAACATTTCTCCCAGTTGATCTTGGCGGAGGATGCGTCCGAGTAAATCTGCTGGCATTCCCGCATCCTCCGCAAGTCAGCGGGATCCGTGACCGTGAGGAGCACGTCATCGGCGTAAGCCGAGAGGACCACCTCCACGCCCGGCCCTTGCAGAGCCAGTCCCGTCAACCTCTTCCGCAAGAGGCGCAGGAAAGGCTCCACGCAAATGGCATATAACTGACCGGACATGGGGCATCCCTGACGCACCCCCCTCCCGAAGCGAAGGGGCGCCGTCAAGGACCCGTTAACTTTAATCAGACACTCCGCGGCGGCGTACAGAAGTCGGATCCGGGCGACGAAATGCGTCCCGAACCCGAATGCGCGCAGAGTCCCGAAGAGATACTCGTGATCCACCCTGTCGAACGCCTTCTCCTGATCCAGGGAAAGGAAGGCGACCGACAGACCAGCCCTCTGGGAGTGGTGGACCAGGTCCCGGACCAGATGGATGTTATCGTGGATGGTCCGGCCCGGGACCGTGTAGGACTGGTCGGGGTGGATCATGTGGGCCAGCACGGTGCCAAGGCGAGCAGACATGGCCCTGGCAAAGATTTTATAGTCCGTGCTGAGGAGGGAGACCGGGCGCCAGTTCTTAAGGAGGCGGAGATCGCCCTTCTTAGGCAGCAGGACAATGACCGCCCTGCGCCAAGAGAGGGGCATCTCCCCGGTCGCCAAACTTTCCCCCAGGACCCGCGCGTAGTCGCCCCCCAAGACGTCCCAGAACGCCCTGTGGAACTCCACGGTCAGCCCGTCCAGCCCCGGGGACTTTCCCCTAGAGAGCTGGCGGAGGGCGCCGGTCAGCTCCGCCAGACTTAGCGGAGCGTCCAATTTTTCGGCGCCCTCTGGGCCAACCTTCGTCAGGTCCTCCCACAAAACTCTGCGCGCATCCTCGCTGGACGGATCCGGAGAGAACAGAGCCCCGTAATAGGCGCGGGTCTCCGCGTTGATTCCCTCCGGATCCGAGACCAGAGATCCGTCGTCGGCCAGCAGCCCCAAGAGCTGCTTACGGACCCCCCGTCTTTTTTCCAGCGAGTAGAAGAAGGGGGAGCCGCGGTCCAGGTCCCGCAGGAGCTGGATCCGCGACCTCACGTACGCGCCTCGGGACCCGACGAGCTGCAGGTCCTTCAGCGCGCCCTTCTTCTCTTCGTACACCTTCCGCAGGGCCGGGTCCTCGACGACCTGACCGAGACGGGACTCCAGGTCGAGCACCTCCTTCTCCAACCGCCCGACCCGGGTCTCCCGCCTCTTGGTCGACCCCTTCGCGTACTCCTGACAGAAGAGACGGATGTGAGCCTTGCCCACATCCCACCATAGCCTCAAGGAGGGGAAGCCCCCCTGCTTCCTTCTCCAGTCGGCCCAGAATCGACGAAACGAATCCCGGAACCGTGCGTCCTCCAGCAGCAGGTTGTTAAAATGCCAGTACACGGACCCCCCCCGCGTGCGCAGCGGAGCGAGCTCCGCCCACACCAGGTGGTGGTCCGTGCACGGCACCGGCCGCATGGAAGCTGCCGGAACGCAGGAGACGAACGCCCGGGAAATGTAGAGGCGGTCGATTCTGGACCTTCCTCCCCCAGACCTCACGCTAGTGAAGGCGCTGGAGTCGGGGTGGAGATTTCGCCAGACGTCCACCAAGTCGAAGGACCCAACCAGGTCCCTCAACTTCTCCATCGCCGCCGGGCTTCGCGGGGGACCCGAACGGTCCCTCGCCTCGAGGGTGCAGTTAAAATCCCCCCCGAGGATGACGCACTCGCCCACGTCGATGGAGCCCAAGAGAGCGGACACTTCTTCGAAGAAGCGCACTTGCTGCGCACTGGTCTGAGGGGCGTACACGTTCACTAGATGGAGCGGCACGCCCCCCAGGCGAACAGTGACATGGAGCAAGCGGCCCGGCACGTGCTCCTTGACCCCCAAGATCTCCGGCTGAAAATGCGGGGCCAGCAAGATAGCCACCCCGCTGGAATTGTTGGAGAGGTGACTCATGCTGACCCCTCCTTGCCACTCCAGGAGCCACGTGGCTTCGTCTCCCGGAACGGTGTGGGTTTCTTGCAGGAAGCACACCGCATACTTCCCGTCCCGAAGGACCGAGAAGTTATTGAATCTGCGGCGCGCCTCCCTGCTGCCGTTGATGTTGAGGCTGGCTATGGTTATCTTCATGTCAGAAGCATAGTGCAACCTCTACCTACACCTAACGGGGCGAGGAAGCGCAGCCGCTGGTCAGCCGCCACTTCCTCAGCAGCCCAGTGAGAAACGTTGTGAGCCGACGCAGCTCGAGCGGGTTCACACCCTCATCCGCGCCCAAGATCTTAACGGCGGCGCGGACGGAATCGATGAGCAGCGCCAGCTCCGACCACCTGTCGAGGGCCAGCCGGACCTTATTGCGCTGACCCAGGCACGTGGCCATAAAATCCCGGAGTTCCCTTACGGAAATGAGGGGAGACTCGGCAAGGGGCACGAGGTCATCCATCGCCACGTCGGCGCTGGAGTCCGAATCATCCTCCGTGCCCATCACCGAGTCCCCATCCTCCTCCAGGGGGTCGTCACCAGCGGCCGACCCGTCCGCCGCGCAGTGCGAAGCGAACGACTCGGCCGCGCCAGCCAGCCCCGCCTCCGCCCGGATCCCACCCCCAGGATCGGCGGCAGAGGATTTCTCCCTGGGCTCCTCTAGGGGTGCCGGGCCAGAAGACGGCGGCGGTTCAGAGCTCCCCTCCGCCTCAGACGCTGGAACGACCGGAGAAACCGGGGAGAGAACAATTTCCAGCTCCTCCAGTACGTCCGGCACCAGAGATGCAGCCAGGGGGCCATCCTCCTCCCCGCCACCAACCTCCGACCCAGCGGACGGGGGGTTTTGAATTAAAAGCTCCACCAGGACGAGCATCCCCTGGGAGACGTCCGGGTCGCATTGGGCGAGCTCATTATCCTCGAGCTCGCCCGACCCAGCCCCCAGGCTGCCCGACCCGGCGAGGGGTAACGACACCGATAAAAGGTCAACTTCAATTACTGCCGCGGGTTGTTCCGCAACCCCCCCCACGGGCAGGGTCTCATCCCCATCCCCGGGAGGCACGTGCTGGACAGACACATCTGCCTCAGCCTCCCGAGGGACAGGCGACCCCTGCCGATCGCTGGTGATGACAACAGCACTGGGGGGGCGGGGGGGCGCAGTACCCGCGGCGGGCGACGACTCCCCCTGCTCGGAGGGACCTTCCTCCTCCCGGTCCTCCTCCTCATCCAGGGGGTCGCGCCTTCTTTTTAGCACGGAGGGAGCGAGGGAGACCTCCATGTCTGCAAAGGCCTCCTCCTCGACTCCCTCCGGCGGAGCAGGTTTGTCGGGTTCCTCGGGCCCGAGCCCGGCCGCAGGTATTGGCATTACCGCTGCGGCGGTTGCGGCCACAGGCTCGGGCACGGGGCCCCTCCCGCTCACATCTGCCCTGATCAACTCCGCGAGGAGCGCGGGTGTAAGGGGCTCAAGGGGCAAGGGCTCACCATCCACGGGCGGACCTGCCCTAAGGTGCTTCTTTTTTCCACGCTCCCTCCCCCCCGCCGGAGGCCTTGGTGGCATCGGCCCCCGACGTCAACCGCGCATCAGACGTACTTGACGCGCGGGCAGATCCGGGGGGAAGGGCGGCGGCGGCGGCGCCAGCCTCGGCCGCACGAGACGGTCCGGCGGCCTTGGAGGCAGGGCAGTTCCTCCTGATGTGCCCCACCTCCCTGCAGGCATGGCACCTCACACCGTCCGACGTCCAAAAGGCGCGGTAGGCGGTCCCCTCGTGGAGGACGACGAACGCCCCTTCAGTGTCCTCCTCCCGCGCCAGCTGGATAAACAGCTGGTGCCGGAAGGAGAAGACGTGGCGAAGGCTGGCCTCCCGGAAGCCGAGCGGGATGGGCGTGATCCCCGACCTCACCTCCCCAAGTTGTCGCAAATGGGGAAGGAGGAGCTCACCAGGAACATAGGGCGGGACGTTGGAAATAATGATCCTCTGCGCGGTGGCCTCGAGAGGATCCACCGGCAGGAAAGTCCCGCCCACGGTGAGCCCCTTGGCGACAGCCAGGGACACCGCCCGCTCCGACCCCAGGAAGAACACAGCCTTCCCATACATTTTCGAGGCCGCGACGATGGCTGAGGGGCCGACAACCCCAGCCATGGCCTTGACGCAGGCCTCGATGGTCATAGTGGGGTGAGTGTAGCTCTTCACCCCAAGCTTTTTTGTTATTAATCGAAAAGGTGACGGGGCAGCAGGAACAGCGGGAGCAGCTGTGGCTGTGGCTACCACTCTCGCATAGGTCCCGGCTGGCCCCGCCACCGGCGAAGATGCAGTCGCCATTCTGGGGTGCTTTTTTTAAGGGCTACACTCACCCCAAGTCACAGGCCTGAAGGTGTTAATGGCCTCGGTGTATATATATATTTTTTTGTCCTCTATTGAGCAGAGGGAGCTGATTAAAATGAGGACACACCTCTCTCCTTATTGATTTAAATTGGGAGAGGAGCCCTCGCCCCTCTGCTTCAATTGGCAATTAATAAAATAGATGAAACTAAGGTGCCTTAGAAAGACAGGCAGAGAGAGACAAAGAGAGAGAGAGAGAGAGGTGGGGGGGGGTGGGAAGGAGGGAGGCCGCAAAGGGCAGTGTTGCCACTCAGGATGGTGGGTGGGTGTAGGCAGGGTTGCACTCTCCGATGGAAAAAGTCTTTGGTGATGGTGGTCTTCTGGCAGGGGGAGAAGACGTCTTCACCTGGAAAAGCTGGAGAAGCCCAAGCTTAGTCCTGCAACAGGTCTTAACGAGGTAATTAAATTAAATTAAGGACTTCACCTTGGGCAGCTCCAAGCTCTCCCAGGGCAGGCAATAGAAGGGATGCTAATTAGTGGTGTGTGTGGCCTAGCTTTTAACAAGAGCACACACACTACACCCCTTGATGATCCGGCCTTGCTTCTTCTTTTCTCCCCCCACCTAAAATACAAAGTCTTGGGAGAGTGCCCCAAATAACACCCACCTGTAGATGTTCCGGATGAAGTTTTCTTCCCTCCTTTCAAGCAGTTGGTTTCTCTCCCCTCTCTCCCTCTCCTGAAGTGGAGGCCAAATTGGGGAGGCAGTGATAGAAAGGCCTCTCCCCTGGTTGATGTTGATGTAGGCCTCCTTTCTCCTTCTCCTCCTCTGTCCTCTCTCTCCAGGCACCTCAGTTGATGTAATGATGGTGGAGTTGGTGGTGGTGGTCCAACGTTCTCCTCCTCTTCCTGGTCAGGGGACCACCACTTTAATCCACTCTCCAAAGTCTGGCTGCTCCCTCTGCTCGTGCTTGCAGCTGAACAGAGGGTAACTTAAGACTGAAGTACAGAAGCCTGCTATGGCTTTATATACAGGGGTGGTCACTGCCGGTACTGCAGTATAGAATCAGTTCTTCTCTTAAAGGTACATACACAACAGATACACCACTAAACCACCATATAAACTGATACTGCGACACAACTAAAGCACCATTAAAACCGATATCGACCCACAACTAAACCAACCTTAAAACTGATACTGACACACCACTAAACCACCTTTAAAACGGATAATGACACACCACTAAATCACCATTAAAACTGATACTGGCCCACCACCAAACAACCATAAAAACTAATCCTGACCCACCAGTAAACCACTATTAAAAGTGATCCTGACACACAACTAAACCACCCTTAAAACTGATACCAAACCACCGTTAAATCTGATACTGACCCACCACGAAACCACCATTAAAACTGATACTGACCCACCACTAAACCACCATTTAAACTGATATCGACCCACCAATAAACCACCATTAAAACTGATGGTGACACAACATTAAACCACCATTAAAGCTAATACTGACCGACCACTAAACCACCATTAAAACTGATACCGACACACCACTAAATCACCATTAAAACTGATATCGACCAACCACTAAACCGCCATTAAAACTGATATTGACCCACCACTAAACCACCATTTAAACTGATAGTGACCCACCACTAAATCACCGTTAAAATTGATTCCGACACACCACTAAACCACCATTAAAGCTGATACTGACCCATCACTAAACCACCATTAAAACAGTTACTGGCACACCACTAAACCACCATTAAAACTGATGCCGACCCTCCACTACACCACCATTAAAACTGATACTGACACACCACTAAACCACCATTAAAACTGATACTGACACACCACTAAACCACCATTAAAACTGATACTGACCCTCCACTAAACCACCATTAAAACTGATACTGACCCTCCACTACACCACCATTAAAACTGATACTGACACACCACTAAACCACCATTAAAACTGATACTGACACACCACTAAACCACCATTAAAACTGATACTGACCCTCCACTACACCACCATTAAAACTGATACTGACACACCACTAAACCACCATTAAAACTGATACTGACACACCACTAAACCACCATTAAAACTGATACTGACCCTCCACTAAACCACCATTAAAACTGATACTGACACACCACTAAACCACCATTTAAACTGATAATGACACAACATTAAACCACCATTAAAGCTAATTCTGACTGACCTCTAAACCACCATTAAAACTGATACTGACCCACCACTAAACCACCATAAAAACTGGTACTGACCGGCCATTAAACCACCTTTTAAACTGACACTGACCCACCACTAAACCACCGTTAAAACTGATACTGACTGTAGAAAATACAGGGGGTGTTTTTGGTGTAATGGGGTTATTGTCTCTGGCCAGTCAGAAGTATCTGAGCTGCTCCAGAGCCCCGTGCGGTTTTGAATCGCTCCCCTTTTCTGGTTCTGACCGCCGGACTTATTTCAGTAGCAATGTAGACAAAACGAGACTCATGGTTGGGTGCAAAGAAGACCAGTATTTATTGAAAATAAGAATAAATTGAAAATAATGATGAATACAGCACTCTTTTATTTAATACAGCACACCTTTGCTTAATACAGCACACCTTTGCTTAATACAGCACACTTTTGCTTAATACAGCACACTTTTGCTTAATACAGCACACTTTTACTTAATAGGGGAGGAGAAACGGACACATTGAGGGAAAATTGACTAAAATTACAATTTAACAAAATCCCCATTTAATTCCCACCCCTAATACCTATCTAGGTTGCCTTGTAAAGGGCCAGAAAGTTTTATGCTCACCAGTAAACGCCTGCTCCATGCCCCTGCGGTCTGCCTTGGATTCTTCACTGCCCCGAAGTAGAGATACCCCAGTAATTCAAAAGTAACTGCTGGTATTCCACTTCTTTGGGCGGGCTGTTGAGCTGTTCCCCTTGTAGGCAGAGCACGGAGGTGAGGCAGCAGAGAGAGAGAATGGCTTCCTGAAGGGCTATCTTTATACCCCATTGGGAGCCGTTGTCTTCGCGCCCAAATCTGGATGTATCTGGGCTATACAAAAGGGACTGAACTGTCCCCATTGACTGTAATGGGTTTGAATGTGTTACCCATTCATTTTAACTGGTTTGCGACCAGTTTGAAATGTCTCACTGAATCCCTAAGTGTTCAGTCAACAGCACTCAAGTGGTTTGTAAACAATCCATTGTCCTGCGGTCACCGCCCAACGCAACTGATTGACAGCTTTAAGTACTTAAGCCCTTGAGTCAATATTGTAGAGGGCTTATAAACAAACAACTCTTTGTCCTGTGAGTGAAACTTCCTAAACTGCAGTTGATTCACAGTTTCAAGTACTTCAACATATTCACACAGGCTGGTGTTTTCAAATCCTTTTGTCAGCCAGCGATGGGAGATATTCAGGCAGGCTGCCTTTGTCTTCTGCCACGAGGCCTGACAGCCATTTTGATACCCTGGGTTTTTAAGGTATATTCCACCCAGGTTTTCTTTAATCAAAAAAAATAATCTTCCGGGGCTGTAGAAAACCGATACCGACACACCACTAAACCAACGTTAAAACTGATACAGAACCACCACTAAACCACCATTAAAAGTGATACTGACCGACCACTAAACCACCATTAAAACTGATACTGAGACACCACTAAAGCACCATTAAAACTGATATCGACGCACCACTAAACCAACCTTAAAACTGATACTGACACACCACTAAACCACCATTAAAACTGATACTGACCCACCACTAAACCACCATTAAAACTGATACTGACACACCACTAAACCACTGTTAAAACTGATACTGGCCCACCGCTAAACCACCATTAAAACTGATCCTGACCCACCAGTAAACCACTATTAAAACTGATCCTGACACACAACTAAACCACCATTAAAACTGATACCAAACCACTGTTAAAACTGATACTGACCCAAAACTAAACCAACATTAAAACTGATACCAAACCATCGTTAAAACTGATATCGACCCATTAAAATTGATGCTGACCCACCACTAAACCACCATTGAAATTGATACCAAACCACCATTAAACCACCATTAAAACTGATACTGACACACACTAAACCACCATTAAAACTGAAACTTACACACCACTAAACCACCATTAAAACTGATACTGACCCACCACTAAACCACCATTAAAACTGATACTGACCCACCACTAAACCACCATTAAAACTGATATTGACACACCACTAAACCACCATTAAAACTGATACTGACTGTGATAAAAATGATAACATCCGGGAAGTTATGTCATCACTTCCTGTGAACTATGAACTATGAACTGTGTACATACCTCACTTCCTGTCATATGTCACTTCCTGTTGGACTGGTATAAATACTGGTCTGTTCAGTATTGTAAGAGGCTTCTACCAGAGGCATGGTAAAGACCTCTCTTGTGTATATAGTGTGTTTATAAGTTACTTGAAGCTTACTTTAAAGTTACTTGATGGTAAGTCTCCATTTTCTTACATCAATTTAAGTAACTTAGTATTTACACTGACAAATACTAGACCTTCAGACAAACTCGGAAGTTAAGGATCCAGGGAACCACCCATCATGGAGAAAATCCTTCGACCTATTCGTCTGGACTTGGACCCGAATACACCAGCAGCTGGCAGGGTATGGAAGCATTGGTATCGTACTTTTGAGAATTTTCTGGATGAATGTAAAGCGGATGCTCCTGCTAAATTGAAGATACTTGTCAATTATGTGACCCCAAAAGTGTTCGAATATGTTGATGATTGGGATAATTACGAAGAGGTGATTCGGGCACTTAAGAAAGTGTATGCGAAGACCCCAAATGAGGTCTATGCTAGACATCTACTGGCCACAGCCCGACAAGGGCCAGGGGAATCAATTGACGAATTCCTGCAAGAACTTCGCAGGCTCAGCGTAGATTGTAACTTTCAGGCAGCCTCAGCTGAGCTGTACCGCCAAGAAATGATTCGTGATGCTTTCATCTGCGGGATTGCCTCTCCATTTATACGCCAGCGTCTACTGGAAAGTAAAACACTTGAGCTACAAAAAGCTTTTGACCTAGCTTGTTCACTGGATTTGGCAAAGAGAAATGCAGACCTCTATCAGCTGCCCAGATCTCGATCTGCTGCTGTAGCTGCAACCAGACAATTCAAGCGGTCTCAGGTGAACCCTATCATGGGGGAATCTAATTCTGATAATTCTGATGAAGAAGAGGAGGACGACCCCACTTTAGCAGCCTCTTGGCAATCTAGGAAGGAATGCTTCTTTTGTGGAGATGCTTTTCACCCTAGGAAAACCTGCCCTGCTCGCAATGCAATCTGCAGTTATTGCGGGAAAAAAGGACACTTTGCTAAAGTTTGCCTATCAAGGGCCTCTACGAGGGCCAATCCAGCTAAGGCCTACCGAACTGCCCCAATTAGGGCCTATCAAGATGCTCCAGCTAGGACCTATCAAGCTTCCTCTCGAGCTCTCTCCCGAAGAAGCACACCGAGAGTTTTAGCCACTCTCTGTGCAACGACACCAATTACAGCTGCTTGCCCACAGAACCTGTCTCATGCAGCCACAAAAATTTCAATTAAAGGGCATACCTTAGATGCCTTAATTGACTCAGGAAGTACTGATAGTTTCATTAAGGAACAGATTGTTGCGAAATTGAAACTACATGTCTTCCCATCGGACCAGGCAATTGCGATGGCCCAGTCATCACTTAATACCAGAATCTCCGGCTTTTGTGTTGTTGATATGACACTTCATGGTCGTATGTATCCCTCCACCCGACTTTCGGTGCTCAAGGACTTATGTAGTGATCTCCTCTTAGGGCTGGACTTCCAAAAACAGCATAAGAAACTCACCATTGAGTTTGGTGGATCCAAACCCGGACTTACTATTTCTAATATGCCGTCTAAATTACCATTTTGTGCATTATCAGCAGCTTCACTTGATGAACCCTCATTATTTGCCAGTATTCCGCCTCAATGCCAACCGATAATAACGAAATCGCGGCGCTTTAATCAGGAAGACCAATCTTTTATTGCAGCTGAAATCTCTCGACTTCTAGCAGAGGATATCATTGAACCATGTTCGTCGCCCTGGCGGGCTCAAGTCGTCATTGTCAAGAACCCTCTCAAACCTCACAAACAGCGACTATGCATTGATTATTCGCAAACCATCAATCAATATACCGACTTGGATGCCTACCCATTGCCACGCATTGATGATATGGTTAATAAACTGGCCGAATACAAAGTGTTCTCAACTTACGATTTAAAAAGTGCCTATCATCAGTTACCCTTGAAGGTCTCAGATAAGCAGTACACAGCCTTTGAGGCTAATGGACGGCTGTACCAATTTCGTCGCCTCCCATTCGGGGTTACTAATGGAGTGGCTGTCTTTCAACGGGCAATGGATGGCCTGGTTAAGCAGGAAAACCTAAGGGACACTTTTCCCTATCTTGATAACATTACCATTGCAGGTCACGATCAACAGGAACACGACTCCAACCTCCAAAAATTTCGGGATGCCCTCCACCACCGTAATTTGACCCTGAATGAATCCAAATCTGTTGAGTCGCAACCGACCATCAACATCCTTGGCTACTGCGTAGGCAATGGTATCATTAAGCCAGACCCAGAAAGACTTCGCCCGCTCCAAGAGCTCCCGTCACCTAAGAATCCGGCTTCTTTACGTCGGGCTCTCGGTCTGTTTGCATACTACGCTAAATGGATTCCTCATTTTTCGGACAAAATCCAACCCTTGCTGCATGCTAGATCATTTCCACTGGGAACAGCGGCTGTTGCAGCCTTTAACCTTCTCAAAAAACAGTTGGAGAAAGCGGCTCTTCACTCCATTGATGAGAATCTCCCTTTCGTGGTTGAATGTGATGCCTCGGAGGTGGCGATCTCGGCTACTCTGAATCAGGAAGGTCGTCCTGTAGCATTTATGTCCAGGACCTTACAAGGTGCCGAGCTACATTATCCTCCGGTTGAGAAAGAAGCCACAGCCATCATAGAGGCAGTACGGAAGTGGAACCATTTTCTAGCTCGCCAGCACTTTACATTGATCACGGACCAACGATCAGTCGCCTTCATGCTCGATAATCGAAAACGAACCAAAATTAAGAATAATAAAATACAACTTTGGAGGATGGAACTGGCCTCTTTTGGTTATACCATTCTCTATCGGCCTGGCAAGGAGAATGTGGCCCCGGACACCCTCACACGGGCATTCTGCTCCACTATGTCATCCTCCACTCTCATGGATGTCCACAATGGTTTGTGTCATCCTGGCGTTACGCGCATGCTACATTTCGTACGATCACGGAATCTCCCTTTTTCCACTGGCGATGTAAAGAAAATATGCTCAGAATGCCGGCTTTGTGCGGAATTAAAACCTCAGTTCTTCCGCCCCTCAGATGGTATACTCATACATGCCACCCAACCGATGCAACGACTTAGCATCGATTTTAAGGGCCCAGTGCCCTCTTCAACTCGGAACACATATTTGCTCACCATGATCGACGAATATTCACGTTTTCCGTTTGCCTTCCCCTGCTCCAATATGCTGGCGTCCACAGTAATCTGCTGCCTTGAGCAGGTATTTTCTCTCTGTGGCATGCCGGCTTATATTCACTCAGATCGGGGTCCATCCTTTATGTCAAGGGAACTCAAGGACTACCTCTCAGAACGGGGAATTGCTACAAGCAAAACAACACCATACCATCCCATCGGAAATGGGCAGGTAGAGAGGTATAACGGTATCATCTGGAATTCCGTACGTCTCACTTTAAGATCTCGGGGCCTACCAGACCAGCAATGGGAAACAGTGATTCCGGATGCATTGCACTCTATACGGTCCCTGCTTTCTACAGCCACAAATACTACACCTCATGAGCGGTTCTTTGGATTCCAGCGTCGCTCATCTCATGGGACATTACTCCCGTCATGGCTAACTACTCCTGGACCTGTATTACTCCGAAGATACGTTCGGACGTCTAAAAATGACCCTCTTGTAGACGAGGTCGAACTAACCAATGCCAACCCCACCTATGCAAACATACGATATTCCAACGGCCGAGAATCTACCGTATCATTACGGGATCTGGCTCCCTGCCCACCAGGACCTAGTGGGACATCGGGTGATGGCATTTCACCAGGAAACTCTTGGGACCTATCGGGTACCCCTCTCCAGGATCCTGATCGGACACCAACTAGCTTGGTGCCGGTAGAACCCCGTGCTCAAGGTTGCGACCCTCCCAGTACCGTGCATGAAAGTACTGATCCGCCATAGACCAGCTCTGCACCTCCCTCTGAACAGAGGCAGTCCGACTTTGAACCTATTGGGGCTCATACTCGAAGCCATGATCTCCCCGACCCTTCACAGGGCAATCCAGGCCACACAGACTCTGACCAATGGCCAACCGCATGTAAGCGGACCAGCGACCCTCTACGATGGGAATCCAAACGGGTGCGACTCTTCCTTGTTCGGCGGCTGCGGACCAAAAGGTAGACCACAGCCTCCTAATCCTGCAGGAGGGAAGAATGTGATAAAAATGATAACATCCGGGAAGTTATGTCATCACTTCCTGTGAACTATGAACTATGAACTGTGTACATACCTCACTTCCTGTCATATGTCACTTCCTGTTGGACTGGTATAAATACTGGTCTGTTCAGTATTGTAAGAGGCTTCTACCAGAGGCATGGTAAAGACCTCTCTTGTGTATATAGTGTGTTTATAAGTTACTTAAAGCTTACTTTAAAGTTACTTGATGGTAAGTCTCCATTTTCTTACATCACTGACCGACCACTAAACCACCATTAAAACAGTTACTGGCACACCACTAAACCACCATTAAAACTGATGCCGACCCTCCACTACACCACCATTAAAACTGATACTGACACACCACTAAACCACCATTAAAACTGATACTGACACACCACTAAACCACCATTAAAACTGATACTGACACACCAATAAACCACCATTAAAACTGATACCGACCCACCACTAAACCACCATTAAAACTGATACTGACACACCACTAAACCACTGTTAAAACTGATACTGGCCCACTGCTAAACCACCATTAAAACTGATCCTGACCCACCAGTAAACCACTATTAAAACTGATCCTGACACACAACTAAACCACCATTAAAACTGATACCAAACCACTGTTAAAACTGATACTGACCCAAAACTAAACCACCATTAAAACTGATACCAAACCATCGTTAAAACTGATATCGACCCATTAAAATTGATGCTGACCCACCACTAAACCACCATTGAAATTGATACCAAACCACCATTAAACCACCATTAAAACTGATACTGACACACATTAAACCACCATTAAAACTGAAACTTACACACCACTAAACCACCATTAAAACTGATACTGACCCACCACTAAACCACCATTAAAACTGATACTGACCCACCACTAAACCACCATTAAAACTGATATTGACACACCACTAAACCACCATTAAAACTGATACTGACCGACCACTAAACCACCATGAAAACTGATACCGACACACCACTAAACCACCGTTGAAACTGATACCGTGTAGGATTCACAAAATTCCCACATCTCCCAAATTATTATTAAGGGACCCTGAAGGACAAGTTATTAACAAGGGTACCCTAAAAGGAAACGGCTTTTGGACTTCATGACAAAACCTGCAAGGTTAAAGGCAGGACCCTGCAAAAAACATGTCAAATTCAAAGCTTAAAACTTGACATGCCCGGGCCTGTAGGAGACAACTTTGATTTGTGATTTCAAACCAGACAGCTAAAGGAGACAGAACACACATTCTTCCCTTTAAAACAAATCAACTCAGGAAGAGTTTTAATCATGCACAAAGTTAAAGCCATCAAGACTATGCATAGATATTCGCTTACAGTTTAAACTAGCTACCAAGCCAGGAAGATACCAATTTACATTATGCATAACAAACACTGAGACATTAAAGACCATTTAGCAATGGGACAACCACCCAAAAATCAGTTAGGGCGAACGACTATAATCACCTTAAATGAGCCCGCCAAAATTAGACAAAGAAATAGCCCTGATTTGGCGCGCAGATAACGAACTTCGAAATAGTATAATTGTAGGCCCACCGGTAACCAAGGGAAGAAGAAGGCAAGCAGACTAAAGCAAGCAAGCAACCAGGGACACTCAAAACGCAAAGAAGCATTGGGGACAAGCAGGCACACGCTCAGGGCCAGGTCACTTGAAACTCAAAGAAGTAGACAGAACAACACGGCGAGGAGGCACGGTGCGGCAGGCTCGACCAAAGATGACTAGGCCGCAACTGCAGCCTTACACAGAGACCGACCATGAGCACCACGGTAACAAAGGGCCGGGTAAACCATACCTTCAGATCATTACCACTACACAGGTAATGATCTAGGCCACGGCGACCGAGCCGACACCGAAGACCGCCAGCCGAACCCCAACTGCAACAAAAACTTGACGACCAGACCACCACCAGAAGAACAAAACTCAAAGTTTTCCACTCTACAAGATAAAGTACCCAACAAAGGCTTTACTCCCTATCTCTAACGGAGAAAAGAAGGTAATCACCCAGGCAAATCCACAACCGCGTCCTTACCGCATCTGCGGACTCCACCCAACTGAAGAATCTTCGCAGATTCTAAGGCTGAGACCACGTGGCGACGGCAGGCCCCAAAGGACACAAAGAGCGAACCCCAAAAACGCAACTGGCTCAATTGATAGGATTCAAACTGTCAAGAAACCCCTATTGCAGTGCTATTTAGTTAGATATTGGGGGTGGGACAAGGGTAGGGGGATTATTAATGTGATTTTCCCTCGTTGTGCCGTGTGTTCCCCATTCTTAATTAAGTGAATTTTTGTATGCCTGTAATCACTCCAGTAATTTAATGGTGTAATTTTAAGTGTGCCTCTAAATAAAATACAGTTTTCTTGCACCAAACCAGTTGCCTACTCCAATTCTGTAGCGCCGCCTGTACCTAAGTCCGGTGTCTAGAACCCAGGGGTGTGGGAACGATTCGAACCGCTCAAAAACAGTCAGGGGCAAAGATGACTACACACACCACCCCCTACAACCGACACACCACTAAACCATCATTAAAACTGATAACGACCCACCACTAAATCACGATTAAAACTGATACTGACCCACCAAAAAACCACCATTTAAACTGATACCAACACACCACTAAACCACAGTTAAAACTGATACTGACCCACCACTAAACCACCGTTAAAACTGCTACTGACCCACCACTAAACCACCGTTAAAACTGATACTGACACACCACTAAACCACCGTTAAAACTGATACAGACCCACAACTAAACCATCACTAAAACTGATACCAACCCAACATTAAACCACCGTTAAAACTGAAACTGACACAATATTAACCAACATTAAAACTGATACGGACCCACCACTACACCACCTTTAAAACTGATACCGATCCTCCACTAAACCAGCATTAAAACTGATACCGACACACCACTAAACCATCATTAAAACTGATACTGACCCACCGCTAAACCACCGTTAAAACTGAAACTGACACACGACTAAGCCACCTTTAAAACTGGTACCGACACACTACTAAACGACAATTAAAACTGATAACGACACAGCACGAAACCACCATAAAAACTAATACTAACCCACCACTAAACCAGCATTATAACTGATACCGACACGTCACTAAACCACCATTAAAATTGATACCAACCCACCGCTAAACCACCATTAAAGCTAATACTGACACTCCACTAAACCACCATTAAAACTGATACCGACCCTCCACTAAACCACCATTAAAACTGCTACTGACACACCACTAAACCACCGTTAAAACTAATACTGACACCCCACTAACCCACCATTAAAACTGATACCGACCCTCCAATAAACCACCATTAAAATTGATACTGACACCCCACTAAACCACCAATAAAACTGATATCGACCCTCCACTAAACCACCATTAAAACTGATACTGACACACCACTGAACCACCATTAAAACTGGTACTGACCCACCACTGAACCACCGTTAAAACTGATACCGAATCTCCACTAAACCACCTTTAAAACTGATACCGACCCACCACTAAACCACCAATAAAACTGATATCGACCCACCACTAAACCACCATTAAAACTGATAATGACCCACCACTAACCGACCATTAAAACTGATACTGACCCACCTCTAACCGACCATTAAAACTGATACTGACACACCACTGAACCACCATTAAAACTGATACTGACACACCACTAAACCACCATTAAAACTGATACTGACCCACCACTAAACCACCATTAAAACTGATACTGACACACCACTGAACCACCATTAAAACTGATACTGACACACCACTAAACCACCATTAAAACTGATACTGACACACCACTAAACCACCATTAAAACTGATACTGACACACCACCAAAACACCATTAAAACTGATACTGACCCACCACTAAACCACCATTAAAACTGATACTGACACACCACTAAACCACCATTAAAACTGATACTGACACACCACTAAACCACCATTAAAACTGATACTGACCCACCACTAAACCACCATTAAAACTGATACTGACACACCACTAAACCACCATTAAAACTGATACTGACCCACCACTAAACCACCATGAAAACTGATACTGACCCACCACTAAACCACCATTAAAACTGATACTGACACAGCACTAAACCACCATTAAAACTGATACCGACCCAACACTAAACCACCATTAAAACTGATACTGATCCACCACTAAACCACCATTAAAACTGATACCGACCCACCACTAAACCACCATTAAAACTGATACTGACCCACCACTAAACCACCATTAAAACTGATACCGACGTTCCACTAAACCACCATTAAAACTGATACTGACCCACCACTACACCACCGTTAAAACTGATGCCGCCGTTCCACTAAACCACCATTAAAACTGATACCGACACACCACTAAACCACCGTTAAAACTGATACCGACGTTTAACTAAACCACCATTAAAACTGATACTGACCCGCCACTAAACCACCATTAAAACTGATACCGACCCACCACTAAACCACCATTAAAACTGATACCGACCCACCACTAAACCACCATTAAAACTGATACCGACCCACCACTAAACCACCATTGAAACTGATACTGACCCACCACTAAACCACCATTAAAACTGATACCGACCCACCACTAAACCACCATTAAAACTGATACCGACCCACCACTAAACCACCATTGAAACTGATACCGACCCACCACTAAACCACCATTGAAACTGATACTGACCCACCACTAAACCACTGTTAAAACTGATACTGACCCACCACTAAACCATCGTTAAAACTGATACTGACCCACCACTAAACCACCATTAAAACTGATACTGACCCACCACTAAACCACCATTAAAACTGATACTGACCCACCACTAAACCACCGTTAAAACTGATATCGACCCACCACTAAACCACCGTTAAAACTGATACCGACACACTACTAAACCACCGTTAAAACTGATACCGACACACCAATAAATCACTGTTAAAACTGATACTGACATACCACTAAACCACCGTTAAAACTGATACCGACCCACCACTAAACCACCGTTAAAATTGATACCGACACACTACTAAACCACCGTTAAAACTGATACCGACACACCAATAAACCACCATTATAACTGATACCGACACACCACTAAACCACCTTTAAAACTGATACTGACACACAACTAAACCACCATCAAAACTGATACTGACACATCACTAAACCACCATTAAAACTGATACTGACCCAGCACTAAACCACCATTAAAACTGATACCGACGTTCCAGTAAACCACCATTAAAACTGATACTGACCCACCACTAAACCACCGTTAAAACTGATGCCGCCGTTCCACTAAACCACCATTAAAATTGATACCGACGTTCCACTAAACCACCATTAAAACTGATACTGACCCAACACTAAACCACCGTTAAAACTGATGCCGCCGTTCCACTAAACCACCATTAAAACTGATACCGACGTTTAACTAAACCACCATTAAAACTGATACTGACCCGCCACTAAACCACCATTAAAACTGGTACCGACCCACCACTAAACCACCGTTAAAACTGATACCGACGTTTAACTAAACCACCATTAAAACTGATACTGACCCACCATTAACCACCATTAAAACTGATACCGACCCACCACTAAACCACCATTAAAACTGATACTGACCCACCACTAAACCACCGTTAAAACTGATACTGACACACCACTAAACCACCATTAAAACTGATACTGACCCACCACTAAACCACCATTAAAACTGATACTGACCCACCACTAAACCACCATTAAAACTGATACCGACCCACCACTAAACCACCATTAAAACTGATACTGACCCACCACTAAACCACCATTAAAACTGATACCGACCCACCACTAAACCACCATTAAAACTGATACTGACCCACCACTAAACCACCATTAAAACTGATATCGACGTTCCACTAAACCACCATTAAAACTGATACTGACCCACCATTAATCCACCGTTAAAACTGATACCGACCCACCACTAAACCACCGTTAAAACTGATACCGACGTTTAACTAAACCACCATTAAAACTGATACTGACCCGCCACTAAACCACCATTAAAACTGATACCGACGTTTAACTAAACCACCATTAAAACTGATACTGACCCGCCACTAAACCACCATTAAAACTGACACCGACACACCATTAAACCACCATTAAAACTGATACTGACACACCACTAAACCACCATTAAAACTGATACTGACCCATCACTAAAACACCGTTAAAACTGATACTGACCCGCCACTAAACCACCATTAAAACTGATACCGACCCACCACTAAACCACCATTAAAACTGATACTGACCCACCACTAAACCACCGTTAAAACTGATACTGACCCATCACTAAACCACCGTTAAAACTGATACTGACCCGCCACTAAACCACCATTAAAACTGATACTGACCCACCACTAAACCACCATTAAAACTGATACTGACCCACCACTAAACCACCGTTAAAACTGATACCGACACACCACTAAACCACCATTAAAGCTGATACTGACCCAGCACTAAACCACCATTATAACTGATACTGACACACCACTAAACCACCATCAAAACTGATACTGACGCACCACTAAACCACCATCAAAACTGATACCGACCCACCACTAAACCACCATTAAAACTGATACCGACGTTCCACTAAACCACCATTAAAACTGATACTGACCCACCATTAATCCACCGTTACAACTGATACCGACCCACCACTAAACCACCGTTAAAACTGATACCGACGTTGAACTAAACCACCATTAAAACTGATACTGACCCGCCACTAAACCACCATTAAAACTGACACCGACACTCCATTAAACCACCATTAAAACTGATACTGACACACCGCTAAACCACCATTAAAAGTGATACCGACCCTCAACTAAACCACCATTAAAACTGATACTGACACACCACTGAACCACCTTTAAAACTGATACTGACCCACCACTAAACCACCATTAAAACTGATACCGACCCACCACTAAACCACCATTAAAACTGATACTGACCCACCACTAAACCACCATTAAAACTGATTCTGACCCACCACTAAACCACCGTTAAAACTGATACCGACACACCACTAAACCACCATTAAAGCTGATACTGACCCAGCACTAAACCACCATTATAACTGATACTGACACACCACTAAACCACCATCAAAACTGATACCGACACACCACTAAACCACCTTTAAAACTGATACTGACACACCACTAAACCACCATTAAAACTTATACTGACCCACCACTAAACCACCATTAAAACTGATAGTGACACACCACTAAACCACCGTTAAAACTGATACTGACCCACCACTAAACCACCATTAAAACTGATACTGACCCACCACTAAACCACCGTTAAAACTGATACTGACCCACCACGAAACCACCATTAAAACTGATACTGACACACCACTAAGCCACCATTAAAACTGATACTGAGCCACCACTAAACCACCATTAAAACTGATACTGACACACCACTAAACCACCGTTAAAACTGATACCGACATACAACTAAACCAGTGTTAAAACTGATACCGACCCACCACTAAACCACCATTAAAACTGATACTGACCCACCACTAAACCACCGTTAAAACTGATATCGACCCACCACTAAACCACCGTTAAAACTGATACCGACACACTACTAAACCACCGTTAAAACTGATACCGACACACTAATAAATCACTGTTAAAACTGATACTGACATACCACTAAACCACCGTTAAAACTGATACCGACCCACCACTAAACCACCGTTAAAACTGATACCGACACACTACTAAACCACCGTTAAAACTGATACCGACACACCAATAAACCACCATTATAACTGATACCGACACACCACTAAACCACCTTTAAAACTGATACTGACACACAACTAAACCACCATCAAAACTGATACTGACACACCACTAAACCACCATTAAAACTGATACTGACCCACCATTAAACCACCGTTAAAACTGATATCGACCCACCACTAAACCACCGTTAAAACTGATACCGACACACTACTAAACCACCGTTAAAACTGATAGCGACACACCAATAAATCACTGTTAAAACTGATACTGACATACCACTAAACCACCATTAAAACTGATACCTGTAGTGTATGTAACTGTTCTACCTTTAAGAGAACTATTGTATGTAACCGTCCACCTTTAAGAGAACTATTTTAGGTGTGGCACTACTTTATCCTGGCTGCTGTATACTGTAATACCGACGGTGACCACACCGGTATATAAGTGCTGTGGCAGAATTTATTGGGCAGATTCGCCCTGACCTTCGAATAGTAAAGTCCTGTTTAAGTTACTCTTGTAGTCTGTGTATTACTTCGCTATACAACCCACAGACTTTACAGTGACGACGAGTTCGATCTTACCCTGCGGCAACAATACTTCTGAAGAAGTAAATGAGCGTCGAGAACAGACACCCGCCCTCGTCGTTTTGCTGAGAGAAAACTCGAGTCTGCAGACCAAGAAAGGAGGAAGATTTCAAACACGAAGTCTTCCATCAGCAACAGGCACGGATTGTCCCTTCTGCCACGGTGGTGAGTGAGCCGATCAACACGAGAAGCAAGTCGGCCACGGTGACTGTGAGTAAAGGGAAAATAGAAACAAATAAACGGAGGATAAGGGCGGTGCACTCGACCACGGTCGAGGGGGAAAGGAGCCGGACAGAAGTCGGGCCCAGAGGCGCTGAGACTGGGGCAGCGTGGAGCAGAAGCCGCGGTACAAGCGGGCTGGGGAGCGTCGTGAGACGGCTAGACCGCGACGGCGAAAAAGGCCGGACAAATACCGCGACCACGAGGCGCTGCGACCGGGATCGTAAGGCGCGGGAAGATATAAACATAAATAAGCCACGGAGAACTCAGCCACAGCCAGGGAGGAAAGCATCGGACTGCGAGAAGCTGGGAGGCGCGCTTGGGGTGAAAAAGGCCAGACAGTGACTGAGGCCACGAAGCGCTGCGACCGGATCGTAAGGCGCGGGAAGAGATAAAAATAAATAAACCGCGGAGAACGCAGCCGCAGCCGGGGAGGAAGCACCGGACTGCGAGAGGCTGGGAGGAGCGATTGGGTGAAAAAGGTCGGACAGTGACCGAGGCCACGAAGCGCTGCGACCGGGATCGTAAGGCGCGGGAAGAGATAAAATAAATAAATCGCGGAGAACTCAGCCGCAGCCAGGGAGGGAAGCACCGGACTGCGAGAGGGCTGGGAGGCGCGATTGAGAGCCGCGCGAGCGGGAGAGACAGAGCCCGAGCGAGAGCCGCGCGAACGGGAGAGACAGAGCCCGAGAGAGAGCAAGCGAGAGCCGCGTGAGCGGGAGAGACAGAGCCCGAGCGAGGGAGACTGAGCGAGATCCAGCCAGCGGCTGAGACCGTTCGCCGTCAACGGGTTGTACCCAGAGCCGGTTGCCCGGCCGAGAGAAGGGAACGCGCTGAAGCTGAAGAGCAGGCTGCGAACCCCGAAAGCCAGCGGCCGTCGCCCGAGGGAAAAGCTTACCCCTCCCGCCAGGGGAAGAAAAGCGGGAACCGCCATCTTGAAAGTAGGCGGGGAAAGAAGATAAGCGCGGGAAACCGCGGGAAGCCGCCAGTAGGCGGAGAAAAAGACAGAAGCGGGAACCGCCATTTTGAAAGGGGCGGGGAAAGAAGATAAGCGCGGGGAAACCGCCATCTTGGAAAAAAAAAGAGTTAAAGAAATATTTTGTTGTTGTTTATCAGGGAGGTGAAGATGCCTAAGCGTGGTAACATCAACGATTTCGATTCCGAGGTAGAAGATTGGGCCACGTATGTAGAACGCATTGAGATATATTGTGAGGCCAATAAAATAGAGGATGATGATAAAGCTATAACCTTGCTAAACTCGATGGGGGCGAAGACATACGGGCTATTGAAGCATCTTCTAGCACCAGTTAAACCGGCGGATCAAACCTTCGATAATATTGTTGCTGTTCTGAAGGATCACTTGAACCCCACGCCGCTGATGTTGGCGGAACGATTCAAATTTTATGCGAGAACGCAACGGAAAGAGGAAAGCAACGCGGAATACTTGGTCGAACTGCGTAGGCTAGCGAAATACTGCCAGTTTGGAGGAAATCTGACAGAGGCATTGCGAGACAAGTTCGTGTGCGGGTTGTCGAAGGAAGGAACGCAAAAGCGACTGCTCGAAGAGAACGACCTTACACTGGATAGGGCTGTCCTTATTGCAGCATCACACGAAGCCGCAGCGAAAGGAACTGTGGAAATGCAGCTGAAGGCAGCGGTCCTCAGTGTGGATCAAATTACTTCGGGTGCAACGAAATGTTATCGTTGTGGGAAGACAACACACGACCAGAACCAATGCTGGTTTAGAAACCAGGACTGTAGGAAATGTGGCAAACTGGGTCACATAGCCAAAGTATGCCGGTCAGGGAAGAAGACCAACAACCAAAAAAAAAAGCCATCACAGGAAAAGTACAACAAAGTACACAAGGTGGTTGAGAAGAGTTCAGATGAACAGAATTCGGATTCAGACCCAAGCGGCCAGGAACTGGGTAGTCTGAGAATTCATAATGTGAGTAAGGAAGCTGACCTACAAACTATCTGGGTCATGCTAAAAATAGCCGGAGTCCAAGTGAGAATGGAATTGGACACTGGATCAGCCCTATCAGTCATAAATCGAAGGGATTACAACCGGCTATTCTCACATATACCCTTGAGAGATACCAAGTTCGTATTGCAGACATACACGGGGCATAAAGTATACCCCATGGGAAAGATAAGAGTCAAGGTGAGAGACAGGGGCAAAGAACACCCCGGAATGGACTTATACGTACTACCTGAGGGAGGACCACCACTTCTAGGACGGGAGTGGATCAAGAAAATAGGCATGGAATGGCACTACCTCAAAGCAATAACGAGTGAGGACTCGGGGCAGACAATCAGCTCAGACTCTGAAATGGATGACGATAAGACCAGCCCAAGCATGAAAGACAAGTCTAAAATGAACTTGCTGACTAAGGTTGGTAGAACGAATGTGGGCATAAAGGCTTATGCTCCAGAGGAGAACAAAGTTTCAGAACAGAATTCCTCTGAACAACAACAACATAGCTTGACAGAGAATTCTGAGTCTGTTCAAGTTACAGACATATATATTACTGAGGAACATCGAGCTCGAACGCAAACTTATTTCAGATTACGACAGCAATTAGAACAATTGAATTGCCGTCTCGAGCAAGAGATGAAAGCAATGAAAAAGTTCTATGATACCGAATGGGAGAATCTGGAAAGACAACAGAAGCAGCTGGGGAAGAAAAGGGAGCAGGAGCACACAAACCGTCTGCACGAGGAGGCCAAACGAATCAAAGCTGATTCGGCTTCTGAAGGGGCGTGCTCCAATCCGGTGGAACAAGATGTGCCGCAACTGAAGGCGCTTGTTAGCAGGTTGCAGGCAGAAAAAGCTGAGTTGGTCGACATGACTTCCGAGCTCCTACTGAAGTTGGGTGCAGCATCACCGGACGATTCATTAGTGGAAATTCGAATGATGGGGGCTGCGGATGATGGCGAAGTAGAAGCAGCAAAGGAGCCCCAGGACAAGGTTCTAAACAGCCCTGCAGCTAATGGAAAAGGGATGAGGACAGAAGAGTTAACAGTCAGCCAACTCCTCCAGGGCAAGGTTATAAACAGCCCTGTAGTTAATGGAAAAGGGATGATGGCAGAAGAGTTAACAGTCAGCCAACTCATTCATATGCTGAGGGATAAAACTCTAAAATGGGAAAAACTTAAATACGAGCCTCAATCTTCAAAGGGAAGGGAGCTCTCAAAAGTCATTGGAAGAGCTGAGGTGGCAACCCAGACTGAGAAGTCTGCAGCAGAACAGCCCTTGGATGCCAAAAGTACGCTGACGCACGGCAATGTAGAACAACAGAATACTGAAACAGCTACTGCAGTAGAGGGATTGAATAGTCCGATCAATCAATCTCCAAATGAAGTTGAAGTATTGAAATCACAAATGAGGTCATTAGTAAAAGACTTGCAGGAAGCCCAGAAAAAGCGGGATGAATCTGAACGCATGATGAAGTCTCTTCAGGACAGATGTCGGGATTTGGAACAAAAGTCGGCTAACGTCCAGCTGGGTAAGGAGGAAATAGAAGGCCCTCTCGCTGGCCTAGCTCAGGACGACACCGAATATTACCATGATCTGTTGAGTGACACTGAATATTACGAGGACCTGGTCTGCCCAGCTTGTGCCGAGAACTCCCAAAGTGCCGAAATCAGGATGAATCACTTAAAGTCTAAAGAACATAGGGAGATGGTGGTGTTACAGCTGGCAGCTGACAATGGAGCCCCGAGAGTCTCCAAGAAGCAAAAAAGGAAAAGACGAAGCAGAAGATGATAACCATCTGAACCATTATTACCTCTACCCGATCACACACGTGGTCCCCCGAATGGAGCCAAATCAGTTGGAAGGTAGGAAAATTTCCCAAGGCAATCCAACTGTTTTTTGTTTGTTTTAAAAAGTCAGCAATGCTGGTTCAGAAGTGATGGAAGTAAAGCTGTTAAGTCTAGGGAAGGACTATGGGATGAGTCCCTCTAGCAAGGTGACCCGACTACACCACGGAGGCGTGGTCCGGACCGAGTCAAGAAGATCAGAGACTGAATCTGTGAACTGTTTCCCGCAGAGACTGAATCTGTGAACTGTTTCCGCAGAGACTACCTCTGTGAACTGTTGTAACATGAAGTTGGATATGTTATGATGTTATGTTAATGGGGAATAAGTATGTTGTAAGCTAAAAAGGGAGGATTGTAGTGTATGTAACTGTTCTACCTTTAAGAGAACTATTGTATGTAACCGTCCACCTTTAAGAGAACTATTTTAGGTGTGGCACTACTTTATCCTGGCTGCTGTATACTGGAATACCGACGGTGACCACACCGGTATATAAGTGCTGTGGCAGAATTTATTGGGCAGATTCGCCCTGACCTTCGAATAGTAAAGTCCTGTTTAAGTTACTCTTGTAGTCTGTGTATTACTTCGCTATACAACCCACAGACTTTACAATACCGACCCACCACTAAACCACCGTTAAAACTGATACCGACACACTACTAAACCACCGTTAAAACTGATACCGACACACCAATAAATCACTGTTAAAACTGATACTGACATACCACTAAACCACCGTTAAAACTGATACCGACCCACCACTAAACCACCGTTAAAACTGATACCGACCCACCACTAAACCACTGTTAAAACTGATACCGACACACCAATAAATCACCTTTAAAGCTGATACCGACACACCACTAAACCACCATTAAAACTGATACTGAACCACCACTTGTTGTGTATTGATTGCGAGTTTGACACCAGTCAATACGGTAAGGTAATGTGCGAGTTTAACACAAGTTAATACGGTAATGTAATGTGCATTGCATTATGGGAATTACCCAGGAAAGCAGCAGTCAGCCATTTTACCAATAAAGTAAAGATCACAGTTATAAGCCTGTCTGCCTGACCCTGATTTAATTCGACGTATCTACATGCATGATTGAATGCATTAAAGCATAGATACAACATTGGCGACGATGATAACGGACAGAATCTTTTTAAAAATGTAGTTGCCCAAGTTTTTGTTAGCTAGGATGGAGAAGACCGGCATTCAAAATTTTGCATGTTTCGCCGAGCCAGCCACGTTGGGTCCAAGATGGACGAGGTGGTTAACGTCTTTTGAGCTTTATGCCGACGGCAAAGGACTCATTATCGACGATACCTCTACAGCTGCCACAAAGCAGAGGAGAAGATCTCTACTTCTACACCTAGTAGGACCAGATGTCCAGGATATCTTTTCGACTCTACCGGACACAGGAGAGCCAGCAGACTACACGGCGGCGGTTAGTGCTTTGAATCACTACTTCATGCCCCAGGTCAATGCAGCATTTGCTAGACAGACTTTTCATAAGTTGTCCCAGAAGACAGGTGAGACTGTGCAACAATTTGCTACTCGCTTGCGGCAGGCTGCTAAAGACTGTGCTTTTGGGGGGGATGCGGATAATCAAATAAGAGACGCTATCCTGAGTAGGTGCACGTCAGCCTATGTGCGGAGGAAATTGCTAGAGGAAGGGCAAGGTCTAACGTTCGCCCGCACGTTACAATTGGCCTCACAATGTGAAAACGTTGAGGAGCAGATGTCAGCCATGTCATGTACAGAGAAGGCGGAGACAGATACTGTTCGTCGTGTTACACAGAAAAGAGGGTATTATGCGAAAAGCTCGACAGAGTAACCAAAGGGAAATGGCGATAGGAACTAAAGGAAATGTTACAGATGTGGACACAGACCACATGGGCAGAGATCCGAAATGCCCAGCACGCGGACAAACATGTCATAAGTGCAAGGGAAAGGATCATTTCTCCAAAGTATGCCACACAAAGGGTACAAAGAAACACAGTGTGAACAATGTAGAGGAACAAAATAACTGCATTTGCTGTTACTGGAAATAATGTGACAGAGAGACTTACCTTTTGTGTGGGGGGAGTAAACCTGAGAATGTTAATTGATTCGGGTACAACTAATAATGTGATAGATGAGAATACATTGGAAGGATTAAAGTCAGAACACATTAAGTGTCAGTCACATGTCCCTAAGACAGAGAGAAAGTTATTCTCTTATGCTTCTAGCCGACCACTGTCAGTTAAAGGTATATTCACATGTGGTATTACAATAGGTAAGAGAACTGAGCAGGCGGAGTTCATTGTGGTTAAAGGCCATGGAGAGCCGTTGCTAGGAAGGGAGACAGCCATGAAACTGGGAGTTTTAAAAATAGGCGCAGATGTCTCAGCTGTGGTAGATGTAAGACAGCTACTAGAACAGCAGTATCCAAAGGTGTTCCAGGGAGTAGGAAGGCTGAACACAAAACAGATCAGTTTGTATATCGACCCACAAGTGAAGCCCGTGGCCCAGCCACTCAGGCGTATACCATTCAACTTAAGGGGGGCAGTAGAGGCCAAAATAGAACAATTGAGGGACATGGACATTATCGAGCCTGTAACTGGTCCCACCCCATGGGTAAATCCTGTGGTTATTGTACCAAAAGCGGATAAGGGTGTAAGGTTATGCCTAGACATGAGACGAGCAAACCAGGCAATAGCGAGGGAACGATATCCAATCCCCACCGTTGATGAGATACTCCAAGGTATGAATGGCTCGACGGTGTTTAGTAAGCTAGACCTGAAATGGGGTTATCACCAGCTAGAACTGACCCCTGAGTCACGAGAAATCACAACGTTTGCAGTACATAACGGAGTATACAGGTACAAGAGGCTGATATTCGGTGTATCTTCAGCTAGTGAGCAATATCAGCACGAGATAGCTAATGCCTTAGCTGGAATAGAGGGTGTTGAAAACATCTCAGACGACATTATCGTGCATGCACACGACCAGGAAATGCACGACAGACGCCTGCACGCTGTCATGATCAGACTAATGGAAAGTGGACTGACACTAAACTCAGAGAAGTGCAAATTCAACATGGACCGATTGATTTTCATGGGAATCCTGTTGTCTGAAAAGGGCATCGGACCAACAGCAGAGAGAGTGCGAGCGGTGGCAGAAGCTCGGGAACCAGAGAATGCTACAGAGGTGAGGAGTTTCTTGGGACTCGTTGGGTACAGTAGCAGATTCATCCCGCAGTTTGCAATGCTATCAGAGCCACTGCGACGCCTGACGAGAAAAGACACACCATTTAAATTTGGATCACAACAGAGACAGTCATTCAGTGCACTCAAGGAAGAGTTGGCCAGAGCCGGCACTTTAGCATATTTTGATAAGGACGCACCAACCAAGGTGATGGCAGATGCCAGTCCTGTAGGTTTAGGTGCAGTACTAGTTCAGGACCAACAGGGACAAGAGGTGCCAATATGCTATGTAAGTCGTAGTTTAACAGACTGTGAGAGGAAATACTCTCAAACAGAGAGAGAGGCCTTAGCTCTTGTATGGGCTTGAGAGGCTGCATCCATATGTGTATGGCCGAAAATTTAACTTGGTAACTGACCATAAGCCATTACAAGTGATATACGGCCCACACTCTAAACCCTGTGTCCGTATAGAGAGATGGGTACTTCGATTACAGCCGTACGATTTTAAGGTGATACACATTCCAGGCAAGCAAAACATTGCAGACCCACTGTCACGATTGCTGAGGGAGACAGCAAAACAGGAGAGACATTCTCATGGCTCAGATGAATATGTGAGATTTGTAGCTGTGAGTGCGACACCAAAAGCACTCACTACTAGAAAGGTGGAGGAAGCCTCTGCTACCGACCCAGAGCTGATTGAGGTATGGAAGGCAATCACAAACGGACATTTTGAGAACTGTAAAGCTTATGCAGCAATTGCAAATGAGCTGTGCGTAGTGGGGTACCTAGTTCTTCGGGGAACACGCATCGTGCTACCCACAGTGTTACACGCACGAGCCCTGGTGTTAGCACATGAAGGACACTTGGGAATAGTTGGAACAAAGCAACATCTCAGAACCAAGGTTTGGTGGCCTGGCATGGACAAGGCAGCTGAAAAACACTGTAAAGCGTGCCACGGCTGTCAAATAGTAGCCAGACCCGACCCACCTGAACCGTTGAGACCAACACCATTACCGGAGGGCCCCTGGCAGGATGTAGCTATAGACTTACTGGGACCCTTGCCATCCAACCACTCCATTCCTGTGGTAGTTGATTATTATAGTCGCTGTATTGATTTCTTTGTGGGTTCAATGACAAGACATTTATGAAAGAGAATGTCTTTTAATCTAAAGTCTGTTCAACTCTTTATACAGCATTTCAGGAGACACCTTGCTAGTGATGCATCTAGAACAAAACCGAAACTAAAACAAACTGCTTGTCTCTGTCACATGACCTCTGCTGGCCAGGCATAAGTAATCAATCAGGCAACTATGCTGGTAAGACATGATAATCAAACAGGCAAATAACATCACTATTTGCTGATATCATTACATCTCCTTTTCTTAAAACAAAAGTATTTTACTTTTAACTAACAACATGTTTTCTTTGTATTAATCTGCATTTTAACTGTAACACTTAATGAACTTACATTATCATTATCATGATCAAGGTTTTTTAACCTTGCTTTGTGTGTTCACATGAAATATGTCAATACACTAGAACTTGAAGAAAGAATAAGATAACATTACTTCCTTCTATAACAATAGTCCTTAAATTTGCTCAATGAGTCTCTCAGGAGGCTTCACGTGTCTTGAGGATTTTCTGATTGATTGTCCTTGAATCTGAGTTGTTGCCTCAGATGATGGTTTCTCAGCTGTGTGATCAGGTTGTTCAACAGTATCAGTCTCTTGACCTGCTGTGGCTGGTCCCATGAGAAGATCTCAACGATTTCTTCTCAGAACAGCACCCTCATCTGTCTGAATGGTGTATGATCTTGGTTGAACTTCACTCAGGACAGTTCCTTCTGAGTCCATGTGTTTGTTTTGTCTTTCAACCTTACGTGGTCACAAGTGTGGAGTTCAGGTAGGTTTTGTGTTCCTCTGTCATAGTAGTACTTTTGCTTTTCTTTCTGTTGTTCTTTGAACTTCCTCACTTTCTCCCCCTCTTTTGTTTTCAGGAGGTTCTCCGGGATGGGTAGGTTTGACCTTAGCCGACGTCCCATAAGGAGTTGGGCTGGTGACTTACCACACTCGAGCGGCGTTGTGCAGTATACAAGCATGCTTTGGTAGAAGTCAGTTCCACTGTCTTTTGCCTTGTACATCAGTCTTTTCACTGTCTGGACCAATTTTTCCACTAGTCCATTGGACTGTGGATAGTGAGGACTTGACGTTGTGTGGACAAAGTCCCACTCTTTGGCAAAGTGTCGGAAACTTGCATTGTAAAACTGGGGTCCGTTGTCTGTGAAGACCTCGTTTGCCACGCCATGTCTGGAGAATATGGCTTTCATACATGTTATCACAGCATCTGCAGTGGTGGTGTACAGTCTACAAACCTTTGGATACAGGGAGTAATAGTCTGTGACTACAAGATAGTCCTTCCTTTGACATACGAATAGGTCAGCGCCTACCTTCTGGTAAGGTCTGTCTGGTGCTGGGTGTGGCTTTAGTGATTCTACCGGATTGCTTACTCAATATTTCAGGCATATTGTGCAGTTTGACACCTCATTTGTCACATCTTGGTTGATTCGTGGCCAGTACATCACCTCTCGTGCTCTTTTCTTACACTTTTCGATTCCCAGATGTCCTCCATGGATCTTTTTTAACATCTCTTTTCTCAGACTCTTTGGGATAACTATTTTACTTCCTTTGTAGATGATGTCTTCGACCACTGATAGTTCCGCCCTGCAGTTCCAGTACTCTGCCATGTCAGGTGAGCAGTCTTGCTTCATGTTGGGCCATCCATCCAAGATGCTTTTTCTCAGTCGTCTCATTGTTTCATCTTTGTTTGTCTCAGTCTTTATGAGCTCCATTTTTGCATCTGCTATGGGCAGTGCACTTGTGATCATGTCCACGTAGGCGTTCACTTTTTCATCCATTGTGGTGTTTGCGGGCTCACTTGGGTCAACAGCTCTGGACAACATGTCTGCTGTATACATCAGTTTACCCAGTGTGTAGGCAACATTCGGTGTATAGCGTTGCAGCCTGATCATCATTCTTTGTATTCTAAGCGGACAGCTATTTAGTGGCTTTTGGAACAATGCAATCAAGGGCTTATGGTCAGTCTCTACACTGATTGCTTGTCCTGCCACAAACTGGTGAAATCTTTCACAGGCGTATGTGATGCTGAGCAGCTCCTTTTCTATTTGAGCATATCACGTCTCCGCGTCTGTCATTGAGCGCGATGCATATGCAATAGGTTGCCAGTAGTCATATTGTTGCAGAAGAACGGCACCAAGCCCACTCTGTGATGCACCTGATGATATCTTGATGGGTCTCGCTGGGTCATAAAACCTCAGAACTGGTTCCTCTGTGAGCAGTTTCTTTAGATCGCTCCATGACTTCTCATGCTCATGATTCCATTCCCATTCTATGTTCTTTTCAGTTAGTCTTCTCAGTGGTGCCATCTTTTCTGAGAGGTTGGATATGAATTTCCCCATGTAGTTGATCATTCCATTAAACCTCTGCACATCCTTTTTGCATTGTGGCTTTGGCATATTCTCAATGGCGGACACCTTTCTGGGATCTGGTCTGATGCCCTCACTGCTAAGGATATCTCCCACGAATGTCAGTTCTGTCACCCCGAGCTGGCATTTCTCTCTATTCAGCTTCAGGTTTGTTTTTCTTGTTGCTTCCAGCACTTTTTTCAGTCTCTCGTCATGCTCAGTTCTCGTGGTTCCCCATACTATGATGTCATCCATTGATGTATCAACTTCCTCCAGGTGCTCATAGATCATATGAATTGTTTTGTGATACACTTCAGGAGCTGAGGCAATGCCAAATGGTAACCTTAGGAATCTGTATCTGCCAAATGGACTGTTGAACGTGCACAGTCTTGAACTTGCTTCGTCCAGCTTCATCTGCCAAAATCCTGATGACGCATCTAACTTGCTGAAATATTTTGCATTTGCAAACTGTGCCATGATTTCCTCACGTGTAGGAAGCTTGAAGTGCTCTCTCTTTATTGCTTTGTTTAGATCTCTTGGGTCCAGGCAAATTCTAAGCTTTCCATTCTTTTTGTCCACTACGATGAGGGAACTCACCCACTCAGTTGGCTCATCTATCTTCCGAATCACGTTCAGGCTTTCCATCCTGTCCAACTCTGCCTTCAGTTGCTTTTGAAGAGCAAACAGAACTTTTCTGCATGGATGTATGACCGGTGTCATACTTTTATCTACACTGATCGTGTGTTCTCCTGGAATGCAGCCTAGACCCTTAAATAGGTCTTTGTACTCTTTCATGAGTTCATCACAGACTGTCTCTCCTTTGCTTTCCACAACGAGGACTCTCTTTACCAGGTTCAGTCTCTCACAGGCTTTTAAACCTAGTATGGCTTGCACATCCTTTGGCACCACGATTAATGCTAGCGTGTGCTCTCTGTCCTTGTGTGTCACTTTGACAATGCATCTTCCTTTCACTGGTATATCAGTACCTGAGTATCCTGTCACTTTCACTTTGATTCCATGTATCTTTGGTCTGGGTCTAATTTTCTTAAAATCAGTCTCTGATATCACATTAACTTGTGCTCCAGGATCCAATTTAAATGGAATGTGTATGTCATTCACTTTTAGTGTCAACATCCAGTCTCTTTCTTCTTTTTTGTTTTCAGACACAACATCTACATTGAACTCCTCTATCTCGCTTTCATCTACTGCATGGACCTTGCTTTGTTGCGCTTGGTTCTTGCAGCAACGGGCATAATGGTTGTTTTTGTTGCAACTATTGCATGTTTTACCATATGCTGGACACTTTCTTGGTGTATGCTGTGTACTGCATCGACTACATGTCTTTCGATTGTCCCTTTCATTTTCGTTCGCTGGCCACGCCTCTTTTTTCACATTGGCGCTCTTTTTGTTAAACGGTTTGTATCCGTTCTTTCTCACTGCATCCACGTTGCAGCTATTGTCACTGAACAGCTCCTTTGCCTGCAACTTCACAGTCTCTGTAGCCCTACACAGTGCTATGGCTTTTCCCAGGTCTAGATCTTGCTCTCTTAGCAGTCTTTCCCTTAGACCATTATCTGGAATACCACACACCAGTCTGTCTTTTATCAGCGAGTCTGTCAGTCCCCCAAATTCACATGCTTTGCTTCGGTTTCTCAGTTCAGTCACATACTGATCAATAGTCTCACCTGTTTTCTGTACACATGTGAAAAATCTGTGCCTCTCAAACGTCACGTTACGTTTAGGTATGCAGTAGGCCTCAAACTGTTCCATTATTTTATCTAGCTTCATTTTGTCTCCATCAGCAGCAAATGTGAAGTTATTATACACCTCCAGCGCTTCATCACCCACGACATGTAAGAACACTGACGATTTCTTATTATCACTTTTCTCGTCAGCTCCGACTGCCGCTAAATACAACCCCACACGTTGTTTGAACCTCCTCCAATTTTCAGCCACATTACCTGTCAACTGAAGCGTCGCCGGTGGGTGTAAACCTTCCATTTTTTCACTTCGTTAGCTATTCTCCAATGGTAAGCAACGATGTTCTCTTTTGGCTTGCTAATTTGTGGAGAGCTGATTTAACTTCAGATTTTTTCTCTTCATCTCTTTCAATCACTTCTGACACCATGTATTGATTTCTTTGTGGGTTCAATGATGAGACATTTATGAAAGAGAATGTCTTTTAATCTAAAGTCTGTTCAACTCTTTATACAGCATTTCAGGAGACACCTTGCTAGTGATGCATCTAGAATGAAACCGAAACTAAAACAAACTGCTTGTCTCTGTCACATGACCTCTGCTGGTCAGGCATAAGTAATCAATCAGGCAACTATGCTGGTAAGACATGATAATCAAACAGGCAAATAACATCACTATTTGCTGATATCATTACAGTCGCTACTATGAATACGACATCATGACCTCCACAACAACAGAGAAGGTTATCGATAGTTTAGAATCAATCTTCAGCCGTCATGGTTTGCCAATCACCTGCAAATCTGATAATGGTCCCCAATTCATATCTGAATTATTCAAAGAATACTGTGAAAACAACGGGATCAAACACCTGAAAACAACAGCAAAATGGGCTCAGGCTAACGGAGAAGTCGAGCGCCAGAATGCATCGCTGATGAAGAGAATCAGAATTGCTCAGTCAGAAGGACTATATTGGAAACGTGAACTTAGAAAATATGTGATTGTGTACAGGAGCATTGACCATGCCACGACAGGAAAGAGCCTGGCAGAGCTGCTCTTTAAACGGAAAACTAGAGGAAAGCTGCCAGACATCACAGAGTCGTGCGCAGACATGGAAGTACGTGACCGGGACGCAGAACAAAAAGGCAAGTCCAAACTGTACGCAGATGAACAGCGGAGAACACAATACTCAGAGGTGGAAGTTGGCGACACGGTGCTGGTACGGCAGGACAAAGTGGACAAGTTCACCACTCCTTTTAATGCCACACCCCACAAAGTTTTGAGTAAAACAGGGAGTCAAGTAGTAGTAGAATCTCCAGAAGGAGCACGCTACTCGAGAAACACTACGTTTGTGAAGAAATACAGAACCAATGGACCAAAGGAGACACTCCATGAGCAGGAGGAAACACAAGGGACTGAGGACAGTATAGTAGACCCTGACACACATACCACTGTGACACAGGCAATACCCACTGACACCAACATGTCAGACATACCCAATACAGCCAGACCTCAAAGGGTTAAAAGAAAACACCAAAGACTGTCTGATTATGTCACAACATAAACTGTGCGAGAACTGCATGGGTGATGTTAACTGTTTAAACCTGGGAATTATTTAGTTGTGTGGTAAGACACAAGTTTGTAAAAAGTTTATTAATCAAATAAGTTATGCAGTGTTGTTGTAAGCAATTGTTTGTAAACTGCAAGTATGTTTCCAAGGAAAAGGGAGATGTCGTGTATTGATTGCGAGTTTGACACCAGTCAATACGGTAATGTAATGTGCGAGTTTAACACCAGTTAATACGGTAATGTAATGTGCATTGCATTATGGGAATTACCTGGGAAAGCAGCAGTCAGCCATTTTACCAATAAAGTAAAGATCACAGTTAGAAGCCTGTCTGACTGACTCTGATTTAATTCGACGTATCTACATGCTTGATTGAACGCATTAAAGCATAGATACAACAATACTAAACCACCATTAAAAGTGATACTGACACACCACTAAACCACCATTAAAACTGATACCGACCCACCACTAAACCACCAATTAAACTGATACCAACACACCACTAAACCACCATTAAAACTGATACTGACACACCACTAAACCACCATTAAAACTGCTACTGACCCACCACTAAACCACCGTTAAAACTGCAACTGACCCACCACTAAACCACCGTTAAAACTGATACTGACACACCACTAAACCATCATTAAAACTGATACCTGTTAGATCCGTGATTCTGAGAGTATGATGTTTTTCAATAACTACACGGACGCTGTAACTTAACAATCAACAGGTATTTACTGGAGTAGGGTAGTCTCAAGACTGGGGGTACAGAGGCATGCTCAAGGCTTATATACAGGTGTGGTCACTGCCGGTACTACAGTATACAGGAGCTGTAAAAGTAGTTCTCTCTTAAAGGTACATACACTACAATTCCTCCCCTTTTAGATTAGCAGTACCCATAATGTTCAAATAACAATTAACACTTTAACATGTACATTAAACAACAATAGTCCATTTATAGATTCAGTCTTTGGGGCGGCTTCCTGATCCTTTCAGGATAGCGCCTTTCCTGAGGTTCTTGTTCTTGGTGCGGAGGCGATTCTGGCCCCTTTTCGTCGGTTAGTTCATCGGTTTCCATTGCTACTGGTTCGGAGGTAGATGCTACCGGTATGTTGGGTTCATCCCCAGGTACGCAAGACATGGGGTTGACTCGTTCCTGTGACGCTAAGATCTGATCAACGTGGCGTCTCACAATGTTCTCCCCAACATCCACTGTGTACATTAATGGCCCCTGCCTTGTGCATATCGTTCCGGGTTGCCATTTCTCTGTTCGGTAGTCACAGGCCAAGACTGGTTGTCCTACGTTGAAGCTCGTTGTCGGCTTCTCATTGATGTGCTGGAATTGTTTATCCTCAACATTTCTTCGCACATTTGGTCTGAGAAAGTCCAGACGAGATCTCAACCTTCGGTTAAAGAACATCATGGCCGGGGTCTGGTTGGTAACTGCATGTGTCGTGTTTCGGTAGGCTAATAAGAAATTGTCCACCTTATGCTGTAGTGGAATTTCATCGTCGCACATGGCCTTTATCGCATTCTTAAAGGTTTGTACGAACCTCTCAGCCAATCCATTTGTGGCTGGATGATACGGGGCGGATGTGTAATGCCTTGCCCCATTCCTTCTCATAAATTTTCGAAACTCTTCGGACACAAACTGTGGTCCATTATCAGAGCAAATCTGCTCTGGCAAGCCGTTCCTGGCAAATATGGTCCGTAGGACTGTAATCGCATTCTCTGCAGTGGTTGAGGACATTTTTATCACCTCAGGCCATTTCGAATGAGCATCCACTGCTATTAAGAACATGGAGTCCATGAATGGACCAGCAAAATCAATATGCACCCATTGCCATGGAGAGGAGGACCACTCCCATGGGTGTAGAGGGGCATGTGGTGGTGCATTTTGGATCTTCTGGCATCCTGAGCAGCTCTTGGTTAGGTCTTCGATTTGTTGATCGATTCCCAGCTACCACACATAATCCCTAGCGAGGCTTTTCATTTTCACTCCCCCCAGATGACCTTCATGAAGCTCATTTAGCACTCTCTCCCTTAACTTGGGTGGAATCACCACTCTGGATCCACACATCACTGTCCCCTGGCATACTGACAGCTGTTCTCTTCTGGATGAGAATGCTGGCAACAGTGAGTCGCCATGTGTTGGCCATCCCCTCACCGTCAAATCATATACCCGAGACAGCGTCGGATCATTGCGGGTCTCCTTCTCTATATCCGCATTAGTTACTGGCAATCGTTCAATTATTGACGAATAAAATATCTCGATAGGGTCCACTGCTGGTGCTTCCTCCACAGTAGGCAGTGGCAGGCGCGATAGCCCATCAGCGTTTCCATGCTGTTTTGTGCCTTTGTATTCTATTTCATATTGATTCGCCCCTAGAAACAGGGACCATCTTTGTAACCGTTGTGCAGTCATCACTGGAACGCCCTTCTTAGGATTAAAGATGGAGACAAGTGGTTGGTGGTCAGTCAGCAAGGTGAACTTCTGCCCGTGCAGATAGTGGTTGAATTTTTTTACTCCCCATACTAGGCTGAGGGCCTCCCTGTCAATCTGGGCGTAGTTGCGCTCGGCTGAGGTTAGTGACCGAGATGCAAAGGCTACTGGCCTCTCCAACCCGTCTGGGAATTTGTGCGACAGCACCGCTCCAATACCATAGGGTGATGCATCACATGCCAAACGAATTGGTAGTGCTGGGTTGAAATGGGCCAACACCTCTTTTGATGTGATCAATTCTTTGCACTTCTGGAAAGCTAGTCTACGTTCGTCATTCCACTTCCATGGTACCCCTGTTTGCAGTAGGGTGTTCAGTGGGTGTAATACCGTGGACAAATTTGGTAAGAACTTATGGTAGTAGTTTACCAGTCCGAGGAACGACCTCAGTTGTGACACATTTTCCGGTGCTGGAGCCTTGACTACTGCCTCAATCTTTTCAGGGGACTTATGTAACCCCTCTTCATCGATGACGTGGCCACAATACGAGATTTGCTTCTGGAAAAACTCGCACTTGTGGCGATTAGCTCGTAGCCCATATTCCTTTAATCTGGTGAGCACCTTCTCCAAGTTGGCGAGGTGATCACTGTCATTTTCGCCCATGACCAGGATGTCGTCCAAATAACACTGGGTCCCTGGAATCCCTTGCAGGACTTGATCCATCGCCCTTTCCCAAATAGCCGGAGCCGATGCTACCCCGAACACCAGCCGGTTGTATTGATAGAGACGTTTATGAGTGTTGATCGTGAGGTATTGTTTCGAGGCTTCTTCTACCTCCATTTGCAAGTACGCCTGGGCTAGATCAATTTTGGTGAAGCGTTTACCTCCAGGTAGAGAGGCGAAAATACCCTCAATTCGTGGAAGCGGATATTGTACCGTGTGAAGGACTGGGTTCACTGTCACCTTAAAATCCCCACAGATGTGGACCTTCTTTGGTTCCCCAGGCGTATTACTCAATGACCTCTTCATTACAGGAACGATGGGTGTAGCCCACTCGCTCCAGTCTACTTTGGACAGTACTCCTGAACGCTCCGACCCTTCCAGCTCTGCTTCGACGGCTGGTCTGATCGCATAAGGCACTGGTCTGGCCTTAGGAAACTTTGGGCTTGCATTTTCCTCTATTTTAATCGTTGCTGTTATGCCTTTTAGTGTTCCGAGTCCCTCCTGGAACACTTCTTTTGCGTCAGTTAGCATTTTTGACAGTCGTCCAGGTGTGACGCCGTCATCCTTTTTGGCCTCAACCTTCAGTGCCTGTATGGAATGCCAAACTAATTGTATCTGCCGGATCCATTCACGTCCTAGCAGTGGTGGTCCTCCATCTGGCAATACATATAAGTCCATTTTAGGTATTTCCTGGCCTTTGTATATCACTTTCACCCTTATTTTTCCTTTGGGGTAGACTTTTTGCCCCGTGTACGTCTTCAAGACAATCTCTGTAGCTTTCAAGGGTATTTGTGAAAATAGCCGCTTGTAGTCCCTTTCGTTTATGACTGTTAGGGCTGATCCTGTGTCCAATTCCATTTTCACTTGGATTCCGCCTATCTTGAGTGTAACCCAGATAGTCTGGTGATCCTCCATTTTGGTTACCTTACGTAGTTTCAGACAACCCAGCTCCTTGCTTCCGGAGTCTGTGTCACTTTTCTGTTCGTCTGAACTACTGTCCATCACCTTGTGTACCTTTTTGTACTTCTCCTGTGGAGATTTCTTGCTGTTGGTTTTCTTCCCAGACCTGCAGACTCTTGCTATGTGTCCTGCTTTTCCACACTGTCTGCACACTTGGTCCTTGAACGGACAATCCTTCTGATCGTGTGTTGTTCTGCCGCAGCGATAACACTTCCCTGTTCCATAGGACATTTCATTGGTGCCATATTCTTGCGGTCTCCGTTGTATCTCTGCAGCGCCCCTTGCGGCTGCTTCGTGTGATACTGCCATACTGAAAGCCTTGTCCAGCGTAAGATCCTTTTCTGATAGAAGCCGTTTCTGGGTTCCTTCACTTTGAAGCCCACACACAAACTTGTCCCTTAACGTATCTGCTAGTCCCACTCCAAACTGGCAGTGTTTCGATAGCTTGCACAGTTCTGTTAAGTACTCAGCATTGCTTTCGTCTTTGTGTTGGTTCCTTTTATGGAACGTAAATCATTCTGCTATCAGCAGCGGTGTGGGGTTTAAGTGGTCCTGCAGTATTTCTACAATGCTTTCGAAATTCTTATTCACGGGCTTCTCTGGGGTTATTAGATTTCGCAGTAACCCATACGTTTTAGCACGCATGGAATTTAACAAAACCAGTGCTTTCCTAGCATCTGGCACTTCATTCGCCCTGCAGTACACCTCAATGCGTTCCACATATGTCGCCCAATCTTCGACTTCATTGTCGAACGTAGAGATACTGCCACTCTTCGGCATCCCTGGGTGTGATTTAACTGTCCAAAATGGCGTCTCCCGCGCTTTCCCTTCTTCTCCGCTGGCACAAAATGGCGTCTCCCGCGCTTTCTTTTCTTCCCGCGCTCGCCCTTCTTCTCCGCTGCGGCTTCTTTAAAAAATGGTGTCTCCCGCGCTCTTCCTTCTTCTCCGCGGCTCAATGGCGTCTCCCGCGCTCTCCCTTCTTCTCCCCGCGGACACTGTTCAGCCCTTGAGCCCTGGCTGCGCTCTGCGCGTTTTTATTTTCTGTGCGCCTTTCCCATTTACGCCGCTCGGTCCTGAACCCAGCTGTTGCTTTACCCTCTCTCTCTCTGTTCCGTTTTTCCTCGACGCCGCTCGGTTTTCAACCCCCGGCTGCGCCCTGTGCGCTTCACCCTCTATCTTACCCCGTCGACGCTGCTCGGCTTTTTCTCTGCCGTCGGTCGGCTCCAGCCGCCGCTGTCCGGGAAGGGTCTGCGCTGTACCTGTCGTCAGTCTGTTGCTGATCGTGGTGGCTGGGGAACCAAGCCCGGCTCTCCACAGCCTCCCCTGCGATGTTCACTCTCTGCCGGATGACTGGGCGGTTGCTCGTGGTCGACGCCCGTGCTTCTGGCGTCGACTTCCTTCCACCGCCCTCCCGGAGCGAATTCTCGAAGGGAAATGCAGAGTTGCAGGTAGATTTGAATCAACACTCGTCGCCACTGTTAGATCCGTGATTCTGAGAGTATGATGTTTTTCAATAACTACACGGATGCTGTAACTTAACAATCAACAGGTATTTACTGGAGTAGGGTAGTCTCAAGACTGGGGGTACAGAGGCATGCTCAAGGCTTATATACAGGTGTGGTCACTGCCGGTACTACAGTACACAGGAGCTGTAAAAGTAGTTCTCTCTTAAAGGTACATACACTACAATACCGACCCACCACTAAACCACCGTTTAAACTGATACTGACCCACCATTAAACCACCATTAAAACCGATACCGACACATCACTAAACAACCATTAAAACTGATACTGACACACCACTAAATCACTGTTAAAACTGATACCGACACACCACTAAACCACCATTAAAACTGATACTGACACACCACTAAACCACCATTAAAACTGATACCGACCCACCACTAAACCACCATTAAAACTGATACCGACCCACCACTAAATCACCATTAAAACTGATACCGACCCACTATTAAACCACCGTTAAACTGATATTGACCCACCACTAAACCACCTTTAAAACTGATATTGAAACACCTCTAAACCACCATTAAAATTGATACTGACCCACCACTAAACCACCATTAAAACTGATACTGACACACCACTAAACCACCATTAAAACTGATACCGACCCACCACTAAACCACCATTAAAACTGATACCGACCCACCACTAAATCACCATTAAAACTGATACTGACCCACCACTAAACCACCATTAAAACTGATACTGACCCACCACTAAACCACCGTTAAAACTGATACTGACACACCACTAAACCAGCATTAAAACTGATACCGACCCACCACTTAACGTCAATTAAAATTGATGTCGACCCACCACAAAACCACCATTAAAACTGATACTGACCCACCACTAAACCACCATTAAAACTGATACCAACACACCACTAAACCACCATTAAAACTGATACCGACACACCACTAAACCACCATTAAAACTGTAAAGTCTGTGTGTTCTAGTTGTAATTAATAACACACAGGCTACAAGATTAAAGTTCAACAGGTCTTTACTGGTTGGAGGTCAGGACTATCTGAAATACATCTTACTACACAGTGCTTATATACCGGTGGTCACCACCGGTATTACATATACAGCAGCCAGAGAAAGTAGTACATCTCTTAAGGTGGAACAGGCTTAAGTTCTCTTAAGGTGAAACAGGTTACATACACCACAATCCTCCCTTTTTAGCTTAATAGTCATATCCCCATTTAACATAACATCATAACATATATACATATATAACTTCAGGTATAAACAGTTCAAAGGTTCAGTCTCTCAGGAGGCCTTCTGATTCGGTCTGGATAACACCTTTCAGTGGTCTCTGATTCTTGTTGTTGAGGTGACTCTGCTTGTTGGTTCCCTATGTATTGGACGTCATCATCAGGTACAGTCCCTGCCGAGGCAGATGCTTCAGGTTCATTAACGTCTTCCACAGTTGTCTCTGTCGCAACCATGGGTTTGACTCTTGCTCTTGATTCTACCAGTTGATCCGCATGACGCCTTATCACATTGTTACCAATATCTACTGTGTACATCAGAGGTCCTTGTCTGGCCCGAATTGTTCCGGGCTGCCATTTTTCGTTTCCATAGCCCCTTGCCAACACTGGTTGTCCTACTTCGAAACTTCGAGTGGACTTGTTATTAATATGCCGGAACTGTTTGTTTTCCACTTCCCTCCGCACATTTGGTTTTAACAAGTCCAACCTGGACCGCAACCTCCTGTTATAAAACATCATAGCAGGACTTTGGTTAGTCACTGCATGAGCGGCGTTTCGATACGCCATTAGGAAATTGTCCACCTTGTGCTGTAGCGGAATCTGATCATCGTTCATGGCCTTTATTGCCTTTTTGAATGTTTGGACAAATCTCTCGGCCAACCCGTTTGTCGCTGGGTGATATGGGGCAGAGGTATAATGTTTCACCCCATTCTTCTTTAAGAATTTTTGGAATTCTTCCGACACGAACTGTGGTCCGTTGTCCGAACAGATCTGTTCTGGCAATCCGTTCCTTGCGAATATTGTTCTTAACACCGCAATTGTCTTTTCTGGAGTAGTGGTATTTATCTTGATCACTTCTGGCCATTTGGAATGTGCGTCCACCGCAATTAGGAACATGGAGTCCATGAATGGATCAGCAAAGTCAATGTGTACGCGTTGCCATGGGACTGAAGGCCATTCCCATGGGTGTAGTGGTGCGATCGGAGGTGCATTTTGCACTTTTTGGCACCCAGCGCAGCTTTTCATCAACTCCTCTATCTGTTGGTCAATACCCGGCCACCATACATAAGCCCTAGCAAGACTTTTCATCTTAACTCCCCCCAGATGACCTTCATGCAGTTCTTTTAGAACTCTTTCCCTTAACTTGGGAGGAATAATCACTCTTGTCCCGTACATCAAAGTACCATGGCAGACGGACAGCTGGTCTCGCCTTGCCAAGAATGCCGGTAACAGAGGATCACCACGTGTTGGCCATCCTTTCAGTGTCACCTCGTAGACTCTGGACAGTGTCGGGTCGTTCCTGGTTTCTCTTTCAATACTCGCATTGGTGACTGGTAAACACTCGATGATGGTCGAATGAAATAACTCAACAGGGTCAACTTTCGTCGTTTCTTCTTCTTCAGGTAGTGGCAGGCACGACAGCCCATCAGCATTGCCATGCTGCTTCATACCTTTGAATTCTATTTGATATTGATGTGCCCCTAGGAAAAGGGACCATCTCTGGAGACGCTGTGCTGTCATCACTGAAACACCCTTCTTAGGGTTAAAAATGGATACCAACGGTTGATGGTCTGTCAGAAGTGTGAATTTTTGGCCCTGCAGGTAATGATTAAACTTCCTCACTCCCCATACAAGGCTGAGAGCCTCCCTATCGATCTGCGCATAGTTGCGCTCAGCAGAGGTCAATGATCTGGATGCAAACGCGACTGGCCTTTCCATGCCATTTGGCAACTTGTGTGAGAGTACTGCCCCAATACCATATGGAGAAGCATCACAAGCCAACCGAATAGGCAGTGTCGGGTTGAAGTGAGCCAACACTTCCTCTGAGGTGATCAATTCTTTGCTTTTGCGAAATGCCTTCTTACAGTTTTCGTTCCATTCCCATGGTACCCCCTTCTGTAAAAGAGCGTTTAGCGGGTGCAGTACCGTGGATAGATTTGGTAGAAATTTATGGTAATAGTTAATCAATCCTAGAAACGACCTCAACTGAGAGACATTATCCGGAGCGGGAGCCTTTACAACTGCCTCTGTCTTGTCAGGAGACTTATGAAGCCCCTCCCGGTCAATGACGTGACCACAGTATGAGATCCGCTTCTGGAAGAACTCGCATTTCTGCCGATTAACTCTAAGTCCATACTCATTCAGTCTGTTGAGCACCAGTTCCAAGTTTGCGAGGTGTTCTTCATCACCATCACCTGTAATCAGAATATCGTCCAGGTAACATTGTGTGCCTGGAATTCCCTGTAATACCTGCTCCATGGCCCTCTGCCAAATTGCTGGAGCCGATGCCACTCCAAAAACCAGTCTATTGTACCGGTACAAACCTCGATGCGTGTTGATCGTGAGGTACTGGCGTGACTCTTCTTCAACCTCCATCTGCAAGTACGCCTGTGCCAGGTCTATCTTGGTGAAGTGTTTCCCTCCAGACAACGAAGCAATAATATCCTCAATCCGCGGAAGCGGATACTGCACCGTGTGAAGCACCGGATTAACGGTGATTTTGAAATCTCCACAGATGCGAACCTTCCCTGGTTCTCCTGGCTTGTTGCTCGAAGGACGTTTCAGAACGGGAACAATGGGCGTAGCCCACTCACTCCAATCTACCTTAGACAGTACACCTGAACGTTCTAGCGCTTCCAGTTCCGCTTCTACAGTAGGTCGTATTGCATAGGGTACCGGTCTGGCTTTAAAAAATTTTGGTTGTGCATGTTCATCAATCTTGATGTTTGCCGTAATTCCTCTCAGTGTTCCCAGTCCCTGCTGGAACACCTCTTTAGCATCATCCAATATTCTGGACAATCGTTTAGGTTTGACATCTGTTTCCCCGGAATCTACCGTTAGTGCCTTCAAGGAGTGCCAGTCCATATTCATTTTCCTAATCCACTCCCGTCCCAGTAGTGGTGGACCTCCTTCAGGTAGCACATATAAGTCCATTACTTGGCTTTCTTCGCCCTTGTGGACCACTTTTACCTCTATCTTTCCGACGGGGTACACTCTTTGCCCCGTGTAGGTTTTCAATATAATCTCCGTATCCCGTAGGGGAATATGTTGGAATAACCTTTTGTAATCTTTCTTATTCATGACCGTCAATGCCGATCCAGTGTCCAATTCCATCTTTACTTGGACTCCTGCTATCTGAAGGGTGACCCAAATTGTCTGGAGATCTGCATCCTTACCAACGTTGTGTACTCTTAAGCTACCCAGTTCATTACTGCTAGCGTCTGAATCTGACTACTGTTCGGTCGAACTGTTCTTTGTCACCTTGTGTACCTTTATGTATTTTCCTTGCGGTGACTTTTTGTTGCTGGTCTTCTTTCCTGACCGGCATACTTTAGCTATGTGGCCAAGCTTGCCACACGTTCTGCATTCTTGGTTTTTAAACCAACACTGGTTCTGATCGTGCGTTGTCTTTCCGCAACGATAACATTTTACAGTACTCAAACCCAATTTATTTGTACTGAGTTCCGGTGACCGTAGCTGCATTACTGCCGTGCCTCTCGCTGCGGCTTCGTGTGCTGCTGCCATAGTGACCGCTTTCTCAAGCGTCAGCTCATTCTCCTCGAGCAATCGCTTTTGTGTATCTTCTTTTAATAAACCACACACAAATTTATCTCGTAGCGCCTCTGTCAATCTCGTTCCGAATTGACAGTACTTTGCTAGCTTACGCAATTCCATTAAATATTCAGCATTGCTTTCATCCTTCAGCTGCCTTCTGCTGTAAAATTTAAATCGTTCCGCTAGCATCAGCGGCGTGGGGTTTAGGTGATTTTTCAGGACAGTAACAATCTCCTCGAACGTCTTATCCGCCGGTTCATCTGGTGATACAAGGTGTTTCAATTGCCCGTATGTCTTCGCACCCATTAAGTTTAATAATGTTAGTGCTTTCTCTGCATCTGGGATTTTATTTGCTTTACAATAATTTTGTATGCGTTCTACATACATAGCCCAATCTTCGATGTCGCTTTCAAAGTTATTAATGTTCCCATGTTTAGGCATCGTTGCAATGTAATTCTTTTTATTTTTATCCAAGATGGCAGCTTCCGCGCTCTTTCTTCGTCCTCCGCCTACAAAATGGCGGTTTTCCCGCGCTTGGCGGTCTTCACCCTTCCCCCGACGCTGTCTCCGCTTCACCGCGGCTCTCGCGCCTTCAGTTGCCCCCAGACGCAGCGACTTTTTAGCCCGAATGCGGCCCGGCCCTTATCACCAGCCGTGATCGATGTCCCCGCGCTGCGCCTTTCGGCCCGAATGCGGCCCGGCCCTTATCTCCGGTCGCGATCGATCTCACCGCCCTTATTCCTCCGTCTTCCCTCCCCGTCTGTACAGCCAACGTGGCCGATTTTCTGTTCACGTCGCTGCCCAGCTTACCCACTACCGAGGTAGAAAGAAGATAGCTGACAGCCGCTGATGGAGGCTTCGAGTTCAGGGTGTCTTCTGCACTCTGGTTTCTCGATGTCTGCCGCGCGACGTGTCTTCCAGCAGGGTGATGAGGGTGGAAACCTCTCTTCGACGTCCGTTCAGTGGACGAAGCCTCCGTGGATATAACTGCCGCAGGGTAAGAATCTGACTCGTCGCCACTGTAAAGTCTGTGTGTTCTAGTTGTAATTAATAACACACAGGCTACAAGATTAAAGTTCAACAGGTCTTTACTGGTTGGAGGTCAGGACTATCTGAAATACATCTTACTACACAGTGCTTATATACCGGTGGTCACCACCGGTATTACGTATACAGCAGCCAGAGAAAGTAGTACATCTCTTAAGGTGGAACAGGATTAAGTTCTCTTAAGGTGGAACAGGTTACATACACCACAAAAACTGATACCGACACACCACTAAACCACCATTAAAACTGATATCGACCCACCACTAAACCACCGTTAAAACTGATGCTGACACGCCACTAAACCACCGTTAAAACTGATACCGACACACCACTAAACCACCGTTAAAACTGATACCGACACACCACTAAACCACTATTAAAACTGATACCAACACACCACTAAACCACCGTTAAAACTGATGCTGACACGCCACTAAACCACCATTAAAACTGATACCGACACACCACTAAACCACCATTAAAACTGATACTAACCCACCACTAAACCACCATTAAAACTGATACTGACACACCACTAAACCACCATTACAATTGATACTGATACACCACTAAACCACCGTTAAAACGAATACCGACACACCACTAAACCACCATTAAAACTGATACTGACACACCACTAAACCACCATTAAAACTGATACCGACACACCACTAAACCACCATTAAAACTGATACTAACCCACCACTAAACCACCATTAAAACTGATACTGATCCACCACTAAACCACCATTAAAACTGATACCGACCCACCACTAAACCACCATTAAAACTGATATCGACCCACCACTAAACCACCATAAAAACTGATGCTGACCCACCACTAAACCACCCTTAAAACTGATATCGACCCACCACTAAACCACCATTAAAACTGATACTGACCCACCACTAAACCACCCTTAAAACTGATATCGACCCACCACTAAACCACCGTTAAAACTGATATCGACCCACCACTAAACCACCATTAAAACTGATACTGACCCACCACTAAACCACCCTTAAAACTGATACTGACCCACCACTAAACCACCCTTAAAACTGATATCGACCCACCACTAAACCACCATATAACTGATGCTGACACGCCACTAAACCACCGTTAAAACTGATACCGACACACCCCTAAACCACCATTAAAACTGATACTGACACACCACTAAACCACCATTACAATTGATACTGATACACCACTAAACCACCGTTAAAACAAATACCGACACACCACTAAACCACCATTAAAACTGATACTGACACACCACTAAACCACCATTACAATTGATACCGACACACCACTAAACCAGCATTAAAACTAATACCGACACACCACTAAACCACCATTAAAACTGATACCGACACACCACTAAACCACCATTAAAACCGATATCGACCCACCACTAAACCACCGTTAAAACTGATGCTGACACGCCACTAAACCACCGTTAAAACTGATACCGACACACCACTAAACCACCATTAAAACTGATACCGACACACCACTAAACCACCATTAAAACTGATACCAACACACCACTAAACCACCGTTAAAACTGATGCTGACACGCCACTAAACCACCGTTAAAACTGATACCGACACACCACTAAACCACCGTTAAAACTGATACCGACCCACCACTAAACCACCATTAAAACTGATATCGACCCACCACTAAACCACCATTAAAACTGATGCTGACCCACCACTAAACCACACTTAAAACTGATATCGACCCACCACTAAACCACCATTAAAACTGATACTGACCCACCACTAAACCACCCTTAAAACTGATATCGACCCACCACTAAACCACCGTTAAAACTGATATCGACCCACCACTAAACCACCATTAAAACTGATACTGACCCACCACTAAACCACCCTTAAAACTGATATCGACCCACCACTAAACCACCATTAAAACTGATGCTGACACGCCACTAAACCACCGTTAAAACTGATACCGACACACCACTAAACCACCATTAAAACTGATACTGACACACCACTAAACCACCATTACAATTGATACTGATACACCACTAAACCACCGTTAAAACGAATACCGACACACCACTAAACCACCATTAAAACTGATACTGACACACCACTAAACCACCATTAAAACTAATACCGACACACCACTAAACCACCATTAAAACTGATACCGACACACCACTAAAGCACCGTTAAAACTGATACTGAACCACCACTAAACCACCGTTAAAACTAATACCGACACACCACTAAACCACCATTAAAACTGATACTGACCCACCACTAAACCACCGTTAAAACTAATACCGACACACCACTAAAGCACCGTTAAAACTGATACTGACCCACCACTAAACCACCATTAAAACTGATACCGACACACCACTAAAGCACCGTTAAAAGTGATACTGAACCACCACTAAACCACCATTAAAACTGATACCGACCCACCACTAAACCACCATTAAAACTGATACCGACCCACCACTAAACCACCATTAAAGCTGATACTGACCCACCACTAAACCACCATTAAAACTGATACCGACCCACCACTAAACCACCATTAAAACTGATACCGACCCACCACTAAACCACCATTAAAACTGATACCGACCCACCACTAAACCACCATTAAAACTGATACCGACCCACCACTAAACCACCATTAAAACTGATACCGACCCACCACTAAACCACCATTAAAACTGATATTGACCCACCACTAAACCACCATTAAAACTGATATTGAACCACCACTAAACCACCATTAAAACTGATACTGACACACCACTAAACCACCATTAAAACTGAAACTAAACCACCGTTAAAACTGATACTGACTGTTGTGTTTGTACCGCTACACACAACTACATAAAATAATAATGTAGCAGAGACTGAGAGTAACTTCAAGTGATCTTTACTGGGTAACTGGAACTTCGGCACTGACTATACAAATCGATACGCGTCTGTTATATACGCTCGCAACTAAGGATGTACATCCGCAAGACAAAGTAGTTCCTTCAATGTTGTATACATTACACTTCCTCCCCCTTTAGTTTAATAGTATATTAACGCAAAATTTCTATAATTAACATACAGAGCCTGTCTTTACAGTAACCTTTTTGTTTTCTTAAAAGTAACAAAATTCAAATTCCAACGTAACATTTTATTTTGTCAACAGCACTTTTACAAGTCAAGTCTCTGGGGAGGCCTCCTCTGCCTCTCTGGGTAACGTCTCTCCAGACTCTATTGCTTTGGGGAATGAGACTGTACAGGTACAGTTGCATCAGGTGCTCATCAGGTTACGGGAGTATGGGCTCCGAGCGAACCGAGACAAGTGTGAGTTTTTCAAAAAGGTAATTTCATACTGTGGACATGTGATTGACAAGGACGGTTTACACAAGTCTCCAGACAAGATTGAAGCTGTGATTAATGCACCAACACCTGAAAATGTGTCTCAGTTGAGATCATACCTTGGACTGGTGAACTACTATCACAAGTTCTTGCCCAACCTATCAACAGTGTTACATCCACTAAATGCACTGCTACAGACAGGGTCACAATGGAAGTGGAGTGACAGTTGTGAACAAGCTTTTCAAGAGAGTAAAAGACTCATTACTTCAGAAGAGGTGCTAGCTCACTTTGACCCATCCTTACCTATTCGACTGGCATGTGATGCTTCACCCCATGGCATTGGTGCCGTGTTGTCACATAAGTTCCCAGACGGCTCAGAAAGACCAATAGCCTTTGCTTCAAGATCATTGACTACAGCTGAACGCAATTATGCACAGATTGACCGAGAGGCTCTCAGCCTTGTGTGGGGAGTCAAGAAATTCAACCACTACTTGTATGGTCAACAGTTTACACTGTTAACTGACCACCAGCCTCTCGTTTCAATCTTCAACCCAAGGAAGGGCGTTCCAGTGATGATGGCACAATGGCTGCAACGATGGTCACTCTTCCTAGGGGCTCACCTGTATGACATTGAATACAAGGGGACCAAGCAACATGGCAACGCCGATGGTTTGTCACGTTTACCACTGCCGACCTCAGAGAGAACTACAACAGTTGACTCAGCAGAGGTATTTCACACGACAATAGTTGAGCAGCTACCAGTGACAAACTCCCTCATTGAACACGCAATGACCCTACATTGTCAAAGGTTTATGACATCACTGTGAAGGGATGGCCAGCGCATGGTGACTCATTGTTTCCAGCATTCTCAGCTAGGAGGGAGCAGTTATCAGTGTGTCGGGGAACACTGATGTGCGGCTCACGAGTTGTGATTCCTCCCAAGCTTCGTAACCGAGTGCTAGATGAACTGCATGAAGGCCACTTAGGTACGGTAAAGATGAAAAGCCTTGCCCGTGGATATGTGTGGTGGCCGGGAATTGACAAACAGATCGAGGACCTGACAAAGAGCTGCTCAGGATGTCAAAAGGTCCAGAACGCACCACCACAAGCCCCTCTCCATCCATGGGAATGGCCCTCATCACCATGGCAACGTGTGCACATCGACTTTGCTGGACCGTTCATGGACTCCATGTTCTTGATTGCAGTCGATGCACATTCCAAATGGCCCGAGGTCATTAAAATGAAATTAACCACATCTGAAAAGACCATTTCAGTTCTGAGGACCATGTTCACTAGAAATGGCCTATCAGAACAAATCTGCACAGACAATGGACGACAATTTGTCTCTGACGAATTCCAAGGTTTCATGAGGAAAAATGGAATCAAGCACTACACATCTGCCCCGTACCATCCAGCTACAAATGGCTTGGCAGGAAGATTCGTACAGACTTTCAAGAAGGCCATCAAAGCAATGTACAGCGAGAATCTACCACTGCAACACAAGATAGACAATTTCCTCTTTGCTTATCGGAATGCAGTACACACAGCCACTAATCAGACTCCAGCGATGATGTTTCTGAACAGGAACCTGAGATCTCGCATGGACCTTCTTAAACCGAATGTACGTCGTGATGTAGAGAAAAAACAGTTCAAACATTTGAATGCTAAGCCAACAAGAAGCTTCAGTGTGGGACAGTCAGTTCTTGCTCGTGATTTCCAGACAGAAAAGTGGCAACCAGGGACAATATCAACAAGAGAGGGACCACTGATGTATACTGTGGATGTGGGAGAGAACGTTTTGAGACGTCATGTGGACCAAATTCTGGATGTTCAGGTGAAAAACACCCCTATACCTCGCCCAGACTCACCTGACATGGAAACAGACACTCCTGATTCATCATCAGCACCAGCCTCATCCACAGCTGAGAGCTCTACCTGTGCTGATAGCTCACCTGATGCAACTGTACCTGTACAGTCTCATTCCCCAAAGCAAAAGAGTCTGGAGAGACGTTACCCAGAGAGGCAGAGGAGGCCTCCCCAGAGGCTTGACTTGTAAAAGGGCTGTTGACAAAATAAAATGTTACGTTGGAATTTGAATTTTGTTACTTTTAAGAAAACAAAAAGGTTACTGTAAAGACAGGCTCTGTATGTTAATTATAGAAATTTTGCGTTCTCCTCAATCTTAATTTTTGCTTTCATGCCCTTAAGTGTTCCTATTCCCTTCTTGAACACTTCCTTAGAGTCAGAGGCCTAGAAATTGGGTATAGCCCCGCTTGAGGCGTTAGAACTGGCGCTGCGCAAAGTTTATAGCCAGACGCAACTTATCGCCGCCTGGCGCGATATTGGGTTGCATCGCCCCCTAAGGTGATTGAGGTGCGACTTCAGACGTTGCACAGGACTCCTAAGGCGCAAAACTTCCGGCGCAACCCAATATCGGCGCGGACGGGCGCAGCGCAGGTGCTCCCAATTACCGAAAACCACGAGACCTCCAGGCGCCGGCCAGCTCTTAAAGGGGTGGGTCAGTCAGCCTCAACTTCCACACTCAGCGCCTTGTAGGCCTCCGATTCGGCACAGGCCCTTCTCTGACGCAAAAACCTTGGACCAGATGGAGAAGGTGAGACAGAGAGCAAAGCGCTTCAGCAATGAGGCTCTGGAGCAATTGGTGACCGCAGTGGAGCGCCGTCGAGATGTTCTGTACCCAGACAATGGCAGGAGGCCGAATCAAAAGGAATACCGTCGAGCTTGGAGGGATGTTTCTCAGAGGGTCAACTCCAGCAGCATGGTGACCAGGAGCCCTGTACAGTGCAGGAAGAAATTCAACAACCTCACTCGGGTCGTGAGGGTGAGTGGTGTTTATTCAAATTTCTGAATCCCTCCATCTGCACCCGACTTTATGGCTACAGGGTGCGCGATGCCCCAATGGCCATGTGTCAGCAAGCACCCATGGCCCTTTCTGGGCACACACATGCACATTTGACTCAGGGCATCATGTAAGGGCTCTTCCACCATGGGGGGCATGAGATGATCACTCAGGGCATCATGTAAGGGCTCTTCCACCACGGGGGGCATGAGATGATCACTCAGGGCATCATGTAAGGGCTCTTCCACCATGGGGGGCATGAGATGATCACTCAGGGCATCATGTAAGGGCTCTTCCACCATGGGGGGCATGAGATGATCACTCAGGGCATCATGTAACATAACTTCCCCTGCTTACCCCTGCAGTCCAAGCTGGTGAAGAATCGCAAAGACCAGCTTCGAACCGGTGGAGGACCTCCACAAGTGGTCACTCTCACGGATCTCGAGGAGAGAGTGCACCAAATTCTTGGAGGATGTCTGAGTGGTCCTGTTACCACTGCAGCTGCTGACCCCATTGTCGACAGCGATGGTAAGGTTCTCACCTTTTACAGCTGTCTCCTTCCAATTGGTCCCCCCGCCAGCATGCTTTCTCACTGTGGACCCATGTCATAGCCTTGCCGCAATCTGGCATGCCTTGCTGCCAACCTGTCCTTTTGCTAAAGCCACTCTTCCACCTCCCTGCTTTCAGATGCTGCATCACCAGCTCAGGATCCGGGCCCTGAAGCTGCCAGTGCCAGTGCCTCCGGAGGCGAGGATCAGGAGGAAGCTGGACCATCCGTTCCAGCCGCAGGGGAGCCGTCACATCTGCAGACTGGGGATAGTCGTTCCCTGGAGGGGAGGGCGGGGGGGCTCTGATGAGGAGCCAGTGGCCGGAACAAGTGGCCTGCAGCAACGCGAGGGGGGTAGGCAAGTTCGGCCACCGGCTCCCCGGAGGGCAAGGCAGGGAACGATGACTGCTGCACAGAGTGCAGAGGAGGTGCGAAGTCTGGCTGAAATGAGCACCCAGGCCCGGCTCAGGCACACTGAGCTTATGGCTGCAGTGGGGAGGATGCCTCAGTCGATAGAAACACTGGCAAAGAGTGTGCTGGACTTTGGGGCAGCAATGGAGAGGACTGTCCAGGGCTTCGGGGCAGCAATGGAGAGGACTGTCCAGGGCTGCGAGGCCGCTATGGAAAGGACTGTTCAGAGCTTCGGACAATCCCTGGAAAGGTCTGTCCAGGGCTTGTCCGAGGCAGTGGAACGGACTGCTCCGGCCTTGTCCGAAGCAATGGAAAGAACTGTCCAGGGCTTCTCCGAAGCACTGGCACCTGCCACACAGGTCCTCACTGCTGCCACGCAGTCACTTGCTGGCCTCGTCCACACCCAGATTGAGGCAACGTGAACTCTCACTGCTGCCACCCTATCTGCATCAGTTAGGATCACCCCGGGCCCTTCCAGTGCCACACGAGGCCAGGAATCAGTGGAGCAGTTGATTGTGGCGGCTGAGCCGAACTGGTCCCCTCAGAGAGCCAGTGTGTCGTCCGACCATGGTGCAGGTGTCCTCTCTGGGCAGGTGACCATTGCTCATGCCACCGCTGGAACATCTGCAGTGCAGCTGCCACCACCTGCAGTGCACACTGCTTCCAGCCATGCCCAGATCAAGCAGCCAGCCTCCGCACCCTCCAAGCCCAGAGGTCGTCCAGGCCGTCCCTCAGGGGCTTCTGCGATTCCAGACAATCAGCAGGCGTCCCCCAGCCTTGACCCCGCCACTGGGGTTCAATTACGTAGGAGCAGCAGGGAGGGAAGGGGCCGACTGCGAAAGAGAAGTCTGTCTCCATCAAGGGGCCAGCAGTAGAGGGAATTGCTGAGACGTTTCTTCCTCCAAATTCAAGGATGCCCTCACCTGTTGTGGTTGTTTGTGATGGTTTGTTTAGTTTTGCGGCTTTGCCAGAGAGTTCACTGTTATTTTGTTAGTTATGGTTTCTGTTGACATGACGTTGTTATGCTGGAAGGAAGCACTTTTTTGACAATAAAGAACATTTTTTATTTACAATGGTACTCGTAACTATTTACACTCATGGTGGCCTTCATAGGCTTTGAACGATCCGAAGTGCGCAGGACGAATGACAGCCATCATTCCGTCAGAGGGGCCTAGAACCGAGTCCTTATGAGCCTCTGACAGACGGCCCTTCCACTTTCAGGAGCCCTCCCATCTTCCTCCTCCTCCTCCTCCTCCTCCTCGTCTGCATGCTCCTCCTCCTCCTCCTCATCCGCCTGCTCTTCCTCCTCCTCCTCCTCCTCCTTGTCCGCCTGCTCTGCTGGACCTTGAGGGTCGGCTGGCATTGGCTGGGTTCGTCGAATGGCCAAGTTGTGGAGCATGCAGCAGACGACGACGATGCGACCCACTTGCTCCGGCGAGTACTGCAGGGCTCCCCCCGAATGGTCCAGACAGCGGAAACGTTGTTTGAGCACACCAATAGTGTGCTCGACAATGTTCCTGGTCGTCTGATGGCTGCTGTTGTAAAGCTCTTCTGCCGGGGTGGCGGGCAAACGGAGTGGGGTCATGAGCCATGGGCAGAGAGGATAGCCCTTGTCGCCCAGAAGCCAGCCTCGTGGGTGAGCCGGGCCCTCAAAAAGGTCAGAAACTGAGGTCTGCCGCAGGATGAATGCATCGTGGCTGCTCCCAGGGAATTGTGCGTTGACTGCCATGATCATCTGGCGGTGGTCACAGACCAGCTGGACATTGAGGGAGTGGAACCCCTTGCGGTTGCGGAACTCCTCCGGATTCTGCAATGGCGCCCGCAAAGCCACGTGTGTGCAATCAATGGCCCCCTGCACCATGGGGAAGTCCGCAATAGCAGCGAAGCCCTGCGCGCGCTCCGCCTGCTTCTCCAGGGTCACAGGGAAGGTGATTAATTGACGCCTCCTTCTATAGAGGGCAGCTGTCACTTGCCGGATGCAACAATGCATTGCAAATTGTGTTATATTCGCGATGTCCCCAGTGGCTGACTGAAAGGATCTGCTTACGTAAAAGTTCAGGGCAACAGTCACTTTGACAGCAACCGACAGAGAGGTCCTGCACCGTAGACGCAGCTGCAGATCCTCAGCAAGCAGGTGGCACAGCTCAGTCACAACCTCCTTACCGAATCTGAGCCTTCGCAGACACTGCTCCTTGGACATGGTAAGGTATGACACCTGCTGCCTGAAAACCCTCGCAGCGTATCGTCAGATTGGCCGACCTCCATTGCCCCTCCTCCTTCTGGCCAATCCCGGCCCTCTCTCCCGCCGCCTCTGTGCCCCTTCCAAGTGTCTGGCCATGAGGACGTTCCCCTCCAAAGCAGCTCCCATTGCTATGCCAGACGGGCAACACGCAGTAATGTCTAGCACTCCAACTGCTCTGGACAGGGCTGCAGGTCCCAAGTCTTCAAGGCCAAAACCAAAAAATAGTGTGCAACAGTAGTTCACCAACTCTCTCCAGCAACGAACAGAATGAACAGGCCAAGTGCCTGCAGCTTTTATACTAGAGCTTTTCCCTTTAAATAGCGCCCCCCGACTCCAAGAAGGGTCTGGGAACGTTCCATCCAACTGTCACTAATAGCGCCAGGCGGAAAGGTTCCGGGCGCCACCGAATATCCGGTCGGGGCGCCAAAAAGGCGTTGCACACTGAAATGACGTCATTAACCGCCTGCGCACGCAGGCGCGCGCTAAGAGTTAGCGCTGGTGCTAAATGGATACGCAATATGGGAGGTGTCGCTATCTTCATTGCGCCCGCCTGAACATTGGGTAACACCCCAATTCTTGGGCTCTTTAGGCGCTAATCGCTGGTGCAAACAACCGAATTTCTAGGCCCGAGAGTATTTGTGACAGTCTCTCAGGAGTGGCGTTGCTGTCCTCCTTTGCTGACACAAACAGTGCTTGGATGGTATGCCAATCCAACTGTATTTTCCTGAGCCATTCGCATCCCAGCAATGGTGGTCCTCCATTTTCCACTACATAGAGGTTCAATTGCGATATTTTTTTTTCTTTGTATGTCACTGTCACTTTTATTTTACCTTTGGGGCACACTCTTTGTCCTGTGTATGTCTTTAACAGTACTTTAGTTGGCCTTAGCGGTATGTGTGAAAACAGTCGTTTTTAGTCATGTACAGAGATCACTGTTAAAGCTGAGCCTGTGTCCAACTCTATTTTCAGCCTAACTCCTGCCACTTCTGGAGTAACCCATATTATTCTGTGATCCCCTGTTTCTTTCACACTGTGTAGTTTTAGACAAGCCAAATCCTCTTCCTCTGAGTCTGTCACTTTTTAAAAAATCTGAACTGTCTCCAGTCACGTAGTGTACCTTCTTGTATCTATCTTTGAAAGGTTTCTTGTTTTCAGTCACTTGGTGTGCCTTTTTGTTACTCTGTATTGTATCAGTTTTCTGCTTCTTTGCTTTGCAGACTCTTTCAATGTGCCCTCGTTTGCCACATTGTCTGCAATCTTTGTCTTTAAACCAACAGTCATTGTGGTCATGTGACATTTTACCACAGTGATAGCACTTCTTTTCTTGTTTCAGTGACATTTTGTTAGTGGAATATTCCAGGGATTTTTGTTGAATTTCTAAAGCGCCACGTGCTGCTGCTTCCATTGAAATTGCAATACTTAGAGCCTTCTCCAATGTGAGGTCTTTTTCAGACAGGAGCTTCTTTTGTGTGCTTTCACTTTGCATACCACATACAAATCTGTCCCTCAATGCGTCTGATAAGCCCACTCCAAATTGGCAATGTTCCGATAATTTGCGCAACTTTGCCAAATATTCAGAAATGCTTTCATTTTTGCTCTGGTTCCGTTTATGGAATTTAAATCTTTCGGCTATGAGCAGTGGTTTGGGGCTTAAATGGTCTTGGAGTGTGTCCACTATTTGTTTGAATGTTTTGTTTGCTGGCTTTTCAGGGGTTAATAAACTACGTAGCAGCCCGTATGTCTTTGCGCCCATAACACTCAGCAAAACAGTGGCTTTCTTTTCTACCTCCACTCCGTTAGCCTCACAGTACAACTCCACTCTTTCAATGTAAGTTGCCCAGTCTTCAATGCTGCTATCAAATGCTGCAATCGTGCCAATCATCGCCATTTTTTTTTTCCAAACCCGTTTTTCTTTCTTTACTAGTTAGCTAGCGTCATGCAAGTCCTGTGCACTTTTCACTTGACTTACGTATCCCCTGCCTAGCTTAGCAAGCGTGCTCCATTTTCTCTACCTTCTCGCTCCTTTCTTCCAAATTTCGGTGTCCTCTGGATGCGATGCCAGAATAGGAAGACATAGGTTCATAATTCTCGTCGCCAATTTGTTGTGCTTGTACTGCTATACACAACTACATAAAATAATAAAGTAGCAGAGATTGAGAGTAAATTCAAGTGATCTTTACTGGGTAACTGGAAGTTTGGCAAAGACTATACAAATCGATACGCGTCTGTTATACACGCTCGCAACTAAGGATGTACATCCGCAAGACAAAGTAGTTCCTTCAATGTTGTATACATTACACTGACACACCACTAAACCACCATTAAAACTGATACTGACCCACCACTAAACCACCATTAAAACTGATACTGACCCACCACTAAACCACCATTAAAACTGATACGGACCCACCACTAAACCAGAATTAAAACTGACACTGACCCACCACTAAACCAGAATTAAAACTGATATGGACCCAGCACTAAACCAGAATTAAAACTGATACCGACACACCACTAAACCACCATTAAAACTGATACTGACCCACCACTAAACCACCATTAAAACTGATACGGACCCACCACTTGTGGTAAACCACTTTTATCGTTCACTATCGTTACTCTATAGTTATCACTGTTATATCGTTACTCTATGGTTATCACTGTTCACACTGTTGTATCACTATACGAGGTCGCCTCTTGTCACGCTGCTATACCTGGGCTGACCACTGCTGACTCCGCCCATGACTCCACCTACCTGCCCAGGTATAAAGGTAGTCGACTGGCTGGCATTCCTCCTTGTTGTATCCGATCACCCACGAGGGTGGGCTCTGTTATTTAGCCAATAAAAACCTATAGTTACTTTCTTAACTCGTCGCTTTTCATTGGATGAATTGATAGGTATATCAATTTTATTGGCTAAATTTTAAAATGTCGACAACTGAGCAGTCAAACGACCAGCCAAGCGACCAGCCAGACGCCCAGCTACAGCAGCCACAGCAGCCGGCCTGGCTGTGAGCCCTCAGACCACCGTACCTGGATCTAAACCCACAGGCAGCAAACTCAGCCCTCGACTTCGAACACTGGCTGAGCTGCTTCGAAGCCTACCTGGGAGAATCCGGCGTGCCTCAGAAATCCATGCTAAGAGTTCTGAACACCCAAGTGAGCCCTAAAGTATTCGCACTCATCCGGGACCTTAAAACATACGAGGACGCCATCAACCGGCTGAAAAGACAGTACCAAACCCCGGTAAATTCCATGTATGCCAGACACCTCCTAAGATCCCGCCCGCAACAGCCAGGAGAGCCCGTGGAGGAATTTTTACGGGTGCTACAAGCACTCGGCAGAGACTGTAACTTTAAAGTGGTAACGGCGGCAGAAAATACTGAAGACAACGTCCGCGATGCCTTCATGAAAGGCCTGCGGTCCGACTACTCATGGCAAAGACTACTGGAAGCAAGGGACCTCGACCTGGACAAAGCTGCAGCCCTCGCTCTCTCTCTAGAGGTGGCCCATCGGGACCTTGAGGCATACTCAAGGTACTGTAACTCGCGACCCTGGGACTTGGGACCGACCCCGACCGCGATACCCCCCGCAGCAACCCCACTGGGACCTACCTCAGCGTCGGCGTCCCGGACCCGATCGAGACCGCCACCCCCGGTACCGGCTCCGACATCGGACCCCCGCGATCGGGCCGCCGGCTGCTTCTTCTGCGGCCAGGCGAAACACCCGAGGTCGCGCTGCCCAGCCAGGAACTCTACCTGCTCAACCTGCATGAAGAAAGGCCACTTCGCTAAGGCCTGCAGAGGTGGATCATCAGAGGCCAGCAGTGCCTCATGCGAGCTGTGGGGGCGGCCATCTTCCTTCAAGGCAACAGAGGCCAGCATCCCCACATGTGAGTCATGGGGGCGGCCATCTTTGATACAGGCAACCGACACCAGCAGTGCCTCATGTGAGTTATGGGGGCAGCCATCTTCTCCGCCATTTTGTCCAACCTCGTGGGAGACGCCATTTTACCCACCACGCCCGACCGCCACCGTGCCTCTAGACCCGACTACCGCCTCAACCGCAGACTACAACAACTCGCTCAGCTATACACTAGCCTCCGTCACACTGGACCAGGCCCGCCCGCATCACCTGTCCAAGTCGATGATGGACATCAAAGTAAACGGCCACGCCACGACCTGCCTGTTCGACAGCGGAAGCACGGAGAGCTTCATCCACCCAGACACGGTGAGCCACTACTCCCTCCCTGTCCTGCCAACGCGCAACCGGATCTCGATGGCATCGAGGTCACACGCCACAGACATCAGCGGCTACTGTGTTGTGACCCTGTCGGTTAAGGGTACGGAGTATAAAAATTTTAAACTCCTCGTCCTGCCCCAGCTATGCGCTGCCGTCCTACTAGGCCTAGACTTCCAATCCCACCTCCAAAGCGTCACGCTAGCATACGGCGGACCACTCCCCCCACTCACAGTCGACAACCAGCAGATTTTAAACCGCCCACCGCGTAACACCTGCGGCCTATCCACCCTCAAGGTCCCGCCACCTTCCCTGTTCGCTAACCTCACCCCCGACTGCAAACCCGTCGCTACCAAGAGCAGACGGTACAGCGCCGGGGACAGAGCTTTCATTAGCTCTGAGGTGCAGCGTCTCCTGAAGGAGGGCATCATCGAGGGGAGCACCAGCCCCTGGCGTGCCCAGGTCGTGGTTGTTAAGACCGGCAATAAAAACCGCCTGGTCATCGACTACAGCCAGACCATAAACAGGTACACCCAGCTGGACACATACCCCCTTCCCCGCATATCTGATATGGTCAATCAGATTGCGCAGTACCGGGTATTCTCCACCATCGACCTTAAGTCGGCCTATCACCAACTCCCTATCCGCCCTGAGGACCGCCAGTATACAGCCTTCGAGGCGAACGGCCGCCTCTACCACTTCCTTAGGGTTCCCTTCGGCGTCACCAACGGGGTTTCGGTCTTCCAAAGGGAGATGGACCGGATGGTTGACCAGAACGGGCTGCACGCCACGTTCCCCTATCTAGATAACGTCACCATCTGCGGCCGCGACCGGCAGGACCACGATGTTAATCTGGAGAGATTCCTCCGTACGGCCCAACGGCTGAACCTCACCTACAATAAGGATAAATGTGTGTTTAACACCTCGCGCCTTGCCATCCTCGGCTGTGTAGTAGAGAACGGAGTCATCGGCCCCGACCCCGAAAGAATGCGCCCCCTCATGGAGCTACCCCTCCCCCACTGTCCAAAGGCACTGAAGAGAACCCTGGGGCTCTTCGCCTACTATGCCCAATGGGTGCCCAATTATGCGGACAAAGCCAGACCCCTCATGATGTCCACATCCTTCCCCCTTACGGAGGAAGCATGCGCAGCCTTCTCCCTCATTAAGGGAGACATTGCCAAGGCCACTATGCACGCAGTGGATGAGTCCATCCCCTTCCAAGTCGAGAGCGATGCATCCGACTTCGCCCTAGCCGCCACCCTTAAACAGGAGGGGAGACCGGTGGCCTTCTTCTCAAGGACCCTACAGGGCCCCGAGATCCGACACTCGTCGGTCGAGAAGGAGGCCCAGGCGATTGTGGAGGCGGTACGACGCTGGAGGCACTACCTGGCAGGCAAACGCTTTACCCTCCTTACCGACCAACGTTCGGTCGCTTTTATGTTTAATAACAAGCTGAGGGGCAAAATCAAGAATGACAAGATCTTGAGGTGGAGAATCGAGCTCTCCACCTACGATTATGATATCTTGTACCGGCCAGGTAAGCTGAACGAACCCCCCGATGCTCTGTCACGAATTACATGCGCCAGCGCGCAAAGTGATAGACTTCAGACCCTCCACAACGACCTCTGCCACCCCGGGGTCACCAGACTTTACCACTTCATTAAGGCCCGCAACCTGCCCTACTCCATCAAGGAGGTCAGGACCATGACCAGGAACTGCCAGACCTGTGCCGAGTGCAAACCGCACTTCTTTAGGCCGGACAGAGCAAGCCTGATCAAGGCCACCCGCCCCTTCGAGCGCCTGAGCATCGACTTTAAGGGGCCCCTCCCGTCCTCTGACCATAATGTGTACTTCCTCAACGTTGTTGATGAGTACACCCGTTTCCCCTTTGCCTTCCCCTGCCCAGACATGACCAGTAGCACGGTCATTAAATGCCTGAACGACCTCTTCGCCTTGTTCGGGTTCCCAAACTATATACATAGTGACCGGGGCTCCTCCTTCATGAGCGAGGAACTCCGTCAGTTCCTACTAGCGAGAGGTATTGCTGCAAGCAGGACCACCAGCTACAACCCCCGAGGGAATGGCCAGGTAGAAAGAGAAAACGCGACGGTATGGAAGGCCGTCCTCTTAGCCTTAAAGTCTAAGGGCCTCCCAACCTCCCGCTGGCAGGAAGTCCTCCCGGCAGCGCTGCATTCCACCCGGTCACTACTTTGCACGGCCATCAACGCCACCCCCCATGAACGAATGTTTGCTTTCCCCAGGAAGTCGACTACGGGAACCACGCTACCAACCTGGCTGACCTCTCCGGGGCCCGTCTTGCTGCGAAAGCACGTGAGGGCCCATAAAATGGACCCCCTAGTCGAGAGGGTGGACCTCCTGCACGCCAACCCCCAGTACGCCTATGTGGCATACCCAGACGGGCGGGAGGACACAGTTTCCTTACGAGACCTCGCACCCTCGGGCACTCCGGAGACACCACCTTCACCCCCCCCCACCACCCCCCCAATTCCAGACCAGGTAGACGGCATGCCGGAACCCCACGAGCCTTCGCCGACCATGCAGACACCAGCATTAACACCGGATAATGCAACACCGCCGCTGCGATGATCAGGAAGGCTTACGAGGCCTCCGGACAGACTGACATACCAGAACTGGTAGTACACTTCACCCCGCCGGACTCAAATCTAAACAAGGGGTGAATGTGGTAAACCACTTTTATCGTTCACTATCGTTACACTATAGTTATCACTGTTATATCGTTACTCTATGGTTATCACTGTTCACACTGTTGTATCACTATACGAGGTCGCCTCTTGTCATGCTGCTATACCTGGGCTGACCACTGCTGACTCCGCCCATGACTCCACCTACCTGCCAGCGTTATAAAGGTAGTCGACTGGCTGGCATTCCTCCTTGTTGTATCCGATCACCCACGAGGGTGGGCTCTGTTATTTAGCCAATAAAAACCTATAGTTACTTTCTTAACTCGTCGCTTTTCATTGGATGAATTGATAGGTATATCACCACTAAACCAGAATTAAAACTGATACCGACACACCACTAAACCACCATTAAAACTGATACCGACCCACCACTAAACCACCATTAAAACTGATACTTACCCTCCACTAAACCACCATTAAAACTGATATCGACACACCACTAAACCACCATTAAAACTGATATCGACCCACCACTAAACCACCATTAAAACTGATACCGACACACCACTAAACCACCATTAAAACTGATACTGACCCACCACTAAACCACCATTAAAACTGATACTGACCCACCACTAAACCACCATTAAAACTGATACCGACACACCACTAAACCACCATTAAAACTGATACTGACCCACCACTAAACCACCGTTAAAACTGATACGGACCCAGCACTAAACCAGAATTAAAACTGATACCGACACACCACTAAACCACCATTAAAACTGATACCGACCCACCACTAAACCACCATTAAAACTGATAATGACCCACCACTAAACCACCATTAAAACTGATACCGACCCACCACTAAACCACCATTAAAACTGATACGGACCCACCACTAAACCAGAATTAAAACTGATACCGACACACCACTAAGCCACCATTAAAACTGATACCGACCCACCACTAAACCACCATTAAAACTGATACTGACCCACCACTAAACCAGCATTAAAACTGATATCGACACACCACTAAACCACCATTAAAACTGATACTGACCCACCACTAAACCACAATTAAAACTGATACTGACCCACCACTAAACCACCATTAAAACTGATACTGACCCACCACTAAACCACCATTAAAACTGATACTGACCCACCACTAAACCACCATTAAAACTGATATCGACCCACCACTATACCACCATTAAAACTGATATCGACCCACCACTAAACCACCCTTAAAACTGATACTGACCCACCACTAAACCACAATTAAAACTGATACTGACCCACCACTAAACCACCATTAAAACTGATACTGACCCACCACTAAACCACCATTGAAACTGATTCTGACCCACCACTAAACCACCATTAAAACTGATACCGACACACCACTAAACCAACTTTAAAAGTGATACTGACCCACCAATAAACCATCATTAAAACTGATATCGACACACCACTAAACTGTGGCAGAACCACTGAATGACTCTGGTTAACTGTATATAATTCTGTTTAACGATGTTCTAACACCAGCCTAAACCTGTACCATTGTGTTAGGCATTACTGTGTTTTGTATATAGAGTTTGCATGTATGGGGCGTGGCCCCTTTTTGAGCGCGGGAAAACGCGGGCAACCGCGATGGCGTCACGTCGCAAACCACGGGGCTGCCCAGGCAGTCCTCGTGGCATCTCCGTTGAGTAAAGACCTGTTTAGTTGTTCTCTTGTGTCGATCTCCGTTATTCTTTGGAATTCGTTAATTCTTACATTGGTGACCCCGTTTTTGTGAATGTTTTCACATAAGAAGAGCACAGCATGGAAGCAAACGCCGTTTCGCTAAAGCTACCGCAGTCCTGAGAGCAGCAAGCGCCCTCGTGGTTTATTCAGGTCGAGGCCCAGTTCGCCCTGAGGAACATCGATGCGGATCAGACCAAGTACCTTTATGTGGTCTCCGCACTCGACAGCTCTACCGCCTCTCGGATCGTCAGCCTCCTCGAAAACCCCCCAACGGAGTGCAAGTATGAAACCCTCAAAGCGCGGTTACTGCAGGTTTTCGGGCTCACAAAATCGGAGAGCGCCCGTCGATTACTCGCTATGCCCGGGCTCGGGGACTCCAAGCCTTCAGAGTTGATGAGCCAAATGCTCACACTCCTGGGCTCAGAATGGGAATGTTTCCTATTCCGCGAGATTTTCCTCAGCCAACTGCCTGAACAGGTACAAGCTGCCCTGGCCAGATCTGAAGTTGAAGACTGCACAACACTCGCTGCGGAGGCTGACAAAATTTTCGCTGTAACTCGGCAGTACTGCACCGCCACGAGACACCCATCCTCCGCAGATGCCGCCCCAGCTCGTCAGCCTGCTGGGCTGTGTTTCTACCACGCACAGTTCGGCGCGAAGGCGAAGGCGAAGCGTTGCCACCCTCCCTGCAGTTTTCCACAAAAAAACAAACAACAACTGGCACTGCGACCACCGAGGAACGGGTCTAACGGGCACCCCGCGGCCGCGATGGCGATCGACAACACGGGAAAATTGCTGTTCATCACTGATACTCTCTCCGGTCGTCGTTATCTATGCGACACCGGGGCGCAGTGCAGCATTTTACCCGCGTCCGCCCTCGATGTGCAGACGGGGAATCATGGCCCCACCCTTGAAGAGGCCAATGGCGGAACAATTCAGACCTTCGGCAGACGGCGAGTGGAGGTCTGCCTCGGGGGGGGCAACGTTTTCACTGGGAGTTTGTTACGGCCAGAGTTTCCCAGCCCCTCCTCGGCGCAGATTTCCTGTTCGCCAACAGCCTCCTGGTCGACGTTAGGAACCGGCGGCTGATCAACGCAGCAACTTTTAATTCTCTTCCGTGTTACCGCAGTAACACTACGTCACGCACCGTCTCCTGTGCGTTCCCGACTCCTGATAAGTTCGCTCGCCTGCTCGGCGAATTCCCCGACCTGACAAGACCCACGTTCTCCTCCACAGCCACGAAACATGGTATGGAACACCACATCACTACCAATGCCCCCCCGGTCTACGCGTGGGCCCGGCGCCTGGAACCTGGCAAGCTGGCGGTCGCAAAGGCAGTGTTCGCAACCATGGAACGGTTAGGGATTATTCGCCGGTCGAATAGTCCCTCGTCTTCACCCCTCCATATCGTCCCGAAGCCTGGTGGCGGATGGCGGCCATGCGGCGACTATCAACGCCTCAACGACGCCACCACTCCTGATCGGTACCCGATCCCCCACATCCAGGATTTCTCTGCCCATTTGACAGGGAACACCGTGTTCTCAAAAGTCAACCTCGTCCGGGGCTACCACCAGGTCCCAGTTCATCCACAAGACGTCCAGAAGACCGCAGCCATCACCCCATTCGGCCTCTTCGAGTTTTTACGAATGCCGTTTGGGTTAAAGAACGCCGCCCAGGCTTTCCAACGCCTGATGGACTCCGTGCTGCGGGACCTCAAGTTCCTCTTTGTCTACCTGGATGATATTCTAATTGCCAGTCCTACTAAGGAAGAACATACCTGTCACCTATGCACCCTTTTTCGACGCCTCAGCCAACACGGCCTGATTATCAACCCGGCCAAGTGTCAGTTTGGCCTGCACCAAATTGACTTCCTGGGGCATCGCATCACCTCAGAGGGAGCGGTTCCTTTACCTTCGAAAGTAGAGGCGGTGACATCCTTTCCACGCCCACAGAACGTAAAGGCCCTGCAGGAATTCCTAGGCATGGTAAACTTTTACCACCGTTTCGTGCCTAAGGCGGCACTACTCATGCAGCTCCTGTACGAGGCCCTCAAGGGCAAGACTGGCAAGAACCCGGTAGACTGGACGAATGACATGGCCCGAGCGTTTGCTGACACCAAAAGCGCATTAGCCAACGCGACTATGCTGGCGCACCCGCTGCCAGGAGCCACCATCGCCCTCACCACCGACGCGTCGGACTATGCAGTCGGTGCCATAGAAACATAGAAACATAGAAGATAGGAGCAGGAGTAGGCCATTCGGCCCTTTGAGCCTGCTCCGCCATTCAATGAGATCATGGCTGATCATCCAAATTCAGTACCCTGTCCCTGCCTTCTCCCCATATCCCTTGATCCCTTTAGCCTCAAGAAATATATCTGTGGTGTATGTAACCTGTTCCACCTTAAGAGAACTTAAGCCTGTTCCACCTTAAGAGATGTACTACTTTCTCTGGCTGCTGTATACGTAATACCGGTGGTGACCACACCGGTATATAAGCACTGTGTAGTAATATTGTATTCAGTATAGTCCCTACCTCCAACCAGTAAAGACCTGTTGAATTTACTCTTGTAGTCTGTGTAGTAATTATCACTATAACACACAGACTTAACAGTGGCGACGAGTCCGATTCTTACCCTGTGGCAGTTATTTCCACGGCGGCTTCGTCCACAGACAGGACGTCGAAGAGAGGTTTCCACCCTCATCACCTTACTGGAAGACACGTCGAGCGGCAGGCATCGAGAAACCGGAGTGCAGAAGACATCCTGACCTCGAAGCCTCCATCAGCGACTGTCAGCTTCTTCTTTCTACCTCGGTGGTGGGTAAGCCGGGCAGCGACGCGACAGAAAGTCAACCGCGTTGGCTGTACAGACGGGGCTGGGAAGACGGAGGAATAAGGGCGGTGAGATCGATCGCGACCGGAGATAAGGGCCGGGCCGCTTTCGAGCGAGAGGCGCAGCGCGGGGACATCGATCGCGACCGGAGATAAGGGCCGCATTCGGGCTAAAAGGCGCAGCGTCTGGGGAAACTGAAGGCGCGAGAGCCGCGGTGAAGCGGAGACAGCGTCGGGGGACGGTTGAAGACCGCCAAGCGCGGGAAAACCGCCATTTTGTGGGCGGAGGACGACGACAAGAGCGGGAACCCGCCATCTTGGATAACATAAAAATACAATAAATTGCAACGATGCCTAAACATGGGAACATTAATACCTTTGATAGTGACATCGAAGATTGGGCCATGTATGTAGAACGCATACAAAATTATTGTAAGGCAAATAAAATTCCTGATGCAGATAAAGCACTAACATTATTAAATTTAATGGGTGCGAAGACATACGGGCAATTGAAACACCTTGTATCACCAGATGAACCGGCGGATAAGACGTTCGAGGACATTGTTACTGCCCTGAAAAATCATCTAAACCCCACGCCGCTGATGCTAGCGGAACGATTTAAATTTTACGACAGAAGGCAGCTGCAGAATGAAAGCAATGCTGAATATTTGATGGAATTACGTAAGCTAGCAAAATATTGTCAGTTTGGAATGGGACTGACAGAGGCACTACGAGATAAATTTGTGTGTGGTTTATTTAAACAGGATACACAAAAGCGACTGCTCGAGGAGAATGAGCTGACGCTTGAGAAGGCGGTCACTATGGCAGCAGCACACGAAGCCGCAGCGAGAGGCACGGCAGTAATGCAGCTACGGTCACCGGAACTCGGTACAAACAAATTGGGTTTGAGTTCTGTCAAATGTTATCGTTGTGGAAAGACAACGCACGATCAGAACCAGTGTTGGTTTAAAAACCAAGAATGCAGAACGTGTGGCAGGCTTGGCCATATAGCTAAAGTATGCCGGTCAGGAAAGAAGACCAGCAACAAAAAGTCACCGCAAGGAAAATACATAAAGGTACACAAGGTGACAAAGAACAGTTTGACTGAACAGAAGTCAGATTCAGACGCTAGCAGTAATGAACTGGATAGCTTAAGAGTACACAACGTTGGTAAGGATGCAGATCTCCAGACAATTTGGGTCACCCTTCAGATAGCAGGAGTCCAAGTAAAAATGGAATTGGACACTGGATCGGCATTGACGGTCATGAATAAGAAAGATTACAGAATGTTAGTCCAACATATTCCCCTACAGGATACGGAGATTATATTGAAAACATACACGGGGCAAAGAGTGTACCCCATCGGAAAAATAGAGGTAGAAGTGGTCCACAAGGGCGAAGAAAGCCAAGTAATGGACTTATATGTGCTACCTGAAGGAGGTCCACCACTACTGGGACGGGAGTGGATTAGGAAAATGAATATGGACTGGCACTCCTTGAAGGCACTAACGGTAGATTCCGGGGAAACAGATGTCAAACCTAAACGATTGTCCAGAATATTGGATGATGCTAAAGAGGTGTTCCAGCAGGGACTGGGAACACTGAGAGGAATTACGGCAAACATCAAGATTGATGAACATGCACAACCAAATTTTTTTAAAGCCACACCGGTACCCTATGCAATACGACCTACTGTTGAAGCGGAACTGGAAGCACTAGAACGTTCAGGTGTACTGTCTAAGGTAGATTGGAGTGAGTGGGCTATGCCCATTGTTCCTGTTATGAAACGTCCTGCGAGCAACAAGCCAGGAGATCCAGGGAAGGTTCGCATCTGTGGAGATTTCAAAATCACCGTTAATCCGGTGCTTCACACGGTGCAGTATCCGCTTCCACGGATTGAGGATATTTTCGCTTCATTGTCTGGCGGGAAACACTTCACCAAGATAGACCTGGCGCAGGCGTACTTGCAGATGGAGGTTGAGGAAGAGTCACGCCAATACCTCACAATCAACACGCATCGAGGGTTGTACCGGTACAATAGGCTGGTTTTTGGAGTGGCATCGGCTCCAGCAATTTGGCAGAGGGCCATGGAGCAGGTATTACAGGGAATTCCAGGCACACAATGTTACCTGGACGATATTCTGATCACAAGTGATGGTGATGAACAACATCTCGCAAACTTGGAACTGGTGCTCAACAGACTGAAAGAGTATGGACTTAGAGTAAATCGGCAGAAATGTGAGTTCTTCCAGAAGCGGATCTCGTACTGTGGCCATGTCATTGACCGGGAGGGGCTTCATAAGTCTCCTGATAAGATTGAGGCAGTTGTAAAGGCTCCCGCTCCGGAGAATGTCTCTCAGTTGAGGTCGTTTCTAGGATTAATTAACTATTACCATAAATTTCTGCCAAATCTATCCACGGTACTGCACCCGTTAAACGCTCTTTTACAGAAAGGGGTACCATGGGAATGGGGCGAAAACTGTAAGAAGGCATTTCGCAAAAGCAAAGAATTGATCACCTCAGAGGAAGTGTTGGCTCACTTCAACCCGACACTGCCTATTCGGTTGGCTTGTGATGCTTCTCCATATGGTATTGGGGCAGTACTCTCACACAAGTTGCCAAATGGCACGGAAAGGCCAGTCGCGTTTGCATCCAGATCATTGACCTCCGCTGAGCGCAACTATGCGCAGATCGATAGGGAGGCTCTTAGCCTTGTATGGGGAGTGAAGAAGTTTAATCATTACCTGCAGGGCCAAAAATTCACACTTCTGACAGACCATCAACCGTTGGTATCCATTTTTAACCCTAAGAAGGGTGTTTCGGTGATGACAGCGCAGCGTCTCCAGAGATGGTCTCTTTTCCTAGGGGCACATCAATATCAAATAGAATTCAAAGGTACGAAACAGCATGGCAATGCTGATGGGCTGTCGCGCCTGCCACTACCTGAAGAAGAAGACACGACGAAAGTTGACCCTGTTGAGTTATTTCATTCGAACATCATCGAGTGTTTACCAGTCACCAATGCAAGTATTGAAAGAGAAACCAGGAACGACCCGACACTGTCCAGAGTCTACGAGGTGACAGTGAAAGGATGGCCAACACGTAGTGATCCTCTGTTACCGGCATTTTCGGCAAGGCGAGACCAGCTGTCCGTCTGCCATGGTAAAGGGAAAGAGTTTTAAACGAACTGCATGAAGGTCATCTGGGGGGAGTTAAAATGAAAAGTCTTGCTAGGGCTTATGTATGGTGGCCGGGTATTGACCAACAGATTGAGGAGTTAACGAAAAGCTGCGCTGGGTGCCAAGAAGTGCAAAATGCACCTCCGATAGCACCGCTACACCCATGGGAATGGCCTTCAGCCCCATGGCAATGCGTACACATTGACTTTGCTGGTCCATTCATGGACTCCATGTTCCTAATCGCGGTGGACGCACATTCCAAATGGCCAGAAGTCATCAAGATGAATACCACTACTTCAGAAAAGACAATTGCGGTGTTAAGAACAATATTCGCAAGGAACGGATTGCCAGAACAGATCTGTTCGGACAACGGACCACAGTTTGTATCGGAAGAATTCCGACAATCCTTAAAGAAGAATGGAGTAAAACATTATACCTCTGCCCCATATCATCTGGCGACAAACGGGTTGGCTGAAAGATTTGTCCAGACATTCAAAAAGGCAATTAAGGCCATGAACGATGATCAGATTCCGCTGCAACACAAGGTCGACAAGTTCCTGATGTCATATCGAAACGCCGATCATGCAGTGACTAACCAAAGTCCTGCCATGATGTTTTATAACAGGAGGTTGCGGTCCAAGTTGGACTTGTTAAAACCAAATGTGCGGAGGGAAGTGGAAAACAAACAGTTTCGGCATATTAACAACAAGACCACTCGAACTTTCGACGTAGGACAACCAGTGTTGGCAAGGGGCTATGGAAACGAAAAATGGCAGTCCGGAACAATTCGGGCCAGACAAGGACCTCTGATGTACACAGTAGATATTGGTCATAATGTGATAAGGCGTCATGCGGATCAACTGGTAGAGTCGAGAGCAAGGGTCGAACCCATGGTTGTGACAGAGACAACAGTGGAAGACGTTAATGAACCTGAAGCATCTACCTCGGCAGGGAATGTACTTGATGATGATGACACCCAATACATTGGAAACCAAATAGAGGAGGCACCTCAACAACAAGAATCAGAGACTACTGAGAGGCGTTATCCAAGCCGCATCAGAAAGCCTCCTGAGAGACTGAACCTTTGAACTGTTATACCTGAAGTTATATATGTATATATGTTATTATGTTATGTTAAATGGGGATATGACTGTTAAGCTAAAAAGGGAGGATTGTGGTGTATGTAACCTGTTCCACCTTAAGAGAACTTAAGCCTGTTCCACCTTAAGAGATGTACTACTTTCTCTGGCTGCTGTCTGCTGTATACGTAATACCGGTGGTGACCACACCGGTATATAAGCACTGTGTAGTAATATTGTATTAAGTATAGTCCCTACCTCCAACCAGTAAAGACCTGTTGAATTTACTCTTGTAGTCTGTGTAGTAATTATCACTATAACACACAGACTTAACAATATCCAACTCTTGAATATATTTAATGAACTGGCCTCCACCGCCCTCTGTGGCAGAGAATTCCACAGGTTCACCACTCTCTGGGTGAAGAAATTCCTCCTCATTTCAGTCCTAAATGGCTTACCCCTTATCCTTAGACTATGACCCCTGGTTCTGGACTCCCCGGCCATCAGAAACATCCTTTCTGCATCTAGTCTGTCCAGACCTGACAGAATTTTATAGGTTTCAATGAGATCCCCTCTCAATCTTCTAAACTCCAGTGAGTATAAGACCAATTGACACAATCTCTCCTCGTACGTCATTCCTGCCATCCCAGGTATCAGCCTGGTGAATCTTCGCTGCACTCCCTCCATGGCAAGAACGTCCTTCCTCAGGTAAGGTGACTAAAACTGCAGACAATACTCAAGGTGCCGTCTCACCAAGGCCCTGTACAATTGCAGCAAGACATCCTTGTTCTTGTACTCGAACCCTCTTGCTACGAAGGCCAACATACCATATCCCTTCTTAACCGCCTGCTGCACCTGCATGCTTACCTTCAGCGACTGGTGCACAAGAACACCCAGGTCTCTTTGCACTTCCCCTTCTCCCAATCGATTGCCATTCAAATAATAATCTGCCTTCCTGTTTTTGCCACCAAAGTGGATAACCTCACATTTATCCACATTATAGTGCATTTGCCATGTTTCTGCCCAATCACCCAACCTGTCCAAGTCGTACTGGAGTTTCATGACATCATCCTCACAGCATACCCTCCCACCCAGCTTTGTGTCGTCTGTAAATTTGGAGATATTACATCCAATTCCCTCGTCCAGATCATTAATATATATTGTGAACAGCTGGGGTCCTAGGACTGATCCTTGCGGTACCCCACTAGTCACTGCCTGCCACTCGGAAAACGACCCGTTTATTCCAACTCTTTGCTTTCTGTCCGCCAACCAGTTCTCTACCCCAGTCAATACCTTGCCCCCAATCCCATGTGCCTTAATTTTGCACGCTAACCTCTTATGTGGGACCTTATCGAAAGCCTTCTGAAAGTCCAACAGCAGTGGGTGAACGGGACGTGGCAGCCGTTGGCATTCTTCAGCCATCAACTACGGCAGAACGAGAGAGCATACAGCACGTTCGATGGGAGTTGCTCGCCCTTTTTCTGGCCATCCGCCATTTTCAGTTCCTACTGGAAGGACGTCCTTTCACCGCCTTTGTGGACCATAAGCCGCTAACCTTTGCAATGGCCAAGACCGCCGAACCGTAGTCAGCCCGAGAGCAGCATCAACTGACCTACATATCCGAATTCACCACGGATATACAGCACGTGGCCGGTAAGGACAACCTGGTGGCAGACTGCCTCTCCCGCGCAATCGTCAATACGGTTCATTTGGGCATCGACTACCCCTCATGGCAGCGGACAAGCCTCAGACCCGGAAGTCCAAGCTTACAGAACGGCCATCACTGGCCTCCAGTTGGCCGACGTCAAGTTCCATTCGGCAGGTACCACGCTGTTGTGTGACGTCTCCGTACAGGATCCTCGCCCTGTCGTGCCGGTCGTCTGGCGCCGCAAAGTGTTCGAAGCCATACATGGGCTGTCACACTCAGGAATGAAGGCCTCTCAGAAACTCATGTCAGCGAAATTTGTATGGCATGGCATGCATAAAGATGTCCGCGACTGGGCCAACACCTGCGTGGTCTTCCAAAAGGCCACGGTACAGCGCCACATCAAAGCTCCGTTGGCCACCTTCACAGTTCCGGAGCGACGTTTTGACCATGTCAACATGGACCTGGTAGGACCACTCCCACCCTCCCATGGTTTTTCACACATCCTGACCATGGTTGACCGCACCACCAGATGGCCGGAGGCGGTCCCCCTGTCATCCATTACTTCGGCGGACGTGGCCAGGGCGTTCAATTCCTCCTGGATCACACGTTTCGGAGTGCCTGCAGATATTTCGTCAGACAGGGGACCGCAGTTTTCCTCCAAACTCTGGCATGCAGTGGCCCAAGGACTCGGTGTCAAATTACACCGCACCACAACCTACCACCCACAGGCGAATGGCCTCTGCGAACGCTTCCACCGGTCAATGAAAGCCGCCCTGAGGGCCAGCCTCCAGGAGGCTGGATGGGCAGACAAGCTACCGTGGGTCCTGTTGGGCCTTCGCACGGCCCCCAAAGAAGACCTTCACTCTTCATCAGCGGAGCTTGTGTATGGTCAGCCGCTGCGAGTCCCAGGGGACTTCCTACCAACATCGACGGAGCCATGGTCCGCGTCTGCCCAGCTTGCTAGTCACCAAGAGGCGGCCAGATATTTCGCACCGGTGCCCACTTCGCACCACGGGCTGCAGAAGTCACTCGTTCCCACGGAGCTTCACAAGGCTGAATACGTTTTTATTCGCCATGACGCACATAGGGATCCGCTCAAGGCCCCATATAACGGTCCCTTCCGCGTGTTGGAAGCAGGGGACAAAACCTTCACGGTAGATGTCGGTGGTAAACCAGACCACATTTCGGTCGACCGCTTAAAGCCAGCACATTTAGACCTCGACCGCCCCGTCGAGACAGCACAACCGCCGAGACGGGGTCGGCCACCCATCGTCGTTACGGCAGACCGAGTGCAACCGCCCGCCAGACCGCCAGCCGACCATCAGCCTCCGCCTCGAGAGTACAGGAGTCGTTCTGACAGGCTCGTCAGACCCCCTCACCGTTTGACTTTGTCCGTTAAAGCGAATTCTGGGGGGGCGCATGTGGCAGAACCACTGAATGACTCTGGCTAACTATATAATTCTCTTTAACGATGTTCTAACACCAGCCTAATCCTGTACCATTGTGTTAGGCATTACTGTGTTTTGTATATAGAGTTTGCATGTACGGGGCGTTGCCACTTTAAGAGCCTGGGAAAACGCGGGCAAACGCGATAACGTCACGTCGCAAACCACGGGGCTGCCCAGGCAGTCCACGTGGCATCTCCGTTGAGTAAAGACCTGATTAGTCGTTCTCTTGTGTCGATCTCCGTTATTCTTTGGAAGTCGTTAATTCCTACAAAACCACCATTAAAACTGATACCGACACACCACTAAACCACGATTAAAACTGATACTGCCCCACCATTAAACCACCATTAAAACTGATACCGACCCAACAATAAACCACCGTTAAAACTGATAACGTTACACCACTAAACCACCATTAAAACTGATACCTACCCACCACTAAGCCACCATTAAAACTGATACAGACCCACCACTAAACCACCATTAAAACTGATACAGACCCACCATTAAACCACCATTAAAACTGATACCGACCCACCACTAAACCACCATCAGGGGACACCGAACTCTACAAGAAGGCCAAGTATGACCTCAGAAAGGCTATCAAAGCAGCAAAAAGAGAGTATAAGAACAAACTAGAGTCTCAGTACGGCAGGGGCTCCGACGCCAGACGCATGTGGCAGGGACTAAGGGCCATCACCAACTACAAGGGGAGCTCAGCGGGAGTCACCAACACCGATCCCTCCCTACCAGACGAACTGAATACTTTTTATGCTCGCTTTGAGAGGGAGAACACTGAGCCGGCCACCAAAACCCCCAGCCACCCAGACGATTACACATTACAGCTGACTGAATCCGAAGTCTGGAGAACCTTCAAGAGGGTGAAAGCACACGGAAGGCAGCCGGCCCAGACGGGGTTTCACCCCGTGTCTTCAAGACCTGCGCAGACCAGCTGGCTCCTGTGTTCACGGACATTTTTATCATCTCATTGCAGCAGTCTGTTGTACCAGTGTGCTTCAAGGAGACAACCATTGTGCCATTACCTAAGAAGACCAAGGTAACAGGCCTCAATGACTATCGTCCCATGGCTCTAACATCTATAGCCATGAAGTGCCTGGAAAAGCTGGTCATGACACACATAAGCAGCATCATAACCGATTCCTTGGACCCGTTCCAGTTCGCATATAGGGCGAACAGGTCTGTAGATGATGCCATCTCCCTAACACTACACACTGCCCCGGAACACCTAGACAGGAGGGACACTTACGTCAGACTGTTGTTCATTGACTACAGTTCTGCATTTAATACTATTATTCCCTCCAAGCTGGTCCTGAAACTGAGGGACCTAGGCCTGGGCACCCCCATCTGCAATTGGATTCTGGATTTCCTGACTGGTAGGCCTCAAGTGGTGAAAATAGGGAACAACATCTCATCCACTCTGGTCCTCAACACCGGAGCACCACAAGGCTGCTGCCTCAGTCCTTGGCTGTACTCTCTGTTTACACATGACTGTACAGCCATACACAGCAACAACCGGATTATCAAGTTTGCCGACGACACCACAGTAATTGGCCTGATAAGCAACGATGACGAGACGGAGTACAGAGATGAGATATTCCAACTGATGAGATGGTGCAATGACAACAACCTTGCCCTGAACGTTGGCAAGACTAAGGAGCTCGTCGTGGACTTCAGAAGCCACCAAGGGAACCATCGCCCCATCAGCATAGACGGGACACCAGTGGAAGTCGTCAGTTGCTTCCGATTCCTGGGACTGCAGATTTCTGGTGACCTGGCCTGGAACCATAATACTGAGGCTATGCTGAAGAAGGCACACCAGCGCCTCTACCCTCTACGGTGCCTGAGGAAATGCGGCATAAACACACAGTGGCTTGTGAACGTTTACCGCGGCACCATGGAGAGTGTGCTGACGAGTGGTGTCAATGTGTGGTATGGTAACACCACTGCACAGAACAAGAAAGCATCCAGAGAGTTGTGAATACGACAGAAAAGATCATCGGGTGTGCACTTCCGTCCATCGAGGAGATCTTCCAGACCAGGTGCCGGAACAAGGCCCGCTCCATCATCCAGGACCCCAATCACCCTGGGCACAAACTGTTCTCCCTCCTGCGGTCCGGACGTCGGTACCGCAGCATCCGAACCAGGACCAGCAGGTTTAAGAACAGTTTCTATCCACAGGCAGTGCGCCTACTGAACTGCTAACCGCACTGCCCCACATATTATAGTTATATGTTTATGTAAATATATATATTATACTTATATTACCATATATTTATCATGTTACATTACTATTATTTCCAGTGGTAATTGAGGCTTTTTTGCACTATTCATCATATCCTGCAACTTGGACTGTTATTACTATACTTTCTGCTTATTTGCTGATTGTTTTTATTTATACTTGTTTTTATTTTTTGCTTTAATATTTATATGCTTGTATTGTGGGAGTGAGTGGGGAGTAAGCATTCTATTGTACTAGTTACATATGGCAAAAAATGATCTTGAATCTTGAATCTTGAATCATTAAAACTGATACCGACCCACCACTAAACCACCATTAAAACTGATACCGACACACCACTTAACCACCATTAAAACTGATACTGACCCATCTCTAAGCCACCATTAAAACTGATACCGACCCACCACTAAACCACCATTAAAACTGATACTGACCCACCTCTAAACCACCATTAAAACTGATACTGACCCACCTCTAAACCACCATTAAAACTGATACTGACCCACCACTAAACCACCATTAAAACTGATACTGACCCACCTCTAAACCACCATTAAAACTGATACCGACACACCACTAAACCACCATTAAAACTGATACTGACACACCACTAAACCACCATTAAAACTGATACCGACCCACCACTAAACCACCAATAAAACTGATACTGACCCACCATTAAACCACCATTAAAACTGATACTGACCCACCACTAAACCACCATTAAAACTGATACTGACCCACCACAAAACCACCATTAAAACTGATATCGACCCAACACTAAACCACCATTAAACTGATACCGACACACCACTTAACCACCATTAAAGCTGATACTGACACACCACTAAACCACCATTAAAACTGATACTGACACACCAGTAAACCACCATTAAAACTGATACCGACCCACCACTAAACCACCGTTAAAACTGAAACCGACACACCGCTAAACCACCGTTAAAACTGATACCGACACACCACTAAACCACCATTAAAACTAATACCGACACACCACTAAACCACCATTAAAACTGAAACCAACACACCACTAAACCACCGTTAAAACTGATACTGACCCACCACTAAACTACCGTTAAAACTGATACTGACCCACCACTAAACCACCATTAAAACTGATGCTGACACACCACTAAACCACCATTAAAACTGATACCGACCCACCACTAAACCACCATTAAACCTGATACTGACCCACCACTAAACCACCGTTACCGACCCTGTTACGTCCGTGTATAAGAAGACACAGACTGTGGAGAACGGTACAATAGGTGTTTACTCAATGTGGTTCAAACTGCAACTGAAACAACAGATTACTACTCCGCATTATATACAGGTGTGGTCACTGCCGGTACTACAGTATACATGAGCCGTAAAAAGTAGTGCCCCCCTTAAAGGTACATACATTACAATTCCTCCCCTTTTAGATTAACAGTACCATAACACTCATTTAACAATTAAATATCAAACTAATTACAATTAACACTTTTAACATGCAACATTAACTGAAAATAGTCTATTTATAAATTCAGTCTTTGGGGAGGCTTCCTGATCCTTTCTGGATAGCGCCTTTCCCGAGTGTCTTGCTCTTGGTGCGGAGGCGATTCTGGCCCCCTGTCGTCGGTTGGTTCATCAGCTTCCGATGCTACTGTTTCTGGGGTAGATGCTACCTGTACGTCAGGTTCATCACCAGGTACGTATGGGCGAGGCGTGGGGTTGACTTGTTCCTGTGACTCTAGGATCTGGTCAGCATGGCGTCTCATGATGCTCTCCCCAACATCCACTGTGTACATTAGTGGGCCCTGCCGTGTGCATATCGTTCCTGGCTGCCATTTTTCTGTTCGGTAGTCGCGGGCCAAGACTGGTTGCCCTACATTGAAGCTCCTTGTTGGCTTCTCATGGATGTGCTGGAATTGCTTACTCTCAACATCTCTTTGTACGTTTGGTCTGAGCAAATCCAGGCGAGATCTTAACCTTCGGTTAAAGAACATAATGGCAGGGGCCTGGTTGGTGACTGCATGTGTCGCATTCCGGTAGGCGAACAGAAAATTGTCCACCTTGTGCTGCAGCGGAATGTTGTCATTGTACATAGCCTTTATTGCCTTCTTAAAGGTTTGTACGAACCTCTCAGCCAATCCATTTGTGGCTGGATGATACGGGGCGGATGTGTAATGCCTTACCCCATTCTTTTTCAAGAACCTCTGGAACTCTTCGGACACAAACTGTGGTCCGTTGTCGGAGCAAATCTGTTCTGGCAAGCCATTCCTGGCAAAAATGGTCCGTAGGACGGCAATAGTTTTCTCCGTGGTGTTGGAGGACATTTTGATGACCTCAGGCCATTTCGAGTGCGCGTCCACGGCTATTAAAAACATTGAGTCCATGAATGGACCAGCAAAATCAATATGCACCCGTTGCCATGGAGATGAGGGCCACTCCCATGGGTGTAGAGGGGCCTGTGGTGGTGCATTTTGGACTTTCTGGCATCCTGAGCAGCTCTTGGTCAGGTCCTCGATTTGTTTATCGATTCCTGGCCACCAAACATAAGCCCTGGCTAGGCTTTTCATTTTTACCCCTCCCAGATGACCCTCATGAAGCTCATTGAGCACTCTATCCCTTAACTTGGGTGGAATTACCACTCGGAATCCACACATCAAGGTCCCCCGGCACACTGACAGCTGTTCTCTCCTTGTCGAGAATGCTGGCAACAGTGAGTCGCCATGTGCTGGCCATCCCTTCACCGTCAAATCATATACCCGAGACAGTGTCGGGTCATTTCGGGTTTCCTTTTCGATACAAGCGTTAGTTACCGGTAGATATTCAACTATAGTCGAATGGAATATTTCGACAGGATCCACTGCTGGTTCTTCCTCCGCAGTAGGCAGTGGCAGGCGTGATAGCCCATCAGCATTTCCATGCTGTTTCGTGCCCTTATATTCAATCTCATAGTGGTGCGCCCCTAGAAAAAGTGACCATCTTTGTAGTCGTTGTGCAGTCATCACCGGAACGCCCTTCTTCGAATTAAAAATGGAGACAAGAGGCTGGTGATCAGTCAGCAAGGTGAACTTCTGCCTGTGCAGATAGTGATTGAACTTTTTCACTCCCCACACTAGGCTGAGGGCCTCCCTGTCAATCTGGGCGTAGTTACGCTCGGCTGAGGTTAGTGATCGTGACGCAAAGGCTATTGGCCTCTCTGAGCCGTCCGAAAATTTGTGCGACAGCACCGCTCCAATGCCATAGGGTGACGCATCACATGCCAACCGAATTGGTAATGCCGGGTTGTAATGGGCCAATACCTCTTTCGATGTGATTAGTGTTTTGCTCTTCTGGAAAGCTCGTCTACATTCGTCACTCCACTTCCATGGCACCCCAGTTTGCAGTAGGGTGTTCAGTGGCTGTAGTATTGTAGACAAATTTGGCAAGAACTTATGGTAGTAGTTTACCAGCCCGAGGAACGACCTCAGTTGTGACACATTTTCCGGTGCTGGAGCCTTGACTACTGCCTCAATCTTCTCTGGGGACTTATGTAACCCCTCTTTATCGATAACGTGGCCACAATACGAGATTTGTTTTCTAAAAAACTCGCATTTGGGGCGGTTAGCTCGGAGCCCATATTCCTGCAATCTGGTGAGCACCTGCTCCAGGTTGGCAAGGTGATCACTGTCATTTTTGCCCGTGACCAGGATGTCGTCCAAATAACACTGGGTCCCTGGGATCCCTTGCAGGACTTGTTCCATTGCTCTCTGCCAAATAGCCGGAGCTGATGCTACCCCGAATACCAGCCGGTTGTATTTGTTGTGTCTGTGTGTTGATAGAGACACTGAAGACAAGAGTTGGTTTGATAGGTGTTTACTAAACAAAGTCTGGAGGGGAACTAACGGATACAACACAATATACAGGCTTATATAGCCCGAGTGGCCATTACCGGCATTACAGTACACATGGGGCTCTTAAAGGCACATACACTACAATTCCTCCCCTTTTAGCTAACCAGTACATAATATTTTAAGCAATTATTAATTACATATTATAAGAAAAATAATATACAAATTGCTGCAGTTAATTAATTATAAGTCAGTCTCTCTGGAGGCTTCCTGACTCGGTCCAGATAACGCCTCGGTGGTGTAGTAGTTTCTGGTGGTGTAGTAGGTTCTTTTGGCAAGGCTGATTCGGCTTGAATGCCAGTGTCGGGTTCATCGGGTTCCAGTATCACCGGATCGGAGGTAGATATGGGTATCTCTACTTCATCGTTAGGCATGTAGAGTTGTGGTGTAGGTTGTCCCTTTTCGGATGACTCTATGATTTGGTCAGCATGGCGCCTTATTATGCTTTCTCCGATGTCCACGGTATACATCAGCGGTCCTAGTCGTGTGCAGATAGTTCCAGGCTGCCATTTCTCGGGACGGTAGTCCCGGGCCAAAACTTGTTGACCTATCTGGAAGGTTCTAGTTGGCCTTTCATTCATGCCTTGAAATTGCCGGTTCTCCACGTCCCTTCTGATGTTGGGCTTGATCAAATCCAGCCGGCATCTTAGGCTTCTATTGAAGAACATCATGGCGGGAGTTTGGTTTGTAACCATATGTGTTGCATTCCTGTATGCGAACAAGAAGTTATCCACCTTGTGCTGAAGTTTTATGTCTTCATTACCCATGGCCTTTATGGCCTTCTTGAAGGTCTGGACAAACCTTTCAGCCAATCCATTGGTGGCGGGATGGTATGGGGCGGACATGTAGTGCTTAATCCCATTGTTTTTTAAGAACTTCCTGAATTCTTCGGACACAAATTGCGGTCCATTATCAGAACAGATCTGTTCCAGCAGCCCATTCCTGGCAAATATGGTCCTTAATACTGTGATGGTTTTTTCCGTGGTGGTGGAGGACATCTTTATTACCTCTGGCCACTTGGAGTGTGCATCAACCGCGATTAAGAACATTGAGTCCATAAATTGACCAGCAAAGTCGATGTGTACCCTTTGCCTGGGAGATGAGGGCCACTCCCATGGATGTAGAGGGGCTTGGGGTGGAGCGTTTTGGACCTTCTGGCATCCTAGGCAGCTCTTGGTCATTTCTTCTATGTCTCCATCGATACCTGGCCACCATACAAACGCTCTGGCTAGGTTCTTCATTTTCACTCCACCTAGATGCCCCTCGTAAAGCTCCTTTAGCACTTTATCCTGGAGTTTGGGTGGAATCACCACTCTGGATCCACACATCAAGGTTCCTCGGCATACTGAGAACTGTTATCTTCTTTGCGAGAATGCTGGCAACAGTGGCTCGCCATGTGCTGGCCATCCCTTCACCGTTAAGTCGTAGACTCGTGAGAGAGCCGAGTCATTTCTCGTTTGCTTTTCAATAGCAGAATTTGTTACTGGTAGACATTCCACTATGGTTGAGTGGAACATCTCCACTGGGTCTACTGTAGGTGCCTCTTCTACTGTTGGCAATGGTAGGCGCGATAAACCATCAGCATTCCCATGCTGTTTTGATCCTTTGTATTCTATGTTGTATTGGTGTGCCGCTAGAAAAAGGGACCACCTCTGTAGCCTTTGCGCTGTCATAATGGGAACACCCTTTTTAGGGTTGAATATGGAGATGAGGGGTTGATGGTCAGTCAACAAGGTAAATTTTTGTCCGTGTAGGTAATGGTTGAATTTCTTCACTCCCCATACCAGGCTGAGTGCTTCCCTGTCGATTTGGGCATAGTTACGTTCAGCTGAGTTCAATGAGCGTGACGCAAAAGCTATCGGCCGTTCCGAGCCATCAGGGAATTTATGCGATAATACTACTCCTATGCCGTAAGGGGATGCATCGCACGCTAGTCTGATTGGCAGTGATGGGTTGTAATGAGCAAAAACTTCTTTGGACGTGATTACGTTTTTGCATTTATGGAAGGCACGTTTACAGTCTTCGCTCCATTTCCAAATTACTCCTGTTTGTAGCAGTTCATTAAGAGGGTGTAGAAGAGTTGATAAGTTTGGTAAAAATTTATGATAGTAATTTATTAATCCCAGGAACGATCTTAATTGTGAAATATTTTCAGGTGCTGGGGCTTTTATGACCGCTTCAATTTTTTCAGATGACTTATGCAACCCTTCCTTATTAATTATGTGGCCACAATATGATATTTGATTTTGGAAAAATTCGCATTTGGGGCGATTTGCTCGTAGGCCCCGTTCTCTCAGCCTAGTGAGCACCTGCTCCAAATTGACAAGGTGCTCGTTGTCGTTTTCTCCTGTTACAAGGATGTCGTCTAGGTAGCATTGAGTCCCCGGAATCCCTTGGAGGACTTGCTCCATAGCTCTTTGCCAGATAGCTGGAGCGGATGCTACTCCGAAAACCAGTCGATTGTACTGGTACAGACCTTTGTGTGTATTTATCGTGAGATATTTTTTAGAGGCCTCTTCAACCTCCATCTGTAGATATGCCTGTGCCAAGTCAATTTTGGTGAAACGGTTCCCTCCGGATAGTGAGGCGAAAATATCTTCTATCCTCGGAAGAGGATACTGTACCGTGTGAAGGACCGGGTTTAATGTCACCTTGAAGTCTCCACAGATGCGAATTTTCTCTGTTCTTCAGATTTATCATTATTCAATGCTTTCTTCATGACTGGAACGATGGGTGTTGCCCACTCGCTCCAATCTATTTTGGATAATACGCCTGCATTTTCCAAATTCTCCAGCTCTGCCTCGACTGCTGGACGAATTGCGTATGGCACCGGTCTTGCTTTAAAAAACTTGGGAATTGCTGCATCTTCCACTTTTATTGAGGCGGTGATGCCTTTCAAGGTTCCTAGTTTCTCTTGAATCACTTCTTTGGCGTTGGCCAAGATGTCTTTTAATCGTTCAGGTATGACGTCATCATCGTTTTTTTTCTTACTGGTCACCGTCAGTGCCTGAATGGAGTGCCAGTCTAAATGTATTTTCCTGATCCTTTCACGTCCCAACAGCGGTGGGCCACCATCTTGTAGAATGTATAAATGCAACTTTTGTATTTCCTTGCCGTTGTATACAACAGGCACCCTTATTTTTCCTTTGGGGTATACTTTCTGCCCCGTATATGTTTTCAAGATAATGGATGTGTCTTTTAAAGGTATATGCGGAAATAGCTGCTCGTAATCCCGTCGATTTATGACGGTCAGAGCTGATCCTGTATCTAGCTCCACTTTAACTGGGGACCCTGCTATCATGAGGGTAACCCAAATGGTCTGGTAATCATCTTTGGCAAGTACATTATGTAATTTGAGACAGCTTAGTCTCTTGTTTTTGGAGTCGCTATCGCTCTTCTGGTCTTCGGAGCTACTGTCCATCATCATTTGTACCTTTCTGTACTTTTCTTTATCGATTTTCTTTTTCCTGTCTGTGGATTTATTTTGTCCAGATCGGTATACCCATGCAATGTGTCCAATCTTTCCACATTGCCTGCATGCTTTGTCCTTGAACCAGCAGTCCCTCTGGTCATGGGTGGATCTGCCGCAGCGATAACATCTCTCGAAACCCTGTGTCATTTCATGGGTGCCGAAGTCCTGTGTCTTTTGTTGTATCTCTGCAGCTCCTCTTGCGGCTGCTTCGTATGATACAGCCATACTGAAAGCCTTGTCCAGTGTTAAATCTTTTTCAGAAAGCAGCCTTTTCTGTGTTCCTTCACTTAAGAGACTGCAGACGAATTTGTCTCGAAGATAATCTGCTAGTCCTGCCCCGAATTGGCAGTGTTTTGATAGCTTCCTTAATTCGGTGAGGTAATCAGCGTTACTTTCATTCTTGTGTTGATTTCTCTTGAAGAATTTGAATCGTTCCGCTATCAGCAGCGGTGTTGGGTTTAAGTGCTCCTGTAGGGTATCAACAAGTTCTTTAAAATTCTTGTCCTTTGGTTTGGCTGGAGTGATTAAATTTCGTAACAGCCTGTATGTCTTTGCGCCCATTAGATTTAGCAGTACTGAAGCTTTTTTTTCATCTTCTGTTCCATTTGCAGTGCAATATACCTCCACTCTTTCCACATATGTGGTCCAATCCTCTATCTCGTTATCAAAAGCATCAATATTGCCAGACTTAGGCATCTTAGAAAAGATATGGCGCTTCCCGCGCTTTTCTTTCTTTTCTGCAGAAAAGATATGGTGCTTCCCGTGCTTTCCCGCCGCTGCTGCCGATGACAACACTGTTTCCCGCGGTTTCCGTTCTTTTTTTTATTTATTTATTTACAGTTGGAGACTCGTTCCCGCCGGACTCTCTCTCTAGGTGCTTGCAGCGCCGGCCATCTCCCGAGCGCTACCTCCCCATCTGTTACTGCTTGCCTCCGCTTTCGCTGCTTGGCCCAGCTGTAGAGCCAGCTGCTGCAGCTCCAGCCTGACGCCCAGGAAGGATTAGCGCAGTACCTGCCACCAGCTTGGCCAGCTGGTGAAACCACAGCTACTTTCACTTTCTTGATTCTTCTGGACGCCAGAGGAATCGATGTCCTTGAGGTGCTGCCGAATTGCAGGTAAGTCCGTTTCCACTTCGTCACCACTGTTGTGTCTGTGTGTTGATAGAGACACTGAAGACAGGAGTTGGTTTGATAGGTGTTTACTAAACAAAGTCTGGAGGGGAACTAATGGATACAACACAATATACAGGCTTATATAGCCCGAGTGGCCATTACCGGCATTACAGTACACATGGGGCTCTTAAAGGCACATACACTACAGTATTGGTAGAGACCATTATGGGTGTTGATTGTGAGGTATTTTTTTGCTGCTTCTTCTACCTCCATTTGCAGATACGCCTGGGCCAGATCAATCTTAGTGAAGCGTTTCCCTCCAGATAGCGAGGCGAAAATATCTTCAATCCGCGGAAGTGGATATTGTACGGTGTGAAGGACCGGGTTCACTGTTACCTTAAAGTCCCCACAGATGCGAACCTTCTTTGGTTCCCCAGGCATGTTGCTCAACGACTTTTTCATCACAGGGACAATGGGTGTAGCCCACTCACTCCAGTCTACCTTGGACAGTACACCTGAACGTTCCAGACTCTCCAGCTCTGCTTCGACGGCTGGGCGGATCGCATAAGGTACCGGTCTGGCCTTAAAAAATTTTGGGCTTGCGTTTTCTTCAATTTTAATCGTCGCTGTCATGCCTTTTAGTGTTCCAAGTCCTTGCTGGAACACTTCTTTCACGTCAGTTAGGATCTTTGACAGTTGCCCAGGTGTGACGTCGTCATCCTTTTTGTCAGCCACAGTTAGTGCCTGTATGGAATGCCAATCCAGTTGTATTTTCCGGATCCATTCACGTCCCAGTAATGGTGGTCCTCCATCTTGCAATACAGACAGGTCTAGTTTTGGTGTTTCCTTACCGTTATATATAACGGTCACCCTTATTTTTCCTTTGGGGTAGACTTTTTGCCCCGTGTACGTCTTCAAAATAATTTTTGTGTCTCTCAAGGGTATGTGTGAGAATAGCCGCTCGTAGTCCCATCGGTTTATGACTGTTAGGGCTGATCCTGTGTCCAATTCCATCTTTACCTGGACTCCTGCTATCTTGAGAGTGACCCAAATGGTTCGGTGATCCTCCGTTGTGATCACATTATGTAGTTTCAGACAACTCAGTTCCCTGCTTTCGGAGTCGTTATCACTCTTTTGTTCGTCTGAACTATTCTCCGTCATCTTATGTACCTTCTGGTACTTTCCTTTGGTAGGTTTCTTATTGCTGGTTTTCTTTCCCGACCTGCAGACTCGTGCTATGTGTCCTACTTTTCCACACTGTCTGCACACTTTGTCTTTGAACCAGCAATCATTCTGGTCGTGTGTTGTTCTGCTGCAGCGATAGCACTTCTCTGTTCCATATGACATTTCGTTTGTGCCATATTCTTGCGGTCTCTGTTGTATCTCTGCAGCGCCCCGTGCTGCTGCTTCATATGATACCGCAATGCTGAAAGCCTTTTCTAGCGTAAGGTCCTTTTCAGATAAAAGCCGTTTCTGGGTTCCTTCACTTTGAAGCCCAAACACAAACTTGTCCCTTAAGGCATCTGTCAGTCCCGCTCCAAACTGGCAGTGTTTCGATAGTTTGCGCAGTTCTGTTAAATAATCAGCATTGCTTTCATCCTTATGCTGGTTCCGTTTGTGAAATTTGAATCTTTCTGCTATCAGCAGCGGTGTGGGGTTTAAATGTTCCTTTAGTATCGTTACTATGTCTTCAAAACTCTTTTCCATTGGCTTCGTTGGGGTTACGAGATTTCATAATAAACCATATGTCTTTGCACCCATTAAATTTAACAATACCGACGCTTTCTTGTCATCTGACACCCCATTTGCCTTGCAGTACACCTGTATTAGTTCGACATATGTAGTCCAATCTTCGACTTCATTGTCAAATGCGGTGATACTGCCACTCTTCGGCATTTTGGGTGTGGTTTAAAATGGCGTCTCCCAATGGCTTAAAATGGCATCTCCCGCGCTTTCCTTCCTCCCCCACTGCTGCCGATGCCGCTCCCGGCGGTTCTCGAGGCAATGGTGGCGCCCTGTAGGTTTTGCACGCTTCTCCTGCGCGTCGCTCTCTCCCTCTCTCTGACGCTGCTCAGCCCCTGAACACCGGCTGCGCCCTGTGCACTCTGCCCTCTCTCTCTCTCCCACGTCGACGCTGCTCGGCCCTTTGCTGTGGCGCTCAGTCGGGCTCTAGCCCACCGCTGTCCAGGAAGGGTCTGCGCACTACCTGTTGCCAGCCCGTTTCGCTGGACCACCTCGACTGGAAAGCCAAGCCTGGCTCTCGACAGCCTTCCCCGCAATTCTCGAGTCTCTGCTGGATGACTGGGCGGTTGCCCATGGTCGACGCCCGAGTCTCTGGCCTTGACCTCCAATCCACTGAACTCCAGGAACGAATCCCCGGGAGGAGATGCAGAGTGGCAGGTAGGTTTGAACCTGCCTCGTCGCCAATGTTACGTCTGTGTATAAGAAGACACAGGCTGCGGAGAACGGTACAATAGGTGTTAACTCAACGTGGCTCAGACTGCAACTGAACTGGACAGATTACTACTCCACGTTATATACAGGTGTGGTCACTGCCGGTACTACAGTATACATGAGCCGTAAAAAGTAGTGCCCCCCTTAAAGGTACATACATTACAGACCCACCACTAAACCACCATTAAAGCTGATACTGACCTACCACTAAACCACCATTAAAACTTATACCAACACACCACTAAACCACCATTGAAACTGATATCGACCCACCACTAAACCACCGTTAAAACAGATTCCGACCCACCACTAAACCACCATTAAAACTGATATCGACCCACCACTAAACCACCATTAAAACTGACATTGACCCACCACTAAACCACCATTAAAACTGATAATGACCCACCACTAAACCACCGTTATAACTGATACTGAACCACCACTAAGCCACCATTAAAACTGATACCGACACACCACTAAACCACCATTAAAACTGATACTGCCCCACCACTAAACCACCATTAAAACTGATACTGAACCACCACTAAACCACCATTAAAACTGATACCGACACACAATTAACCACCATTAAAAGTGATACTGACCCACCACTTAACCACCGTTAAAACTGGTACTGAACCACCACTAAACCACCATTAAACCACCATTAAAACTAATACTGACACACCACTAAACCACCATTAAAACTGATACCGACCCACCATTAAACCACCATTAAAATTGATACCGACCCACCACTAAACCACCATTAAAACAGATACTGAACCACCACTAAAACACCATTAAAACCGATAGCGACACACCACTAAACCACCATTAAAACTGATACTGACCCACCACTAAACCAGCATTAACACTGACACCGACACACCACTAAACCACTGTTAAAACTGATACTGACCCACCACTAAACCACCATTAAAACTGATACAAACACACCACTAAACCACCGTTAAAACTGATACTGAACCACCACGAAAGCACCATTAAAACTGATATTGATCCACCACTAAACCACCATTAAAACTGATACTGACCCACCACTAAAGCACCATTAAAACTGATACAAACACACCACTAAACCACCGTTAAAACTGATACTGAACCACCACTAAAGCACCATTAAAACTGATATCGATCCACCACTAGACCACCATTAAAACTGATATCGATCCACCACTAAACCACCATTAAAACTGATACTGACCCACCACTAAACCACCGTTAAAACTGATACCGACACGCCACTAAACCACCATTAAAACTGATATCGACACACCACTAAACCACCGTTAAAACTGATACTGACCCACCACTAAACCACCATTAAAACTGATACTGACCCACCTCTAAACCACCATTAAAACTGATACTGACACACCACTAAACCACCATTAAAACTGATACTGACACACCACTAAACCACCATTAAAATTGATACTGACACACCACTAAACCACCGTCAAATCTGATACTGACCCACCACTAAACCACCATTAAAACTGATACTGACACACCGCTAAACCACCATTAAAACTGATACTGACACACCACTAAACCACCATTAAAATTGATACTGGCCCATCACTAAACCACCGGAAATCTGATACTGACCCACCACTAAACCACCATTAAAACTAATACCGACCCACCACTAAACCACCATTAAAATTGATACCGACCCACCAGTAAACCACCATTGAAACTGACACTGACCCACCACTAAACCACCATTAAAACTGATACTGACTCACCACTAAACCACCATTAAAACTGATACTGACCCACATCTAAACCACCATTAAAACTGATACTGACACACCACTAAACCACCGTTAAAACTGATACTGACCCACCTCTAAACCACCATTTAAACTGATACTGACCCACCACTAAACCGCCGTTAAAACTGATACTGACCCACCACTAAACCACCATTAAAACTGATACTGACACACCACTAAACCACCATTAAAACTGATACTGACCCACCACTAAACCACCATTAAAACTGATGCTGACCCACCACTAAACCACCATTAAAACTGATACTGACACACCACTAAACCACCATTAAAACTGATACCGACCCACCACTAAACCACAGTTAAAACTGATACTGACACACCACTAAACAACCATTAAAACTGATACTGACACACCACTAAACCACCATTAAAACTGGTACTGACCCACCACTAAACCACTATTAAAACTGATACTGATCCACCACTAAACCACCATTAAAACTGATACCGACCCACCACTAAACCACCATTTAAACTGATACTGACACACCACTAAACCACCATTTAAACTGATACTGACCCACCACTAAACCACCGTTAAAACTGATACTGACCCACCACTAAACCACCATTAAAACTGATACTGACCCACCACTAAACCACCATTTACACTAATACTGACCCACCACTAAACCACCATTTAAACTGATACCGACCCACCACTAAACCACCATTTAAACTGATACTGACCCACCACTAAACCACCGTTAAAACTGATACTGACCCACCACTAAACCACCATTAAAACTGATACTGACACACCACTAAACCACCATTAAAACTGATACTGACCCACCACTAAACCACCATTAAAACTGATGCTGACCCACCACTAAACCACCATTAAAACTGATACTGACACACCACTAAACCACCATTAAAACTGATACCGACCCACCACTAAACCACAGTTAAAACTGATACTGACACACCACTAAACAACCATTAAAACTGATACTGACACACCACTAAACCACCATTAAAACTGGTACTGACCCACCACTAAACCACTATTAAAACTGATACTGATCCACCACTAAACCACCATTAAAACTGATACCGACCCACCACTAAACCACCATTTAAACTGATACTGACACACCACTAAACCACCATTTAAACTGATACTGACCCACCACTAAACCACCGTTAAAACTGATACTGACCCACCACTAAACCACCATTAAAACTGATACTGACCCACCACTAAACCACCATTTACACTAATACTGACCCACCACTAAACCACCATTTAAACTGATACCGACCCACCACTAAACCACCATTTAAACTGATACTGACCCACCACTAAACCACCGTTAAAACTGATACTGACCCACCACTAAACCACCATTAAAACTGATACTGACACACCACTAAACCACCATTAAAACTGATACTGACCCACCACTAAACCACCATTAAAACTGATGCTGACCCACCACTAAACCACCATTAAAACTGATACTGACACACCACTAAACCACCATTAAAACTGATACCGACCCACCACTAAACCACAGTTAAAACTGATACTGACACACCACTAAACAACCATTAAAACTGATACTGACACACCACTAAACCACCATTAAAACTGGTACTGACCCACCACTAAACCACTATTAAAACTGATACTGATCCACCACTAAACCACCATTAAAACTGATACCGACCCACCACTAAACCACCATTTAAACTGATACTGACACACCACTAAACCACCATTTAAACTGATACTGACCCACCACTAAACCACCGTTAAAACTGATACTGACCCACCACTAAACCACCATTAAAACTGATACTGACCCACCACTAAACCACCATTTACACTAATACTGACCCACCACTAAACCACCATTTAAACTGATACCGACCCACCACTAAACCACCATTTAAACTGATACTGACCCACCACTAAACCACCATTTAAACTGATACTGACACACCACTGAACCACCGTTAAAACTGATAGCGACCCACCACCAAACCACCATTTAAACTGACACTGACCCACCACTAAACCACCATTTAAACTGACACTGACACACCACTAAACCACCATTTAAACTGATACTGACCCACCACTAAACCACCATTTAAACTGATACTGACCCACCACTAAACCACCGTTAAAACTGATACTGACCCACCACTAAACCACCATTAAAACTGATACTGACCCACCACTAAACCACCATTTACACTAATACTGACCCACCACTAAACCACCGTTAAAACTGATACCGACCCACCACTAAACCACCGTTTAAACTGATACTGACCCACCACTAAACCACCATTTAAACTGATACTGACACACCACTAAACCACCGTTAAAACTGATAGCGACCCACCACTAAACCACCATTTAAACTGACACTGACCCACCACTAAACCACCATTTAAACTGATACTGACCCACCACTAAACCACCATTAAAACTGATACCGACCCACCACTAAACCACAGTTAAAACTGATACTGACACACCACTAAACAACCATTAAAACTGATACTGACACACCACTAAACCACCATTAAAACTGGTACTGACCCACCACTAAACCACTATTAAAACTGATACTGATCCACCACTAAACCACCATTAAAACTGATACCGACCCACCACTAAACCACCATTTAAACTGATACTGACACACCACTAAGCCACCATTTAAACTGATACTGACCCACCACTAAACCACCGTTAAAACTGATACTGACCCATCACTAAACCACCATTAAAACTGATACTGACCCACCACTAAACCACCATTTACACTAATACTGACCCACCATTAAACCACCAATTAAACTGATACCGACCCACCACTAAACCACCATTTAAACTGATACTGACCCACCACTAAACCACCATTTAAACTGATACTGACACACCACTGAACCACCGTTAAAACTGATAGCGACCCACCACTAAACCACCATTTAAACTGACACTGACCCACCACTAAACCACCATTTAAACTGACACTGACCCACCACTAAACCACCATTTAAACTGATACTGACCCACCACTAAACCACCATTTAAACTGATACTGACCCACCACTAAACCACCATTAAAACTGATACTGACCCACCACTAAACCACCATTAAAACTGATACTGACCCACCACTAAACCACCATTTACACTAATACTGACCCACCACTAAACCACCGTTAAAACTGATACCGACCCACCACTAAACCACCGTTTAAACTGATACTGACCCACCACTAAACCACCATTTAAACTGATACTGACACACCACTAAACCACCGTTAAAACTGATAGCGACCCACCACTAAACCACCATTTAAACTGACACTGACCCACCACTAAACCACCATTTAAACTGATACTGACCCACCACTAAACCACCATTAAAACTGATACTGACACACCACTAAACCACCATTAAAACTGATACTGACCCACCACTAAACCACCGTTAAAACTGATACTGACCCACCACTAAACCACCGTTAAAACTGATACTGACACACCACTAAACCACCATTTAAACTCATACTGACCCACCACTAAACCCCCGTTAAAACTGATACTGACCCACCACTAAACCACCGTTAAAACTGATACTGACCCACCACTAAACCACCGTTAAAACTGATACCGACACACCACTAAACAACCATTTCAACTGATACTGACCCACCACTAAACCACCATTTAAACTGATGCTTACCCACCACTAAACCACCATTAAAACTGATACTGACCCACCACTAAACCACCCTTAAAACTCATATCGACCCACCACTAAACCACAGTTAAAACTGATACTGACCCACCACTAAACCACCGTTATAACTGATACTGACCCACCACTAAACCACCGTTAAAACTGATACTGACCCACCACTAAACCACCGTTAGAACTGATATCGACCCACCACTAAACCTCCATTAAAACTGATACTGACCCACCACTAAACCACCATTAAAACTGATACTGACACACCACTAAACCAGAATTAAAACTGATTCCAACCCACCACTAAACCACCATTAAACTAACACCGACATACCACTAAACCACCATAAAAACTGATAATGACCCACCACTAAACCACCATTTAAACTGATACTGTCACACCAGCAAACCACCGTTAAAACTGATACCGACCTACCACTAAACCACCATTAAAACTGATACCGACACGTGTTAAGTCTGTGGGTTGTATTGTAAATAATACACAGACTCCACGATTAACAAAATAAAACAGGTCTTTACTATTCAGAGGTTCGGGCGATTCTGCCCTAGTTAACGTATCACAACCCTTATATACTGGTGTGGTCACTATCGGTATTACAGTATACATGAGCCAATAAATAGTGCCACCCTAAAGTAGTGCTCTTAAAGGCGAACGGTCACATTCTATAGTTCCCTTAAAGGTAAACGGTTACATACACAACACTCCTCCCTTCCTAGCTTATTACTTACAGAATCCCGTTAAACATACAGGGCTAGATTTTCAGTTGCTTGCGCCAGCAGTTAGCGCCTTAAGAGAAGTGATTTTCGGGCGCTATTCGTGTAGCGCCCGGGCGCAGCGCAGTTTGCGCCCCGCCCCAAATTAAGATGCCCGTTAGCGCCGGCGCAAAGTTTAGCGGCCGCCCGGATGCGCGCGCAGAAAATGACGTCACATCCTCGTGCAACGCCCTTTGGCCGCCCCGAATCCAAACTTCATTCGGACCGCCCCATTCTGCGGCTGGCGTCCAGAGCGTTTGTAAAATGGAACGCAACACACCCTGGGGAGCGCAAATTACAGGGCACTCCTCCTGCACTATAAACGGCAGTCTGCATGTGTTGTTGTGAACGGTGTATTTTCATTTTCCTCCTCCTCCTCCTCCTCCTCCTCCTCCTCCTCCTCCTTCTTTAAGGGCTCACTGGCACCAGAGTGTCTGCCGTGCGCTGCGCCCGAGCTCGGGCGCTGCGCTCTGCACCGCCGGCTTAGCGCCTAAAGATAGTAGTGGAACGCCCCTTTTAGCGCTCCACCAACCTCTCAGGGCGAAGCCACTGAATTTCCGGCAACGGGGCGCTACTTTGGGGCGGGCGCTAACTTCGGGCGGGCGCTAAGGTTAGCGCGCCAAAACTGTCTATACTGAAAATCTAGCCCACAATCTTCAATTTTATATAAACAGTTTGCAGATATACTCTCGATGGAGTCAACATCATATAACAATTTACAGATATACTCTCGATGGAGTCAACGTCATATAACTTCATGTTTAACATAACATAATAACATATATAACTTCATGCCAAAACAGATCACAGATTCAGTCTCTGTGGAAAACAGTTCATAGATTCAGTCTCTGTGGTGTAGTCGGTTCACATTGCTGGAGTGACTCATTCGATAGTCCTTCCATGGATTTAACAGTTTGAACTTCCGAACTGAATTGGCTCCGTTCGGAGGGACCACGTGTGTGATCTGGTAGAGGTAATAATGGTTCAGATGGGTCATCTTCTGTTTCGACTTTTCCTTTTCTGCTTCTTGGAGACTCTCTGGGCTCCACTGTCAGCTGCCAGCTGCATGCGCAGTTCCTCCTTCTCTTCCTCCTTTTTCCGTAGTAGAGCCACCTTCTCCCGATGTTCCGTAGACTTTCGGTGCTCCTCCATGATTTCTGTATGGTGGGAGTCGAAGTTACAAGTTGGGCAGGACAGGACATAGTAATATTCGGAGTCGTCCGACAGGTCAGCGAGAGGGTCTTCTATGTCCTCCCTACCCAGCTGGACGTCAGCCAGCTTTTGTTCCAAATCCAGACATCTTTCCTGAAGAGACTTCTTCACGTGTTCCGCTTCGTCTAACTTTTTCTGGGCTTTCAGCAAGTTGTTTACTAATGACCTCATTTGTGATTTTAATACTTCAACTTCCTTTGGAGATTGATTGATCGGACTATTCAATCCCTCTACCGGAGCAGTTGTTTCAGCGTTCTGTTGTTCAACCTTGACATGAGTCAGCGTACTTTTGGTATCTAAGGGTTGCTCTGCTGCCATCTTCTCAGTCTGTGTTGCAACCTCGGCTATTTCAATAACTTTTGAGAGCTGCAAACCCTTCTCCTCTGACGATTTAAGCTCATGTTCATGGCCCATTCTTACGGTCTCTGTGTTTCTTACAGTTCCCTTTTCTTCCACTGAAAAGATTTCCAGTTGCATCTGTTCTTCAAGTCGTTGGACCTCGGCCATTGCCGCTTCATATTTATTTTGTGTTTCCTTTAATAATTTAACGAGTTCTTGGACATCCTGTATTCCCTGTTCTGGTATGTCTTCCACCACTAATTTTTTTTCTATGGATTGAATCCCTAACGATGAGTCAGCCTTGGCCTGAAGCTCATCAAACATTTCCTGCAGACTTTGTAATTCTTGCTTATGGTCAACCTTTAGTCGTTCATGTTCAACCTTTAGTTGCTCATATGCTTTCACTAACACGAGCTTTTCGGAAGTTGCCAAGTTAACCCCTTCCAGGATTGTAGTCCGAGCCTGTTCATACTGTTCTTTCAACTCGTTACACTCTGCTTGCAACAAGTCGTAGAGGTGAACTGGAATACCATCCTGACTTCCTGAAGATTCCTCTTCCTTTGGATCGTTCTGTGTATATTCTAGTTCCTGAACAGCGTCAGGGAGATGTGATTGGTACTTGGCCACGATGGCTCTATGGTCGCTCTCTGCTTGAGCGAGCTGTCTCTGTTGTCTTTCCAGGGACTCCCATTCGGTGTCCCAGAACTTTTTCATCTTTTCCATCTCTTGTACGAGACGGGCACTCAACTGTTCTAATTGTCGTTGTACTTTGACATAACGTTGAGTTCTAGCCCGGTGTTCCTCCGTAATGCATATGTCTGTAGCTTGAACAGACTCAGAATTCTCTGTCTTTATGCACGCCATCGATTTCCCAACCTTAGTCCGTGAGTTCATGTTAACCTTGTTTTTCATACATAAGCTGGACTTATCGTCTTCCGGCTCGGAGTCTGAGCTGCTTGTCTGCACCGAGTCCTCACTCGTCATTGCTTGTCGGTAGTGCCATTCCATGTCTATTTTCTTGATCCACTCCCGTCCTAGAAGTGGTGGTCCTCCCTCAGGTAGTACGTACAAATTCATTCTTGGGTGTACTTTACCCCTATCTCTCACCTTGACTCTTATTTTCCCCATGGGGTATACGCTATGCCCCGTGTATGTCTGTAATACGAACTTGGTATTTCTTAAGGGTATGTGAGAGAATAGCCGGTGGTAGTCCTTTTGGTTGATGACTGATACAGCTGATCCCGTGTCCAGCTCCATTCGTACTTGGACTCCAGCTATTTTTAGTGTGACCCAGATCGTCTGTAGATCAGTTACTTTACCCACATTGTGGATTCTCAGACTATCCAACTCCTGGCTGTTTGGGTCTGAGTCTGAATTTTGTTCGTCTGAACTCTTTTCAGCCACCTGATGCACCTTGTTGTACTTTCCTTGTGGTGGTGGCTTCCTTTGCTTGTTGGTCTTCTTTCCGGACCTGCATACCTTCGCGATGTGACCCAGTTTGCCACATTTCCTGCACTCTTGATTCTTAAACCAGCACTGATTCTGGTCGTGCGTTGTCTTTCCACAACGGTAGCATTTGGAAATGCTTGCAGTCATTTGGTCCACCCAGAGTGCCGCCGCCTTTAGCTGCATTTCCGCCGTTCCTTTCGCTGCGGCTTCGTGCGATGAAGCTATGAGGACAGCCCTGTCCAGTGTGAGGTCGTTTTCCTCCAGAAGTCGCTTCTGCATTCCTTCTTTGGCCAAGCCGCATACGAACTTGTCCCGCAGCGCCTCTGTCAAATTCCCTCCAAACTGGCAGTATTTCGCTAGCTTACGCAGTTCGACTAAGTATTCCGCATTGCTTTCATCTTGCCTCTGGGTTCTGGCGTAAAATTTAAATCGTTCAGCCAGCATCAACGGTGTGGGGTTCAAGTGATCCTTCAGCACTGCTACGATCTCTTCGAAGGTCTGGTCCACTGGTTTAACTGGTGCTATTAGATGTTTCAAAAGCCCGTATGTTTTTGCTCCCATCGAATTTAACAAAGTTATTGCCTTGTCGTCATCCTCAATGTCGTTGGCTACGCAATATATTTCTATGCGTTCCACATACGTGGCCCAGTCTTCTATTTCAGCATTAAAATCATTAATATTTCCTCGCTTAGGCATCTTCTTCTCTTTTCGAGAACAGTACAAGTATTTCTTTACTTATTATTAATTTTCTTCTCTTCTTGAGAACAACACAAGTATTGCTTTACTTATTCTTATTTTTCCTCTCTTCTTGAGAACACACCAGCCTTTCTGAAAATTCTAATTAATTTTCTAAGATGGCGGTTTCCCGCTTCTGTCTTCTTCCCCAGCGGTTTTCCCGTGAAAAATGGCGGCTTTCCCGCGCTTCTCGCTCTCCCCGCCCACTTCAATGGCGGTTTTCCCGCGCTTGACGGTCTTCACCCGTCCCCCGACGCTGTCTTTCAGCCCGAGTGCGGCCCTTATCAGCGGATGCGATCGATGGCCCGGCTGCGCCTCGCACTTGAAAGCGGCCCGGCCCTTATCAGTGCTTGCGATCGATGGCCCGGCTGCGCCTCGCACTCCAAAGCCCTTATCTCCCGATCGCGATCGATGGCCCGCGCTGTGCACCGCGGCTCTCGCGCCTTCAATTTCTGCAGCCGCTGCCCTTTTAGCCCGAGTGCGGCCCTTATCGGTGGTGCGATCGATGGCCCGGCTGCGCCTCCCGCTCGAAGCGGCTCTCGGCCCTTATCTGCGGTGCGATCGCTCTCGCGCCCTATACCTCCGGCTTCCCAGCCCTTGCGTGCGGCCAACGCGGTCGACTGCCTGTCGCGTCGCTGCCCGGCCCAGAGAACGGCTTACCCACCACCGAGGTTGGAGAAGAAGCTGACAGTCGCCGATGGAGGCTCCGAGGTCAGGGTGTCTTCCAGTGGGGTGGAGAGGGTGGAAAACTCTCTGCAACGTCCTGTCTGTGGACGAAGCTGCCGTGAGTAACTGCCGCAGGGTTCGAATCTGACTCATCGCCAGTGTTAAGTCTGTGGGTTGTATTGTAAATAATACACAGACTCCACGATTAACAAAATAAAACAGGTCTTTACTATTCAGAGGTTCGGGCGATTCTGCCCTAGTTAACGTATCACAACCCTTATATACTGGTGTGGTCACTATCGGTATTACAGTATACATGAGCCAATAAATAGTGCCACCCTAAAGTAGTGCTCTTAAAGGCGAACGGTCACATTCTATAGTTCCCTTAAAGGTAAACGGTTACATACACAACAACACACAACTATACCACCGTGAAAACTGATACCGACCCACCAGTAAACCACCATTAAAACTGATACTGACCCAACACTAAACCACCATTAAAACTGTTACTGAACCACCACTAAACCACCATTAAAACTGATACTCTCACACCACTAAACCACCATTAAAACTGATACTAACCCACCACTAAACCACCATTAAAATTGATACTGTCACACCACCAAACCACCATTAAAACTGATACTGACCCACCACTAAACCACCATTACAACTGATACCGACCCACCACTAAACCACCATTAAAACTGATACTGACCCACCACTAAACCACCATTAAAACTGATACTGACCCACCACTAAACCACCATTAAAACTGATACTGACCCACCACTAAACTACCATTAAAACTGATACTGACCCACCACTAAACCACCATTAAAACTGATACTGACCCACCACTAAACCACCATTAAAACTGTAACTGACCCACCACTAAACCACCATTAAAATTGATACTGACCCACCACTAAACCACCATTTAAACTGATACTGACACACCACTAAACCACCATTAAACTGAAACTGACACACCACTAAACCACCATTAAAATTGATACTGACCAACCACTAAAGGACCGTTAAAACTTATACCGACCCACCACTAAACCACCATTAAAACTGAAACTGACCCACCACTAAACCACCATTTAAACTGATACTGACACACCACTAAACCACCATTAAAACTGAAACTGACACACCACTAAACCACCATTTTAACTGATACCGACCCACCACTAAACCACCATTAAAACTGATACTGACCCCCCACTAAACCACCATTTTAACTGAAACCGACCCACCACTAAACCACCATTAAAACTGATACTGACCCCCCACTAAACCACCATTAAAATTGAAACTGACACACCACTAAAGTGTAGGAATTAACGAATTCCTACGAATAACTGAGAGCGACACCAGAGAACAATTAAACAGGTCTTTACTCAGTGGAGATGCCACGAGGACTGCCTGGGCGGTCCCGTGGTTTGCGACGTTACGTCATCGCGTTTGCCCGCGTTTTCCCGCGCTCTTAAAGGGGCCACGCCCCGTACATGCAAACTCTATATACAAAACACAGTAATGCCTAACACAATGGTACAGGTTTAGGCTGGTGTTAGAACATCGTTAACGAGAATTATATACAGTTAGCCAGAGTCATTCAGTGGTTCTGCCACATGTGCCCCCCCAGAATTAGCTTTAACGGACAAAGTCAAACGGTGAGGGGGTCTGACGAGCCTGTCAGAACGACTCCTGTACTCCTGAGGTGGAGGCTGCTGGGCGGCTGGCGGTCTGGCGGGCGGTCGCACTTGGTCTGCCGTAACGACGTTGGGTGGCCATCCCCGTCTCGGCGGTTGTGCTGTCTCGACGGGGCGGTCGAGGTCCAAATGTGCTGGCTTTAAGCGGTCGACCGAAATGTGGTCCGGTTTACTACCGATATTTACCATGAAGGTTTTGTCCCCTGCTTCCAACACACGGAAGGGACTGGTATATGGGGCCTTGAGCGGATCCCTATGTGCGTCATGGCGAATAAAAACGTATTCAGCCTTGTGAAGCTCCGTGGGAACGTGTGACCTCTGCGGCCTGTGGTGCGAAGTGGGCACCGGTGCAAAACATCTGGCCGCCTCTTGGTGACTAGCAAACTGGGCAGATGCGGACCATGGCTCCATCGATGTTGGTAGGAAATCCCCCGGGACTCGCAGTGGCTGACCATACACCAGCTCCGCTGATGAAGAGTGAAGGTCTTCTTTGGGGGCCGTGCGAAGGCCCAACAGGACCCACGGTAGCTTGTCTGCCCAGCCAGCATCCTGGAGGCTGGCCCTCAGGGCGGCTTTCATTGACCGGTGGAAGTGTTCGCAGAGGCCATTCGCCTGTGGGTGGTCGGCCGTGGTGCGGTGTAATTTGACAACGAGTCCTTGGGCCACTGCATTCCAGAGTTCGGAGGAACACTGCGGTCCCCTGTCCAATGAAATATCTGCAGACACTCCGAAACGGGTGATCCAGGAGGAAATGAACGCCCTGGCCACGTCCGCCGAAGTAGTGGATGACAGGGGGACCGCCTCTGGCCATCTGGTGGTGCGGTCAACCATGGTCAGGATGTGTGAAAAAACATGGGAGGGCGGGAGTGGTCCTACCAGGTCCACGTTGACATGGTCAAAACGTCGCTCCGGAACTGTGAAGGTGGCCAATGGAGCTTTGATGTGGCGCTGTACCTTGGCCTTTTGGCAAACCACGCAGGTGTTGGCCCAGTCGCGGACGTCTTTATGCATGCCATGCCATACAAATTTCTCCGACATCTGTTTCTGAGAGGCCTTCATTCCAGGGTGTGACAACCCATGTATGGCGTCGAACACTTTGCGGTGCCAGACGACCGGCACGACAGGGCGAGAATCCTGTATGGAGACGTCACACAACAGCGTGGTACCTGCCAAATGGAATTTGACGTCGGCCAACTGGAGGCCAGTGATGGCCATTCTGTAAGCTTGGACTTCCGGGTCTGAGGCTTGGTCCGCTGCCATGAGGGCGTAGTCGATGCCCAAATGAACCGTATTGGCGAACGCGCGGGAGAGGCAGTCTGCCACCAGGTTGTCCTTACCGGCCACGTGCTGTATATCCGTGCTGAATTCGGATATGTAGGTCAGTTGACACTGCTGTCGGGCTGACCACGGTTCGGCGGTCTTGGACATTGCAAAGGTCAGCAGCGGCTTATGGTCCACAAAGGCGATGAAAGGACGTCCTTCCAGAAGGAACCGAAAATGGCGGATGGCCAGAAAAAGGGCGAGCAACTCCCGGTCGAACGTGCTGTATGCTCTCTCGTTCTGCCGTAGTTGATGGCTGAAGAATGCCAACGGCTGCCACGTCCCGTTCACCCACTGCTGTTGCACGGCACTGACTGCGTAGTTCGACGCGTTGGTGGTGAGGACGATGGTGGCTCCTGGCAGCAGGTGCACCAGCATAGTCGCGTTGGCTAAGGCGCTTTTGGTGTCGGCGAACGCTCGAGCCATGTCATCCGTCCAGTCTACCGGGTTCTTGCCAGTCTTGCCCTTGAGGGCCTCGTACAGGGGCTCCATGAGTAGTGCCGCCTTAGGCACGAAACGATTGTAAAAGTTTACCATGCCTAGGAATTTCTGCAGGGCCTTTATGTTCTGCAGGCATGGAAAGGATGTCACCGCCTCTACTTTCGAAGGTAAAGGAACCGTTCCCTCTGAGGTGATGCGATGCCCCAGGAAGGCAATTTAGTGCAGGCCAAACTGACACTTGGCAGGGTTGATAATCAGGCCGTGCTGGCTGAGGCGGCGAAAAAGGGTGCGTAGGTTGTTATGTTCATTAATAAATAGACATTCTTATTATGAACACAGCTAGCTTTTGCTAGTTACTTTATTGAGCCATGTGGACTTGGTACAGTATCTGTAGAGATGCAGCATTGTGCTCCTGTGTGCAGGCTGCCATCTTGACTGCTGCCTTGTGGGTAGCCTAGTCTCATGGGTAATGTAGTCTTAATATAATATATAGCTGGGTAGTGTAGTCTTATACATACAGCTATATCCAGCTCTACTGCTCCACCTAGTGTCCACCACAGAATGACATGTTATTGATCACTACATAGGTGACAGGTATGTCCTTCCTTAGTAGGACTGGCAATTAGAATGGCATCCAGGTAGACGAAGAGGAACTTGAGGTCCCGCAGCACGGAGTCCATCAGGCGTTGGAAAGCCTGGGCGGTGTTCTTTAACCCAAATGGCATTCGTAAAAACTCGAAGAGGCCGAATGGGGTGATGACTGCGGTCTTCTGGAAGTCTTGTGGATGAACCGGGACCTGGTGGTAGCCCCGGACAAGGTCGACTTTAGAGAACACGGTGTTCCCTGCCAAATGGGAAGAGAAATCCTCGATATGGGGGATCGGGTACTGATCGGGAGTGGTGGCGTCGTTTAGGCGTCGATAGTCGCCGCATGGCCGCCATCCGCCGCCAGGCTTCGGGACGATATGAGGGGTGAAGACCAGGGACTATTCGACCGGCGAATAATCCCAAACCGTTCCATGGTTGCTGTAAAGTATGTGTCTATACTTAATCCAATAATGAAGAGACAGCTTGGAAGATTCAACGTAGGTCTTTACTTAATACCAACAGGCGGGAACTGAGGGGAGATCAGTACCCACAGTACTATTTATACCCCTATGGCCAGGAGTGGTACTATGGTATCACTACGCCCTACAAAGTAGTGCCGCGCTGGCCATAGGTTTAAAGTAACATACATATTACATACACAACAGTTGCGAACTCCGCTTTTGCGACCGCCAGCTTGCCAGGGTCCAGGCGCCGGGCCCGCATATAGGCCGGGGGGCCGTTGGTGGTGATGTGGTGTTCCACGCCATGTTTCGTGGCTGTGGAGGAGAACGTGGGTCTTGTCAGGTCGGGGAATTCACCGAGCAGGTGAGCGAACTCATCAGGAGTCGGGAACGCACAGGAGACGGGGCGTGACGTAGTGTTACTGCGGTAACACGGAAGAGAATTAAAAGTTGCTGTGTTGATCAGCCGCGGGTTCCTGACGTCGACCAGGATGTTGTTGGCGCACAGGAAATTCGCGCCGAGGGGGGGCTGGGAAACTTTGGCCGTAACAAAATCCCAGTGAAAACGTTACCCCCCGAGGGACACCTCCACTCGCCGTCTGCCGAAGGTCCGAATTGCTCCGCCATTGGCCGCTTCATGGGTGGGGCCATGATTCCCCATCTGCACATCGAAGGCGGGCGTGGGTAAAATGCTGCACTGCGCTCCGGCGTCGCACAGAAAATGACGACCGGTGAGAGTGTCGGTGATGAACAGCAATTTTCCTGCGTTGCCGACCACCACCGTGGCCGCGGGGTGCTCGTCAGACCCGTTCCTCGGTGGTCGCAGTGTCAGTCGTTGTTTTTTGGGGGGAAAACTGCAGGGAGGGCAGCAACGCTTCGCTTTCGCGCTGAACTGCGCGTGGTAGAAACACAGTCCCGCAGGCTGACAAGCTGGAACGGCGTCTGCGGGTGATGGGTGCCTCATGGCGGCGCAGTGCTGCCGAGTTACAGCGAAAATTTTGTCAGCCTCCGCAGCGAGTGTTGCGCAGTCTTCAACTTCAGTTCTGGCCAGGGCAGCTTGTACCTGTTCAGGCAGTTAGCTGCGGAAAATCTCGCGGAATAGGAAATATTCCCGTTCTGAGCCCAGGAGTGTGAGCATTTGGCTCATCAACTCTGAAGGCTTGGCATCCCCGAGCCCGGGCATAGTGAGTAATCGACGGGCTCGCTCCGATTTCGTGAGCCCGAAAACCTGCAGTAACCGCGCTTTGAAGGTTTCATACTTGCGCTCCGTTGGGGGTTTTCGAGGAAGCTGATGATCCGAGAGGCGGTAGAGCTGTCGAGTGCGGAGACCACATAATGATACTTGGTCTGATCCGCATCGATGTTCCTCAGGGCGAACTGGGCCTCGACCTGAATAAACCACGAGGGCGCTTGCTGCTCCCAGAACTGCGGTAGCTTCAGCGAAACGGCCTTTGCTTCCATGCTGTGCTCTTCTTTTGTGAAAATGTTCACAAAAACGGGGTCACCAATGTAGGAATTAACAAATTCCTACGAATAACTGAGAGCGACACCAGAGAACAATTAAACAGGTCATTACTCAATGGAGATGCCACGAGGACTGCCTGGGCGGTCCCGTGGTTTGCGACATGACGTCATCGCGTTTACCGCATTTTCCCGCACTCTTAAAGGGGCCACGCCCCGTACATGCAAACTCTATATACAAAACACAGTAATGCCTAACACAATGGTACAGGTTTAGGCTGGTGTTAGAACATCGTTAAAGAGAATTATATACAGTTAGCCAGAGTCATTCAGTGGTTCTGCCACAAAACCACCATTAAAACTGACGCGACCCAACACTAAACCACTCTTAAACTGATACCGGCCCACCAATAAACCACCATTAAAACTAATACTGACCCACCACTAAACCACCATTAAAACTGATACAGACCCACAAATAAACCAACGTTAAAACTGATACCGACCCACCAATAAACCACCATTAAAACTGATACTGCTCCACCACTAAACTACCGTTAAAACTGATACCGACCCACAAATAAACCACCATTAAAACTGATACTGCCCCACCACTAAACCACCATTAAAACTGATATCGACCCACCACTAAACCACCATTAAAACTGATACTGACCGACCACTAAACCACCGTTAAAACTGATACCGACACACCACTAAACCACCATTAAAACTGATAACGTCACACCACTAAACCACCATTAAAACTGATATCGACCCACCACTAAACCATCATTAAACTGATATCGACACAACAATTAACCACCGTTAAAACTGATACCGACACACCACTAAACCACCATTGAAACTGATATCGACCCACCACTAAACCATCATTAAACTGATATCGACACACCACTTAACCACCGTTAAAACTGATACTGACACACCACTAAACCACCATTAAAACTGATACTGACCGACCACTAAACCACCAGTAAAAGTTATACTGACCCACCAATAAACCACCGTTAAAACTGATACCGACCCACCACGAAACCATCCTTAAAACTAATTCCGACCCACCACTAAACCACCATTAAAACTGATATGACCCACCACTAAGCCACCAAAAAGCTGGTACTGACTCTCCACTAAACCACCATTAAAACTGATACCGACAGAGCACTAAACCAAATTTTTTAAGTGATACTGACCCACCAATAAACCATCATTAAAACTGATATCGACACACCACTAAACCACCATTAAAACTGATACCGACACACGCCTAAACCACCATTAAAACTGATACCGACCCACCACTAAATCACCGTTAAAACTGATACCGACACACCACTAAACCACCATTAAAACTGATACTGCTCCACCACTAAACCACCGTTAAAACTGATACCGACCCACAAATAAACCACCATTAAAACTGATACTGCCCCACCACTAAACCACCATTAAAACTAATATCGACCCACCACTAAACCACCATTAAAACTGATATCGACACACCACTAAACCACCATTAAAACTGATACCGACACACCCCTAAACCACCATTAAAACTGATACCGACCCACCACTAAACCACCGTTAAAACTGATATCGACCCACCACTAAACCACCATTAAAACTGATACCGACACACCCCTAAACCACCATTAAAACTGATACCGACCCACCACTAAACCACCATTAAAACTGATATCGACACACCACTAAACCATCATTAAAACTGATATCGACACACGACTACACCACCATTAAAACTGATACCGACACACGCCTAAACCAAAATTAAAACTGATACCGACCCACCACTAAACCACCGTTAAAACTGATACCGACACACCACTAAACCACCATTAAAACTGATACTGCTCCACCACTAAACCACCGTTAAAACTGATACCGACCCACAAATAAACCACCATTAAAACTGATACTGCCCCACCACTAAACCACCATTAAAACTAATATCGACCCACCACTAAACCACCATTAAAACTGATATCGACACACCACTAAACCACCATTAAAACTGATACCGACACACCCCTAAACCACCGTTAAAACTGATACCGACCCACCACTAAACCACCGTTAAAACTGATATCGACCCACCACTAAACCACCATTAAAACTGATACCGACACACCCCTAAACCACCATTAAAACTGATATCGACACACCACTAAACCACCATTAAAGCTGATACCGACACACCCCTAAACCACCATTAAAACTGATACCGACCCACCACTAAACCACCGTTAAAACTGATATCGGCACACAAATAAACCACCATTAAAACTGATACTGCCCCACCACTAAACCACCATTAAAACTGATATCGACCCACCACTAAACCACCGTTAAAACTGATACTGACGCACCACTAAACCACCGTTAAAACTGATACCGACACACCACTAAACCACCATTAAAACTGATACCGAAACACGACTAAACCACCATTGAAACTGATATGACCCACCACTAAACCATCATTAAACTGATATCAACACACCACTTAACCACCATTAAAACTGATATTGACACACCACTAAACCACCATTAAAACTGATACCGACCCATCACTAAACCACCATTAAAACTGATACCGACACACTACTAAACCACGATTAAGACTGATACTGACACACCACTAAACCACCATTAAAACTGATACCGACACACTACTGAACGACCATTAAAACTGATATCGACACACCACTAAACCACCATTAAAACTGATACCGACACACTACTAAACCACCATTAAAACTGATACCGACACACCCCTAAACCACCATTAAAACTGATACCGACCCACCACTAAACCACCGTTAAAACTGATATCGACCCACCACTAAACCACCATTAAAACTGATACCGACACACCCCTAAACCACCATTAAAACTGATATCGACGCACCACTAAACCATCATTAAAACTGATACCGACACACCACTAAACCACCATTAAATCTGATACCGACACACCCCTAAACCACCGTTAAAACTGATACCGACCCACCACTAAACCACCGTTAAAACTGATACCGACCCACAAATAAACCACCATTAAAACTGATACCGACCCACCACTAAACCACCGTTAAAACTGATACCGACACACCACTAAACCACCATTAAAACTGATACCGAAACACGACTAAACTGTTGTGTATGTAATATGTGTGCTACTTTGAACCTATGGACAGGACTGCACTACTTGTAGGGCGTAGTGATACGCAGTAGCACTCCTGGCCATAGGGGTATAAATAGTACTGTGGGTACTGATCTCCCCTCAGTTCCCGCCTGTGGGCATGAAGTAAAGACCTACGTGCAGTCCCTACCTCCAACCAGTAAAGACCTGTTTGAGTTATACGTTTAAGTCTTTGTGTTAATTGTTCAATACAATACACATACTTAACACTGGCGACGAGTCAGGTTCTTACCCTGCGGCAGTTGAAGAGAGGTTTCAAACATCACCACCCCACTAGAAGCGACAGGCTTTAGGACTCTGAAGCCTCCATCAGCGACTGAGCACTGGAGTGCAGCAGCCATCCTGACAGCTTCCAGTGACTGACAGAAGTCTTTCTGCAGTTTCCTTGTTCAACCTAGGTGGTGGGGTAAGCCGTGCAGCGTTGGCTGCAAAGACAGGGCTGGGGAAGTTGGAGAAGATAAGGGCGATCGCAATCCCTGATAAGAGCCGCAGTGAAACGCGCGAGCGGGTAAGCCAGAGCCCGGGAGGGAGCGAGCAAGAGCCGCGCGAGCGGGTGAGCCAGAGGCCGGGAGCCGCTTCAAGTGCGAGGCGCAGCGCGGGCCAGCGATCGGGACCAAAGATAAGGGCCGCACTCGGACTGAAAGGCGCGGCGGCTGCAGAAGCTCAAGGTGCGAGAGCCGCGGTGCACAGCGCGGGCTATCGATCGCGGCGAAGATAAGGGCCGCACTTGGGGGCTGAAGGGAGACGGCGTCGGGGGACGGGTGAAGACCGCCAAGCGCGGGAAAACCACCATTTTGTGGGCGGAGGACGACGGCAAGAGCGGGAAGCCGCCATCTTTGATAACAAGTAAAGAAAATAAAATCTGAGAAATTGCAAATCTACAATGCCTAAACACGGGAATATTAGCACCTTTGATAGTGACCTTGAAGATTGGGCCATATATGTTGAAAGAGTAAAAAATTATTGTAAGGCCAATAAAATTCGTGACCAAGATAAAGCTCTAACATTATTAAATTTAATGGGTGCGAAGACATACGGGCAATTGAAACACCTGTTATCACCAGATGAACCGGCGGATAAGACGTTCGATGAGATTGTTACTGTCCTGAAAGATCATCTAAACCCCACGCCGCTGATGCTAGCGGAACGATTTAAATTTTACGACAGAAGGCAGCTACAGCATGAAAGCAATGCTGAATATTTGCTGGAATTGCGTAAATTAGCGAAATATTGCCAGTTTGGAACGGGACTGACAGATGCACTACGAGACAAATTTGTGTGTGGTTTATTTAAACAGGATACACAAAAGCGACTGCTCGAGGAGAATGAGCTGACGCTTGAGAAGGCGTTCACTATGGCAGCAGCACACGAAGCCGCAGCGAGAGGCACGGCAATAATGCAGCTACGGTCACCGGAGCTCAGTGCACACAAATTGGGTGTGAGTTCTGGCAAATGTTATCGTTGTGGAAAGACAACGCATGATCAGAACCAGTGTTGGTTTAAAAACCAAGAATGTAGAACTTGTGGTAGGCTTGGACATATAGCTAGAGTATGCAGGTCAGGGAAGAAGACCAGCAACAAGAAGTCACCGCAAGGAAAATACGCAAAGGTACACAAGGTGACCGAACAGGAGTCCGATTCAGACGCTAGCAGTAATGAACTGGCTAGCTTAAGCTGTAATGAACTGGCTAGCTTAAGAGTACTCAACGCTGGTAAGGGTGCAGACCTCCAGACAATTTGGGTCACTCTTCAGATAGAAGGAGTCCAAGTAAAACTGGAATTGGACACTGGATCGGCATTGACGGTCATAAATAAGAAAGATTACGGAAAGTTATTCCAACATATTCCCCTACAGGATACGGGGATTATATTGAAAACATACACGGGGCAAAGAGTGTACCCCATCGGGAAAATAGAGGTTGCAGTGGTCCACAAGGGCGAAGACAGTCAAATAATGGACTTATATGTGATATCTGAAGGAGGTTCTCCACTACTAGGACGGGAGTGGATTAGGAAAATGAATATGGACTGGCATTTCCTACAAACAATAACGAGTGAGAACTCGGTGAAGATAGTCGGCCCAGACTCTGGAACGGATGATGGTAAGCCCAACTCAGGTGCAAAAGACAAAGTTTCAGCACAGAATTCCACTGAGCAACAACAACATAGTTTAACTGTGGATTCTGAGTCTGGCAAGTCTACTGATGTGCCCATTTCTGAGGGACACCGGGCTCGAACTCAACTCCATTTCAAACTACAACAGCAATTAGAACAAATGCTTCGCCGTTTTGAGCAAGAGTTGAATGCAACGAAAGAGTTCTTTGATATAGAGTTGGAGAATCTGGAAAGACAACAGAAGCAGCTGATGGAGAAAATGGAGCAGGAGCACACAAAACGTCTGATGTCAGAGGAGTTAACGGTCAGCCAACTCCTGCATATGCTGAAGGACAGGACTCTGAAATGGGAAAAACTCGAACACGAACTTCAATATTCAAACGAAAGGGGTTCGGAGCTCTCAAAGGTTATTGGAAGAGCTGAGGTGGCAACACAGACTGAGATGACTGCAACAGAGCAGCCCTTGGATGCCAAAAGTACGCTGACTCACGTCAACGTAGAACAACAGACCGCTGAAACAGCTGCTCCGGTAGAGGGATTGAATAGTCCGATCAATCAATCTCCAAAAGAAGTTGAAGTAGTAAAATCTCAAATGAGGTCATTAGTAAACGACTTGCTGAAAGCCCAGAAAAAGCTGGATGAAGAGGTACGCATGAAGAAGTCTCTTCAGGAAAGATGTCTGGACTTGGAACAAAAGCTGGCTAACGCCCAGCTGGGTATGGAGGAAATAGAAGACCCTCTCGCTGGCCTAGATCAGGACGACACCGAATATTACTATGTCCTGTCCTGCCCAACTTGTAACTTCGACTCCCACCATACAGAAATCATGGAGGAGCACCGAAAGTCTACGGAACATCGGGAGAAGGTGGCTCTACTACGGAAAAAGGAGGAAGAGAAGGAGGAACTGCGCATGCAGCTGGCAGCTGACAGTGGAGCCTAGAGAGTCTCCAAGAAGCAGAAAAGGAAAAGTCGAAACAGAAGATGACCCATCTGAACCATTATTACATCTACCAGATCACACACGTGGTCCCTCTGAACGGAGCCAATTCAGTTCGGAAGTTCAAACTGTTAAATCCATGGAAGGACTATTGAATGAGTCACTCCAGCAACGTGAACCAACTACACCACAGAGATTGAATCTGTGAACTGTTTTCCGCAGAGACTGAATCTGTGATCTGTTTTGACATGAAGTTATCTATGTATCTATGTTATTCTGTTATGTAAACCTGAAGTTATATATGTATATATGTTATTATGTTATGTTAAATGGGGAGATGACTGTAAAGCTAGGAAGGGAGGAATGTTGTGTATGTAATATGTGTGCTACTTTGAACCTATGGACAGGACTGCACTACTTGTAGGGCGTAGTGATACGCAGTACCACTCCTGGCCATAGGGGTATAAATAGTACTGTGGGTACTGATCTCCCCTCAGTTCCCGCCTGTGGGCATGAAGTAAAGACCTACGTGCAGTCCCTACCTCCAACCAGTAAAGACCTGTTTGAGTTATACGTTTAAGTCTTTGTGTTAATTGTTCAATACAATACACATACTTAACATAAACCACCATTGAAACTGATATCGACCCACCACTAAACCATCATTAAACTGATATCAACACACCACTTAACCACCATTAAAACTGATACCGACCCATCACTAAACCACTATTAAAACTGATACCGACACACTACTAAACCACCATTAAAACTGATATCGATCCACCACTAAACCACCATTAAAACTGATACCGACCCATCACTAAACCACCATTAAAACTGATACCGACACACTACTAAACCACCATTAAAACTGATACTGCCCCACCACTAAACCACCATTAAAACTGATACTGACCGACCACTAAACCACCGTTAAAACTGATACTGACCGACCACTAAACCACCGTTAAAACTGATATCGACCCACCACTAAACCACCATTAAAACTGATACTGACACACCACTAAACCACCATTAAAACTGATAACGTCACACCACTAAACCACCATTAAAACTGATATCGACCCACCACTAAACCATCATTAAACTGATGTCGACACAACAATTAACCACCGTTAAAACTGATACCGACACACCACTAAACCACCATTGAAACTGATATCGACCCACCACTAAACCATCATTAAACTGATATCGACACACCACTTCACCACCGTTAAAACTGATACTGACACACCACTAAACCACCGTTAAAACTGATACCGACCCACCACGAAACCATCCTTAAAACTGATTCCGACCCACCACGAAACCATCCTTAAAACTGATTCCGACCCACCACTAAACCACCATTAAAACTGATATGACCCACCACTAAGCCACCAAAAAAGCTGGTACTGACTCTCCACTAAACCACCATTAAAACTGATACCGACACAGCACTAAACCAAATTTTTTAAGTGATACTGACCCACCAATAATCCATCATTAAAACTGATACCGACACACGCCTAAACCACCATTAAAACTGATACCGACCCACCACTAAACCACCGTTAAAACTGATACCGACCCACAAATAAACCACCATTAAAACTGATACTGCCCCACCACTAAACCACCATTAAAACTAATATCGACCCACCACTAAACCACCATTAAAACTGATATCGACACACCACTAAACCACCATTAAAACTGATACCGACACACCACTAAACCACCATTAAAACTGATATCGACCCACCACTAAACCACCATTAAAACTGATACCGACACACCCCTAAACCACCATTAAAACTGATATCGACACACCACTAAACCATCCTTAAAACTGATATCGACACACCACTAAACCACCATTAAAGCTGATACCGACACACCCCTAAACCACCGTTAAAACTGACACCGACCCACCACTAAACCACCGTTAAAGCTGATACCGACCCACCACTAAACCACCATTAAAACTGATAGCGACCCACAAATAAACCACCATTAAAACTGATACTGCCCCACCACTAAACCACCATTAAAACTGATATCGACCCACCACTAAACCACCATTAAAACTGATACTGACGCACCACTAAACCACCATTAAAACTGATACCAACACACCACTAAACCACCATTAAAACTGATACCGAAACACGACTAAACCACCATTGAAACTGAAATTGACCCACCACTAAACCATCATTAAACTGATATCGACACACCACTTAACCACCATTAAAACTGATACCGACCCATCACTAAACCACCATTAAAACTGATACCGACACACTACTAAGCCACCATTAAAACTGATACTGACACACCACTAAACCACCATTAAAACTGATACCAACCCACCACTAAACCACGATTAAAACTGATACTGACACACTACTAAACGACCATTAAAACTGATATCGATCCACCACTAAACCACCATTAAAACTGATACCGACCCATCACTAAACCACCATTAAAACTGATACCGACACACTACTAAACGACCATTAAAACTGATATCGATCCACCACTAAAGCACCATTAAACTGATACCAACCCACCACTAAACCACCCTTAAAACTGATACCGACACACCACTAAACCACCATTAAACTGATACTGACCCACCAGTAAACCACCCTTAAAACTGATATCGGCACACCACTAAACCACCGTTAAAACTGATACCGACGCACCACCAAACCACCATTAAACTGATACTGACCCACCAGTAAACCACCCTTAAAACTGATATCGACACACCACTAAACCACCATTAAAACTGATACCGACCCACCAATAAGCCACCATTAAAACTGATACTGACCCACCAATAAACTACCATTAAAACTGATACTTGTATTGATTTGTATGTGGGTTCAATGATGACACATTCATGAAAGAGAATGTCTTTTAATCTAAAGTGTCTTCAAGCATGTTAACAGTTTTACAGGAGACACCATCTTAGAGATCCACCTAAAACGAAACTAAAACTAAACTCCCTCTCTCACATGCCCTCTGCTGGTAAGGCATAAATAATCAAACAGGCAAATATGCTGGTAAGGCATCATAATCAAACAGGCAAATACCATCACTATTTGCTGATATCATTACATCTCCCTTTCTTAAAACAAAAGTATTTTACTTTTATCTAACAACATGTTTTCTTTGTATTACTCTGCATTTTAACTGTAACACTTAATGAACTTACATTATCATTATCATTATCAAGGTTAGTTAACCTTGTTTTGTGTGTTCACATTAAATATGTAAATACACTAGAACTTGAAGAGAGAATAAGATAACATTACTTCCTTCTATAACAAGAGTCCTTAAACTTGCTCAACGAGTCTCTCAGGAGGCTTCACGTGTCTTGAGGATTTTCTGATTGATTGTCCTTGAATCTGAGTTGTTGCCTCAGATGATGGTTTCTCAGCTGTGTGATCAGGTTGTTCAACAGCATCAGTCTTTTGACCTGCTGTGTGATCAGGTTGTTCAACAGTATCAGTCTTTTGACTTGCTGTGACTGGTCTCATGAGAAGATCCCGACGATTTCTTCGCAGAACAGCACCCTCATCTGTCTGAATGGTGTATGATCTTGGTTGAACTTCACTCAGGACATTTCCCTTCTGAGTCCATATATTTGTTTTGTCTTTGAACCTTACTTGGTCACCAGTGTGGAGTTCAGGTAGGTTTTGTGTTCCTCTGTCATAGTACAGGTAGACTACCCTTTATCCGGACTTCTGAAAACCGAAACCCTCTAAAAACCGAAGGTTTTTTCGTTCAGCGTAAGTCGTGCGTACGACTTACGCTGAACGAAAAAACCTTCGGTTTTTAGAGGGTTCCGGTTTCGGAAGTTCGGATAAAGGGTAAGTCGTGCGCACAACCCCCCGCGGACCCCCCGCGGACCCCCGCCGACTCCCCCGCCGACCCCGACCGACTTACGCTGAGCGTCAGCGTAAGTCGTGCACACGACCCCCCGCCGACCCCCCCCGCAGACCCCGCCGGCCCCGACAACCGCCGACCCCCCCCCGCCGCCCCACCCCGTGGACCCCGCCAGCCCCAACAACCGCCGACCCCGACCCCCGCCGATCCCCCCGCGGACCCCGCGAACCGCCGACCCCCACGCGGACCCCGCCGGCCCTGACAACCGCCGACCCCCCCGCGGACCCCCGCCGGCCCGACCCCCGCCGACCCCCCCGCGGACCCCCGCCGACCCACCTTCCGAAATCCAAAATTCTCCGAAAACCGAAACTCGGCTGGTCCCGAGGTTTTCGGATAAAGGATAGTCTACCTGTAGTACTTTTGCTTTTCTTTCTGTTGTTCTTTCAACTTCCTCACTTTCGCCCCCTCTTTTGTTTTCAGGAGGTTCTCCGGGATGGGTAGGTTTGACCTTAGCAGACGTCCCATAAGGAGTTGGGCTGGTGACATACCACACTCGAGCAGCGTTGTGCAGTATACAAGCATGCTCAGGTAGAAGTCAGTCCCACTGTCTTTTGCCTTGTACATCAGTCTTTTCACTGTCTGGACCAATTTTCCCACTAGTCCATTGGACTGTGGAAAGTGAGGACTTGACGTTGTGTGGACAAAGTCCCACTCTTTGGCAAAGTGTCGGAAACTTGCATTGTAAAACTGGGGTCCATTGTCTGTGAAGACCTCGCTTGCCACGCCATGTCTGGAGAATATGGCTTTCATACATGTTATCACAGCATCTGCAGTGGTGGTGTACAGTCTACAAACCTCTGGATACAGGGAGTAATAGTCTGTGACTACAAGATAGTCCTTCCCTTGACATACGAATAGGTCAGTGCCTACCTTCTGGTAAGGTCTGTCTGGCGCTGGGTGTGACTTTAGTGGTTCTACCGGATTGCTTGCTCGATATTTCAGGCATATTGTGCAGTTTGACACCTCATTTGTCACATCTTGGTTGATTCGTTACCAGTACATCACCTCTCGTGCTCTTTTCTTACACTTTTTGATTCCCAGATGTCCTCCATGGATCCTTTTTAGCATCTCTTTTCTCAGACTCTTTGGGATAACTATTTTACTTCCTTTGTAGATGATGTCTTCGACCACTGATAGTTCCGCCCTGCAGTTCCAGTACTCTGCCATGTCAGGTGAGCAGCCTTGCTTCATGTTGGGCCATCCATCCAAGATGCTTTTCCTCAGTCGTCTCATTGTTTCATCTTTGTTTGTCTCAGTCTTTATGAGCTCCATTTTTGCATCTGCTATGGGCAGTGCACTTATGATCATGTCCACGTAGGCGTTCATTTTTTCATCCATTTTGGTGTTTGCGGGCTCACTTGGGTCAACAGCTCTGGACAACGTGTCTGCTGTATACATCAGCTTACCCGGTGTGTATGCAACATTCAGTGTATAGCGTTGCAGCCTGATCATCATTCTTTGTATTCTAAGTGGACAGCTATTTAGTGGCTTTTGGAACAATGCAATCAAAGGCTTATGGTCAGTCTCTGCACTGATTGCTTGTCCTGACACAAACTGGTGAAATCTTTCACAGGCGTATGTGATGCTGAGCAGCTCCTTTTCTATTTGAGCATATCGCATCTCCGCTTCTGTCATTGAGCGCGATGCATATGCAATAGGTTGCCAGTAGTCATATTTTTGCAGAAGAACGGCACCGAGCCCACTCTGTGATGCATCTGATGATATCTTGATGGGTCTCGCTGGGTCATAAAACCTCAGAACTGGTTCCTCTGTGAGCAGTTTCTTTAGATCGCTCCATGACTTCTCATGCTCATGATTCCATTCCCATTCTATGTTCTTTTCAGTTAGTCTTCTCAGTGGCGCCATCTTTTCTGAGAGGTTGGATATGAATTTACCCATGTAGTTGATCATTCCATTAAACCTCTGCACGTCCTTTTTGCATTGTGGCTTTGGCATATTCTCAATGGCGGACACCTTTCTGGGATCTGGTCTGATGCCCTCACTGCTAAGGATATCTCCCACGAATGTCAGTTCTGTCACCCCGAGCTGGCATTTCTCTCTATTCAGCTTCAGGTTTGTTTTCCTTGTTGCTTCCAGCACTTTTTTCAGTCTCTCGTCATGCTCAGTTCTCGTGGTTCCCCATACTATGATGTCATCCATTGATGTATCAACTCCCTCCAGGTGCTCATAGATCATATGGATAGTTTTGTGATACACTTCAGGAGCTGAGGCAATGCCAAATGGTAAACTTAGGAATCTGTATCTGCCAAATGGACTGTTGAACGTGCACAGTCTTGAACTTGCCTCGTCCAGTTTCATCTGCCAAAATCCTGATGATGCATCTAACTTGCTGAAATACTTTGCATTTGCAAACTGTGACATGATTTCCTCACGTGTAGGAAGCTTGAAGTGCTCTCTCTTTATTGCTCTGTTTAGATCTCTTGAATCCAGGCAAATTCTGAGCTTTCCATTCTTTTTGTCCACAACGACGAGGGAACTCACCCACTCAGTTGGCTCATCTATCTTCTGAATCACATTCAGGCTTTCCATCCTGTCCAACTCTGCCTTCAGTTGCTTTTGAAGAGCAAACGGAACTTTTCTGCATGGATGTATGACCGTTGGCATATTTTATCTACTCTGATCGTGTGTTCTCCTGGAAGGCAGCCTAGACCCTGAAATAGGTCATTGTACTCTTTCATGAGTTCATCATAGACTGTCTCTCCTTCGCTTTCCACAACGAGGACTCTCTTTACCAGGTTCAGTCTCTCACAGGCTATTAAACCTAGTATGGCCTGCACATCCTTTGGCACCACAATTAATGCTAGCGTGTGCTCTCTGTCCTTGTGTGTCACTTTGACAATGCATCTTCCTTTCACTGGTATATCAGTACCTGAGTATCCTGTCACTTTCACTTTTATTCCATGTATCTTTGGTCTGGGTCTAATTTTCTTAAAATCAGTCTCTGATATCACATTAACTTGTGCTCCAGTATCCAATTTAAATGCAATGTGTATGTCATTCACTTTTAGTGTCAACATCCAGTCTCTTTTTTCTTTTTTGTTTTCAGACACAACATCCACATAGAACTCCTCTATCTCGATTTCATCTACTGCATGGACCTTGCTTTGTTGTGCTTGGTTCTTACAGCAACGGGCATAATGGTTGTTTTTGTTGCAACTATTGCATGTTTTACCATATGCTGGACACTTTTTTGGTGGATGCTGTGTACCGCATCGACTACATGACTTTCGATTGCCCCTTTCATTTTTGTTCGCTGGCCACGCCTCTTTTTTCACATTGGCGCTCTTTTTGTTAAACGGTTTGTGTCCGTTCTTTCTCACTGCATCCACGTTGCAGCTACTGTCACTGAACAGCTCCTTTGCCTGCGACTTCACAGTCTCTGTAGCCCTACACAGTGCTATGGCTTTTCCCAGGTCTAGATTTTGCTCTCTAAGCAGTCTTTCCCTTAGACCATTATCTGAAATACCACACACCAGTCTGTCTTTTATCAGCGAGTCTGTCAGTCCCCCAAATTCACACGTTTTGCTTCTGTTTCTCAGTTCAGTCACATACTGATCAATAGTCTCGCCCGTTTTCTGTACACATGTGAAAAATCTGTGCCTCTCAAATGTCACGTTACGTTTAGGTATGCAGTAGGCCTCAAACTGTTCCATTATTTTATCCAACTTCATTTTGTCTCCATCAGCAGCGAATGTGAAGTTATTATACACCTCGAGCGCTTCATCACCCACGACATGTAAGAACACTGACGCTTTCATTTTATCACTTTTCTCGTCAGCTGCGATTGCTGCTAAATACAACTCCAAACATTGTTTGAACCTCCTCCAACTTTCAGCCACATTACCTGTCAAATGAAACTTCGCCGGTGGGTGTAAACCTTCCATTTTTCACTTCGTTAGCTATTCTCCAATGGTAAGTAACGATGTTCTCTTTTGGCTTGCTAATATGTGGAGAGCTGATTTCACTGGATAGCTTGCTTGCCACTATCTCGTCGAGTTGCTAACTTCAGATTTTTCCTCTTCATCTCTTTCAATCACTTCTTCTAACACCATGTATTGATTTGTATGTGGGTTCAATGACGACACATTCATGAAAGAGAATGTCTTTTAATCTAAAGTGTCTTCAAGCATGTTAACAGTTTTACAGGAGACACCATCTTAGAGATCCATCTAAAACGAAACTAAAACTAAACTCCCTCTCTCACATGCCCTCTGCTGGTAAGGCATAAATAATCAAACAGGCAAATATGCTGGTAAGGCATCATAATCAAACAGGCAAATACCATCACTATTTGCTGATATCATTACAATACTGACCCACCACTAAACCACCATTAAAACTGATACCGACCCACCACTAATCCACCATTAAAACTGATACTGACCCTCCAATAAACCACCATTAAAACGGATACCGACCCACCACTAAACCACCATTAAAACTGATATCGACCCACCACTAAATCACCGAAAAAACTGATACTGACCCTCCACTAAACCACCATTAAAACTGATACCAACACACCACTAAACCACCAGTAAAACTGATATCGACCCACCGCTAAACCACCAGTAAAACTGATACCGACACACCACTAAACCACCATTAAAACTGATAACGACCCACCACTAAACCACCATTAAAACTGATACTGACCCACCACTAAACCACCATTAAACTGACCCACCACTAAACCACCATTAAAACTGATACTGACCCACCACTAAACCACCATTAAAACTGATAGCGACCCACCACTAAACCACCGTTAAAACAGATACTGAACCACGACTAAACCACCATTAAAACTGATACTGACACACCACTAAACCACCACTAAAACTGATAGCGACACACCACTAAATCACCATTAAAACTGATACCGACTCACCACTAAACCACCATTAAAACTGATATCGACACACCACTAAACCACCATTAAAACTGATACCGACTCACCACTAAACCACCATTAGAACTGATACTTACCCACCACTAAACCACCGTTAAAACTGATACCAACCCCCCACTAAACCACCATTAAAACTGATGCTGACACACCACTAATCCACCATTAAAACTGATATCGACACACCACTAAACCACCATTAAAACTGATACTGACACACGACTAATCCACCATTAAAACTGATACCGGCCCACCACTAAACCACCGTTAAAACTGATACTGACCTACCACTAAACCACCATTAAAACTGATACCGACACACCACTAAACCACCATTGAATCTGATACATAGAAACATAGAAGATAGGAGCAGGAGTAGGCCATTCGGCCCTTCGAGCCTGCTCCGCCATTCAATGAGATCATGGCTGATCATCCAAATTCAGTACCCTGTCCCTGCCTTCTCCCCATATCCCTTGATCCCTTTAGCCTCAAGAAATATATCCAACTCTTTCTTGAATATATTTAATGAACTGGCCTCCACCACCCTCTGTGGCAGAGAATTCCACAGGTTCACCACTCTCTGGGTGAAGAAATTCCTCCTCATTTCAGTCCTAAATGGCTTACCCCTTATCCTTAGACTATGACCCCTGGTTCTGGACTCCCCGGCCATCAGAAACATCCTTCCTGCATCTAGTCTGTCCAGACCTGACAGAATTTTATTGGTTTCGATGAGATCCCCTCTCAATCTTCTAAACTCCAGTGAGTATAAGCCCAATCGACACAATCTCTCCTCGTACGTCATTCCTGCCATCCCAGGTATCAGCCTGGTGAATCTTCACTGCACTCCTTCCATGGCAAGAACGTCCTTCCTCAGGTAAGGTGACCAAAACTGCACACAATACTCAAGGTGCGGTCTCACCAAGGCCCTGTACAACTGCAGCAAGACATCCCTGTTCTTGTTCTCAAACCCTCTTGCTACGAAGGCCAACATACCATTTGCCTTCTTAACCGCCTGCTGCACCTGCATGCTTACCTTCAGCGACTGGTGCACAATAACACCCAGGTCTCTTTGCACTTCCCCTTCTCCCAATCTATTGCCATTCAAATAATAATCTGCCTTCCTGTTTTTGCCACCAAAGTGGATAACCTCACATTTATCCACATTATAGTGCATTTGCCATGTTACTGCCCAATCACCCAACCTGTCCAAATCGTACTGGAGTTTCACGACATCATCCTCACAGCTTACCCTCCCACCCAGCTTTGTGTCGTCTGCAAATTTGGAGATATTACATCCAATTCCCTCGTCCAGATCATTAATATATATTGTGACCAGCTGGGGTCCTAGGTTACCCCACTAGTCACTGCCTGCCACTCGGAAAATGACCCGTTTATTCCAACTCTTTGCTTTCTGTCCACCAACCAGTTCTCTATCCAAGTCAATACCTTGCCCCCAATCCCATGTGCCTGAATTTTGCACGCTAATCTCTTATGTGGGACCTTATCAAAAGCCTTCTGAAAGTCCAAATACACCACATCCACTGGTTCTCCCTTATCTATTTTACCAGTTACATCCTCAAAAAATTCCAGTAGATTAGTCAAGCATGATTTACCTTTTGTAAATCCATGTTGACTGTCCGATCCTGTCACTGCTTTCCAAGTGCTCTGCTATTACATCTTTTATAATGGACTCTAGCATTTTCCCCACTACTGATGTCAGGCTTACCAGTCTATAATTCCCTGCTTTTTCTCTACCACCTTTTTTGAATAGTGGGGTAACACGGAAGACCTCTCCTGGTCCCTCAATACCTCCTCTCTGGTGAAGGAGGCCCAGCAGCGCCTATATTTCCTAAGGAGGCTGAAGGGATGTAACCTGTCACCCCTGATCCTCTCTAACTTTTACCGCTGCACAATAGAGAGCATCCTGACGAACTGTATCACAGTATGGTATGGCAGCTGTAGCCACTATGACCGGAAAGCCCTGCAGCGGGTAGTCAAAACTGCCCAACGCATTACCGGCACCCGGCTACCGACCATAGAGCACATATACCAGAAACGCTGTTTACGGAGGTCACGGACCATCATCAAAGACCCTACCCACCCCAGCCACAGTCTGTTCACCCTCCTGCCATCTGGGAGACGCTACAGATGCATTCGCACCCGTACGACCAGATTTAGGAACAGCTTCTTTCCCAGGGCTGTCATCCTACTGAACTCCACAAATAAACTCTAAAGCCTGCACATCTGCCAATGCACTTTATTATGGTTATGTTTATGTTAATGTATTACAAGCCAAATGAATGTTGAATGTTTAAATGTCTTAATCTAAATGTACACTCTCGGGAGCCGCAAGCCTACATTTCGTTGTACTGCACTTGTGCACTAACAATGACAATAAAGTTGATTATTATTATTATTATTATTATATAACATTAGCTACCCTCCAACCCATGGGTACTGTTCCAGAGTCTATCGAGTTCTGGAAGATGACCAGCAATGCATCTACTATCTCTAGGGCCACTTCCTTAAGTACCCTGGGATGTAGACCATCAGGCCCTGGGAGTTTATCGGCCTTCAGTCCCATCAATTTTCCTAACACCATTTCCCTACAAATACTGATTTCTTTCAGTTACTCCCTCTCATTAGACCCTATGTTCCCCAGCATCTCTGGGAGGTTATTTGTGTCCTCCTTTGTGAAGACAGAACCAAAGTATGTATTTAGTTGGTCTGCCATTTCCTTGTTTCCCATTATAAATTCCCCTGATTCTGACTGTACGGGACCTACGCTTGACTTCACCAATCTTTTTCTCTTCACATATCTAGTAAAGCTTTTACAGTCAGTTTTTATGTTCCCTGCAAGCTTACTCTCATATTCTATTTTCCCTTTCTTAATTAATCCCTTTGTCCTCCTTTGTTGACTCCTAAACTGCCCCCAATCCTCAGGATTATTGCTTTTTCTAGCCAATTTATATGTCCTCTCCTTGGATCTTATGCTATCCCTAATTTCCCTTGTTAGCCACGGTTGAGTCACCTTTTTTGTTTTATTTTTATGCCAAACTGGGATGAACAAATTCTGTAGCTCATCCATTTGGTCTTTGAATGTTTGCCATTGCCTATCCACCGTCAACCCTTTGAGTGCCATTCCCCAATCAATCCTACCCAACTCGCTCTTCAGACCATCGTAGTTTCCTTTATTTAAATTGAGGACCCTTGTCTCTGAGTCAACTACTTCATTCTCCATCTTAATGAAGAATTCGATCATATTATGATCGCTCTGACCCAAGGGGCCTCGTACAACAAGATTGCTAATTAATCCTTTCTCGTTATATAATACCCAGTCTAAGATGGCCTGATCTCTGGTTGGTTCCTCGACATATTGGTCTAGGAAACCATCCCGTAAACACTCCAGGAATTCCTCCTCCACAGTATTGTTACTAATTTGGTTGGCCCAATTTATATGTAGATTAAAGTCACCCATGATGACAGCTGTGCCCTTATTGCACGCTTCTTTAATTTCCCTTTTAATGCCATCCCCAACCTCCGCCTTATTGTTTGGAGGTCTATATACCACTCCCACTAATGTTTTTTTCCCCTTAGTATTTCTCAATTCTACCCATACAGATTCCACATCATCAGAGCTAATATCCTTCATTGCAATTGTATTAATCCCTTCTTTAACCAGTAATGCTACCCCACCTCCATTTCCTTTTTGCCTATCTTTCCTGAATATCGAATACCCCTGGATGTTGAGTTCCCAGTCTTGGCCATCCTTGAGCCATGTTTCCGTAATCCCAACCAAATCATATTCATTTACCTCTATTTGCGCAGCCAATTCATCCACCTTATTACAAACGCTCCTTGCATTAAGACAGAACCTTCAGGCTTGTTTTTTTAACGCTCTTAGACCTATTAGAATTATTATTTACTGTGGCCACGTTTGATTTAAACCGTTGATTTCTCTGACTGCCACTTTTGTTTTTCTCCTTCCTACCTTTTGCTTTTATCCCTGTTTTCCCTTCCTCTGTCTCCCTGCTCAGGTTCCCAACCCCCTGCCATTTTAGTTTAAACCCCCCCGAACAGTGCTAGCAAACCTCCCCGCAAGGGTATTTGTCCCGCTCTGGTTCAGGTGCAACCCGTCCGACTTGTACAAGTCCCACCTTCCCCAGAAGCAGGCCCAGTGATCCAGGAAACTAAAGCCCTCCCTCCTGCACCAACTCATTAGCCACGCATTCATCTGTTCTATCCTCCTATTCCTATACTCACTAGCACGTGGCACCGGGAGTAATCCAGAGATTACAACCTTTGAGGTCCTACTCTTTAATCTGCTACCTAGCTCCCTAAATTCTTGCTGCAGGACCTCATCCCTCTTCCTACCTATGTCGTTGGTCCCAATGTGAACCACGACCTCTGCCTGTTCACCCTCCCCCTTCAGAATGCCCTGCAGCCGTTCAGTGACATCCTTGACCCTGGCACCAGGGAGGCAACAAACCATCCTGGGGTCACGTCTATGGCCACAGAAACGCCTATCTGTTCCCCTTATGATAGAATCCCCTACCACTATTGCTCTCCCACTCTTTGTCCTCCCTTCCTGAGCAGCAGAAGCACCCCTGGTGCCAGGAAGTTGGCTGCTGCTGCCCTCCCCTGGTGAGTCATCCCCCTCTACAGTATCCAAACTGGTATACCTGTTTGAAAGGGGGATGGCCACAGGGATCCCCTGCACTACCTGCCTGCTTCTATTGCTCTGCCTGGTGGTCACCCATTTCCCATCTGCTTGTGCAGCCCTACCCTGCGGTGTGACCAACTCATCAAACGTGTAATCCACGACCCTCTCAGCATCGTGAATACTCCACAACCCATCCATCCGCAGCTCCAGCGCCTCCATATGGCCCGTTAGTAGCTGCAGCTGGATGCATTTCTGGCACACGTGGTCGTCAGGGACACTGGCAGCGTCCCTGAATTCCCACATAGAGCAAGAGGAGCATAACATGGGGCTGGGCTCTCCTGGCATGACTTACCCCTTTAATTAATTAAAATGAATTCAATACCACCAGTTAAAGATATACTCTAGGGCGCTTATTTACCAACTGTCCCCACTACACCACAGAGACCCAAGAAAATATAACCGCAGAATTTAAGCTTGTAATGTAAAGGAGAAAGAAAGAAATACTCACCAACCAATCACTTACCTGCTTCCTGGTGACGTCACACTTTGATTACTTTTTACCTCTCTCCCCGGCTGTTGAATTGGTACGCCTCGCCTCGCTCACTGCCGCCGATTACAAACTGCCGCCGATGCTCAGTGTTCCCACGCAGGTCCGCTCTGGTTGGGCCTCGCCTCGCTCACTGCCGCCGATTTCAAACTGCCGCCGATGCTCAGTGTTCCCACGCAGGTCCGCTCTGGTCGGGCCTCACCTCGCTCACTGCCGCCGATTTCAAACTGTCGCCGATGCTCAGTGTTCCCACGCAGGTCCGCTCTGGTCGGGCCTCGCCTCGCTCACTGCCGCCGATTTCAAACTGCCGCCGATGCTCAGTGTTCCCACGCAGGTCCGCGCTGGTCGGGCCTCGCCTCGCTCACTGCCGCCGATTTCAAACTGCCGCCGATGCTCAGTGTTCCCACGCAGGTCCGCTCTGGTCGGGCCTCGCCTCGCTCACTGCCGCCGATTTTAAACTGCCGCCGATGCTCAGTGTTCCCACGCAGGTCCGCTCTGGTCGGGCCGCTCCTCACTCACTGCCGCCCACCACTAAACCACCATTAAAACTGATACCGGCCCACCACTAAACCACCATTAAAACTCATTCCGACTGTAGAAATTAGGGGTTATAACTGGGGTTATAGTCTCTGGCCAGTCAGAAGTATCTGGGCTGCTCCAGAGCCCCGTGCAGTTTCGAATCGCTCCCCTTTTCTGGTTCTGACCACAGGACTTATTCAGTAGTGATGTAGACAAAACAAGACTCGTGGTTGGGTGCAAAGAAGACCAGTATTTATTGAAATAAAATGAAAATAATCAATACAGCACACCTATGCTAAATACAGCACTATTACTCAAATACAGTACACTTATGCTTACTACAGCACTATTACTCAAATACAGCACTTTTACCTAGTGCGGCACACTTTTACTGAACACAGTACACTCTTTTACTTAATACAGCACTTTTACCTAGTATGGCATACTTTTACTGAACACAGTACACTCTTTTACTTAATACAGCACTTTTACCTAGTGCAGCCCTTTTACTTAATAGGGGAGGAGAAAACGGACACAACGAGGGAAAATTGACTAAAATTACAATTTTAACAAAATTCCCCTTAACTCCCACCTCTAATACCTATCTAAGTTGCCTTGTAATGGGCCAGAAAATCTATGCTCACCAGTGAAACATCTGCTCCGTGCCCCTGCGGTCTGTATTCTTCACCGCCCCGAAGTAAAGATACCCCAGTATTTAAAAGTAACTGCTGGTATTCTACTTCTTTCGGGCGGGCTTGCTGAGCTGTTCTTCTGTGGGCAGAGCACGGAGGTGAGGCGGCAGAGAGAGAGAGAATGGCTTCCTGAGAGGCTATCTATATACCCCAATTGGGAGCTGAAATCTTCGCACCCAAATCCGGATGTATCTGGGCTATACAAAAGGGAATCGATCTGTCCCCATTGACTGTGATGGGTTTCAATGTATTACCCCATTCGTTTAAACTGGTATTCACTCAGTTTAAATGTCTTACTGATATCCCAAGTGCTGGACAAACGAATAGTCAATAGCACTAAGTGGTTTGTAAACAAACCCCCATTCATTGGCTGGTTTGAATAAAGCTGTCTCAGTTTGAAAAAAACATGTCTGTTTCCTTAAGTGCTGAGTAAACAGCCCTTGGATGTTAGTGTAAACAAATCCAATTGTCCTGCAGTCATGCCCAACCGCAATTGATTGGCAGTCTCAAGTACTTAATCTCTTAAGTCAACATTGTAGAGCGTTCGTGTAAACAAGGTTCTTTGATTGACAGTTTGAATACCTCATTACTTCAGAGGCTGTTTTTTTTTAAAAATCCTTTGTCAGCCATACAAGCAGGCTGCCCTTTTGTCTCCTGCCACGAGGTCTGACAGCCATCTTTGATTTTCCTTTCACATACACACAGGCTGTGTTGTGTCTTTTGCCACGAGGCCGGACAGCCATCTTTGATTTTCCTTTTCACACACACACAGGCTGCCTTTTCCTTCTGCCACGAGGTCTGATGGCCATTTTGATGCCCTGGATTTTTAAAGGTGTAGTCTACCCAGGTTTTCTTTAATCAAAAATATAGTCTTCGGACCTGTAGAGATTTTCTAGATTCTTGCGAAACCTTATACGACACACCACACACCACTAAACCACCATTAAAACTGATATCGACCACCACTAAACCACCGATAAAACTGATACTGACCCACCACTAAACCACCATTAAAACTGATACTGACCCACCACTAAACCACCATTAAAACTGATACTGACCCACCACTAAACCACCATTAAAACTGATACTGACCTACCACTAAACCACCATTCAAACTGATACTGACCGAAAAACTAAACCACCATTAAAACTGATACTGACCCACCAATAAACTACCGTTAAAACTGATACCGACCCACCACTAAACCACCAATAAAACTGATTCCGACCCGCCACTAAACCAGCATTAAAACTGATATCGACCCACCACTAAACCACCGAAAAAACTGACACACCACTAAACCAGCATTAAAACTGATACCGACCCACCACTAAACCGGCGTTAAAACTGATACTGGCACACCACTAAACCACCATTAAAACTGATATTGACCCACCACTAAACCACCATTAAAACTGATACCGACACACCACTAAACCACTGTTAAAACTGACACCGACACACCACTAAACCAGCGTTAAAACTGATAACGTCACACCACTAAACCACCATTAAAACTGATACCGACCCACCACTAAACCAGCGTTAAAACTGATACCGATCCACCACTAAACCAGCTACAAAATGTGATCATTCAAACTGAATCAAATACAATAACTGATATCAACTGACCACTAAATCACCAATAAAAACCTATACAAACTCACCACTAAACCAGCAATAAACAATGATATCGGCTCAATACTAAATCACCAAGAAAAACTGAAGCAAACTCACCACTAATCAAATAAAAACAGATTCCAATTCACTGTTAAACCACCAATAAAAACTGATACAAACTCACCACTAAACTACCAATAAAAACTGAGAACAACTCAAATAACAAAGGTTTTTTTGAGCCTCGAGGTGGGGTATGTATGTGTCGGTGTACCAGGTGGAATAGCCATAGTAAGCGTTGAAACTATATCTACATATATTTGTTTTTATATATCCACATATTAGTACTCATTCTGCAATGGCCAAGGAGACTTCGTATGCTACTAATCTGGGAGAACTTCAATGTAGTCTTTCTGAGACTAGCCTAAGTAGTCAAGACGACACACCCCTCTCCGTCCCGCCTCAGCTTATCCGAACTTGCACCAAATCCTGCTTACCCATCACCCTTGTGCTCCCTTAACTACATTGCTTCCTGGTCCGGCAATGTCTCCATTTTAAAATTCTCATCCTTGTTTTCAAATCTCTCCATGGAATCACCCCTCCCTATCTCTGTAGCTGCCTGCAGCCCTACAACCCTCCGATATCTCTGTGTTCCTCCAATCTGGCCTCTAGAGACAATCGAGTGTTTGAATGTTTTAAGTTGAGCATCCCTGATTTTCTTCGCTCCACCATTGGCAGCCATGCCTTCAGCTGCCTGAGACCTAAGATATAGAATTCCGTCCCTAAATCTCTCCACCTCTCTACTTCTCTCTCCTCCTTTAAGACATTCCTTAAAACCTACCTTTTTGATCAAGCTTTTGGTCATCTGTCCTAATCTCTATATGTGGCTTGGTGTCAAATTTTGTTTGATAATACTCCTGTGAAGTGCCTTGGGACATTTTACTATGTTAAAGGTGCTATATAAATGCAAGTTGTTGTTATTGTTGTTGATTTAATAAAGAGTATTTCCCAGACATTTCAATGTTTCCTAGTCCTCGAACCTGTATTTGAGGTAGAGGATGTATGACAATATCCTATAATACCTCCACATAAGGACAATAGGGATATATGACAATATCCTATAAAAACCCAATATTATTGGTGAGTCAGGCAGGACTAGAGACAATTGAGAGTTTGAGTGTTTTAAGTTGAGCATCTAATTGGGGACTGGCCATCTCTAAGATAGAAAGACTCATTACATGGCAGATTCAGGAAATATGGAGGCTCTGGGTGAATATATAGATGCGTACTTGGCATGGTGGGACGTCTTTAAAATTTAGTGATCTGTGGAGAAAATCAGATCGTTTGAGTGAATTAGCCCAGACCCTTAAAACTGACTTCCTGCAGATGGTGAAGGAGGGTAGAACACAAGTTAAAGAAAGAAAGACTTGCATTTATATAGCATTTTTCACGACCACCAGATGTCCCAAAACATTTTACAGCCAATTAATTAATTTTAAAGTGTAGTCACTGTTGTAATGTAGGAAACGCGGCAGCCAATTTGCGCACAGCAAGCTCCCACAAACAGCAATGTGATAATGACCAGACAATCTGTTTTTAGTGATGTTGATTGAGGGATAAATAGTGGCCAGGACACCGAGGATAACTCCCCTGCTCTTTTTCAAAATAGTGCCATGGAATCTTTTACATCCACCTGAGAGAGGAGACGCGGCCTTGGTTTAATGTCTCATCCGAAAGACAGCACCTCTGACAGTGCAGCATTCCCTGTCAGCCTAGATTTATGTGGTCAAGTCTCTGGAGTGGGACTTGAACCCACAACCTTCTGACTCAGAGGTGAGTGTGCTACCCACTGAACCACGGCTGAGAGTTGTGGGACCAAGGTTATTCTCAGTGACTAAGGCTGATCAGGGTCTCAGAAAGATCGAAGAAATTAAATAAACAGCATTAAAGAGTTAAAGAAAAAACACAGAAGAATGAAATCCAGTAACTTAAAGATAAGATCGTTGAGCAACAAACTCAGACAGGAAAAGACCAACTGGGTCATCGAACCTGTCCCATTCAGTCGTGAAGCCTTATACATCCTGAATAAGGTACAATATCATGAAATCTCATGGGAGAGGTGAAAAAACAGCAATAAAAAAACCTGAGGCCAATTATAGGGGAAAAAATTTGGAAAATTCTTCTCCGATCCTTCTAGGTGATCACAACATAACTTATATGACTTGGTACCTGTAGTGTATGTACCTTTAAGAGAGAACTACTTTTACAGCTCCTGTATACTGTAGTACCGGCAGTGACCACACCTGTATATAAGCCTTGAGCAGGCATCTGTACTGTTAGTCTTTAGACTACCCTCCTCCAGTAAACACCTGTTGATTGTTAATCTGCAGCCTCCGTCTAGTTATTGAAGAACACCATACCTTAAGATTTACGGATTCAACAGTGGCGACGAGGTCGATTCGAATCTACCTGCAGCTCTGCATTTCCTTCCAAGGATTCGCTCCGGGAGGACGGTGGAAGAAAGTCGAAGCCAGAAGCACGGGCGTCGACCACGAGCAACCGCCCAGTCATCCGGCAGAGAGAGTAGACATCGCAGGGGAGGATGTTGAGAGCTGGGCTTGGTTATCCAGCCACGACGATCCAGCAACAGACTGGCAACAGGTACAGCGCAGACCCTTCCTGGACAGCGGCGGCTGGAGCCGACCGACGGCACAGAAAAGACCAAGCAGCGTCAACGGAAAACAAAAAGAGAGAGAGGGTAAAGCACAGCTGGGGTTCAGGACCGAGCGGCGGCAACGAGAGAGGCGCACAGGAGAACGCGCAGAGCGCAGCCAGGGCTCAAGGGCGGAGCAGTGTCTGCGGGGAAAGAAAGGGAGCGCGGGAGACGCCATTTGAGCCGCGGAGAAGAAGGGAGAGCGCGGGAGACGCCATTTTTGAAGCCGCGGCGGAGAAGAAGGGTGAGCGCGGGAAGAAAGGAAAGCATGGGAGACGCCATTTTGAGCCAGCAGAGAAGAAGGGAGAGTGCGGGAGATGCCATTTTAGAAAGTCTAACCACACCCAAGGATGCCGAAGTGTGGCAGTGTCACTGCATTCGACAATGAAGTCGAAGATTGGGCGACATGTGTGGAACGCATTGAAGTGTACTGCAAGGCGAATGAAGTGCCAGATGCCAGGAAAGCACTGGTTTTGTTGAATTCCATGGGTGCAAAAACGTATGGCTTACTGCGAAACCTAATAACCCCAGAGAAGCCAGTGGATAAGGATTTCAAAAGCATAGTGGAAATCCTACAGGACCACTTAAACCCCACACCGCTGCTAATAGCAGAAAGATTTAAGTTCCACAAAAGGAACCAGCAGAAAGACGCAAGTAATGCTGAGTATTTAACGGAACTGCGCAAGCTATCGAAACACTGCCAGTTTGGAATGGGACTAGCAGATACGTTAAGGGACAAGTTTGTGTGTGGGCTTCAAAGTGAAGGAACCCAGAAACGGCTTCTAACAGAAAAGGATCTTACACTGGACAAGGCTTTCAGCATGGCAGTATCACACGAAGCAGCCGCACGGGGCGCTGCAGAGATACAACGGAGACCGCAAGAATATGGCAGCAATGAAATGTCATATGGAGCAGGGAAGTGTTATCGCTGCGGCAGAACAGCATACGACCAGAAGGATTGTTGGTTCAAAGAACAAGTGTGCAGACAGTGTGGAAAAGCAGGACACATAGCAAGAGTCTGCAGGTCAGGGAAGAAAACCAGCAGCAAGAAATCTCCACAGGAGAAGTACAAAAAGGTACATAAGGTGATGGACAGTAGTTCAGATGAACAGAAAAGTGATACAGACTCCGGAAGCAAGGAGCTGGGTTGTCTGAAACTACATAATGTAACCAAAATGGAGGATCACCAGATTATCTGGGTCACGCTCAAGATAGACGGAGTCCAAGTGAAAATGGAATTGGACACAGGATCAGCCCTAACAGTCATAAACCAAAGGGACTACAAGCGGTTATTTTCACATATACCCTTGAAAGCTACAGAGAATGTCTTGAAGACGTACACGGGGCAAAAGGTCTACCCCTAAGGAAAAATAAGGGTGAACGTGATATACAAAGGCCAGGAAATATCTAAAATGGACCTATATGTATTGCCAGATGGAGGACCACCACTACTAGGACGTGAATGGATCTGGAAGATACAATTAGATTGGCATTCCATACAGGCACTGAAGGTTGAGGCCAAATAGGATGATGACGTCACACCTGGACGACTGTCAAAAATGCTAACTGACGCACAAGAAGTGTTCCAGGAGGGACTCGGAACACTAAAAGGCATAACAGCGACGATTAAAATAGAGGAAAATGCAAGCCCAAAGTTTTTTAAGGCCTTATGTGATCCGACCAGCCGTCGAAGCAGAGCTGGAAGGTTTGGAATGTTCAGGAGTACTGTCCAAAGTGGACTGGAACAAGTGGGCTACACCCATCGTTCCTGTAATGAAGAGGTCATTGAGTAATACGCCTGGGGAACCAAAGAAGGTCCGCATCTGTGGGGATTTTAAGGTGACAGTGAACCCAGTCCTTCACACGGTACAATATCCACTTCCACAGATTGAAGATATTTTCGCCTTGCTATCTGGAGGTAAACACTTCACTAAGATTGATCTGGCCCAGGCGTACCTGCAAATGGAGGTAGAAGAAGCCTCGAAAAAATACCTCACGATCAACACTCATAAAGGTCTCTACCAATACAACCGGCTGGTGTTCGGGGTAGCATCGGCTCCGGCTATTTGGCAAAGGGCAATGGATCAAGCCCTGCAAGGGATTTCAGGGACCCAGTGTTATTTGGATGACATCCTGGTCACGGGCGAAAATGACAGTGATCACCTCGCCAACCTGGAGAAGGTGCTCACTAGATTAAAGGAATATGGGCTACGAGCTAATCGCCACAAGTGCGAGTTTTTCCAGAAGCAGATCTCGTATTGTGGCCACGTTATTGATGAAGAGGGGTTACATAAGTCCCCTGAAAAGATTGAGGCAGTAGTCAAAGCTCCAGCACCGGAAAATGTGTCACAACTGAGGTCGTTCCTCGGGCTGGTGAACTACTACCATAAGTTTTTACCAAATTTGTCTACAGTATTACACCCACTGAACACCCTACTGCAACAGGGGGTACCATGGAAGTGGAATGACGAATGTAAACGAGCTTTCCAGAAGTGCAAAGAATTGATCACATCAAAAGAGGTGTTGGCCCATTTCAACCCAGCACTACCAATTCGGTTGGTGTGTGATGCATCACCCTATGGTATTGGAGCGGTGCTGTCGCACAAATTCCCAGACGGGTTGGAGAGGCCAATAGCCTTTGCGTCTCGGTCACTAACCTCAGCCGAGCGCAACTACGCCCAGATTGACAGGGAGGCCCTCAGCCTAGTATGGGGAGTAAAAAAATTCAACCACTATCTGCATGGGCAGAAGTTCACCTTGCTGACTGACCACCAACCACTTGTGTCCATCTTTAAACCAAAGAAGGGCGTTCCGGTGATGACTGCACAACGGCTACAAAGATGGTCCCTTTTTCTAGGGGCGAACCAATATGAAATAGAGTATAAGGGCACGAAACAGCATGGAAACGCTGATGGGCTATCACGCCTGCCACTGCCTACTGTGGAGGGAGCACCAGCAGTCCACCCTATTGAAATATTTTATTCGTCGATAATTGAACGCTTGCCAGTAACTAACGCGGATATAGAGAAGGAGACCCGCAATGATCCGACACTGTCTCGGGTATATGATTTGACGGTGAAGGGATGGCCAACACATGGCGACTCACTGTTGCCAGCATTCTCATCCAGAAGAGAAAAGCTGTCAGTATGCCAGGGGACAGTGATGTGTGGATCCCGAGTGGTAATTCCACCCAAGTTAAGGGAGAGAGTGCTCAATGAGCTTCACGAAGGCCATCTGGGAGGGGTGAAAATGAAAAGCCTTGCTAGGGCTTATGTGTGGTGGCCGGGGATCGATCAACAAATCGAGGACCTAACAAAGAGCGGCTCAGGATGCCAGAAGGTCCAAAATGCACCACCACATGCCCCTCTACACCCATGGGAGTGGCCCTCCTCTCCATGGCAACGGGTGCATATTGATTTTGCTGGTCCATTCATGGACTCAATGTTCTTAATAGCAGTGGATGCGCACTCAAAATGGCCTGAGGTGATCAAAATTTCCTCCACCACTACAGAGAAAACAATTGCAGTCCTACGGACCATATTTGCCAGGAACGGCTTGCCAGAGCAGATTTGTTCTGATAACGGACCACAGTTTGTGTCCGAAGAGTTTCGGAAATTTATGAGAAGGAATGGGGTAAGGCATTACACATCCGCCCCGTATCATCCAGCCACAAATGGATTGGCTGAGGGGTTCGTACAAACCTTTAAAAAGGCAATAAGGGCCATGTGCGATGATGACATTCCACTACAGCATAAGGTGGACAATTTCCTGTTAGCCTACAGAAATGCGACACATGCAGTTACCAACCAGACCCCGGCCATGATGTTCTTTAACCGAAGGTTGAGATCTCGTCTGGATTTGCTCAGGCCAAATGTGCGAAGAAATGTTGAGGATAAGCAATTCCAGCACATCAATGAGAAGCTGACAAGGAGCTTCAATGTAGGACAACCAGTCTTGGCCCGCGACTACCGAACAGAGAAATGGCAACCCGGAACGATATGCACACGGCAGGGGCCACTAATGTACAGAGTGGATGTCGGGGAGAACATTGTGAGACGCCACGTCGACCAGATCCTAGCGTCACAGGAACGAGTCAACCCCATGTCTCGTGTACATGGGGATGAACCTGACATACCGGTAGCATCTACCCCAGAAACAGTAGCAGCGGAAACTGATGGACTAACCGACGAAAGGGGGCCAGAATCGCCTCCGCACCAAGAACAAGACACTCAGGAAAGGCACTATCCAGAAAGGATCAGGAAGCCGCCCCAAAGACTGAATCTATAAATGGACTATTTCAGTTAAATGTGCATGTTAAAGTGTTAACTGTTATTTGAATGTTATGGGTACTGCTAATCTAAAAGGGGAGGAATTGTAGTGTATGTACCTTTAAGAGAGAACTACTTTTACAGCTCCTGTATACTGTAGTACCGGCAGTGACCACACCTGTATATAAGCCTTGAGCAGGCATCTGTACTGTTAGTCTTTAGACTACCCTCCTCCAGTAAACACCTGTTGATTGTTAATCTACAGCCTCCATCTAGTTATTGAAGAACACCATACCTTAAGATTTACGGATTCAACAGTACCTACCTCTTGTATGACATGATCTCCACCCTATCCAGGAAGTGGTCCGGCTCTCTCTTTAATGTGTACAGTGAATCAGCATTCACCGTACAAGCCTTTCCTAGTCCCAGCTGTCCAATTAGAACTTAAAATCAGGGAGAACTGAGGTCCCCTTCTTCAGCCCATTCATTATCCAGTTTTCAACTTCCTTCTTAACTCCGTGAGCTGTCATGATAGCCCGAGATACCTGCGAGTATTCTTATCAACTGATTTCTGGAAGCTAAGATATATTACATCTCCAATATTACCTTCATCCACAAACTGTTACATTCGAAAATAAATATACCAATAAAATCATTGTACAAAGTGCCTTTCCTAAACCTACGATGGTTTAGATTCACTGGTTCGTCCCTCTCTATCCACTCTTGAATTGTTTCCTTTTTAATAGCCTCCAATATTTTTCACACTGTAGATGTCAAGCTAACAGGTCTATAATTCCAAGCATCATATGTTCCTTTATTATTAGCCTTGTGCCCAATGAGCGTTGAAAAATTACTGCAACAATTCCCCCACTTCCAGCCTCATTTCCTTTAGCACTCTCAGGTCCATTATGAATTTCCAACGACTTCAGGTTCTTAATGACCATCTAATGGATGACCACTATTTTCACCATGAACATAATAACAACTTGTATTTATATAGCACCTTTAATGTAGTAAAATGTCCCAAGGTGCTTCACAGGAGCGTTATCAAACTAAATTTGACACCGAGCCACATAAGGAGATACTAGGACAGGTGACCAAAAGCTCGGTCAAAGAGGTAGGTTTTAAGGAGAATCTTAAATGAGAAGGGAGAGGCGGAGAGGTTTAGGGAGGGAATTCCAGAGCTTAGGGCCTAGACAGCTGAAGGCACGGCCACCAATGGCAGAACGATGAAAATTGGGGATGCGCAAGAGATCACAGAATAGAATGAGAAAGCGTCAATTGCTGAGTTAGCAGTTCTGAGCTAAGGCAACAGATGAGCGCTATAATTAAGCTCAGCACCCCAGAGTTAGGGAGGTTAAAGACACAAGCAGGGCTCCTGTTCCTGATCGCTATCCAGATGTCTAGATGTGGGGGTGAGGGAAGCATCTGGCTTGACTGGTACGCCCCAACAGTTGAATAACCTGCTGACAATCGCCGGGTGGATTTTCCTATTTAGTGCTTGGGGGCAAGGCATCAAATGGGCGTGGACCATCGGGTCTTCTGTCCATTCATTTAAATAGTGGACATGTGATCCTCCCAGCCCCAAATTTCCCTGTTAAGCTCCACCCATGTGAAGGTTTGACCCCCAGACACTAAAGAGGAAAATCTGCTCCATTTTCCAGGGTCACATATGTAGCATGGCCACTTGCTCGAGGCCCCAGTGGAACCCTGGCCCCAACAGGAGTCGCTCGCTATCTGAAGAAGAGAGGAGACAACTGGGCAGAGACAAACCAGTGCTGTGCTGCCCTAACTTCATCGGAAGTGCGGCAGAGGGATCTCTGAGCCAGTTACGGCCTGTGCTAAGTTAGCAAATCTTTGCCAGGTACCAATAGGAACATCCTCGGGTTAGACAGGGAGAAACCAGCTTATACGGATGTCAAGTCTGAGCAGGATCAGTAACACAAAAGCAAAATACTGCGTATGCTGGAAATCTGAAATAAAAACACATCATTCACTTTGCTTCCAATTTCCACCCTCCCCTCGCCTTCATGTGTTCCATCTCTGACTCTACCCTTCCCTTCCTCGACTTCTCTGTCTCCATTTCTGGGGATAGACTATCGACAAACATTCACTATAAGCCCACTGACTCCCACAGCTACCTGGACTACACTTCCTCCCACCCAACTTCCTGTAAGGACTCTATTCCATTCTCCCTGTCTCTCCATCTTCGTCACGTCTGTTCTGACGATGCCACCTTCCATACTAGTGCTTCCGATATGTCTCCCTTTTTCCTCAACCGAGGATCATATAACTAGGGCTGTAGAGAGGGCTTTAAACTAACTAGTGGGGGGGAGGTTCCTAGAGGGCAAATAATAAAAATGACAACAGAGAAGGTCATAGACTTAGGTAGCAGTGGGGAAATTAAAAACCAAAGCGTGTCAGGAAGGGGCAGAAGGTATGGAGTAAAAGGTAAAGTAATAAAAAGGGCAAAAGCAGGAACTAAGTGTCACAAAACATATTTGAAAGTTCTCTATCTGAATGCACGTAGCATTCGTAACAAAATAGACGAGTTAATGGCACAAATAACTACATATGGATATGATCTTGTGGCCATTACAGAAACATGGCTGCAGGGTGACAATGCCTGGGAATTAAACATACCAGGTTATTTAACGATCAGGAAGGACAGGCAGGAAGGAAGGGGAGGTGGGGTGGCTATGTTAATAAAGGAAGGAATCACTGTAATACAGAGAAATGATATTGGGTCAAAAGATCAGGATAATGAAACAGTTTGGGTGGAGGTAAGGAATAATAAGGGGAAAAAAACACTAGTGGGCGTAGTCTATAGGCCTCCGAACAGTGGCAACTCTGTTGGACGGAGTATCAATCAGGAAATAGTTGAGGCTTGTAATAAGGGAACATCTATAATTATGGGGGATTTTAACTATCATATTAATTGGATAAATCAAATTATGCATGGCTGCCTTGAGGATGAGTTCATTGAGTGTATTAGGGATGGGTTTCTTGAGCAGTATGTAACTGAACCGACCAGGGGGCAAGCAACCTTAGATCTGGTCCTGTGTAACGAGATGGGATTAATTAAAAATGTCCTAGTAAAGGATCCCCTTGGAATGAGTGACCATAACATGGTTGAATTCCATATTCAATTAGAGGGTGAGAAGGTTGGATCTCAAACAAGCGTGCTAAGCTTGAATAACGGAGACTATGAAGGTATGAGAGCGGAATTGAGTAGAGTGGATTGGGAAAATAGATTAAAGGGTAAGACGATACATGATCAGTGGTGTACATTTAAGGAGTTATTTTACAACTTCCAAAAAATATATATTCCACTGAAAAGAAAAGGGTGTAAAAGAAAAGACAGCCATCCGTGGCTAAGTAAAGAAATTAAGGATAGTATTCGACTAAAAACAAGGGCATATAAGGTAGCCAAATCTAGTGGGAGGATAGAGGATTGGGAAAACTTTAAAAGACAGCAAAAAATAACAAAAAGATTGATTAAGAAAGGGAAGATAGATTATGAAAGTAAATTAGCAAAAAATATAAAAACAGATAGTAAGAGTTTTTATAGTTATATAAAAAGAAAAAGGGTGGCTAAAGTAAATGTTGGTCCCCTAGAGGATGAGACCGGGAAATTAATGGTGGGAAATATGAAGGTGGCAAAAACACTGAATGAATATTTTACATCAGTCTTTACAGTAGAAGACACTAAGAATATCCCAACACTGGACAAACAGGGGGCTAAAGGGGGGGAGGAGCTAAACACGATCAAAATCACTAAGGAAGTGGTACTCGGTAAAATAATGGGACTCAAGGCGGATAAATCACCTAGACCTGATGGCTTACATCCTAGGGTCTTGAGGGAAGTGGCGGTAGGGATTGTGGATGCATTGGTAATAATTTTCCAAAACTCCCTGGACTCGGCAAAGGTCCCGGCAGACTGGAAAACTGCTAATGTAACACCCTTATTTAAAAAGGGCAGTAGACAGAAGGCTGGAAACTATAGACTGGTTAGCCTAACATCTGTGGTAGGTAAAATTTTGGAGTCCATTATTAAGGAGACAGTAACAGGACATTTGGATAATCATAATTTAATAGGACAAAGTCAGCATGGTTTTATGAAGGGGAAGTCATGTTTGACAAATTTGCTGGAGTTCTTTGAGGAAGTAACGTATAGGGTGGATAAAGGGGAACCAGTGGACGTAGTGTATTTAAACTTCCAAAAGGCATTTGACAAGGTGCCACACAAAAGATTATTGCTTAAGATAAAAAATCACGGGATTGGGGGTAATATTCTGGCATGGATAGAGGATTGGCTATCTAACAGAAGGCAGAGAGTTGGGATAAATGGTTCATTCTCAGACTGGCAATCAGTAACTAGTGGTGTTCCGCAGGGGTCAGTGCTGGGTCCCCAACTCTTTACAATCTATATTAACGATTTGGAGGAGGGGACCGAGTGTAACATATCAAAGTTTGCAGATGATACTAAGATGGGAGGGAAAGTAGTGAGTGAGGAGGACATAAAAAACCTGCAAGGGGACATAGACAGGCTAAGTAAGTGGGCAGAGATTTGGCAGATGGAATACAATACTGGAAAGTGTGAGGTTATGCACTTTGGCAGGAAAAATCGTAGAGCAAGTTATTATCTTAATGGCAAGAAACTGGAAAGTACTGAAGTACAAAGGGATCTGGGGGTCCTGGTGCACGAAACTCAAAAGGTTAGTATGCAGGTGCAGCAAGTGATTAAGAAGGCCAATGGAATGTTGGCTTTCATTGCTAGGGGGATAGAATATAAAAATAGGGAGGTATTGCTTCAGTTGTACAAGGTATTGGTGAGACCGCACCTGGAATACTGCGTACAGTTTTGGTGTCCATACTTAAGAAAGGACATACTTGCTCTCGAGTCAGTACAAAGAAGGTTCACTCGGTTAATCCCGGGGATGAGGGGATGGACATATGAGGAGAGGTTGAGTAGATTGGGACTCTACTCATTGGAGTTCAGAAGAATGAGAGGCGATCTTATTGAAACATATAAGATTGTGAAGGGGTTGGATCGGGTGGATGCGGGGAAGATGTTCCCGATGATGGGTGAAACTAGAACTAGGGGGCATAGTCTTAGAATAAGGGGCTGCTCTTTCAAAAACTGAGATGAGGAGGAACTACTTCACTCAGAGGGTGGTAGGTCCATGGAATATGCTGCCCCAAAATGCTGTAGAAGCTACATCATTACATAAATTTAAAACAGAAATAGACAGTTTCCTAGAAGTAAAGGGAATTAAGGGTTACGGGGAGCGGGCAGGAATTTGGACATGAGTCTAGGTTCGGATCGGTCATGGCCCTGTGGGTAGCGGAGCGGGCCCAGGGGCCGTGTAGCCTGATCCTGCTCCTATTTCGTGTGTCTAATTCTGTTAGATTCAGGAGATGGTTCTGTGATAGTGGATTGGCGGTTAGGATCAGATCAGCCATGATCTTATTGAATGGCGGAGCAGGCTCGAGGGGCCGATTGGCCTACTCCTGCTCCTATTTCTTATGTTCTTATGTTCTTATGATTCCCCTTTACTGTGGTTGACGCGGCCCTCGACCGTGTCCGTTCTATTTCCCGCACTTCTGCTCTCATCCCCTCCCCTCCCTCCCAGAACCACGATAAGGTTCCCCTTGTCTTCACCTTTCACCCCATCAGCCTTCACATTCAACGGATCATCCTCCACCATTTCCATCAAACACATCTTCCCCTCCCCTTTCAGCATTCTGAAGGGACCGTTCCCTCCATGACACCCTGGTCCACTCCTCAATCACCCCCAACACTCTTTTGATTAGGCACTTTACAGCCTTCCAAACACAATTTTGAGTTCAACAATTTCAGCTCATAACCTCTGCCCCCATTTTTTCAGTTGGCAGCTGTTGTTGATAATTCTGCTATTCTCATTTACATCTCCTCTAGACCCATCTTTTGCTTCTTTACTTGTCCCATTACCATCTCCTTTCACCTTGCACCATCATCCCTTTTGTCATTTAATCTCTCCTGCCTTCCACCCGATCACAGACCTTCCCTTTTGTTCTTTCGTCCCCTCCCCCCTCTCCCTGCCCCTGCACTTGCTTAAAATCTGTTACATCTCTAACTATTTCCAGTTCTGATGAAAGGTCATCATTAATGTTAACTCTGCTTCTCTCTCCACAGATGCTGCCTGACCTGCTGAGTGTTTCCAGCATTTTCTGTTTTTATTTAAGAACAGGATCATGCTTCTCTTTGCTTCTCTTACGGTCAAACGCCTCTCAACAATCACTGCCAAGGTTCACACATGAATAATGACCACTCGATGAGGTGCTGGAGAGTACCAGGTGCATTTTCATCCCTACCCCAGCATTGAGTCAACACCTTCAGTTGAGTGAGGGGGGTGGGGTGGGGTTGGGAGGGGGGAGCTATTGAGAGAATTTTTTTTTTTGCAATGCCAAATAAAGACATCATTAGAAGGATAATCATAGAATTATAGAATCATACAGCACAGAGGGAGGCCATTCAGCCCATCGTGCCTGTGCCGGCTCTTTGAAAGAGCTATCCAATTAGTCCCACTACCCTGCTCTTTCCCCATAGCCCTGAAAATTAGTCCATTTCAAATATACATCCAATTTCCTTTTGAAAGTTATCATTGAATCTGCCTCCACCACCCTTTCAGGCCGTGCATTCCAGATCATAACAACTCGCTGCATAAAAAAAATTCTCCTCCTCTCTGGTTCTTTTGCCAATCACCTTAAATCTTTGTTCTCTGGTTACCGACCCTCCCGCCAGTGGAAGCTGTTTCTCCCTATCTACTCTGTCAAAACCCCTCACAACGGCATCATTTAAAATTTTACTTATAAAGGATGGTTCTGACTACCAGAAAAGTCTGAAACATTATAGTGAGGCTGAGATACGTAAAACCCAATGGTACGTGTATAAGAAGGCTGGCAAAGTGGATATTGTCTCTTTCAGTCATGTGTGGGGACAGTTACAACTCCTGGAGTGTGTCTGCTTGTAATTGATGTAATCCTGTCATGCACTGCCGTCACCTCAGGAAATAAACTGACAAGAAATGGCACCCGGGTCGTTCTGCAGAAACGGTGGCATTTGGAATTGCAAGGTGTCTTGAAATGTATTTCATTTTACATAATCAAAACTTATTGTACAATATTAATTAACCTCTTAACTTTATCAATCCACAAAAATGAAAGCTTAATGTATTTTAATTATTTTTATACATTCACTCAAAGAATGCTTGTGCCGTCTTTTTGTCATTGGTGTTACTTATACCTTAAACAAAATTAAAGGCTTATCAGAATGCTATTTCTCAATTCAATCTGCACATACACTGAAAGACAGAGTAGGTTGGATAATAATTTAAAGAAAAAGTTTTGATTATTTATTTATTTATTATAATCAGGTATGTGTAAAGTTACATTGTGTGACATTTTTTCATTTGCGCCATCATGTTTTTGCTATAATATCAACAATAACTGAAGGACAGTCATCAAAATTGAATGATACGATCCTTAAACTGCTAACTCATGAATAAAGCAACAATCAACAAACACAAAATTATTATAAAGTCAAAAATGACACCTTTGATATCATATCACTGAAAAAAAACATGCAGTAACACTAGTGACACAATACAACACCAATGACTTGACCCCAGACTATTTCAAACAACTCAATGAATTTATTGCATTTCATCTAACTAATGTGCCATTTTTTTCAGTTAACTCATTTACAGCACTGAGAGATTCATATAATTTGAGTAATAACATAAAAAAACTTAGCCAAAGCACTTTAAGACCAAAGAGGAGCACATTAAAGAGAGCACATTAAGACCAAGACCAAGAATGATTGTGTCTGAACATTGTCATCAACATCGTAGTCAACATCACCATTTTCATAGACACTCATAAAACATGTAGCCTAGTTCTATCCTGATTGAGCCAGATATAAAACATACTCATTAGAACACAAGTAAACAAAGTAATCTGTCTTTACATCAACTTTAGGCTTCCAGCAACTGGTTTTTGACTTGTGGTCACACATCCAGCTGCCCCTTCAAATATGTCCAGATCTTCTGGTCAACCTGAACTGATCGTTTGTTCACAGGAACGGGCTCTGGCATGAAACACATTATCTGGTCGTCCCCATACCAGTTTACGTCATCTCTTGGGCTTGGCCAGAAAAACCTGTTCACGCCATTCCTGTGCATGCACTTGTCTTTTATGTTGTGCTCTTCCACCTCCAGTATAATGCCAGGGTATGGCTGGTCATCATACCTCACAATACACCACTGCCCGCTATGGTGAGTCTCAATGACATCAGGTCGGTGTGGTTGTTGTGGAGCAGAGTGGTCACGTTCTGTATGCGGCACAGCTCCTACAATGATTTCTTGGAGACTGTAACATGGGCAATCCCACACGCCCTCTGCTGCATGGCAGAAACAACTGATGTCTCTGTATTTGAGGATGCCATGTGTGATGCTCAAAACGTGATGCATTTTCATGGTCCCCTTTATTGCCACAAGAGGCACCTCCAGCATTTTCTGTGCCTTAGTCTCAACATCTTCCTCGCTTACATAGAACAGTTTCACCTGCGTTCCAGAGTCCTTTAACTCCTGGAAGAAAGAGAGTGCATCTGGGAAATCCCTTCCCTGACAGACCAAGGTGTCGGCTGACCTCTTTAATGCACCCCCCACCCCATCCGGAGCACCCTTCCCATGGCTTGCCTCGAAGAAGTTCCAAGTGGTTTTAAGGAAGCTCTTCTGGTGAGGTTCTGAGCAAATCATGTAGAAATTGCCCTTCTGCTTGTATTGGGTGGCAGGGCCATCGCTGAAGAAATGAAGATTCTGGACTTCAGGGCACTGATTTTTCACCATCTCCAGGATGGGGTCAAGATGAGCCCATATAGCCACTGGGTCGTGCCTTCTACTTGGGGAGATCGTACTAAAGGGTATGGGGGGCTGGTCCTGCACATAGAGAACACCAGTGTGGAGGGTCACTTGTTGATGTGACCCCCCAAAGTGCACAGACTGGATTTCATTTGCATACTTGCAAGTGTAGTTTTCACTAAAATCTATGTGTATAAGGCAGTCCTTGGAGGTCAGGTTCTCTCTTAGATTTCTGTAAGCATTGTACTGCCAACGGATGTTGAAGATGTGTCTGCGGAATTTAAAGAGCCTATCTTGAAAATGGGTAGCAAGCTCATCCTCTGTTATTGGCACATCTTTCTTGACAGTGATTGTTCTTCTCTTCTCAGACTCTTCACCTGGTTTGGAATGGTCAATCTTCTCCAGACGCCACTGGGTTAGTTACCAGTGTATTTGATGTTGATTCGGTGAGGGGATATGTGGTGCGTTCACATTCTTGGCATTCACCAGGGGCACATGACTTTGAGTTGTTGCAGACGGTGCTGTCAGCCATTTCATCCAGGTTTTTACACTCTGAGAGCCCAAGTTTGTACAGTGTATCTGCCATAAACTGAAGATTTTCATGAGTCTTGCACTGACATGTTTCTCTGTCCTGCTTATTTGGTGTCACAACCCAAAAGGGTCTCTGCCTGCAGAAGAAGGCATAAGAAATCTGTTCTCCATGCTCAGCAACCAATCTCTTGTGGCGGTTGAGCAGGGAGTCACAGAGTAACCTCCTCTGTTCTTCACCTTCTGGAGAGTGATTGTGTTTTTCTTTCCTGTGGTCAGTCTGCTGACATCATCTCTTAGGTAGAACTGTCTCACAGTCTTCCTCTTGTTTGTGGTGGTTTCTCGAGAGCTGATCTGTGGTTTTCTCCGAGCTTTGTATGAGAAGCCAATGCTCTTCTGGCACAGCAGCTGGAATTTGTATTTTCTGATCAGCTTTCCCGTCAGTATGTTTGCAAAAACCTGTTTGGATTTTGTTTCTTTGGCTGCATTGTACTTTTCCTTTAAATCTCCCACAAGAGCAAAGTGGAATTTCAAAGCTTTCTTGACTGGAGAGTGGACTGTGTAACCTTGGAGGATCTCTTTTGTCTTCGTTCCTGGGCTTTCGGAATTTGCAACTCTACCCCGCAAACGGAAATAACGTTTCTTGTACATGTTGCATTGTCGTTTGCTTTCCTCAAGCTTATCTTCCAACTTCTGAATTTTCCTCTGGCTCCTTTGTGCATCTCTCCTGCGCGCTCTCCTCCCTTGTCGTAGTTGTCTGTCAAATATATTGGTGTAATATGTCAGAATAGTAATCCAATCATGTCTTCAATTATATTAAAATCATTCAAATATCTAATTTAATCAATTTCTATGATCAATTTCTCATTTCCCTTCCTATGAAATGACTAACACCAATGTCTTCAGTTCTACCTTGAGATGCTGGGTGAACTCTCTGGAGATGATGGGGGGGTCAAGACTGTCTCTCCTGCTCTCATATCTTGCCTGTGTCTTGCCTGGTTGACTCGCCATGCCTTGCGCTGACCTCTCTTTGCCCTTTCACTGAGATCATTTATTTTCTTTCTTTTTTTTGTTGCTATATCATTGGCATAACCCTGACGCCTTTTTTCTAAGTACTCTGCTCTACGTGTAGGGTCTGCATCCCTGCGCTGTCTGTAAAGCCTCTGCTTCTCAGCTGCACTCAATTTCGCCATACCTGACAAAAGGAACAATAACAATAACAATAGGAAGTTATGAAAATGAAACAATATGTGGTATTTTGCTCTAATAACTTTTGTTGAAGCTTTTATAAAAGCTCATTTACACAAAAACGTCACTGGTATTACTGATTGTCATTGGTGTTACCAGGAGGAGTAGTAACACCAATGACGGTAACACCAATGACAATTTGCAGAAAAAATGTTTTTTACAAAATGGACGCCACAGTACCTCAGACCACATGTCTTCAATCATATTAAAATCATTCAAATATGTAATTTAATCAATTTCTATGATCAATTTCTCATTTCCCTTCCTATGAAATGACTGACACCAATGACATACTTAAAAGCCTCGCATAAAATTATCATATAAATAATCAAATTTATAACAAATGAAGAGAGACAGCAGACTCACCATGTGCCTCTGTTGATCGCACTTCCTCCAATGACCTCTTGAACCAGGAAGTACTTCCAAAAGTCATTGCATTTTTTCAAAATAGTGTGTTTTGTGAAGCAGTAACCCGTCTCCAAACACACACAAGGGCCAGAGCAACTTGTTGACTAGCACATGCTCAGTAAGAGAAGCCAGTTACATGTTCTCAGAGATAGTGGCCCCAAGTACTTTCCTTAATATCGTACCAACTCATGTAAAATTCAAATTATACTTATGCATCTAGTATCTTATGATGTGGAAATATCTCAAAACGGCTTCACACAGTTAACTACTTTGAAGGGCAGCAACTGTTGGTCTGTTTTTATTAATTGTTCTTGGGATATGGGTGACGCTGGCAAGGCCTTACTTATTGCCCAACACTAATGTCCTGAGAAGTTGCTGGTGGGCCTTATCCTTAAACTCTTGCAGTCCTTGTGGTCAATGTGCTCCCACGATGATGTTGGAGAGACAATTCCAGGATCTTGATCTCGCAATCGTGAAGAAACAGCAGTATATGTCCAAGTCAGCATGGTGTGTGACTTAGAGGGGAACTTGCAGGTGATGGGGTTCCCATGAGGTTGCTGCTCTTGTCCTTCTCAGTGGTAGAGGTCATGGGGCTAGGAGGTGCTGTTAAAGTAAGCTTGATGATGTTGAATCCATGATTCTGAGAGTATGATGTTTTTCAATAACTACACGGAGGCTGTAACTTAACAATCAACAGGTGTTTACTGGAGTAGGGTAGTCTCAAGACTGACAGTACAGAGGCATGCTCAAGGCTTATATACAGGTGTGGTCACTGCCGGTACTACAGTATACAGGAGCTGTAAAAGTAGTTCTCTCTTAAAGGTACATACACTACAATTCCTCCCCTTTTAGATTAGCAGTACCCCTAATATTCAAATAACAATTAACACTTTAACATGCACATTAAACTGAAATAGTCCATTTATAGATTCAGTCTTTGGGGCGGCTTCCTGATCCTTTCTGGATAGCGCCTTTCCTGAGGTTCTTGTTCTTGGTGCAGAGGCGATTCTGGCCCCCTGCCGTCGGGTAGTTCATCAGTTTCCACTGCTACAGTTTCTGAAGTAGATGCTACCGGTATGTCGGGTTCATCCCCAGGTACGCGAGACATGGGGTTGACTCATTCCTGTGACGCTAAGATCTGGTCGACGTGGCGTCTCACAATGTTCTCCCCAACATCCACTGTGTACATTAATGGCCCCTGCCGTGTGCATATCGTTCCGGGTTGCCATTTCTCTGTTCGGTAGTCGCGGGCCAAGACTGGTTGTCCTACATTGAAGCTTCTTGTCGGCTTCTCATTGATGTGCTGGAATTGTTTATCCTCAACATTTCTTCGCACATTTGGTCTGAGCAAATCCAGACGAGATCTCAACCTTCGGTTAAAGAACATCATGGCCGGGGTCTGGTTGGTAACTGCATGTGTCGCATTTCTGTCGGCTAACAGGAAATTGTCCACCTTATGCTGCAGTGGAATTTCATCATCACACATGGCCTTTATCGCCTTTTTAAAGGTTTGTACGAACCTCTCAGCCAATCCATTTGTGGCTGGATGATACGGGGTGGATGTGTAATGCCTTACCCCATTCCTTCTCATAAATTTCCGAAACTCGTCGGAAACAAACTGTGGTCCATTATCAGAGCAAATCTGCTCTGGCAAGCCGTTCCTGGCAAATATGGTCCGTAGGACTGCAATAGTTTTCTCTGTAGTGGTTGAGGACATTTTTATCACCTCAGGCCACTTCGAGTGCGCATCCACTGTTATTAAGAACATTGCGTCCATGAATGGACCAGCAAAATCAATATGCACCCGTTGCCATGGAGAGGAGGGCCACTCCCATGGGTGTAGAGGGGCATGTGATGGTGCATTTTGGACCTTCTGGCATCCTGAGCCGCTCTTGGTTAGGTCCTCGATTTGTTGATCAATCCCCGGCCACCACACATAAGCCCTAGCAAGGCTTTTCATTTTCACCCCTCCCAGATGACCTTTATGAAGCTCATTGAGCACTGTCTCCCTTAACTTGGGTGGAATTACCACTCGGGATCCACACATCACTGTCCCCTGGCATACTGACAGCTTTTCTCTTCTGGATGAGAATGCTGGCAACAGTGAGTCACCATGTGTTGGCCATCCCCTCACCGGCAAATCATATACCCGAGACAGTGTCGGATCATTGCCCGGGTTTCCTCCGGGTGCTCCGGTTTCCTCCCACAGTCCAAAGATGTGCGGGTTAGGTTGATTGGCCATGATAAATTGACCATTAGTGTTAGGGAGATTAAAATATGTGGGGTTACGGGGATAGGGTGGGATATGTGTTATGTAGGGGTTACAGGGATCGGGTGGGATATGTGTCGGTGCAGGCTCGATGGGCCGAAATGGCCTCTATCTGCACTGTGGGGTTTTCTGTGATCTGTGTGATTCTGTGATTGCGGGTCTCCTTCTCTATATCCGCGTTAGTTACTGGCAATCGTTCAATTATTGATGAATAAAATATCTCGATAGGGTCCACTGCTGGTGCTTCCTCCACAGTATGCAGTGGCAAGCATGATAGCCCATCAGCGTTTCCATGCTGTTTCGTGCCTTTATATTCTATTTCATATTGGTTCGCCCCTACAAAAAGGGACCATCTTTGTAACCATTGTGCAGTCATCACCGGAACGCACTTCTTTGGATTAAAGATGGACACAAGTGGTTGGTGGTCAGTCAGCAAGGTGAACTTCTGCCCATGCAGATAGTGGTTGAATTTTTTTACTCCCCATACTAGGCTGAGGGCCTCCCTGTCAATCTGGGCGTAGTTGCGCTCGGCTGAGGTTAGTGACCGAGACGCAAAGGCTACTGACCTCTCCAACCTGTCTGGGAATTTGTGCGACAGCACCGCTCCAATACCATAGGGTGATGCATCACATGCCAACCGAATTGGTAGTGCTGGGTTGAAATGGGCCAACACCTCTTTTGATGTGATCAATTCTTTGCACTTCTGGAAAGCTCATTTACATTCGTCATTCCACTTCCATGGTACCCCCGTTTGCAGTAGGGTGTTCAGTGGGTGTAATACTGTAGACAAATTTGGTAAGAACTTATGGTAGTAGTTCACCAGCCCGAGGAACGACCTCAGTTGTGACACATTTTCCGGTGCTGGAGCCTTGACTACTGCCTCAATCTTTTCAGGGGACTTATGTAACCCCTCTTCATCAATAACGTGGCCACAATACGAGATCTGCTTCTGGAAAAATTCGCACTTGTGGCGATTAGCTCGTAGCCCATATTCCTTTAATCTAGTGAGCACCTTCTCCAGGTTGGCGAGGTGATCACTGTCATTTTCGCCCGTGACCAGGATGTCGTCCAAATAACACTGGGTCCCTGGAATCCCTTGCAGGACTTGATCCATTGCCCTTTGCCAAATAGCCGGAGCCGATGCTACCCCGAACACCAGCCGGTTGTATTGGTAGAGACCTTTATGAGTGTTGATCGTGAGGTATTGTTTCGAGGCTTCTTCTACCTCCATTTGCAAGTACGCCTGGTCCAGGTCAATTTTGGTGAAGCGTTTACCTCCAGATAGCAAGGCGAAAATATCCTCAATCCGTGGAAGCGGATATTGTACAGTGTGAAGGACTGGGTTCACTGTCACCTTAAAATCCCCACAGATGTGGACCTTCTTTGGTTCCCCAGGCGTATTACTCAACGACCTCTTCATTACAGGAACGATGGGTGTAGCCCACTCGCTCCAGTCTACTTTGGACAGTACTCCTGAATGTTCCAACCCTTCCAGCTCTGCTTCGACGGCTGGTCGGAAGTCTGGCCTTAAAAAACTTTGGGCTTGCATTTTCCTCTATTTTAATCATTGCTGTTATGCCTTTTAGTGTTCCGAGTCCCTCCTGGAACACTTCTTGTGCGTCAGTTAGCATTTTTGACAGTCGTCCAGGTGTGACGTCGTCATCCTTTTTGGCCTCAACCTTCAATGCCTGTATGGAATGCCAATCTAATTGAATCTTCCGGATCCATTCACATCCTAGTAGTGGTGGTCCTCCATCTGGCAATACATATAGGTCCATTTTTGGTATTTCCTGGCCTTTGTATATCATGTTCACCCTTATTTTTCCTTTGGGGTAGACTTTTTGCCCCGTGTACGTCTTCAAGACAATCTCTGTAGCTTACAAGGGTATATGTGAGAATAGCCGCTTGTAGTCCTTTCGGTTTATGACTGTTAGGGCTGATCCTGTGTCCAATTCCATTTTCACTTGGACTCCGTCTATCTTGAGCGTGGCCCAGATAGTCTGGTGATCCTCCATTTTGATTACCTTATGTAGTTTCAGACAACCCAGCTCCTTGCTTACGGAGTCTGTATCACTTTTCTGTTCGTCTGAACTACTGTCCATCACCTTATGTACCTTTTTGTACTTCTCCTGTGGAGATTTCTTGCTGCTGGTTTTCTTCCCTGACCTGCAGACTCTTGCTATGTGTCCTGTTTTTCCACACTGTCTGCACACTTGGTCCTTGAACCAACAATCCTTCTGGTCGTGTGTTGTTCTGCCGCAGCGATAACACTTCCCTGCTCCATATGGCATTTCATTGCTGCCATATTCTTGCGGTCTCCGTTGTATCTCTGCAGCGCCCCGTGCGGCTGCTTCGTGTGATACTGCCATGCTGAAAGCCTTGTCCAGCATAAGATCCTTTTCTGATAGAAGCCGTTTCTGGGTTCCTTCACTTTGAAGCCCACACACAAACTTGTCCCTTAACGTATCTGCTAGTCCCACTCCAAACTGGCAGTGATTCGATAGCTTGCGCAGTTCCGTTAAATACTCAGCATTACTTTCGTCTTTATGCTGGTTCCTTTTGTGGAACTTAAATCTTTCTGCTATCAGCAGCGGTGTGGGGTTTAAGTGGTCCTGTAGGATTTCTACTATGCTTTCGAAATTCTTATCCACGGGCTTCTCTGGGGTTATTAGGTTTTGCAGTAAGCCATAAGTTTTTGCAGCCATGGAATTTAACAAAACCAGTGCTTTCTTAGCATCTGGCACTTCATTTGCCCTGCAGTACACCTCAATGCATTCCACATATGTCGCCCAATCTTCGACTTCATTGTCGAACGCAGTGATAATGCCACTCTTCGGCATCCCTGAGTGTGATTTAACTGTCTGAAATGGCGTCTCCCGCGCTCCCCCTTCTTCTCCGCTGGCACAAAATGGCGTCTCCCGCACTTTCCTTTCTTCCCGCGCTCACCCTTCTTCTCCGCTGCGGCTTCTAAAATGGCGTCTCCCGCGCTCTCCCTTCTTCTCCGCGGCTCAATGGCGTCTCCCGCGCTCTCCCTTCTTCTCCCCGCAGACGCGGTTCAGCCCTTGAGCCCTGGCTGTGCTCTGCGCGTTCTCCTGTGTGCCTTTCCCGTTGCCGTCGCTCGGTCCTGAACCCAGCTGCTGCTTTACCCTCTCTCTCTCTGTTTTGTTTTTCCTTGACGCCACTCGGTTTTCAACCCCCAGCTGCGCCCTGTGCGCTTCACCCTCTCTCTTACCCCGTCGACGCTGCTCGGCTTTTTCTCTGCCGTCGGTCGGCTTCAGCCGCCGCTGTCCGGGAAGGGTCTGCGCTGTACCTGTTGCCAGACTGTTGCTGGATCGTCGTGGCTGGGGAACCAAGCCCGGCTCTCAACAGCCTCCCCTGCGATGTTCACTCTCTGCCGGATGACTGGGTGGTTGCTCGTGGTCGACGCCCGTGCTTCTGGCCTCGACTTTCTTCCACCGCCCTCCCGGAGCGAATCCTTGAAGGGAAATGCAGAGTTGCAGGTAGATTCGAATCAACCTCGTCGCCACTGTTGAATCCGTGATTCTTAAAGTATGATGTTTTCCAATAACTACACGGAGGCTGTAACTTAACAATCAACAGGTGTTTACTGGAGGAGGGTAGCCTCAAGACTGACAGTACAGAGGCATGCTCAAGGCTTATATACAGGTGTGGTCACTGCCGGTACTACAGTATACAGGAGCTGTAAAAGTAGTTCTCTCTTAAAGGTACATACACTACAGATGAGTTGCTGCAGTGCATCCAGTAGAGAATACCTAACCTGTGGTGGAGGGGGTGGACATTGAAACCAGTGATGGGGGTGTCGATCAAATAGATGCTCTGTCCTGGATGATGTCCAACTTCATGAGTGTTGCTAAGTTTGCAATCCAGGCACTTGGTGAGTGTTCCATCACACCCTTACCGTGAGCCTATCACCCCCAACAGCCCTGCTCCTTCACCTGGCACCTTCTCGTGCAAGCGCAGGAGATGCAACACATGCCCTTTTACCTCTTCCCTTCCCACTCTCCAGGGCCCCAAACACCCCTTCCAGGTGAAACAGCGATTTACTTGTACTTCTTGCAATTTAATATACTGTATTCGCTGCTCACGATGCAGTCTCCTCTACATTGGGAAGACCAAACGCAGATTGGGCGACCGCTTTGCAGAACACCTCCGTTCAGTCCGTACGGGTGACCCTGAGCTTCCGGTCGCCTGTCACTTTAATTCACCGCTTCACTCCCACTCTGATCTCTCTGTCCTCGGGCTATTGCATTGTTCCAATGAAGCTCAACGTAAGCTCGAGGAACAGCACCTCATCTTTCGATTGGGCACTTTGCAGTCTGCCGGACTCAACATTGAGTTCAACAATTTCAGATAATTATCCCTGCCCCCATTTTCCATGCAGTATGATTTTTGCCATTCCCATTTGCAACATTTTATCTTTCCTGCCTCTTACAAAAGTACAGGATGTTCTTTCTATTTCTTCCTCCCCTCCTAACCACCCCCCCCCATCCCCCCTGTCTCTGCACCTGCTTAATATCTGTTACATTTCCAGCTTTTTCCAGTTCTGATGAAGGGTCCCAGACCTGAAACGTTAACTCTGTTTCTCTCTCCACGGATGCTGCCTGGCCTGCTGAGTATTTCCAGCATTTTCTGTTGTTATTTCAGCTAGAGAAGAGGCTTTGAGGTGTCAGGAGGTCTGCTCTCGGGCCGCTCTTTATCCTCCAGCAAGGCTCCGATTCAAAAACAACAACAAAAAAAATCAAAGAGTGACATCACAGGAGAGCAGATAGGTGAATGGTTGGTGAGTATTACAGCTTTTTTTTGCTCTCTAAGTTAGGGAAGGGGGTTAAATTAAGAGCTGAGAA